>NC_140583.1:58074921-58681588 GCF_964204655.1 Triturus cristatus
ACAACACTGAAAAAACTCCAATCTTTGCTGGGTTTTCTAAATTTTGGGCGTACTTACATTCCCGATTATGCCCAGCGTATCAAGCATTCAGCTATCTTGCAATCTTTTCAGGCTGATCTTCTTGCTTCAAAGTACTTACTGACAC
This sequence comes from Triturus cristatus, assembly GCF_964204655.1. Lineage (NCBI taxonomy): Eukaryota > Metazoa > Chordata > Amphibia > Caudata > Salamandridae > Triturus > Triturus cristatus. The sequence continues at coordinate 58,075,067 of NC_140583.1, forward strand.
GTGATAACCACACTAACTTGGTGATAAGAATTGTGCCTGGTACAGTGGGTTTCACGTACTTAACGTTCAATGAGGGCGACACAGTCCCCATTGCTTACAAATCACACTTGTACACTTTGGCTGAAATGCGCTTTTCCACTGTCGAGAAAGTTTTGACTGCAGTGCAGATGGCGATTCTGAAAGAGAGAGCGCTGTCGCAAGGGAAACGCATGATGGTTGTGACACCTTATTCTGCCCTAGAGGCAGTGACGAAAGCCAGTGTACCTAATTCTAAAGCTTTGCATCCACGTTGGATACAAGGGGCCACTTCCTTGACATCGCCGGATGCCGCCTACATCTTTGATGCCTCAGGAGTATTTGCAGTATGAATTAGTTCATCAAGCTCCTCTGTCTTTGCGCCCGCTTGAGGATTACCATTGTGTCATTTACACTGACGGTTCGGCGCAACCGGCGACGGAATCTAAGCATGCATAATCAGCGGCCTGCGCAATTGTGGCTGGTACTTTCGTGAATGGTGAAATCAAGTCTGATGTCGTGCATATGCAGTAATTGGGTGATTGTACCCCCCAGTTGGCAGAGCTACATGCTCTGGTGCTCGCACTGGAGTTTGCTGATCCACGAGTTACAACTCTTATAGTGAGTGACTCATTTTACTGTGTTCAGTCTTTTAACGACAATTTATTCTTTTGGTCTCAAAATGAATATCGTGATTCCAAGGGTAGCACAATCAAGCATAAAATGCTTTGAGTTCGAGTTGCAGAACTTAAACAGAATCTAGCTCTCGTGAATGTAATTCATACTCTCGGAAACCAGCGAGTTGGTGCCCATGCTGTCAGAAACAGCTTAGCTGACGAAGCAACGAAAACCGCAGTAGCAACATATCTAGTAGCAGCAGTTACAAGATCCAAAAGTAAGATTGATGATGACATCTTGGCAGCTATTGCTGCATCAGAGAAGGGAAGTGATTACCATAGAGGTTTCCCTTCTAAATACTCTTATCATTTAAGTCCTGATAAAGTTCCCTATGTGAGAATTAACGACGTTGGTGACAGATTGATTCCCAACGCGGACTGCAGACTTTCCTTGATAACAGCAGCTCACGAAGGTACGGCTTCTGCGCATGCTGGCGTTACTGGTGGCTCGGATTGTATAAACAGACTTGTGCTTATGTTCTTAATTGTGACATCTGCCAGCAGATTAAACCTTTGACTGCTGCGCGCCCATCACAAACACAGTTGTACATAGCTAATAAACCACTTGGGTGTGTTTATTTAGATCACAGCGGTCCTTTCTCCTCTGATACTGCGTATAAGAACGTCTTAGTTGCAGTGGATTCGTGTACATGTTTTCTTTGGGTATGGCCGCAACGAAGTGCTGATGCTCGGACTGTCATCAGGGATTTGTGTGTCTTTGTGGGACTTTTCGCATGTGGTATCCTTCATTCTGACCAAGGTCCTGCGTTCGCCTCTAAGGCGTACAAAGAAGCCATGAGATCTTTGGGTGTCCAAGTCAAATTTTCGTCTCCGTACCGGCCTGAGGGCAATAGTGTTGTGGAGCGAATGAACCGTGACTTAAAGCAATCCCTGACAGCTAGGGTTTTAGGCACTGGCAGGAACTGGGTAGCCCATCTGTATAGCGTTCAACGTGCACTTAATAATCTCTCTAGAAGGTCTCTGTGTGGGTGGACCCCATACGAAATGCTCTTTGGCATAAAGATTTTAGTTCCGGACCTTGATGGTCTAGACATGGCGGCGTCAGCCGCACCCTTTGACGTAGATGATCACAGTGCTGTACTACAGAATCTACAAGAGACCAGAGACGGTCTTGCAAAGGAACACTTGCCCTCCACGACTGATGCTGCGCTTCAGATTCTGGTAGTTGGCTGGCTACCTCGAATTGGTGACCTGGTCCGTGAGAGGTGGAGAACAAGGAGTTCGGCCCCTCTTATCGTGCTCCGGTACCAGTGCTTGGCAGGGTACAAGAATAGTCATTTTACCTCCACTTCCTGGTCGCAAGGATAACCGGTACATCTCCATTGACAATGTCAAACTACAGCGAGTGGCCGATTCTTCTTAGTATGACTCCAGCGGTCTCTTGTCCAGTGATGCTGAGAAATTCTGTTTTGGCTCCGGCGTCTACCACCAGGCCTGACATTGCCATCGAGCATACAGTTACTAATCCTTTGTTGCCACCACCGGCTGGTGGTCCACCTGAAGATACTCAGTATACTTATCCCACAGATGTGTCGTTGCCTGGTTTACAATCAACTGCAGTTGACCAGTCACGTTTTTCTTTTGACACTAACTCTATGACTTCCAATCCTCCATCGAAAATTACTGCTTGGTTTAAAAGACTTTTTTAATTCCCCCTGGACTTACATGTGGCTGTTGCTCATAAGTATTTTTTTGTTTATGTTCATTGGATTTGTGGTGGTATTTTTTCATCTTGTAAATGGACTGTATCTCACCAAAAGATCTGCAATTAGATTAATTGATGGAACTTTGGCCCCCCCACTCCTCATCCCACATCATGAAAAGGGACCAGATTTTTGTGAATATTACTGCCTGACCTGTGTTGGATGGGATTGTGTGGGATGCTGTTAAATTTCAAATTCATGGTCCCACAGAGGTGATTAATGTCCCCAATGTACTTCATGTTTCTATGGGGGATGTTGTGAAACAAACATTCTCTCTGATGATTGGGACGTCCAAGCCATAGAGGCACTTTTTTCAGATTTGAAATATTATGCTGCTTTTGATGCTGAAGATTTGTATTTAGACATGGCTAACTATGGGGAGTTGTTTTGCTACCAACACTATGGCAATCATTTCCTGCATAAAGCAAATCATTTAGAAATGTTGTCAATTACACACAATGGGAACATTGCCCTGCGCCCATTGAAGGCAGCTCTAAAACTTTAGTGAAAAAATGTACATATTTTACTGATTTCAGTGTATCTGAACCTGAAGCATTTTATTTTAAAATGGCTGCAGAGTCAGCTTCAAAGATTAGACTGACCCACACTAAATTGTTATATTCCAAGTCCTTTATGGATGAATTGGCTATAGGGGGCTATGAGCTGTGGAAAGATACCATTGATCTTAAATCAGTTTGGGGTTCTAAAACATGGCAGGTACAATGTACAGAGGCTCTGCATCGTGCTTGCCTTATCCCAAACCACATTTTGTTTTTGAATTCTACCATTTTTCAAACCACCTGCTTTGGATTGGCTACTTCTAAAAAGATGAATTCACCCTCTGTTCCTTATCTGGGTGCTTATCCACAATGGAATACTCACACAGATCTGTCCATCGATGCGTTGCAGTCCTATATTTCTAATACATCCTTCAACATTTCCAACTTCGATCCTGAAGGATGGTTGATATGGCAGACGAGCTCAGATTCCTGTCAACGTCGTTTTCTGGGTCGATATCCTGGCTATACACAGGTTAGGGTTGACCGCAGGTTTGCATCTCCTCTTTCTGTTACTACCTATTCTGTCTGGAAATTATGTCAGAATTGGCTGCAACATTCCACCTTAGCATCTGTTAAAATTAATTCATCAAAATTAAACAACAGCATAGATTTGAATAATTTTGTTAAGGGTCCTGTGAGTGGCAGATCCAAAAGATGGGTGTATACTGTTTACAACGAAGTTTGGAAATTATCTCAAATTGAAGCTGCTTCGAGATTAAGACCTATTGATCAAGCTAATTTGGAAAAAGTGCTAGCTGTCATTGATAACAGCATCAATACCCTTTCTTCAAGGATTTATACATTAGATAATATTGTTTCATCTGTTGTGGATAATGTACAGGATGATGTATCTGTTCTATATCATGGTCAAAATCAATTGCGTTCTATAATGCAGTTTGCATGGACTTTGCAAACATTGAAGGCTGGGAAAGTTCCCTGGGACTACATGAATACATCATTATTCCTCCCGTTTAATCTAACTGCAAAACAACAATTCATGTCCATGAAAGATGCAATATACTCATTACTGCATATTGAGAAGTTAGAACCTTTACCTTTCTCTGTGGCCGAATCAAACTCAGCCGTGTGGCTTATCCACGGTTTAATCACCTTGCCGTTTTCATTGTTTAAGTTCAGTTTGTGTATAAAACATTATGCCCTAGGCAGATATGAACCATTTGGTACTGCTTTCCTGCATCAAGTTTGGTCACTTTCGTTTGCATACAGGTGCATGAGAGAGGGTAAAGAAGTTTATTTGAAAGGAGAGGAATGCACTTCCACACCTGATCACTCCGTAGTTTGTAGGCACATCCAATTGCATGGCGCATGCAACGTTCAGGCACGAATTTAGCTTGCGTTCTAAAGGGAAATCCTGTGCCAGCAATTACGCCCACTTTTACATTATTAGCTAACGGTGGTCATTTGCTTTTAAATAATGAGGCATGCTGCGGAATGCTAATAGGAATCCCGTACATTGTAACTGTCTCACAACGCGTAGTATGCTGTAAAAATGTCATTTTTCTGCCCCCGCATGGGAGACTGGATGTATCCATCTGGTCTTCCATCCCGACCTTGAAAGCAGAGTTCAACAAGATGAGCAGAATAAGGGCTCTATTGTCTCAAAAAGAAGTCACACTAACTTCCTCCCGTGAAACATTCGTCCTTCACGTAGCTTACACCCGCACCGAGGTGCATGCGCTTCTAAATACTGATCTCCCCTTTCATTTCGGTGCTCTGATTCATACTATTTTTAATGTCTCGTCAACAACTGGCTTGGTGTAATTTTTCAAAATTGTGGGCTCCGGTCTCGTGACCTCCTTCCAAACAATATTTGGTGTGATACCGGCATTTTTTCATTCTATTTTTTCCAGCATCTTCGGCGGGCTTCCGTTGATTCTCACCCTCACGGCCGGTGTGCTCCTGTTGGTCTGCTTGCTGATCAATGGCTGCACGATATGTATCACACGACAGCCTGTCCCAGTTGCTTCAACTTCGTAACCGGATGCTTGAATACTATGGAACGTTACCACTGGCCACTTTGAGCGTGGCTTATGGATTTTCCTTCCGGTTCTCCTACTTTACTTGCATGCAACCTGTTTTTCTTTGCCTAGATTGTCCTTTCGAATGGGCTCTGGATTTGGGCCTGTTGAACTCGGTATCTCCTGCCCCGATTATGATCAACTGATGAGTCCCTTAGTGGCTCATGAGTTGGACTGTTCTGGCATCGGGATTATGGCCTGTGGAGTGGCACATGGAGTCCTAGGTAATTGGGATATATCTACGGCAGCGTATGACTTCTTGGCGAGAAGTTATCTTGAAGAACACGCAAGTTGTCCTCTGATTGTTCTAGAGGCTCCGGTTATCGAAGAACATGTATGTTCATTTACTTTGCTAGACTGGATGGCGGATTCTTTTACTGAACATTATAATGACTTCCTCTTGGAGGCTGTTGCTACTTATTGTGCTTACACGTTGATGGATTAATTTGGGATTTGTCCCTCTTCCAATAATCTGACCCCGGATTAAATTTTTTTTTTCCTTTTTCCCCCTTTTTCTAACGGGTTTTTCGAACTGTCACTACCAATTTTATGGATAGGCAATACATGAACTTGGTTCTGTCTCTGTCGAACTTGAACTCTGCGTTCCTACTTTGCTTCCCTGTTTGTTCGTGGTCCGATCAAGGGAGGGTGTAGTGGAGATGGAGTTCCATGTACACACATTGCTATGTTAGCATAAGCGTCTTAGATTTAAAACGCCATCTTGCCACTTTTGCTGCTTTTGCACACGACACTGCAGGTAGCTGTTATTATTGTTATTATAAGAAAAACTGCTTGCTTACTTTTTCTTCACATGAGAACGGTCTGTTGTTCCCATCCCTAGACGTGCACCGCGACCTAAGTCTGAACACTGTGTGCAGAAGCCGTCCAGGTCAAATAACAATGTATGCTTTTGAATTCATGTTGATCGGCCCACGCTCTAGCCATAATACGCACACAGCTGCAAGTATCTGAAACTCGAGTGCCTTCAATATTGCATTTTGCATGCATGATTCAGACACTTCGGAGAAGACCTTTTCCAGACACAGAGCAGAGCTGATCCTGTGATGTGATTCACCTAAGCTGATATTTACGGTATGGGGTTCCCCATTCAAACCTAGAGACCTTCTATTAGTTTAATAATACTAGCTTACTAGCGAAGGGAGGGTGGTTGTATTCCACTATCATTTGTAATATGATTTCTCCCTTCATTTTCTATGGTATTGTAACAATGCTGATGGTTTTATTTTTAATCATTTGTCTGTTTTTGTTAGCCAAAGTACTACTTCTTAGGGCACGTAGTTTAAAATAAACCTTTTAATCTTTACTGTGTCTTAGATTACTCTTGTTGTGGACTGATATGAGAATAATAACGAAAAGGTGTTTCTGATTCCCACCATTCCTGAGAGTAATCGAAGTCGCTTGTTCTGGGTTGTCTAATCATTGGTAGCTTCGCGATGATACGGAGTACGAATGCTAGTCGGATAGGGGTTCTGGGTACTGAGGTGAGTTTTTGGTACAACGCAATTCACTGAGGTCCTGGTTTCCTGCGCATAGTTCTGTGCATGAGCAGAATCCCTGCAATAAGCCAACCACTGACTAGGTGGACAGGGAGCAATTCGGTCTTCCCCACTCCCGTTCCCTCTATAGGACTGTCTATCGAAGAACTTATGCTACTGAAAGGACCTCTAGTGTTGTTGGTACAGGGTCTCTGCCCTGAGCTCCTAGGTTTGGTAATTCCCTTGGGTGCTGTGTAGTAAAAGCAGATTTAGGACTTAGGACTGTAGAGCGTCCATAGATTTGACTATGATATCATCCTCTCTGATCGTTTTGACCATCTGGTAGGCCAGAGGGCCGAAGAGATGCCCACCATCAAAAGGAAAATTTCAGAGGTGCTGTTACACCTCAGACCTAAACCCTGACACTCAAAGCCAGGCCTGCTTACAGATGAGGAGGCTAGTGTACTCCCTACGTTAGCACTACTTATGGTCTCGCCCTCACTGGGCCACTGGTAGATGCTTCACCAGCTCCTCCATCCCCTCCCAGTGGTAGCGATTGTACCTGGAGAGGGAACCCACTGAGTTAGCAATACGCCAGTGTGTGGCTGCCCCGACACTACCCACTTTCCAGAAGCAACAATTGTCTTGAACTCCTTGTCAGGTGGAGGTGCTTTCCCTCTAGCCTCTACAGAGGCCCTTTTACATGCCGTGTACACTCCAAGGAGTCTGGAAGAATTTGACCCCAAACATAAGCTGACATCTGGAGGGCAGATATATATTCATTCAACGTATAGAATAACCACTCTGGCATTCACTGGTTCTCTTTAATTGCTGTTGGCCAATTTTAGCATCCCCTTAAGCATTGGTAGATAATGCACTGTGCGTTCCGTTTTGGAGAGGGTTTCAGAACGTCGCCCTCGTCCTTCACCGCATGCAGTTTTACCGAAGTGGAATTGTTCAGCGTTTTGAATGACTTGACATGCAGTAGTGTATCTGCTCAGGATGCCTGCAGTAGTGTATCTGCTCGGGATGCCTGCAGTAGTGTACCTGCTCGGGATGCCTGCAGTAGTGTATCTGGTCGGGATGCCTGCAGTTGTGTATCTGCTCAGGATGCCTGCAGTAGTGTTGATCCAGCGGTATACCAACAACAGATACTCTATTACCATATACTTACCTGGGCCCATAAACACACAATCGAGTAAATCGCTGGTTTGTCAAAGTTTTACATTTCTCCACAATAATTGGGATTAGTTATATGGTACCTCTATTCATCTCAAACTAGCCCTTCACTTATCAAAAGGTTCTTTCCTCTGGTCGATGGACCATTAGTTGAACTAGTTGATGGTGATAACTAACATAATTCTAACTTGTCTATACTTTGGAATAAATGACCACAGACTCAGGAAAGTTTTAAATCTTTATCAAAATTAAATGCATGTGAACCACTTCAAAAATACAGCACAGTCCCCATCATTCATAGGAGAGAAAAATTCAATTGATTGATCATCAAACACATACTTTTGAATCATACAATGACCATGCTCAGAAAGGGAGGGGACAGAGAGAAAAGAACATCTGCAAATGACGTGAAATTATAGTTACCAAGAATGGTGTGAAAGACCAACCCCCTGGTCAAGGAGCTGGTAAGGGTCCCCCGGGATAGGTCAGGTGACAAAGACTTCAGGACAGGATAGTTGACCTTTCTAGAATACCGACGATTGCGCTGTACCCCTCTCTGACACTCTATTCCTCCTCGAGATTCTTCCGCGATCTTCTGATCTAACCCAATTAATTAGGATAGAAAGTTCTGCATTCGACTCTTCATCAGCATCTCACAGTATCTCTCTCAGCAAAACAGCATCCACACCTCACAGCATCTGTGACCATCGGTGTCTAGCAAACTAACTAAAGCTATCTTAATTATACCTTTCGTTCTTCATGTTCCACCCACTAAAGTTTAAATATCGCAAAAATACGAAATATGATTGGTCAGGCAAGGGAGGAAGCTCCATCACACCATGCTTACATGTCATTAATATCTGTTCAACTATTGTTCGCAAACCCATCACCTTAATTTGTATTCATAATTTTATTTCTCACACGCACTCACATTTCTCTTGCAACAATTTATTAACATTCTGAATGCAAGTCCTCATCGTTAAACTTGTCACCGTCCGTTCCCAGAGTATATCCCTTGTGTCCTTGGCTCCCGTTCAATACCTATGTCATCTTTCCGGCTTAACTTTCAGTGGACATGCGCAGTCTTCTCATTACTCAGCTTCATTCAGTTATACATGAGAGGCCCAAATGCGCACTAGTGATAAAGCCAGAAACACAAATATTAATTTCACAAATAAAGTGGTTGCACTGTATACTACCACCTCTACTCTATTACCCTTTACTTATTAATAATTCTCCAGCATTAGCATTAGTAAAATAGCCTGTTTTTGTTTCAGCTAAGCAGATGTCTTCAAGACTCCATTTTAGTGTCTTCTGCTCATGCGCAAGAATTTCCCTCCAAGCGATAGCTTGTCATCCTACATAGATGTAGTTGAGGCATGCGCAGTAAAGGTTTCCCGTTTAAAGCGGTTTAGTCCTTCGTTCATGTTATCCACATTAGCAAACACATAAGCAAGCTTCACTAACCCGCGTGTTCATGTGGTGCGCATTAGTTTTACACAAAACCTTTTTAATAACTTGTTAGTGAGTTTTAGGAGCGGATTGCTCCTGAGCAAATCTCTTCTCTAGGAGTCCTCGCTCCATCAATCCCCTCTCTGATGGCATTTTGAGCCATCACTAAATTACCCATCCCTTCTCAGATGCCAACTTTCAGCATTTCTCATTCTCATACTCCTCTTCTTTTTTATTATTTTCATCTTTGTTTTCTAAATCTTTCATCTTTTTGTATATCCTCCCTTTCATTTCCTCCATTTGTATCTCCTCGTATTCTTTCTTTTCTTTCCTTTTCCATTCACTTTATATTTTCTTCCTTTTCTTTTGTTTCTGCTACAATTACACAAAATCATTATTGTTAAAACTATTATCGTTATACCAACTACTGGAAGAATTATTTGACCTAAAATACTTTTCCCTAAATCATAAAACCAAGTCCCTATTGAAGGAATACTTTTTGTTAGTCTCTCCCATACACTCTGATTTCCTTACTTTCATCAGGAATGTAAGTGCAACAACGTTGAACTTTCAGCATTCTACAGACTCCGCCCTCTTTTGCTAATAAAATATCGAGCGCAAGTCGATTTTGTAAAACCATAGATCTAATTGCAACCATTTCTGTATTTCTCATCAAGAAATCCCCAGCAGTATCAGTCGAAAGACGATCAACTACTGTTGACAATTTACAAATTCTATGTGAATTCAGAATGACTCTCACTGAAGGTATTAATGCACCAAATATATCACCTACTATTTCTGAAAAACTAGCTCTCTTTCTCTGTGTTAGTCCATGTTAGAAATGGGGCTCTCTGGTTGGCAGTGGATGGCCACTGTCCAAGCAGGGACCTTTCTTTCTAAGTCAGAGGGAAGGGCTGCACCCCTTTGACAACCCCTGCTCCACCCTGTGGTAACGTAGCACGAGCAGTTAGACTAATCTCAGAGGCAGTGCGTTAAGCATCTATGACCATACACAGTAATATAGTGAGGAACACTACAAAGGGACACAACACTGGTAGGTATCAAAAAATAGTTATCTTTATATATAGGCTTATCACAAGACCAAATAACGAGGAAGCCGCAATACTGTACAAAAATAATACTCTTGATGCTGCAAAAATAGTTCAAATGGGGAATGCAAAGTTCAGTTCAGGGCGGTGGGCTCTGCGACCCTTTTACTCACAGTTCCTGGATGTTGGTGTCAATAATCCACAAAATGCCTCTACGGCGTGATAGCAATGTTTTTCCTCACGCTCGTGGACACGGCGGCTCGCAACCGGACCTTAGCGATGGTTTCGAGGCCCGCAAACGTGCGGGGTGATAATTTGATCAGCGAGCACTCAGCGGCAGCCATGCAATGGATTTCTTGACACTCCTCGGCTGCGGCGGCTCGCTAACAGGTCTTAGCAATGATTTCAGGGCCCGCAAACGTGCGGGCGATAACTTGATCAGCGAGCACTCAGCGGCAGCCGTGCGACGGATTTCTTAATGCTCCTCGGCCGCCGCGGCTCGCTAACAGGCTTTAGCGATGATTTCGGGGCCCGCAAACGTGCAGGATGATGATTTGATCAGCGAGCACTCAGCGGCAGCCGTGCGACTAATTTCTTGATGCTCCTTGGCTGCGGTGGCTCGCTAACAGGCGTTAGCTATGAAATGAAGTCTACTGGGCCTGAGACTTCAGTCAGGAGGCTAGTTCTCTCTCTAGTCCTTGGGTGATTGCAGGTTCAAGATCAAAAAGTTCTCTTACACCTCCTTTTCCCTCTGCTTTCCAGTCCAATTAAAACTACTGCAGGCCAATCCAGGGATCAGCCCACAGCACAAGGACAGTCCTCTCCTGCTGTTTCCCTTCAGTTCCACGGACAGAGGTTGGTCTTGAGATCCAGGGGCAATACAAATTGTAGGGGTTTCAGCACAGATATTTATACCCCAAAATTCTTTGTTCTCAGAAGCTACAAGTCACTGAACCCAGCCAGAACCAGTTCTGCCCAGCCCTGGAGCACTTTGCTTACCAGGCTGCATCCTTCCTTTCAGAAAGAGGGGGTCTACGATCAGACGCACAGTGGGAGGTGGAGCCATCATTCACCTTGCCAGGCACAGCCCTATTCAGGTCCAGGAGCTACCCCTCCCCATACTCCAATGCAGATCTCTCCATTCAACCCAGGTCTGACTCAGCCTGCCCTGTCCCTCCAAAACCAGACAGCCAATACACATAACAGCAGAGCACACTGGAAGGCTTAGGCAAGAAAATACCTACTTTCTAAAAGTGGTATTTTCAAACACAGAAGATAAAAATAAACTTCACTAAAAGATGTAGTTTAATATTTTGAGCTCAGGCATACTAAATTCGTTTTTCTACCATGTTCTATGGGTCAGTTAGGATTATAGAATGTAATAGCCAAACCTCCCATTCTGGCCTATGGAGAACAGGTAGCCTTGCAGTAGTGAAAAACTAAATTGGGTGTAATTCACTACCAGGACATGCTACACACATCAGAGCATGTCCTACCTTATACATACAATGCACCCTACCATAGGGGTGGCTTACATGATGCCAAGGGAAGGTTCAGGGGCTGGGAAGTGGGTGCACTTCACAGCCAAGATGGCAGTTATAGACTGCACATAGGCACTGCAGTGGCAGGTCTGAGACACACTTTACAAGCTGCTTCTGTGGGTGGCACAAACCAGCGCTGCAGGCCCACCAGCAGCATTTGGTTTACCAGCCCTGGGCACACACAGGCCACATTACTAGCGACTAACAGGTAGACCAAATAAGCCAATCAGGGATACATCAATTCATATGTCATCTTTACACAGGGAGCATCCGCGCTGCTGCACTGAATGGCAGTGGCGCAGCACCCAGAGCATCTATCACAAGAAAAAAACAGAGGAGGCACAGAGAAAAAATGGAAGGGAGACTCACGCCAATGGTGCTAGGTCTAACACGTGTCCCCCCCCCAGCTGAAATGTGGGGAGAACTACCCATCCCCTGGGAAGTTCTCATCACTAAGGTGGAAAAATCTGGACAGACCGTCAGCATTTTCGTGCTCTGTACCAGGGCGGTGTTCCACCGTAAAGTCCATCCCCTGTAGCGAAATGGACCACCTCAACAACTTGGGATTCTCACCCCTCATTTGCATCAACCATCAGAGGGGCCTGTGGTCTGTCTGAACCCGGAAGTGAGTCCCAAACAGATATGGTCTCAGCTTCATCAGTGCCCAGACTACAACAAATGCTTCCCGCTCAATTGCACTCCACCTCTGTTCCCGTGGCAGTGACCTCCTACTGATGAAGGCTACAGGTTGGTCTAGTCCCTTCTCATTGATCTGTGACAGAACAGCCCCCACCCCCATGCTCTGAAGCGTCTGTCTGGACAATAAATTGTTTAGCAAAATTGGGCACCTGGAGTACGGGCGCTGTACACATGGCAGTCATGAGGGCATCAAAAGCTTTTTGACAGGTGTCAGTCCAGTTCACAATCTTTGGCTGCTTCTTGGAAGTCAGCTCAGTCAAGGGTGCAACAATGTTGCCATACCCCTTGACAAACCTCCTATAGTACCCTGTGAGTCCTAAGAAGGCCCTCACCTGCGTCTGGATCCTTGGGGGCTCCCAAGCCAGGATGGTCTCAATCTTGGGCTGCAGGGGTGCCACCTGGCCACTCCTCACTTGATGTCCTAGGTACACCACAGAACCCTGCCCAATCTGTCACTTACTGGCCTTGATTGTGAGGCCTGCTCTGTGCAGCGCCATCAACACTTCCCAGAGGTGGCGCAAGTGATCCTCCCAGGAGGAACAGAACACTGCAATGTCGTCCAGGTAGGCGGCACTGAAATCCTCCAGCCCAGCCAACACCTGGTTGACCAACCTCTGAAAGGTGGCAGGGGCATTTTTCATCCCAAAGGGCATCACATGGAACTGGTAGTGTCCATCTGGTGTGGAGAATGCTGACCTCTCCTTTGCCCCATCAGTCAAGGCGATCTGCCAGTACCCAGACGTCAGATCAAACGTGCTGAGGTACGGGGCAGCCCCTAGCCGATCAATGAGCTCATCTGCTCTGGGGATGGGGTGCCCGTCGGTCCTTGTGACCAAATTGAGACCTCGGTAGTCCACACAGAACCTTAGTTCAGGGGCCTCACCAGGCGCTGCAGCTTTTGGTACCAAGACCTCTGGGCTGGACCAAAGGCTGCTAGAGGACTCAATCACCCCTAGGGCAAACATTTTGGAGACTTCCTCCTTAATGTAGGCTCTGACCCTGTCAGACACCCGGTAAGCCTTATGTTTGACAGGGGGGCTGTCCCCGGTGTCTACCGCATGGACGCACCAGTCAGTGACACCAGGCACTAGGGAAAACAAATCTGAGAATTGTCCCAACAGCTGGTGACAATCTCTCTGCTGCTCAGGGGTCAGTGTGGTGGAGAGGACCACACCCTCAACTGACCCATCCTTCTCTTCTGCGCACAGGAGGTCAGGAAGAGGCTCACTCTCCTCCTCCATTCCAGCATCTGTGCCAAGCAACATGCCCACTTCAGACCTCGCAAAGTGGGGCTTCAGGCGGTTCACACGCAGGACCCGCAGGGGGTTCCTGGGTGACTGAAATTTTCCAAGTAGGTAACTTGACTTTTGCGCTCCACCACCTCAAATGGACCGGTCCACTTATCTTGGAGGGCGCAGGGCTCCACTGGGGCCAGTACCCAAACCTTCTGACCAGGTTGAAACTCGACCAGAGTCGCATTCTGGTCGTGCCAACGTTTCATCTCCTCCTGGCTGGCTTCCAGATTTGCCTCAGCAATCTTTCTGAAACGCCGAGTCTGGTTCCTGAAGGCCAAGATGTAGCTAAATACGTCTTGGGGAGGTTTCCTGGGAGATTGCTCCCAGCCTTCCCTGATCAGACTCAGAGCCCCTCTGACCTGGTGACCATAGAGTAGTTCAAAGGGGCTGAACCCTAAGAACTTCTGGGGTACCTCACGGTAGGCGAACAACAGGCATGGCAAGAGGACATGCCACTTACGCCTCAGGGGCTCCTCTAGGCCCATAATCATACCTTTCAAGGTCCGGTTGAACCTTTCAACCAGGCCATTTCCTTGGGGGTGGAAAGGAGCGGTGAACTTATAAGTTACCCCACACTCCTCCCACAGAGACTTCATGTACTGGGTTATGAAGTTGGTCCCCCTGTCAGACACCACCTCTCTGGGGAACCCCACATGGGAGACGATCCCCATCAGTGCACGTCCCACCACGGGGGCCGTCACTGTCCTGAGTGGGATGGCTTCAGGGTACCGGGTGGCATGGTCCACCAAGACCAGGATGTACCTGTTGCCCATGGCTGTCTTGGGGTCCAGAGGCCCCACAATGTCAATTCCCAATCCCTCGAATGGGGTACTCACAACTGGAAAGGGCTGGAGTGGGGCCTTGTTCTTCCCCCCACTCTTCCCACTTACCTGTCAAGTCTCACAGGTCCTTCAATAAGTATCTGTACTTTTGCACATCTGGGGCCAATAGAAGTGGGTGACCAGCCTCTCAAAGGTCTTGGTCTGCCCCAGATGTCCTGCCAACAGAATGTCATGAGCCAACCCCAGTAGGAAGGCTCTGAAGCACTCGGGTACCACCAGCACACGGGCCGACCCCGGCTCAGCAGCCTTAGGCTCACTATACAGGAGACTGTTCGCCCAATAGATCAGATGCGAACCAGACATATCACCTGTTGCCTGGGCTGCAGCCTGACGCCGCATACCCTCAAGAGAAGGGCAGATTTTCTGCTGCTCACAAAAGTCCTCCCTGGTGGGCCCCCCTCCTGCTGCTAATGGTTCAGCTCAGGCAGGTCCTCCAGGTCAGTGCTTGGCTCCCCGATAGGCTCTAGGGCATCCCCCTTAAGGTCTGCTCCTCCCTGGGCCGTGGGAACTAAGGGGGCTGGTTTCCCGTGCCCCCCACTCCTTCTCTCTAAGGCAGGGATTGGGCCATACTTTCAGGCTCCAGACTTTTCTCAACACCCTTTTTGGCTGCCATGGACCGAGTGGTGGCACACGCCCATTCAGGCAGACCCAGCATTTCCAAGTGAGAGCTCCTCTCCACTGTAGCCCACGGGGAGTTCTCCAAATCGTTGGCCAACAGACAGTCTACAGGCATGGTGGGCCTCACAGCTACCTGAAGAGTTCCTGAGACCCCCCCCACTCGAAGGGAACCTGAGCCACCTCACATTGGCTCTCTGGGTTGTCGGCTGACACTACTGGGCAGAATGCATGGGGAATAATGTGCTCTTGGGACACCAACCGGGAACTGACAGCAGTTATACTGGCTCCTGTGTCCCTGAGAGCCTCCACTTTATGGCCATTGATGGTCACCCACTGCCTGTATTTCTTAGTGTTGTCAGGCAGTGCAGTTTTAGAGACCATCTCACAGTCTCCTAGGGAGACAAGGGTTAACTGTACAGGGTCCCACACCTCTTGGGCATCCATCTCTTCTCCTTCCAAGGCTACACTAGCCATCTGGTGGGGTGGCGCACGGGGGGTGCGGCAGTAGCCCTCTGAGGACACTGGAGATCAAAGGACCGGTGGCCCACTTGGCCACAATGATAACAAGTAGGGGGCCCCCTGTGAACAGGCCTACCTGTCGGGGGCATTGGCTTCCTTTCTTGGGGAGGCTGGGACACCACTGCTTGGTTCCCTTGGGCATTACTTTGGGGCCCTCGGTGGAACTCCCTTGGTTGACCCCTGTCCCCCCCACTTCTCTGCTGGGGACCCTGCCTACCTCTGGCGAAGTCTCCCATTGGACCATGGCGAACCCTGGTGCTGACCCAGCAGTCCGCCTCCTCAGCAAGTTTTCTAGGGTTAGTCAGCCTGCAATCAATGAGGTGCTGGCGTAGCTCAGGAAAAGTTATCAGATTGATGCTCCCATGCAATTAAATCATACAGTTGCTCAAAAGTTTCTACTTAGCTACCCTTGACCCAGCATTCCATTGCTCTGCAAAAAAAAGACACATAGTCCACCCATGTGGTACCTTCCAACTTCTTACAGGACCTAAACCTTTGTCTGTACATATCAGGGGTCAACCCATAGTGGGTCATCAGCACTTCTTTCATGTGTTCATAAACCATTCTCCTTTCTGGGGGCAGATTCAACAAGGTGTCTCTCCCCTCACTCACAAACCGTCCCCACAACCCCGCTCCCCAATCCTTTTCAGGGACCCGGTGGGACACCATGGGTATTTCATAAGCGGCAAACCATTGCCCAATATCCTCACTCTTGTGGAAATCTTTAATAACTTCTTTAGGAATGTATACTCTGCTCTCTGTCTGTACTACTGATATGCTGCCACCAGAGGGACTGGGGGCCTCTCCACTCTTTGCCTTAATCTCCAGCTCCCTCAATGCTGTCTCATGCTCAAGCTTCATTTTCATCATTTCAAACTCTAGCTTCTTGTTCTCAAGGTCTCTCTCCCTCTGATCTTCTAGTTTCATTTTAGCCATCGCCATATTATGGCGTCTCTCTCTTTCACTGTCCTCCATCTCCTCTGGGGACAGACCCCTCGCCGAAACACTCATGCCCGGGCTGGAAACTACTTTACCACCTACTACATCAATCACTTCATCCACATTTTCTCCCTCCACCACAGGCTCTCCCATATCCCTAGGGGCATCTCTGGCTGCTGACCAGGCCTTCAGTGCCTTGCAAAACTCTTCTTTCTTGGTGAAACCTGTGGTAGGAACTGTAAATTTCTCACAAAAAATATTGAGCTCCTTGGAAGTGTAGGTATCTATCTTCTCCTCTTCCCAGGAGAACTCTTCTGGGTCAACAACTCTGGGCTTGGCCATTGTATCAATAACTGGCCCTCTTAATCAAGAATAGACAAAAAAAAAAAAAGTCCTCAAATATGTATGTGGTACGTTATGGTCTGCACTCACTAGTAGTGTACACTATAATTACTGTATGCGGTCACAAATGCAAGTCCAGATCCCCACCGCTGACCACCAATGTTAGAAATGGGGGTCTCTGGTTGGCAGTGGATGGCCACTGTCCAAGCAGGGACCCTTCTTTCTAAGTCAGAGTGAAGAGCTGCACCCCTTTGACAACCCATGCTCCACCATGTGGTAATGTAGCACGAGCAGTTAGGCTAATCTAAGAGGCAGTGCGTTAAGCATCTATAACCATGCACAGTAATACAGTGAGGAACACTACAAAGGGACACAATACTGGTAGGTATAAAAAAAAAATAGTTATCTTTATATATAGTATTATCACAAGACCAAATAACGAGGAAGCCACAATACTGTACAAAAATAATACTCTCTTGATGCTGCAAAAATAGTTCAAATGGGGAATGCAAAGTTCAGTTCAGGGCGGTGGTCTCTGCGACCCTTTTACTCACAGTTCCTGGATGTTGGTGTCAATCATCCACAAAATGCTGCTACGGCGTGATAGCGATGTTTTTCCTCACGCTCGTGGACAGGGCTGCTCGCAACCGGACCATAGCGATGGTTTTGAGGCCCGCAAACGTGCCGGGCGATTATTTGATCAGCGAGCCCTCAGCGGCAGCCGTGCGACGGATTTCTTGATGCTCCTCGGCTGCGGTGTCTCGCTAACAGGCCTTAGCGATGATTTCGGGTCCCGCAAACATGCGGGGCGATGACTTGATCAGCGAGCACTAAGCGGCAGCCGTGCGACAGATTTCTTTACACTCCTCGGCCGCCGCGGCTCACTAACAGGCTTTAGCGATGATTTCGGGGCCCGCAAACGTGCGGGGTGATGATTTTATCAGCGAGCGCTCAGTGGCGGCCGTGCGACGGATTTCTTGATGCTCCTCGGCTGTGGCCGATCGCTAACAGGCGTTAGCGACAAAATTAAGTCTACTGGGCCTGAGACTTCAGTCAGGAGGCTAGTTCTCTCTCTAGCCCTTGGGTGATTGCAGGTTCAAGATTAAAAAGTTCTCTTACAGCTCCTTTTCCCTCTTCTTTCCAGTCCAATTAAAACTACTGCAGGCCAATCCAGGGATCAGCACACAGCACAAGGACAGTCCTCTCCTGCAGTTTCCCTTCAGTTCCACGGACAGAGGTTGGTCTTGAGATCCAGGGGCAATACAAATTGTAGGGGTTTCAGCACAGATATTTATACCCCAAAAGTCTTTGTTCTCAGAAGCTACAAGTCACTGAACCCAGCCAGAACCAGTTCTGCCCAGCCTTGGAGCACTTTGTTTACCAGGCTGCATCCTTCCTTTCAGAAAGAGGGGGTCTGCCATCAGACGCACAGTGGGAGGTGGAGCCAGCATTCACCTTGCCAGGCACAGCCCTATTCAGGTCCAGTAGCTACCCCTCCCCATGCTCCAATGCAGATCTCTCTATTCAACCCAGGTCTGACTCAGCCTGCCCTGTCCCTCCAAAACCAGACAGCCAATACACATAACAGCAGAGCACACTGGAAGGATTAGGCAAGAAAATACCTACTTTCTAAAAGAGGTATTTTCAAACACAGAATAAAAAAATAAACTTCACTAAAAGATGTAGTTTAATATTCTGAGCTCAGGCCTACTAAATTCGTTTTTCTACCATGTTCTATGGGTCAGTTAGGACTATAGAATGTAATAGCCAAACCTCCCATTCTGGCCTATGGAGAACAGGTAGCCTTACAGTAGTGAAAAACGAAATTGGGTGTAATTCACTACCAGGACATGCTACACACATCAGAGCATATCCTACCTTATACATACAATGCACCCTACCATAGGGGTGGCTTACATGATGCCAAGGGAAGGTTCAGGGGCTGGGAAGTGGGTGCACTTCACAGCCAAGATGGCAGTTCTAGACTGCACACAGACACTGCAGTGGCAGGTCTGAGACACACTTTACAAGCTTCTTCTGTGGGTGGCACAAACCAGCGCTGCAGGCCCACCAGCAGCATTTGGTTTACCAGCCCTGGGCACACACAGGCCACATTACTAGAGACTAACAGGTAGACCAAATAAGCCAATCAGGGATACATCAATTCATATGTCATCTTTACACAGGGACCATCCGCGCTGCGGCACTGAATGGCAGTGGTGCAGTGCCCAGAGCATCTATCACAAGAAAAAAACAGAAGAGGCACAGCGGAAAAAATGGAAGGGAGACTCACGCCAATGGTGCCAGGTCTAACAGTCCATTAGTGTTTTCATTGTTTCCCGTGATTCTTTTTACATGATACATTTTTGGAAATACTATCCCAAAGTAGCAGCTTCCGTACCACAGTGCAGGCAACTTATAATAAGCATTATTCCCACACACGTAGTAAACCCCAGGAAATACAGGATCGGTTCCCCTTTTTAGTCCCCGACTTCCCAAAATTAGGAAGTTATGTTCACATTCACTGGAACCAATAAATACGTTATTATAATCTGTCTTTAACCTATGGGGGCAGGTTTTCCCTTTCTTCACAAAGTCCAGGGCATCGCAGCATGAGCCTTGCCAGTTGTATACATTTCCTCTTTCCCAGCCCATGGTGGTACATGAGTTTTCTGTTCAGCAGCTTTCTTTTTAAAATCCTGTCTTCTTCCTTCAACTAAATTCAAAAACACTTTCTCTTCTTCACGTAATATACCTGTTAAATTGTTCTTGTGATCTTTTACTATATCTACTGATTTCATTGCTAAGAAGAATTCACCCATGAATTGTGCATCTTGGCTACTAAGTACTGGATTCATATTCTTTCGAATAGGAAGTTCTGGAAATACTACATCTACGTTTTAATAATAATACTGAAGTTTTCCAGTTTTATAAAACAGACTTGCTAGAACACTATGTGATATACCATAGGTTAAAGGTAAATGGTGGTATGTAACTCCCTCTGACACTGATGCTGGTAATTTCATACAGACATAACAGTCACTAATCTTCATTGTATCTACATATTGAAATAACAATTTTGTAAAAACATTTAAAGGCGTATCATTATCTAATACTGTGTGATAGAAATCTGTCTCATCTGCTGCTTCTAAATCTACTCGATCTCCTTTTATTGTAGCTGCTTTCTCATTATTAACTTTATCATCAATAAAGGCACCGCCATTGTTAGAAATAACCATACTGAGATCACTAATAAAATACTACATATGCAAGCTCTACAACATCCTTGTGTTAAACCTCGTCTTGGTTGCTTGGTGTCTTCATTTTTTGCCATTTTAATCTAAGAAGATATTTCTTCTTTTTTCTTTCTTCACTTGGAATTTCAAACTTTTGTTTTTAATGTGGCCTTAGTTTTCTTTCATCAATCTGTACAGCATCTACTTCTTCTGATTCCTTACTCGGGTCTAAATTCTCAAATTCTTCTAATATTACATAGGTCCACTCAGGGGCCTTGTATTTGTTGTTCAAAATTCTCAGTCTCTGGCTTCTTCGTGTGTTTCTCACAATTGACTGTTCAGACTGAGTTTGACTAGTAATCTCATTCACTTGCTCTGGTCTTTCTCTTGTTTTCCTCAGATAGTATCTCAATCTTTTCACTCCACCTGGCCAGTTATCACCCTTTCTGACCCTTTTAACCTGAACTGCACTTTCACCCTCTCCGTCTTTTTCTAAAGTTCTTTTATTTTCAGGATGTCTAGGCACACTCTCTTCTTGTTCTGAATCACTCTCTACCTGTTCCTGTTCAAGTCTTATTATTGTTATTTCATCCGCCTGAACCTGTTCTTCTTCCTCTATCTGGTCCTGTTCAAGTCTTATTTCAAATTGATCTTCTTCTTTTGCCTGAACTGGTTCTTCTTCTCCTAACTTGTCCTGTTCAGGTCTTACTACAATTTGTTCTTCTGCTGCCTGAACGTGTTCTTCTTTCCCTATCTGGTCCTGCTCAGGGTTTCGAGTAACTTTATTCACTTTTTCCTGAGCGTGTTCTTCTACATCTATCTGATCCTCACTACTTTCCTGTCTCTCTAATCTGGTACGTCTTCTTGTTTGAATAACAACTTCAGGTATGTCAATCACTGGTATCCATTCCCCCTGACTTGTGCTCGGTTTTTCCTCTTCTATTACTTCAGAATCTATCACTCTAGATTCTCCGACTTCACAACCTTCAGCTGTTTCAAGTGGTTCAATCAGTTGCTGTTCTTTTTCAGTGGGGCCGGAACTCTTTTGGTATGACTGGCATGAATCCAATTGGGTAAACCTGCACACTTCACTGCTGTGGTAGTGACCAGTATGACTTGACATGGTTTATTCCACCTGGGTGCTAGGCACGACTTTCTGGCGTGTTTCTTCACTACCACCCAGTATCCAGGATTCCAATCATGCGCCTACGTTGGCTGCCTGGCAACTGCGTCTTCTCCAACTTGGTGAGAGACAAAATGCACAAGGTCAGCCAATCCTTTGCAGTAGTCCAATACCAGATCATCAGTTATATTCATCAATTTATGTCCAGGAATAAACGCTTGCCTCATTGCCCTTCCCATGAGGATCTATGTGGTCTCAATCCTGTTTTCCCATCAACACAAGAGGCAATGCATCTGGCCATTTCAGTGATGTGAATGCACACACTTTTCCTAACCTTGACTTGATTGTGCCATTTAGTTGCTCAACCACTCCAGAAGCCTCTGGACGGTATGCACAGTGCAGTTTTTGTTCAAGTTTGAATGCTTCACAGATTAATCAAATTATTTGATTATTAAAATTAGGTCCTCTGTCTGATTCCAAAGTGACTGGAAAACCGAAACGAGGTATCAACTCCCTCAACAGTAATTTAGCAACTGTAAGACTGTCATTTCTTCTTTTGGGGTATGCCTCTACCCATCTTGAGAACAGGCACACTATGACAAGTACATATTTCAATCCATTGAACGGAGGAAACTCAATGAAATCTAACTGAAATCTCATGAATGGTCCTTCTGCCTTTCCAATTTTTCCCCAACTGACCACTGTTTTTTTTTCCGCCTGGATTTAACTGCTGACAAATTAAGCATCTTTGGCAAAGGCTCTCTGCGACTACCCTAAACTTTGGATTGTACCAACTCTGTCTGAATAGTCTGATAATTGAATACCTGCCAATATGTGTTGTTCCATGGTATACTCTTGCCATTTGAGAGAGTAGGCAGTCTGGCATGACTGGTCTGCCATCGGTGTACACCCATACATCATCTTCTGTCCTTCTTTCACAGCCTGACTTTATCAAGATTTCCTTTTCTTTCGCCTCAACTTCATCCTGTAACTGTCTAACCTCATCACATGTTTCTAGAGCTGAGAAAAACATTAGTTGGCAGCTGATTTCACTTGTTTCAATCTTTCTATTAAGTGCCATGTTATTTCTTGCACAAAATTGAGCAATTTGGTCTGCATATCTGTTACCTGCTACCACATAGTCATTTCCTTACTGGTGAGCAGCGCACTTAACCACTGCTATTTCTCTTGGCAATTGTATTGATTCCAACAACTCTTTTACATTTTTGCCATTTGTTATAGGAGATCCTGAAGAAGTCAGAAATACCCTCTGCATCCAGAGCTGGCCAGTCGTGCACAACCCCGAAACCATATTGACTATCCGTAAATATGGTTATTCTCCAATTTTTCCCAATTTTAAGTGCGTTTGTTAAGGCCACCAATTTGGCTACTTGTGCAGACTTGACTTAAACAGGATGATTCAATGACCCCTGATATTTTCAATACAGCTTAGGCTGCATTAAGTCCTCCTCCCTCTGTTCTCCTGCATGACCCATCTACAAATAGTTCATGATCTGGCTCTTTCAAGGTCACTTCCTTTATATCCGGTCGGGGCTTAGTACACATTTCAGTCACATCCAGACAATTATGATCCACTTCATCTTTCACTACTTCACATCATGGGTCTGGCAATAATGTGGCAGGATTCATTATTGCACATCTTATTACTGTCACATTTTCCGCTCCCAGAATCACTCTTTCATACTTAGTCATCCGACTAGGGGTAGGGTGCTGTGTTTTAGTTCTTGTCAAAAGAATCTCAACTGAATGTGGGACGTAAACTTTGACTGGATGTCCCATCACAATCGACTCACTTTGCTCCAGACTCATACAAGTAGCAGCTACTGCTTTTAAGCAGCTGGGTAAAGCTGAAGCCACAGGATCCAAAGTAGCAGAGAAATATGCTACTGGACGTAGGCTTAATCCATGCCTTTGAGTCAAGACCGAAAGTGCACAACTTTCTCCCTCACAACAGAACAGTGCAAATTCTTTCGTATAATAAGGCCTAAGGCAGGGGCCTCACACAGGCAATTTCGCAAACACTTCTATGCACTCATCATTCCAGACAATCTGATCTTTTGCTCTTTTCCGTGTCAACTGAATCAATTGTTTTGCCAGCAGGGAAAACCCAACTATCCACTGCCTGCAGTACCCCACTACTCCGAGAAACATTCTTATCTCCTTTTGTGTCTGAGGTAATTGCATTTACTTGATTATCTTTATTCTCTGTGGGGTCACTTTTCTAACTCCTCTTTCTATTTTGTGGCCTAAATATTTAATTTCTTGCTGACAAAACTGCAATTTCTCTGGAGACACCTTCTGTTTTCGTTCGGCCAAATGGTTCAGTAATGCAATTGTGTCAGTAACACAATCTTCTGGTGTTTTTGATGCCATCAGTAGGTCATCAATGTACTGAACCAAAACTGAATTTCTGGGCATGACCAATGTTTCTAGACACTTTTTCAGGATTTGATTAAAAATTGAGGGACTCTCTGTATACCCTTGAGGAACTCGGCACCATGCCAAGACACGGTCTTCGAACCTAAAAGCGAACAAATATTGGCTCTCTGGGTGCAAAGGAATAGAGAAGAAGGCTTGGCATAAATTTCTCAAATCCTGTATTTTCCGCTAGGCTTTTTAAGTCCCATTATTGGCGAATTACAAGCACTACCCATTATTTCATTTAAAATGCCTTGTTTACTCATTCGGTCAATTTCTGGAGCTATTCCTGCTTTCACTTCGGACTCGTTTTGTATTGTTGTGTGTTTGGATAAACTGCACCTTCTTTCACCGTCACTTTCACTGGATCTACATTTGACATCAGCCCAATATCTTTTCCTGTAAAATCCTACACTTCTGGATTTACTGTGGTTCTCAACTCTTCTGACAATTCACTTTCGGTTATCAATGAAAACATCTCATCTACTTGAGTACCTTCCTTAACTAACATCATTTTGTATACAACGTCTTCATCAGGGGTTTGGAAAGCAACACCATCTGGTGTACAGTAGATTATGCAGTTCATTTTGCACAGTAGAGCTCTTCCCAACAGATTTACTGGACTGGAGTCGCAAACTACGAACCGATGCATGTCTTTAAAAGTTCCAATATGTAACTCCATTGGTTTTGTGATAGGGGTTCTAATCTGTTGATTTGACACTCCTACAACTTGGATAGATTCTCCCGAGGGGGGTAGGTTTGGGATGTCTGCTGTTCTCACAGTAGACCGGGTAGCACCAGTATCCAATAGAAAAGTGATATCACTACCTTCCACTTTCCCATCAATAAATGGACCTGACTGATCTACCGGCAAGGATGCGCCAAGCACGCACTCCTCTTCCTCCCCCTCACGCACCGTCAATGCTCAAAGTCCGCTTCATCATTATCATTCTGTAAAAATATTGTGCAACCACAGAATTTTTCTTACCACTTCCTCCGTGAAATCCGGCATTCGCACTGTATTTCTGAGTGTTCACAAAGTTTGGCATAGGAGCTGGTGGCACCTGATACTGTGGAGTAACTGCGACTGATTCATAATCACTTCATTCTGCGTCTGTGGATTTAAAATTTGGGTTGGCCCATTGTTATTCTGAATATTCTTACACTCGTTCTTCCATTGTCCAAGCTTTCCACACACATGACAAGGAAACTTCTTCTTTGCTTACTCTCTATTCATTCGTCCTCTTACTTTACCACCATTTGCCGCTTGATCATTCTGATTCTGCTCTTTCACCTGATTATCAGTCAGGGTATTTAATTTATTTTCCTGCTGTTCTGCCAATTTCACTTGTGCCCACATCATTTTCTCCTTTAGCTTTCTACGTCTTGCCTCAATGTCATCTTTCTCTGCCAGCACAACATGTGCTGCTGAATCATTTGACTAATCTCTGGTTTCAGACCATACAAAAACCGATACACAAAATGTCCCATATCCTTATCACTAATGTTCTCAAAGCCACTATACTGCTAAACACCTGCAGTAACTGCTCATAATATGCATGTACAGACTCATTTGTCTCTTGAGTTGTTCTATCTATCTTTACCCAATATGTTTCTTTAGGAGGGATTTTCCCTTTCAGAAAAGTAATTACTTGGTGATATTTCTTCATCACCTCCTCTGAGGGTGCTCCTGTTTTCGAGTCTCTAGCATACTCCTCACTTGGCCAATCAACTGTGATCTTACACTCTGGCCATAAGTCAGCAGGTACCACAATATCAAACAGACCATCCAGATCCTTCAACAAAACCTTCGAAACTTTCAAAAATCTTTCAACCCGTTTGTACCATTCAACGGGTTTTTCCCTTAACCTAGGGAAATCGCTTGTAAATGACAAAATCTCCTGTCTGCTCCACGGAACATGAACATATCCACCACCAGGAACCTCTCTCATGGGACACAATCTCTCTGCTGTTTCTGATTCTTTTGGTAAGAATGCAGATGATGCTTCCTTTGCTTGTGCCTCCTTCTTTTATCTCGTTCACCGAGTCCTCCACTTGTCAATGTCTCCCCACTTCTGCAAAATGTTCATTAACTCTTTTATCTGTAGTCTTTTACCAGACACATTCATATTCTCCAAATACTTATTAATAAACTCCACTCTATATGGTTTCTGTAGTAATTTTGATCTCCCTATATCCACTCCAATCTCTGAAGCAACCTCTGTCAATCTCTCATGAAACAATTTTGCATTTCTGGTTATACTCCTACATATAAACAACAACTCCTCATCATTGTAAAGGTTCAACCTTTCTATTCCCACATTTCCAGCTATCATCTCTACCAACTCTACTTTTAATCAGTAAATATCTAAGATCTTCGGTGTTGAGCTTTGTTTTTCTATTCCCTGTGCCCATCTTTCCAAATCTTCTGGAGTGACCGCTGTTGAGCCTCTAGTTCCGAAAGGTACCATAGACCGTCTTTCTTTCAAATTTCTGGGTGTTGCTCTTTTCAGAGTATCAGTTAAAGGTTCCCTTATTGGAAGGTCCATTAATTAAATGACTGAATCGCACTCACTAGCCTGATCATCAGATATTACTACCTCTTTTCTGGGATTACTCAAAAGAATTGTTAAAGCTTAAGGTTTTGGGCAACTCATTTTATCTTCATATAGTGGACTAACAGACCTATAGTCACTGGTAATGTCAAAGCTTCAGTATTTAAATTCAATTGACTTATTTTCTCTACTACTTCCTCCCTGGTTTTATTCAATGCTTCTCTTTCTTTATCTTGAAGCATCCTATTAACTGATGTATCATGTAAAATGTGAGGAATTAAGGGTGTTCCCATTACCGGTGCACTTGGGGTGACTCTACTGGGTCTTTCTTGGTACGGTGGAGGATTTTTAGATAGAATTTCCTCCAACAATTCATCATCCGATTCACCATATCCTGTCACATTCATGTGTTTTGTTTTCACCTTACACTTGCTTCCCGTCTGATCTTCAGCCATTAACACTGGATATCAACCCTCTGTCACTACAGCTCATCTCCAACGCTTCATTTGATCTCTACTTGACTCATACGGATGTCTAGGCAATAATCCTCTAAATCTCCGACCACTTCTGAATTTTTCACGATCAAATGCCTCAATCTCCCATTCTACCAAGGCTTCATACTGTGTCATTCTAGGATTTGGTTCTAACATATTCATTTTATCTCTCAAATTCTGAAGTATCTTTAAATTGAGAGTACCATGATCTGGAAAAGCCAAAACACCATCACCTTTCGTATAATCAACCCAATTTTCCAACCCTACACTTGTGTCATATCCTTTCTCCATCATCAAAAATGAAGCAGGTGTTTTAGGTGGTGGAATAGGAATTCCATCTCTAGTCATTACAGGTTTGTCTTTCTTGAAGATATTTTAAATTTTCGTCATCGTCATTTTCTTTCATCTTCCAAACATTTCAGATGGAAGATATAAGATAGTCTTCTGTATATCTTCTAGCTCTATTACCTACGTCGCGTCCTATATCAGCACGACTCACACCTACAGTCAAATTAGGACTCATCATACAATTTCCTTTCAACCAATCCTAGTGCGGCTTCTATCTATTAACCAATCAGGCTCACGCTCGTGGTCTGACCAATGCTAGCGCGGCCTTCTGATACGTCAGTATCTACTCCTTACTACTGACCCCCACTTTACAATCTGCTTCTGTCTCACGCCCGCTGTTTCAACTCTCTGTGATGTCAGTACAACTCCTGTGACTGACCCTACCTTCACAAGGTAATATGAAAAACTTATTTCTTCAACTTAAAATAAAACTTTGTTAGTAACAACATAAAGAAATTCGCTACTCTGCCTGTTTCACTAAACAATGGACAGATTTTCGACTTATCCTGGAGTTTCAGAATTACTCCTCTTCTGCTGCGAGTAAAACCCCTGTTTACTCTTCATTCAAGCTCGGGAGAACCTGTTACTCCTTCAGTGTTACCCCTACTGGGAAATAAGACCAAAGTTACACCAGCGAACCCTCTGCTATTACTCACACTTTTATATTAAATAGTCCCTAGTTTAACACTGCCAGCCCTACGTAGCTTCTCAGTATTATTCCAACAGATGAGTAACCTCACTGCAGTGTGGCTTCTGTCACCACCCGCTATTCATTTTCCCAGGATTCTAGACAACATAAAACAAGACGCTAACTCTTTTGTTAAACATAAATCAATATTCACTAATTAATATTTATCACCAAACTAGTGAATAATAACCATAACTCTGCTACCAGAACACTGATCCAGCGGTATACCAACAACAGATACTCTATTATCATATACTAACCTGGGCCCATAAACACACAATCGAGTAAACCGCTGGTTTGTCAAAGTTTTATATTTTTCCACAATAATCATGATTAGTTATTTGGTACCTCTATTCATCTCAAACTAACCCTCCACTGATCAAAAAGTTATTTCCTTTGGTCGATGGACCATTAGTTGAACTAGTTGATGGTGATAACATAATTCTAACTTTTCTATACTTTGGAGTAAATGACCACAGACTCAGGAAAGTTTTAAATCTTTATCAAAATTAAATGCATGTGAACCACTTCAATTCAATTCAATTCAAAAGACCTTTATTCGGATTTCATAAAATCCATAAAAGTACAACAAAAGGAAAACAACACATTTATACAATAATACAATCCATAAAAACACCACAATCACAGCAATTCATTTTCAAATATACAACTAGCATAAATAATTTTCAGGGATTTTCCATCGTTTTGCGTGCGTGTACTATTAATCTCAGAAAAGTGCTGGTGCGAAAAATTAATTCATCTGTATCCAGGGAAAATAATAATAAACATGATTCCCCCAATGAAAGGGGTCTTAATTTTCTAAAATAGGGAGTTAAAAACCAGTTAATATATTTTAAATAAAATTTACAGAAGAATAGGAAGTGAATGTCATTCTGTTTGCTAATTCCATCACATGGGCAGGGATTGTATTCTATTGTGTGATGATACCCCAAAGGGAAAGCCAACAGGGTTTTTACAGAACCTGCCCTTAAACGAAAGAGCAGCGATCGTTCCCAATTGGACATGGGGAGAGTTAGATAAGATGGTAGTGGGTGCCTACACAAATCGTACCCCATGTATGTAGCAACAGAAGATTTAGATAGCTCCCTCCCCATTCTTTCTGAATTAAAAAGTGCATAAAGTGCTTGTTTGACTACGACCTTATCATTCTTCTCAATTCCAGTGGGTTCTAAGAAAAGATTGCCTTTATCCACTGCACATAATATTTTGTAAACCTCGGCTAACCAGGGTATTGACATATGGTGATCACACTTTAGGCAATCCATTATAATGTTTTTAGTTAAGGTCGCAAAGTTATTTGTCCAAATCCTAATCCAAAATAGGGCTGGTCTGGCTCTGATAAAATCACATACATAGGGGAGATTTAGTTCTTTGTGACAGATGAATTCAGAGGCTGAAAAAGGAGCACCCAATATTTTTCTACAAAAACGATTTTCCTCCCGTTGAATCCCTGAGTTTCTCCCTGAGCCCCAGACCTCATCCCCATACGTTGCCACAGGAAGGCACTGTAATTTAAAAAATTTTAAAATGGCCCTAGTGGCACCTATTTTCTTCGGGCGTTGGAGGCTCAATATAGAATTAGTGGCTTTCGAGAACTTGCCCATGGCGTGGGCAGAATGCCCACTCCATGAGCCGTTCGCAGCGAAAACCAATCCTAGGTACGGAAAGGAGGTTACGGATTCTAATTTATCCGAACCTACATTTATAGTATTGAGCTTCCTTTTCCCGGGTCCACTAGACATAATAAAAGATTTTTTAAAATTTACACGCAGATCAAGTGCCTCCATATGCTGGACGAATGCTCTAATGAGCAAACGAAGAGCATTAGGGGTGCGGCCCATAATGACCGCATCATCTGCGTATAATAAAACTGGTAGTGGATTCCCCTGGATAATTGGAACATCTCTCGTCACTTGTTTCAAGGCTTTGGCAAGACCGTTAATATAAATAATAAATAGCAGAGGTGCCAAAACGCACCCCTGCCTCACCCCCCTGCCTATTTTTATGGGTCCGGACACATCGCCACCAGACCCGATCCTAACTTGTGCTTTAAGGTCCGTGTGAAGATAGGCCAGAAAATTAACAAGACTTGCATCCAGACCGTAGTTAGAAAGCATTAGCCATAATTTGGATCTATTAACTAGGTCAAATGCAGATGAAAGATCCATAAATGCGAGATAGATTGGACTAGAGCGAGCAACATTATACTTATCGATAATCAATTTCAGGTTTAGGCACTGCTCCACCGTGCCCACACCACTCCTGAATCCCAACTGGCACGGATCCAGTAGATCAGTATCTTCAGTCCACTCTATCATCCTGTTATAAATAACTCGTCCAAGGATTTTTAAAGTATTGTCCAATAGCGAGATTGGACGATAGTTGGCTGGATCTGACCTATCTCCCTTCTTAAAAATGGGAACTATGGTGCTGGTCGCCCAAGTGTCAGGCATTGGCGCCATAGGTAAACTATTAAAAACATTAAGAAGAATTGGTGCCCATAAATCCGTGTTATACTTAATAATGTCTATAGGGAGCCCATCAGGACCAGGGGCCTTGTTACCAAGGCTTTCTTTAATGGCTGTGACTATCTCAGGGAGGTCAATCTTGAGGTTGCATGACACCACCAAGGAAGGAATAGTTACTTCCTTAGAGGGGGTAGCATATATTTTAGCAAAATGAGCCTCCCAACTACTACTAGTAATATTGCAGCTAATTGGGGACAATTGTTTCCCCATATCTCGCGTCTTCCTAACGGCTGACCAGAAGGGGCCGCTACTCTTCAAATTTGCACTCGCAACCAATGATTCCCACTGTTCTGTCAGCAGGGCAGCCTTCCTTTCAGTTGTTTTTAACTTATAGTTTTTCCTGGCCAACTGTACCTCTAGTATACACCTAGGGTTAGAAGACAATGCTTCACGTAGTTCCCTATTTGCCTTAGAACAAATTGAGTCAAACCATCTTGGTTCTTTCGCTATTTTTGGCAGTGGGACTGACAACAATTTTTTAATCACTAAACACAGTTTGCCAAAGTCAGAGATTATTCTATTATTATCTCCATTTAAAAGTAGACAGGAATTAATTAAATCGGAATGATCATTCTGCACATTTTCTAAAATAGCTCCGCTATCAATCCCCCTCCATTTTAGCCGCAGACCGTCACCTGATGGTGTGATGTCTCTTGCACCATTAGATTTCGCATATACAGGGCGGGAGCCTAAGTGCAAAGTAACTGTGAGGGGGTTATGGTCGCCAAAAGATGTTTTTATCACCTTGGATTCCAATACACGGTCCAGCAAATCA
The DNA here is from genome assembly GCF_964204655.1 of Triturus cristatus. NCBI lineage: Eukaryota > Metazoa > Chordata > Amphibia > Caudata > Salamandridae > Triturus > Triturus cristatus. Next base: position 58,106,260 of record NC_140583.1, read on the forward strand.
GGGGACGTAAAAATAAAATCAATAGTTGAGCAACAATCACGCCCCCTAAACGTGGGGACATAGTCCATGTCAGGTATTAGAGATACTTCCATGGCATTTCCAAGGGTGTGTTCACTCAATAATTTTGCTATTTCAAACCCCCTTTTTTCAGCTTGGTCCGTGATGTTGTTAGTGTCCTTGATCCAAGACTTCTTTGGTAATTTGGCATTAAAATCTCCGCCGATTAGAATCCCTATCCCCCCCTCTGATTCCAAGTTTATTTCCAATTTTCTTAGAGTCTTAGAGAGGGCTATATAGTTTGTGTTGGGTGTAGAATAAAAATCATTATTATAAAAATTAATTATAAAAATCCTGGGTCTTAGTTTCAACTCGAGGACCTGAATGTTCGGATTTCCTTTTGATAGGTCTTTGATAGTGCCTCCCACCAATGTGCTAACACCTATAAATAATCCTCCCACTGCACGGCCAAAAATGGGCTTCTTTGAGGTTACACTAAAACAATGGTAGCCCTCAATAAATAAATTGCTGACAGCCCATGTCTCCTGGAACATAACAATATCTTTGTTATCCAATAGCTTGATCCATTGAGGGTCAAGCAATCTTGATTCCAACCCAGCGACGTTCCAACTAAGGATGGACAATTTGGGGCGTTTTAGGGCACAAGAGGCATTATAGCCACTAGGCTGCTTAGGTTGAATTGATGGAGTAGTTATGTTCTCATGTGTAACTGGGGACATAGTCGAAACAAAGCGTGGTGCCATTGTCTCAATCTCGTTACATTGTACATCAGAGGGATTTTCCTTAATAGTAATCGGTACGTCCTCACACCCCCTATTTCTTTTCCCCAGTCAATCTTGACATTCCAAATTGGAGAGAGCGTGTTCAAAACGGTTATGCGTTGGTATATTATATATATACCTTGGCTCGTTCTGAGGCATGTTAAAGTTTAGTTTGGGCCTTGCGTAAGGTCTCTCCCTTGGGTTGGGATAAGAGGGGGTGGGGAAAGGTAGATATGGCAATTGATATGGTGGGGGTATAATCCGTTGGCCTAATGAACAACCATTCCTAAAACCACTTCAAAAATACAGTACAGTCACCATCATTGTATAGGAGAGAAAAATTCAATTGATTAATCATCAAACACATACTTTGGACTCATACAATGATCAATGCTCAGAAAGGGAGGAGACAGAGAGAAAAGAACATCTGCAAATGATGTGAAAATATAGTTACCAAGAATGGTGTGAAAGACCAACCCCCTGGCCAAGGAGCTGGTAAGGGTCCCCCAGGATAGGTCAGGCGACAAAGACTTCAGGACAGGATAGTTGACCTCTCTAGAATACCAACGATTGCGCCGTACCCTTCTCTGACACTCTATTCCTCCTCGAGATTCTTCCGCGATCTTCTGATCTAACCCAATTAATTAGGATAGAAAGTTCTGCATTCGGCTCTTCATCATCTCACAGCATCTCTCCCAGCAAAACAGCATCCACGCCTCACAGCGTCTGTGACCATCGGTGTCTAGCAAACTAACTAAAGCTATCTTAACTATACCTTTCGTTCTTCATGTTCCACCCACTAAAGTTTCAATATCGTAAAAATACAAAATATGATTGGTCAGGCAAGGGAGGAAGCTCCATCACACCATGCTTACATGTCATTAATATCTGTTCAACAATTGTTCGCAAATTCATCCCCTTAATTTTTATTCATAATTTTATTTCTCACACGCATTCACATTTCTCTTGCAACAATTTATTAACATTCTGAATGCAAGTCCTCATCGTTGAACTCTTCACCGTCCGTTCCCAGAGTATATCACTTGTGTCCTTGGCTCCCGTTCAATATCTAAGTCATCTTTCCGGCTTAACTTTCAGTGGACATGCGCAGTCTTCTCATTACTCAGCTTCATTCAGTTATACATGAGAGGCTCAAATGCGCACTAGTGATAAAGTTAGAAAGACAAATATTAATTTCACCAATAAAGGGGTTGCACTGTATACCACCCACCTCTACTCTATTCCCCTTTACTTATTAATACTTCTCCAGCATTAGCGTTAGTAGAATAGACTGTTTTTTTTCCAGCTAAGCATATGCCATGCACGCGAGTCTTCAAGACTCCATTTTAGTTTCTTCTGCTCCAAACGATAGCTTGTCATCCTACGTAGATGTAGTTGACGCATGCACTGTAAAGGTTTCCCGCTTTAGGCCTTCATTCATGTTATCCACGTTAGTGAACACATAAGCAAGCTTCACTAACCCGCGTGTTCATGTGGTGCACATTAGTTTTACACAAAACCTTTTTAATAACTTTGATGAATACAGGCCCCAGCTAGGCCCGCAGGACACAAGGGTTCGCTCTCCTGTAATGGAATCTATAAGGAAGTTGGCACGGAAACTGCAAAGTACAAAGACAGCATTTATTAACCCTTAAGGGTGGTCCTACAATCCACACAACACTCTTCAGTATTGCATAGAGTAGCACAAAGAACTTACGTACATAGTCCCCTTTTATACACAATAGAGGGGCTCATGAGTGGGCGGATACAACATGAGGCCGAAGAACATTACCATTTATGGTCAATTTCGAAACTGAATCAATATGTGGGCGGAGCTAACACACTCCTTGAGCCCGCGAAAACATGGTCAAGCAAGGCTAACTGATAACAGATGTGGTCAAGTCTGGGCATGTGCCAGATGGACAAAGGAGCTATTTATAGACTGTTACTAGGCAGATTACAAGAGCAACTAACACAGAGGTTGAACTCTTCTCGTGGGGAACACGTGGAAGCATGACAATACAAAATGGAGTCCGAACTTCGGTCAACATAACGGAGAAAACATGATCTAGAGAAGGGGATTAATGTCTTTAGTAAATGCTTAATCACGTCATTGTTTCAATTTACAACAGACGACCCTTTCAGCATTTACTGAAGACATCCGGTTTGTTAGGATAATCGTCATATATGTCAATTGTCATCATTTCTTCAACTTCTTTAGCTAAAAGTTTCTGGTGAGCAACATCGGCAATAGCTTTCTTATCAGGGATACAGAATGATACACATAATGAGCAGAGTAAGGGACCACATTGAACGCAGATACAGCACGAAAACAGAACCGCTACAATAATGCAGAGACCAGTTAGAACCTTCCATCCCCAGGCAGTAATTAACGCCCAAAACCATCCAGAAAAGGACCAAGTGCCGTTTTCTGTATGGATTTCAGCTGCAATTTTATGCAGTTTATTGATGGCATTATAAACTGATGGCGTATGATCAGGGATAAACACACAACAGCTACTTCCAATAATTTTACATGCTCCTCCTCTGTCAGCTAGCATAACGTCTAATACCATACGATTCTGCAATGCAACAATTCTAGTAATTTGCAATTCCTCCGTAAGATTCCCAAGTGCAGCAGCAGTCTGATTTGTCACAGCTTCTACCACTCTTGTTAATCTTCGGATCTTCCTACTGTTCAGGGCAGCTCCAACAAAGAAAAACAATCCTAAGTTAAAATCAATATACTGCTGCAGACTGGTATCAGTCTGATCTACATCGTCAATTGATAAAGTACGTTTATACCTATTTACAGTCACATTATTCAATAATTTCAGATCCTTATGATAAGATGCGGGAGCTAGGAATACAGGAGGTAATAGAAATGATACATAGCATACCCCAGACCACCCAGCCGGCAGATGGTAATAACCTTTATTTCCACACACAAAGTATGTATTATGGGAGGCTAAAAAGGTACTATTGTTCAACCCGTCAATGTTCAGAACAGTAATACAATCACTAACACCAACAGGGATAAAACCCACACTCTGGACACATAGGTCCGCTTGAGCTTGTGCTACTTGAATCACAAATTTGTCCTTTCCCACAGTGTCTCTTGTGTTCGTGAAGATGTAGGGAATGGATTCATTGTCTGGTCGGTACTCTTCCCACTCCCAAATTGTCCCATTCGCTTGTGGATACCCATTTTTGTCTTGATGGCATTCTTTATTGAGTCTGAAGAGCAATCGTCCCACTGTCGGTTTCCGAGTAGCAAAAAGCAAAGTATACCATGCTCTACAAGAGCCATTATGAGAGAAAGGAAGTGGTATAAATGGCGTTCCTCCTTTCTTCTGATGAGCTGGCATCATCCCACATATCCAACAGTTCGTAGCATTCGTAGCAACGTGGGTATGATGCAGCATCTGGATGAAAGTGTTGTTCAAGTAAGACTGTCGATGCTTCAACTCTTGATACGGTAATGTATAAAAGTAGTGCTCCTCAGGCACCGGAGTTGTCAACACAAGAATCTTCCGAGCGGGTGTTACATCCTCCACGAACCATGTGGTTATCCCAACAATGGCTACTGTCAACATGAACCCTAATGCACAAAGGATTTTCTTTTTCTCCATGTCAAAGTAAAAAATAAAACCCAATATCTTCCTGAAACTAAAAGTCTGTCAGAACTCTTCCCCTTGGGCAGCGGTTGATTTCTTCACCAGCGGGCCAAGACGGGTGTCGCTACACTAATGCAGGGCTGATCCCCCCCCCTTGCCTCATCGGCTCTCCGTTTCACTAACCCAAGGGCCGTTCTGACAGTATGTCCCGGTACTGAAAAACTCACTTCCTTGGTCGAAGATGATATCGCCTTCCTCCAGGAGTCGCGTGGTCCGGAAAGAGCTCCTCAGTGGCGTTTGGCTCCGCAGCACGGCCTGTCTCTGCAGCCAAGATTTCTCGTTGATCGGTCAGCACGGCAGGTTCCACCAATCCGGGCGGCACCTTTCTACAATGCAGGGAATGGATCCAATTCTTTCTGTTGGAGACTCGCACAGCCGTCCTCGTTGCGAGGAGGACCTGCTCAGGACCCACCCATCTCGGTTCCAAGCTGTTTGTTCTGTCAAATATTTTCACCATCACGTGGTCACCAGGTCGGAGACCATGTCCTTCACCGGTAGACCGATCAGGGAGCGCCTCTCGGACCTGTTGATGAATAGAAACCAAGTTATCCGTTAACTGTGCCAGATAATCGTTCATCATTACACAAGGTACATCATACACAGCCTTAGGTTTTGGTGGACCCCAAATATTCATTGGGCGTCCGAAGACAATCTCGTACGGTGTAAGGCCAGTTCGAGAGTGCGATACCGATCTAACTGACAATAACGCCAGTGGCAGAGCGTCTGGCCAAGTCAAGGACGTCGAAGCTTGAATTTTAGCGATCTTGAGCTTCAGTGTACCATTATACTTCTCGACTAGTCCTGCAGACTGAGGGTGGAATACCGCGTGAAACTTCTGGGTGATGCCCAGGCCCTTCAAGACGTACTTTATAACATCCGCTACAAAGTGAGGCCCATTATCACTCCACAGGAGTCTACAGACGCCATATCGAGGGAAGAACTCTTTCAGCAGCAACTTCGCAGTAGTCATTGCAGTATTGTCTTTCGTAGGGTACGCTTCAACCCATTTGCTGAAAGCGCAGACCACTACTAGAAGATACTTCAGATTGTTACAGCGCTCAAGCTGGATGTAATCCATCTGCAAAACCTCGAAGGGTGCAGTAGGTGTCACAAATCCTCCTGCCGGAGTTCGAGTACCCTTTCCTGGGTTATACCTCAGGCAGATCATACAGGTCTGCACCACCCTCTTCGCTGTGCTAGCAATCTCTGGATGCTCCCAGACTTGGGTAAGCAATTTCACAATTGCGGAAGCTCCAACATGTGCTAGCCCATGTGCCATCTGAACCATAGGTTGTACAAAAGCCGTAGGTAATTTCCATCTATCCATCTGCTTATTTCTCCAGCAGCCCTCATCATCCAGTTCTCCCTCACTAGCCCATTGTTCCCGCTCTTTGTCAGAAGCGGTCCTTTGCATTTCTCGCACTTCCTCCTTCGCATCATGCCATCTTTCCACCTGTGACTTTACTACATACACGGCAGTAGCACCGGGCTGCATCGCAGTTTCCCGTGCTACTCGATCTGCCAACGCATTCCCTTCTCCAACTTTATCAACTACTTTCCTATGGGCGCTACACTTAACGATGGCAATTTTCTTTGGGTATGTCAATGCGGTTAAAAGATTGTGAACTAACTCTCCATGCATTATCTGTACTCCATGTGACGTTAAAAACCCTCTCTCCTTCCAGAGTAGGCCGAAGTCATGCGCTACTCCGAAGGCATAGCGGCTATCTGTATAAACATTCACACATAGTCCTGTACTGAGCTCACATGCTCGTGTTAATGCTATCAGTTCCGCTGCTTGAGCTGATTTCTGTGGGATGCGTGCTGTCTCCACTATCGTTTGCAATGTGGTAATCGCATACGCTGCTGAAGTCGTACCATCTGGTAGCTTCAGACATGATCCGTCCACCCACAGTTCTCCATCTACATCTGGAAAGGGCGTATCCTGGAGATCAATACGACCCTTTGTTTGTTCCTCAGTCACGAGAATACAATCATGCGCTTTCCGCGCCTCAGGCTGGGTTTCGGGGTATGGCAACAATGTTGCCGGGTTTAACGTTACGCACCTTTTTAACGTAATATGAGGAGCCAAAAGCGTCAACTCATATCCCGTTAAACGGGCGCTGGTCAAATGCTGCGTCTTCGTTTGATTGAGCAGGGCATCGACAGCATGGGGGACTAATACCAACAACTTATGAGATAACACAATTCCCTCACTTTGGCGTATTGACACAGCTGTCGCCGCAACCGAGCGAAAACACCCTGGTAATGCTCGGGCGACAGGATCAAGTACAGCCGAAAAATATGCACAAGGGCGCTGCTTATCGCCGTGCATCTGCACTAACACTGACAATGCACATCCATCTTTCTCATGCACATATAACGAAAAGGGTTTTGCATAATCAGGGGTCCCTAACACTGGTGCTGAACAAAGGGCCTGTCGTAGTTGCTGAAAAGCAGTATCACACTCATCTGACCAAGGAATTGCGATAGGCGTGTCCTTTGTCAAGAGGGCTAACAATGGCTTAGCTATGTGCGAAAACCCCAATATCCACTGTCTACAAAAAGAAACAAGGCCCAGAAATGCACGCACATCCTTCTGTGTGGACGGTCTCGGTGTATCCAAAATTACTTGGATACGATCCGGTGTGAGTGCACGTCCCTCCTTAGACAAAAGGTGACCCAAATAAGTCACCTTTGGTCTACAGAATTGCAATTTCTTCCTAGATACCTTATGATTGTGGGATGCTAAAAAGGAAAGTAAGGATAACGTACTTTTTTCACACAACTCCAGGGTGTCAGCCGCCAGCAAGATGTCATCGACATATTGAATGAGGGCGACCCCCTCGAGCAGAGCAAAGGAATCCAATTGTCGTTTCAAAGCCTGACTGTAAATGCTAGGGCTTTCTGTGTAGCCCTGGGGGATCCTACAAAAACGATAAGATCTATTATTTAATGTGAACCCAAAAAGATATCGGCTATCAGGGTGAATGGGAATGGAAAAGAAGGCATTCTTCAAATCGATCACGGAGAACATAGTCGCCGTAGGTGGTACCAAAGTAAGCAACGTCGTGATATCAGAAACCACTGGGTACTGAGGTATCACGATCTTGTTTACTTCTCTTAAATCAATTATAAACCGATAAACTCTGGCGTCCGTATCCTTTTTCAGTATGGGAAGAATCGGACTGTTACAAATGTTGTAGGGGACTTCCTCCACTACCCCTACCGCCATCAAATCCTGCACTATCTGTATGAGAGCCTCCTCACCCTCCTGGGAAATACGGTACTGAGGGAGACGTGGTAACACCGCCCCCTCCTGGACGCTAATGTGGACCGGTGGAATCACCATTTGTCCCACATCCGTATCCGAAGTTGCCCACAAAGCACGAGGGAGGGTAGCTAACAGCGCATCCTCTGACATCGTACACATCCGTTCTGATCGGTGGTAATTGTCATTCAATATTACCCGTACACCAGCAGGGGAGCAGCGGATCGTAGCCCTAAAATGCTTTAACATATCAAGACCCATAATGTTGTCCGGTGTGTACGGGGCAAGCAAAAATGGACAGGGTGCAGAAAAAGAGTCAACTTTAAACATGAGGGGCTGCGAAAGAGGGCTTCGGGAGAGTGTACCGTCAAACCCTACCGATGTGACCATTAAGCCGGATGGGGGAGCCCCCGGAACCAATTGCTTAGACAGTGCACTACGTGTCGCTCCTGTATCCACTAGGAACTGATCAGTAGAGCCCAAAACCTCAGCCGATACATAAGGACCCTTCTGATCGACCGGCACCTCAACTGATTCTAACCCCCATCCAACGCATCCCTATGCATGCTGAGAGTCATGGTACCCCGACCGGTCAATCCCCGACACTTGATACTGATGCTGACGATCGAAAACATTTGATCTGTCTCGGTGCTGCCCAACAGAGTCAAGACGAGCCTGTTCGTTAGAATTCCCTCGAAAGTTCGAGAAACCCCCTCTACCTCGCGGGCCACCGTGGGTATGCCCCTGACGCGATGCATGCAACACCGGGCAGTCCCTAGCCCAATGACCCGATTGCTTACAATACGCACATTGGTTCCTATTTAAATCAGATCGGCCCGAGGGAGGACCATAAGATCCTCCCCTACCTCTATTACTACCCCGCCGGGGCGGGCCATAGACTTGTGCCAACATCACTTTTGTTTTCAAATCTTTCGATTTCTTTTCCTCCTGGCCCTTTGCTTCCTGCTCCTGACGCTCATAATACTGGGCGATAGTCAGGAGGGCTGTCGGTGTAGCGGAAGACCAAGAACTTTCACTCGCTTTTAAACGGGCCGCAACTGCCGGCAGCAGATTAGCCACATATTTATCCGCAAAAAGGTGGCGGCCCGTATCGTCAGTAAGCGACTGGCCACTAAAATCATGAAACGTCTCCTCAAAGCGCGTAAAGAAGTCCGCAACTGACTCGTCAACTTTCTGTTTACATGCAGCTAACATATTCCAGTCAATCTTTTTAGGGGGGATAATTGTCTTCAACTTAGCCACAATAGCAGCAGGGAGATCTAAAATACTCTGGGGCGGTTTCTGCGCGGGCTTCCGCTCCCTATCCTCATCCTCAAGGTCAGACCACCGGGCCTTAAAGGCAACTATATCATCTACCTTTCGGACAGATCGCCACATATCCGGTGGTAGAATAAGGCCAAAGAACAGGTCTATATCTGCTAAAGTCATAACGCAAGAATTCAAGGCCCCCTCGACTTCTTCGTAGAAGGCCGCTGGATTCTTGCGGGGGTCAGGCAGCGCATTCTTTAATGCCATCACATCAGCTCTATGCCACGGAGTATAAACCCAATTATACACAAAATATCCCTTAGCATCGGCGGAGGTAATGTCCGAGCTAGTCCCCGCTCCTTTAGGAGGAACATACAAAGGCGCCGCCTCGCGCATTGGCTTAGCATGCACTAGATCGCTCTTATCTGATTGAGAGGTGGATGAGTGGCCTTCTGTAGTACACGAATCCGACTGCGTCTCCTCCCCTGCTCGTTGGCGCGCTTTTTCTTTATGGGCCAGCACTGCGTCCCGCAAGGTGAATAGCCGCCGAGCCGTATCAGGAGCCTTAGAGGGAGAAAAAACACCATCATGCAATGCTTTAGCATCCGATGTCACTTCTTCAGGCTCAAAGACACTAGAATATTTCCGAAAAGCAGCAATCACTTCCTCCGCGAAATGACTCAAAAAATACAATCTCTCTCTATCCTGCCACGACCCCCACGTATGGAACAATTCATCCACGGACACCTTGCCCTTAAGTGCACGGAAGGAAATTTGCCGAAGCTCAGCCATATGCTCAGCCGATAACATGGACCGCGTATCTACCTTACCCGTACCCGGGACAGAATCTTGTGGCCTCGGAGCAGATGCGCCAACATAAGGGGGCGGAGAGCGATCTAGTAAATAAAAATCATCATCAAGATTATTAAGGACAGGATAAAGTGGCTGCCGAACAGCATATTGACCCGAGACTTGCAGCCTACGCTCTTTCTCTTGTCTCTCCGTTTGTTCTTTGTCCTCCCGACGCCTCGCTTCCTGTGCTCGCACATGATCATTCTTCCGTTGTTCTTTATCAAACAGCGCTTTCTCACGCTTCTCTCGCTCACGCACCTCCTTCACCCACAACCGCACACACTCAAACTTATCCTGACGAGCACGCCGCTTACACATACACTGTTCCACATACTCAATCTTACGTATATCAAACGATCCATACAAAGGCCATCGTAACTCAGGATCTTTTTTAGTATATTTCCTCCATACTGTGCTGTACATTATGGAAGAAAGACCATGCTTCACATACATATCCCTATTAGGAGTCCCCTCTGGGGGAGCTGGAGCAGATTCCTCGAGGTTCAACCGGTTTCCAAAACAGCAACACCACTTACGGAGTGCGCTAAAAGCAGGCATGCTCAGGAATAATGCAAAATATGCAATATTATAGAGAAAATGGCACTTAATCGTTGCGCCGTTCAAAGTTACACAGCTCCGGAGAAATCTCTCCACATTACCTGCCTATATGTGTTGCAACGCATATATTTTCACAAAGACAAATACAAAATATGACTAGTCATCACAAATCAAACTCAAATAGCCGGACCAGGCTTCAAAAACTCGGAGCAAGTACCGTACACCGGTTTTTACCAATCAAGAGTCCAGATTCCAACTGCCAAGCTCCACAATCGCCCAAACGGCTTTCACGGCAGGACCGACAGAAGAGGTCTCAGTCGAGGACCGGCGCCACCCAGACGGTCAGCTCGGAAGGGAAGGAAGAAAAACCTCGGGATGCCAGGGCTAAGACGCCGCTGGCAGTGATCACGTCCCCGGCCAAGTTCCTCACCTTCGTCGCGACCAGTCCTTCGAGCATCCGAGTCGCCGATGAGCCCCACGTGACGGGCGCCAATTGATGAATACAGGCCCCAGCTAGGCCCGCAGGACACAAGGGTTCGCTCTCCTGTAATGGAATCTATAAGGAAGTTGGCACGGAAACTGCAAAGTACAAAGACAGCATTTATTAACCCTTAAGGGTGGTCCTACAATCCACACAACACTCTTCAGTATTGCATAGAGTAGCACAAAGAACTTACGTACATAGTCCCCTTTTATACACAATAGAGGGGCTCATGAGTGGGCGGATACAACATGAGGCCGAAGAACATTACCATTTATGGTCAATTTCGAAACTGAATCAATATGTGGGCGGAGCTAACACACTCCTTGAGCCCGCGAAAACATGGTCAAGCAAGGCTAACTGATAACAGATGTGGTCAAGTCTGGGCATGTGCCAGATGGACAAAGGAGCTATTTATAGATTGTTACTAGGCAGATTACAAGAGCAACTAACACAGAGGTTGGACTCTTCTCGTGGGGAACACGTGGAAGCATGACAATACAAAATGGAGTCCGAACTTCGGTCAACATAACGGAGAAAACATGATCTAGAGAAGGGGATTAATGTCTTTAGTAAATGCTTAATCACGTCATTGTTTCAATTTACAACAACTTGTTAGTGAGTTAAAGGAGCGGATTGCTTCAGAGCAAGTCTCTTTTCTACGAGTCCTTGCTCCATCAGTGTATCTGGTCAGGATGCGTTCAGCAGTCTATCTGGTCGGGATGCCTGCATTAGTGTATCTGGTCAGGATGCCTGCAATAGAGTATCTGGTCGGGATGCCTGCAATAGTGTATCTGATGGGGCAGCCTGGCAGAGTGTGATTCTGATCTAGGTCACACAGTGGATCTACTCCTAATCCTCGTATGGATCCTCTCTCTCTTCTATGGCTTAAAGAGTTCATCACAGGGGTCCTGTGGATCATTAGTGCTGCCTGGGTGTAGGTCAGTACCTTGTTTCTTAAGTGCAGGGGAGGGGACGAGTCTCTAATCCTTTTAGGACTTGATGGTGTGAAGAGTCACGTCCTGGTTTCCTCTCGAAGGCGAGCCAGCACTTCTTTGGGATGAGTGCTGGAGCTGGGGTTTGTCAAGTAGCTGGGCTAATAAAAACCTTTTGTTTTTAGTTCAGGACACCTGCCAGCTTCTATAGGACGGACCCCTTTTAGGTACCAGAGGTCAGAGTCAAAGGCGGCTTTGGCGCCTACATCTGTGTGAGTTGTGGAGGGGCGTTCGGCATAGTAAAATTATGCACATGTGTAGAACGCACTATCACCCCGGAGGAAACCTTGGTGCTGAGCAGGTGTGAGTCTAGCCAAACCACTGGCCTAGAGGGACTACTTGAAATGTCAGGTATTCCGCAAAAGGCATCAGTTCTTATGTGCAGCAGCAGGTCTTTTAATGCTTTAGGAACGATGTATGGGAAGTCTCGACTGCTGGATCTGCTTTTCTGTATGGGTGGTATGTGTGCAAGTAGGATTTTAGATGAGTAGAGGTGTCTAGAAGATTTGTGAAAGTAGATGCGATATTTGAGCTACGCTAGCCCCGTGTTATGTAGGACCCTGAAAGGGTGGGTGAGGAGTTGAACTGTGCTTGTTTGTGTATGGGGAGGAAGTGCCGCTCCTTCATGTGTGATGTGAGTGCCGCATGAGAGTTTGAAAATGATTCGGGACGGCAAGTTCTAAAAGGTCTGTAACCTTCAGGTGAGTTTTTTGTTGATCCTGGCATTTAGGGTGTTCCCATAGTCCAGATTGATTGTGACGTGGGTGTGTGAGAGATGGTTTTCAAGGTGCTGATTCAGACCTATTTGAAAATCTTCCTCAGCATCTTTATAGTATGGAAGCAGGAAGTAGTGACGGTGTGGTCTTGGGAGGTCATGTTGAGTTTGCTGTTGATGACAACCCCAAGGTTCTTGGCATGTGTGGTGAGGGTGAGTGTCGGTCCTAGCTCTGTTGGCCACTAGGTGGAGTTCCACAGTGAAGTGCTCTTCACAAAGATTTCAGTCTTGTCTGTGTTCAGCTTCAGAACGTTGGCTTTCATCCAGTGGGCAATTTCAGTAATATAGGCACTGAACTTGATCTGGGTAATTGGGGGCATATAAACAAGCCCATATCGCCACGGGAACGTAACTTTTTGTGATGTTTCTGTGGCGATAGGAGCTTCGCCGTATTTACAAGGCAGCGTTAAGGCACTTAAAGTGGAATAACACTGCCTTGTAAATAAGGCCCCCTTTCACACTATGCTTATCGTGAAAGGGGTGAGCAGCGGGTGTTATGGTGGGCGTTACACCGTAACACCCATTGATTTTGACGCTGCCCTCTATTTACAAGAGCAGCATAAATAGGATGCAGAGCCAAAATTAAGACTAGGGAAAACCTGTTTTTTTAAACTTGGCGAAACAAGGAAAAATGCTTTATTTATCCTCGCTTTTCCTTTTTCCATGTGTGCTGCCTTGTGCAGCTCACATGGAAAAAGCAAAACACCTTGGATTGTATATAAGTTGGAAGGTGACCCTTCCTGTACATAAACATTCCTTAAAAAATGCCATTTTGTACCTTCCATATGTGCTGCATTAAGCAGCACACACACACAGACGTGACAAAATGGCATTTCAGGATTGTGTATGTGCAGGAAGGGACACCTTCCTACACATAAGCAATCCTCCCCTGCACGCAGACACCCTTGCACTATGGTGCATTTGTGCCTGGGTTGGCAATACACTGCTGGGTGTAGCACCAGTGCAGGAGAAACGGAAGGCTGCACCATATTCTTGTAAATATGGTGCAGTCTTGCATTTCTGAAGGGGCGGAGTGAGGCGGTAAGCCATGACAGCTACAGTGCAGTGAACACTGTCATTGGTAAGTGTGTTGCTGACGCCAGATCTTAGAAGAGTGACATCCAGCTATGCAGGGGTAGCATTTATGTCAATGACCTTACTCCTCCTGCTTGCAGAACTCCGAGTAGCATGGCAAAGTTTTTTGGTCACTTCACGGAGCTTCGCGGAGCAGGACTCCGCAAACTCTGCCCAGCCCTACTCCATCCCCAATGACACAGAGCTCATTCTCTCCCTCACGGATGGCATTTGTACAAAGAAGTGGCGGAGGGATAATCATCATGACTCAGGAGCGTGTCCCTTTCTGGTGCTGGATGCAGTGCTCAGCTGAGATGAGAGAGACAAGACACCAATCAGAGCTGAGCCTGCAGAGGACTTGGAGCAAAGATGGAGGAGGGCACCTCTGACTGGCAGAGGCTGCAGCCTACAGTAAACACTGTCATTGGTACGTGTGTGGCTGGAGCTTCCAAAACCTATATTTTAGTTTTAAAACGTAAGCACAGGGAGCTCTAATTTGTAAGGAAGTCATGCTGCCTTATATGAGCATTGCCACGTGATCTCTTTAGTGGACGCAAAGCAGTCACTCTGCTACCAAGACGTGTAAAAGGTATGGCTGGCTTCATCAGAGTAGCTGACAGGTGAAAACTTTCAGAGTTCCCTTCCATAAGCAAACAGAAAAAGCAATCCTCCTGATTTTATAAAATGCAAACATGTCCCTCTCAGCGTGTTGGTTATCTTACTTTAATTTGAAAAGCATGACACCAATGTCTCACTTTTCTCACCAGAATAGTATTGCAACGCCGCCGCCAAATGCTATGGTTGCAGAAAGCATTAGCCAGTCAGGCCAAGAGGCACAAACACTGTGGTTTAATATGACGTATTACGTTGTACTTCCATTTAGATCAGGGATGAGCGCAGGTGCATGTGTAAACTCCGCTCCGCTAGCAGCTGGCAAAGTTTTTTGCCGAACTGCGCATTTCTAGGCGGAGCATGGAGTTGCAAATCTCTGCCGGCGGAGCTGAGTTTGCCGCCCACCCCAACGTAGGTGATGACGATGTTGTGAGAGTGAATGATGCTGACTAGAGGGATAATGTATACATTGAAGAGGGTCACGCTCAGAGAGTATCCTTGCTGAACACCGCAGATGAGGTCGCAGGCGTCCGAGGTATATGGTGCAAGGTGGATCGGTCCATTCGAGCCAGGAAAGAGCAGATTCATTGGAGTGCAGGTCCTTGGATTCTTATGACATGTAGGCGTTAAATGAGAATGGGGTGAGAGACCTGTCAAATGCTGTGGACGGGTCCAGGAGGATGAGGGCTGCCATGTCTCCTGTGCCCAGAGTCATGCAGATGTCATCCGCAGCTTGTGAAGTCTGTCTTGCCCGTCGATTGTGTTGCCAGGGGGGAATGACTGTGGCGATCGGGTGCTCTTATGGGCTTTAGGCTTAGCCAGGTTTCTGTGAGGAAAAGTAGTTACAGGGCATTGTCAGGCAACAGGTCCCAGTTCTCTATGGCATGTTTGGTGAGTGAGCGGGTGTTGAAGAGCATACATGTGAGTGTGCAGTGTTGTGTGGGCAATTACAGGAATGTGGGAGTGTGAGAGGGTGGGGTGTTGGGTGCTGTGAGTGCTCGGTGTGGGTAAGTTTATGAAAAGTTGCAAGAAGTGCAGAGCGCTCCCTAGGTATGATAAGTCAAGGCAGCAGCATGGGAAGCAGCAGTGGGGATTGAAGGCATGGAGGGTCACAACGGATTAGCGGCGGGAGGGAGGAGGACCCGGGTTTCTGGTTCTGTGCACGGTCTAGGCGTGAATGGGTGCAGATGAGCTTGCCCTTAGCATGTCAGTGGCATGCCCGTTGCACATCTGCAATGCACCGGCCATTTACTATGTCCTGACGGGGTGGGGGAGGAGTGATATCACTTCCTGAATAGATGGATTATGGGGAATTCATTGATGTCATTTCCTGTCTAAATGGATGATGTTAAATCCAGTGATGTCTCTTTCTGTGAAGATGGATGATGGAAAAGCATTGACTTCAACTCCAAGCAAGGTTTCTCAAGAGCTTGGGGTTGACCTGGCGGTGATTTCGGCATTGAGAGTTGCTTTTTGGTGCCTCAGTGCTGAACAGGTATACAAATGTGGTGTGGTTTGGTGCCCTTGGGTGATGTTTGTTCGGTGTTAAACCAGCCTCTGGAGTCTGGGAATCCCAGTTGAAGGTGCAGGAGCAATAGGTTCATGCCATTTCTAGCTCAACTACATGCTTAATGCCCTACTCCTGTTGGAGCAGTGCTCTTCCTTGGTCGATGCACGGTTAAGGGCTTGAGGCTGATCTTCAATCGTAGTCATGTAGAGGAGACTTCTTCTTCAGTCCAAAGATGAAGGTTTGTTGAACTGCTGGCTCAAGGAATTCAACCTCCTCCTTAGTATTGGAGACCGCAGAGAGAAAAGCCTCAGGATCTTCCCATGTTTGGCACACCAGAGAACCCGAAGAGCTAGCCTCCGCCTTCTTCGATGCCCAATATATCCTCAGCTCAGAAACTATAAGGCATCGTTGACAACACTTGGCTCTGACGTTTGTGGAGCATCGACCTCCTTTACCTCTGGCACCTTAGTGTTTCCTTGCAGTGGAAGGTGAGACAAGATTTGCAGGATGCTTCTGCATGTTCTGAGAAGAGGCAGAGGTTGCGGACCTCCTGATGGCTGCTTCAGGGGTATTTTAAGTGACTCCAAGGTGAAACGGAGTAGGTTCCAAAATGCTGTCCTACGTTCATTCTTGAAAAAGCCTCAACAAACTCTTGTAAAGAATGGTGGTTTGGAGATGCGATGTGGTGAAGTGTCCCAGGCATTACACGTTGGCTCCAAAGTTTTATAGGTGTGAATGGAAGCTCTATTTGAAGCAACAGTGTTGTTCACATCATAGGTCTGGAAGACGAAGTCGCGGAACCCAAGAAGGAACTGAGAACCAAACCCAGGTGCGTGTTAATGTGTTGACCTTTATAACAGTCAGGGGCGGCTCCTCTGTGTGGGCAGAGAAGCATCACCCCACTGCTTTCTCGCAGTGCGAGAAGAAGCAACATAAAATGGTATAATTACCATTTTATGTTACTGCTTCTCGCACTGCGAGAAAGGACAGGGGGTTCGTTAAGGCTGGGCGGTCCTGCAACAGGGGAGGAGTGGCTAGCCCAATGTTGCAGGTGCTGACTGTTTGGTCGGCCCTTTCTCCATGTAGGCTGCTTGCAGAAAATGGCCACCCAATAGGCGCCTGGCTGGGCCCCATCCCCACCAATCACAACGCTGTCATTGCAGCGTTGTGATTGGCTGAGGGGAGGGTTGGGAGGCTGCCTGCTTCCTACCAGGAGCAGAGACGACTTGGGACCGGATTGGGCCAGCTATGGTAAGTTATATTTTTTAAATTACAATTATCCACCCCCCCTGCGTAACCCCCTCCCACACCCTCGGGTCATGCCGTCCACAACTGGGAGCAGTGTTCCCGAATGTCCAAACGTGAAGGCACAACAAAGCAATCTGTTGTGGAGACAATGTGTTGGTACATTGTGGACCAAGAATAGCGTCACAATAGGCCTTGTGACTCAAACGCCTTCGAAGAAAGACAAGCTGCAACTGTCTGGTCCCATCGCCAAATGGCAGGGGTACGCAGAGTATGTGTAGCTACAGCCACACATGCTACAAACATATATATTACCTTGCCGAGTAAGAAAGTGAGAAGGCATTAATGCTATTTTAAGGCAGTTTGTGAACCTACACTCTTCACTGTACTCATAGGCTGCATGTGGTTGTCTACTTGGTACAGGAGGGGATCCCAGCAGTCTTGGAATCCTTTAAAGGAAATGCTGCCCCATATGGAAGAACCAGCCAGTGGGACCAACAGGTGCCCGAGGACCAGGCTCGATCCAGAATGGAGAGTCCACTGCTCCTGAAGGTATTAGGGCTGGCCGCACGCCTGCAGGGAGCTCAAGGCTAGAGAGTCCTGGCTGACATGATGAGACATTTCTTTGGCAGTTGTTCTCTTTTGGGTAAACTTATGTGCACTATTTCTATTTGTTTTAAACAAGTTAGTTCTTTAATAAAAAGTTTGCAAAAAAAGGAGCATTTTAACCTACAATATTTCATTTAGGATCAGAAAAGGCAAACAAAAATTACTTAAAAATAAATACATGGGACCAAGGGTAATCTCTTGGTGACAGCAGAAATGTTTATCTCTTTTAATAGGAAAGGGTAAAGAGGAGAAGACGTAGATAATAAAAGATTGGGAACAAATGAAAGTTAACGCACTATGGGGCATATTAACAAGGAACAGGGAAAATTAATGCTAAGGACACATAGCGTTAATTTTTTTAACGCCTGATATCACTGGATAATATCGCTTGGTTATCGCATTATTAACAACGCTAACCGAATTGGCGATAAAAAATCCAGCGATAGCGGCATTTTGGGAGGTTATCGCTAGTAATGCAGCGATAAAACTACAAGGATAGGGATATCTTTGTTGATAGCCCATAGTGGATTTAGCCATGTAATCCACCTCCCATTGGATTACAAGGCTAAATCTGAAAATTAGCAGACGTAAAAAAGCAGCGTTAACCGTGGTTAGCGCTGCTTTTTTTGTCTCTAACAGGGTTAGCGTGAAGCTTGATAATAGGAGAAATGTCGCTTAGCGATATTTCTCCTATTATTTTGCTCTGGAACGCCCACTTTGCATCTCGTTAGAGATGCAAAGGGAAGCGTAGTGAAAAAGGGTGCTAACATGCGATTTTGCATGTTAGCACTCTGTTGTTGATAGGGCGATATTTTTATCTCTGCTTCTTTGGCTTTTAAAGCCACAAAAGTGGAGATAAAGCCCTTGTTAATATGCCCCCAAGGGGCTTATTTATGAGCCCTTGCATCACTTTTGCACCGCCGGTACGTCACTTTTTGTGCTGCACCAGCAGCGTAAAAAATGCACCATGTTGCGTCATATTTACAAAGTGACGCATCTAACCCCTGCGCCACATTATACCTGTGCCAGGTATAATGTATGCAGGGTGGGCGTTCCGATGCAAGTAAGCCTCGTAGAAGTGACGCAGTGAAATCTATGAGATTTCACTGCGCCACTTCTAGGATGCAAATGTGTCAATATCTTACGCCTGCCTCACAGCAGGCGTAAGACAGATGCAGGCACATTTGAAATGACCCCTTGCTGCAGTAGCGTCACTTTTGTGACACACTCCAGCAATGCGTCATTTTTTCACCTACAGACACGTCAGAAATACTGACGTATCTGTAACTCCTTGTGACATGGTGCGTCATACTGTAAATATGACGCATCCAGCATGTCGCAATGAAAAGTGACGCATCGCTGTTTTCACGCAGCGACGCGTCACTTTTCATAAATGAGGCCCTAAATTACTAGTCACCACTGACCCGGCTTCAGTGACTCGATAACTCAGTAAGCAGCAGCCTGCAGTCAGGGCCACAGTTCACAAGCCTATCAGACAAAAAAAGTTAACAAGATAATAATACTAGAATAGTACTATAATACTTGCTGTTAATGTTTAAGTCCATCCCACTTGCTTGACCATGCTGGTCTGCCAGGGTTGGGCCCCGGATGCAGTTAAACAGCAGCAGCGGGTACTTAAGCCTCGAAATCAGCCTTTCGGGCACGGACATGTTCCTTATTTGCTGCAGCCATTCCCAATGCGAGGTGATCCCGGGAGATTTCCACTCACTAGAGGTTTGCCAGTTGTTCGACTGACCTGAGAAGAGGGGTCAGAGCGCGCCGCACTTATCGCTGCTGTTCTGCCAGTTCTGAGGCTTTTTAAATTTCCCCTGTTTCGTATTTAATTTTATGTTATTTTTGCCTTGCTTTTAGACCACTGTCCGCTTATCTGCACAATAATTTGTAGAATCACCGTGCTTTTGCGGATTCTGTCCCGGCAACTCGGTTCTTTGGCGGCCATATTGGAGGGGTGAAGGACGCCTGGATGCGCTATTTGATTGGACGGAGGAGCGTCTCAAGGACGCTTGACCTCTTTTAAGGAGGGTAAATCTTAGGGGCAGTCTTGCCAGTTGTTCGACTGACCTGAGAAGAGGGGTCAGAGCGCGCCGCGCTTATCGCTGCTGTTCTGCCGGTTCTGAGGCTTTTTAAATCTCCCCTGTTTCATATTTAATTTTATTTTATGTTATTTTTGCCTTGCTTTTAGACCACTGTCCGCTTACCTGCACAATAATTTGTAGAATCACCGCGCTTTTGCGGGTCCTGTCCCGGCCACTGGGTTCTTTGGCGGCCATATTGGAGGGGTGTAGGACGCCTGGCGGCGCTATTTGATTGGACGGAGGAGCGTCACAAGGACGCTTGACCTCTTTTAAGGAGGTCATGCAGACGCGCAGCGGATACGCGCAGCGGGTACGCCGGATCCCCGCCGGAGTCACGCCAGAGTCCAGCCCGTCTGTGCCCGTCCGGGCCCAGCCGGGCTTAGGGCCGGGACCCGTGGCCAAACTGCCCGAATTAAGGAAAGTTTACTCCCGAGAGGACATTTTGTCATTACGTCCCCTGAAAGACACACCTTGTAAGTACATTTACAAAGGTGCTAAACTATTTTCTGGCTGTGGGATTTGTCAGTTGACCCAGCCAGCGAAGGGGAGGAACGCTTTGTGTATGGCTCTGTTGAATTGTAGGTCTCTTCCCAGCCACTCACTAGAAATCAATTTCCTCATACAAGATCACGAGCTAGATATTTTGTTTCTCACGGAAACGTGGACTACATCTTGCTCAGGGGCTGACATAGTTCGATCCCTCCCCCCGGGCTTCCTCATTTACCATCTGGACAGGCCGGTGGGGAGAGGGGGCGGCATCGCCATCATATATAGAGACGCTTTTGTATGTAGGGCTCAGCCTGGTGGGGTGCTAGACTGTGAAAGCTGTCAGTTCTCCCTACGGATTTCACCCACGGTGTCGGTGTCAGGACTATTGGTCTACCGCCCTCCAGGCTGTGTGGGCAAGTTCGTCAGTTCGCTGATGGAAACAGCTATGCTTTTGGCCTCTTCTACGGCCAATTTTATGGCGTTAGGAGACTTTAATCTCCACTTCAATGACCCGGCGGATCCTATTGCTGTAGATTTGCTGTTTGATTTTAAAGGCTATGAGTTGAGTCTAATTAATGCGGGTGCCACGCACAATAAGGGGCATTTGTTGGATCCCATTTTTTCGAATATGCCCCATCTGAGGTCTTTGCCCCCTTGTCCTCTCCCGTGGTCAGACCATTTTTTGGTTCCTGTTACCTGGCAGGTTGAAATAATGGCCACCCTCCTCCCTAAGGTTCATACGTTGGAGAGAGCTTGGTCTAGGCTTTCGGTGGACAAGTGGAGTACTATTCTTGAAGGGATGTGTCCTTCACCAGTCTCGGACCCAGTAATTGCAGATGCAAACTTCAATCAGTGGTTGACCAGCTCTCTTGATGTTATTCTCCCTAAAAAGAGAGTGTTAAAAAGGGAGAAGAGGATGGGCTCTGCTCCTTGGTATACTCCTGAGTTGAGATCTCTTAGGAAGGGTTGTAAGAAGTTGGAGAGGGCATGGAGAAAAGAAGGGGTGGAAGCTAGACGAGAGGAGTATCGCTCGGCAATCAGGGTGTATGAATCTGCTCTGCGTCGGGCCAAGGCGCAATTTTTTGAGGAGAGAATAAAAAGCTCCTCTAACTCCTCTAGGGAGACTTTCAAAGTGGTAAAGGAACTTCTTAAAGTTCCTGAGCCCCCGGTAACCCATGACAACCCAGGCGAGAAATGCAAGGAGTTGGCGAACTATTTCAATATGAAAATAGAGAACATTATCAGTGCCCTGCCCCAGGTTGTCCAGAGTACAGATACTAGTAGTCAATCTCGGGGTGTTCTTGTAGAGCTGGATACCTTTGGGTTAGTCTCAGTGGACGAAGTCCTCAGGGAATTGGGTTCTTTGAAAAGTGGCTCCCCTAGGGAACCTGTCCCTATGAGATTCCTGAAGCAGGTAGCAACCACTATTGCGGCTCCGGCTACGGACCTTATTAATGCATCCTTTGTCCAGGGACTGGTGCCACCGAGCTGGAAAAGAGCAGTGGTAAAGGCTCTTCTGAAGAAGCCAAACCTAGATCCATCTGATTTGGCTAACTTCAGGCCTATATCCCTGCTTCCTGGACTTGGCAAGATTGCGGAAAGGCTGGTGAACCGGCAGCTGTCACACTTTTTGGAGTCCAACGGCCTGTTGCGTGATTCCCAAACTGGATTTAGGCCAGGGCAGGGCACCGATACAGCTCTCCTGGCAGTCGTCGAGGAAGCTAGGAGCATCTTGGATTCGGGAGGGTCAGTGGCTGTGATCCTCCTGGACCTGAGTGCGGCCTTCGACACGGTGAACCATCAAGTGTTGATCCGACGACTGTCAGATATGGGGGTGATAGGTGTGGCTCTGAAGTGGCTTACGTCATTTCTTTGTGAACGGACGTACCAGGTTTGGGAAGACAATGAACGTTCGGTGTCCATCCCCCTTCAGTGTGGTGTGCCACAGGGCTCTTCCCTCAGCCCTACATTGTTTAATGTATATATGGCCCCCCTGGAGGATGTGATGGCTCCATTTGGTATTAAAATCGTCAGTTATGCCGACGATACGCAACTGGTGGTCGCCTTATCCCAACTGGTTAATAATCCAGATTCGCTGCACTCTTGTATGTCCAAAGTCCACACTTGGATGTGCGAGTCAGCTTTAAAGCTGAACGGTTCTAAGACCGAATTAATGTTGTTAGGACATAAAAGTCCCTCTCTCCTTTCGTCGGGCTGGCCTAGCTGTTTGGGAACCTTTCCGAGCCCTAAGGAGGAGATCAAAAGTCTGGGGATCTGGCTGGAACAAGATCTTTCTTTTAGGACCCAGGCGAGAAAAACAGCTGGAGTATGCTTCGGCCTTCTCCGCTCAGCTCGTAAAGTCCTCCCCCTGCTTCCCTGGACATCTAGGAAGCTACTTATTCAGGGTCTTATTGTATCTAGATTAGATTACAGCAATTCCATTTTTTTAGGTGCCCCTGAAGCTACGCTGAAGAAACTTCAGCAGGTTCAAAATGCCGCTGCTAGGCTGCTTATGAATACATCAAGGATGCAGTCAGCCAAGCCGGCATTGAGGGCCTTGCATTGGCTTCCGGTACGGGAAAGGGTGAAATTCAAGGTTCTTTGCACCGCGCATAAAATTCTTCAGGGGGGGGGGGGGGGACCCCCGATCCTGGGGAATTTAGCTGTGCCTTACAAGGCTAATAGGGCCTTGCGTTCCGACCAGAAACTTCTGCTCCAGGTCCCCAGGGTGAAAAGGGCGCGGACTGGAGGGCGAAGATTTTCGGTCAATATTGCCATGCTGTGAAACGGACTTCCTTTGAGTTTGCGCTCTGAGATGTGTATCTTGCGGTTCCGTAAACTTCTTAAAACTCACCTTTTCCCTGTCTGACTTCGCTGATCCTGCTTGCTCTATACGTTTGTCGTCCTGGACAAGCGCTGGGATGCCCTAGGGTAACTATGCGCTATATAAAACTCAGATTCATTCATTCATATTTACAAGTCACTTTTGACGACGTTCCTGTGATGATAGGGGCTTTGCATTGTTTACAAGGTGGCGATAAGGACTCCTTTACCGCTATGCTTAGCGTGAAAGGGGAGGGCAGTGGGTGTTGCTGTGGGCGTTCCACAGCAACACCCATTGATTTTGACGCTGCCCCCTATTTACAAGGGAGACCTAAATAGGAGGTAGTGCCAGAATTAAGGCCAGGGAAAACCTGGTCGTTCCCTGGTGCAATGAGGAGAAATGTTTCATTTCTCCTTGTTTTTGCTATTCTCATGTGTGCTGCGTTGTGCAGCACACATGAAACAGGTCTCCCTTCCTGCACATAAACAATCTTTGCAAACAAATGCTGTTTTCCAGCTTCTATGTGAACTGCATTAAGCAGCACGCAGAGAAGTTACAAAACTGCATTTCAAGATTGTTTATGTGCAGGAAGGGAATCTTCCAGCACATACTCAATCTGCCCCTGCACGCAGACACCCTTGCACTGTCGTGCAAGGGGGCCTGTGATGGCGCTAGGCTGCTTAGGGTAGCACCAGTGCAGGGGGCTGCACCATATTCTTGTAAAGATGGTACAGCTTTGCATTTTTGAAGTGGCGAAGCGCGACGTTTAGCCAGAAAGGCTATTGCCTCACTCCGCCACCTCCATTGTAAATATACAAATCTCCCCCAAACACAAGGGACTCGGAGATTCATGTCTTACAAGATTTCTCGTTTGTGGAACATACAAATATCATGCTGTGTGGCCAATCAGACAGAGGGCTGAAAATGTTTGCCGCAGCACAATGGCGAAAGGAATGGTCTGGAGCGCGAGACACCACTGGGACCCGTCATTATCTCACTCGTAGGGCTGAATTGTGGATCCACAGGAACAAATCTAAATATGGTTCGGAAATCTGATGTATTCGTGTCTCTGTTGAGGCTAGCCATTCCACACATGTAAAAATAGCTGCAAGTATGAAGGGTTACTGCGTACAATCATGGGAAACGTTGGGTGTTTTCTGCAAATGTTTGGTGTTTTCTAATAAACTACAGTCGGAGTTCATGACCGCTAACCCAAAAGATGTGTAAACCTGTTTTGTGCCCATCCAAGGTGGGAAGGGGTGGGTACATTATGGGAGGTTGGACAAGTGTCAATTGCGGAGACCTCGTCGATATCGAGCCACATGCAAAAGGTCATGCTATATGGCCAGTCGGGCAGAGGGCTAAAAATGATTGTCACAGGAAAGTTGTTTGTCAGAATACAGCCTACAAGAATATCATCCGACATAAATATTGTGTCCTTAACAACATTTCCAAAAATATAGTCCCATTGGGTGTACATTTTATATTAAGTCCAATGGGTGTGATATTTATGACAAAATAAGAGGGTACCACCTTCCTTTCCCCCCGTACCTTTCCATCGAATGCCAGACATGGGACAGATGCTACTTTAGATGGGGCCAGACCAATCTATGTGAACAATGCCACATTCACTTAATTTGCATTTCCTACAGAGTGTGCTGGCACTAAGCATTGCTCAATGCAATCTGCCTGCAGACCTCTGCCATCCATGAAGGATTTTATTGCAGCTTGAATTCTAAGTGTGCTTGCCCGAGGCCTTACTCATGGTGTAAGAGAATCTCACTTCATTCTTACTCCGAACACTGTTCACGGCATCCTCCTCTCACCTGCCTTCCAGATGGTTTACTGGCGCCCTTCTCTGAAAGACTCAGCATCTGCAGCTCTTGTAGCATGGGGGACAGAGGCACTCTTCAAGCACAGAGACAGCGGATACTGCTTCCATCGGAGATCCAGTAATCCGTTCGTAGTGTATTGAAGGCCATACTTGAGCCACTCCTTGTTAAATATCAAATATTCATGGCAGCCTTCTAGCTTACGAGTCTTCGTCAGCATGTATTTTCCTATTGTTATATATGGGCGCTCCCACATGTAGCCCACTGCAGATTGCCAGATGTTTTTGCGCACCGCTAAGTGCCCAGGGGTGCAATAAGAGTGGTTGCCTGACTTCTGCGAACCTGGGCAACTTTGATATTACAGAAGGGGCTGAGAGACTTATATAGCCCCTTCAGAAATACACATGTAGCCGGCCTGGTCTCAAATAGGCAGTCTCAAATGTGCATGGGGCGTGGCAATCATACCATATTACAAACACGGGTGCAGAGACAAAGAGACCACCAGGAGGTGCACTGGGTGTGTGTGCTAAAGGGACCCCTTGGAAGAGGCAAACAAGCATTGGCATTGCCAATAGGTCTCGCTTTTGGGTCCTTATAAGTATTTAGTTATGCAGCACAATATCCTTGGTGAAACAACATCAGCTGTTTCATGGCTAAACACTTATAAGGTACAAGGTTTAGACATGCAACAGCTGATGTTTTTGCACCAAGGATATTGTGCTGCATAACTAAATACTTATAAGGTCCCAAAAGCGAGACCTATTGGCTATGCCAATGCTTGTTATAGTAAGGCATCCTCCCGTTTCCCTACAGAGAGCAGAAGATTACACATTTATACAGAGAGATCACTCCTGATGCTGCACCTTTGTTGAATTTCTCAAAAATATAAAGACACATGCATGTGGAAAGCTCGTAGACCCAAGATAAACATGCAGTTTCCTGCAGCAGTTCATCGATGAAGCCCGGTGCATCCTAGTTGCGCTAAATGAAGAATGCCTATAATTATAATTATGTTCTAGCAAATTATAAGTCACGTACAGTATTGGCCGGCTGACTCTCTCCAATTCAACTCGTTGGAAGCATAAAGGAAGTACCCCCCCCCCCCCCCACCCCCCTACCACTCGAGCTATGAATTTTTCAGTATTAAAAGCATTCAAAACTCTTCCTTTTCATACCAGTTGGCACTTTTGAAAGCAGTGTATGATCAACTCTCTCACTTCTACACTTGCTATTCCCATCACACCTATTGTGCCCTGTTCAAGCCACCTATCTGGAAGGATTGGAGTGCTTAAAAAAAAAACCTTCAAGAAAGTAAATAAAAAAGCTTGTAGGTCTGTGTACTATTATTACGATCTATTATATTCTTACGTGGCGAGTATATCCTATAAATATGTCCATTTAATTGTTGCAAAACCTAAATGTACACATCATGTTTAACACCTTGAGGCAGCCATGGCTTTGTAGACAACAGCAGCTCTTCGCAAGTTTCACTATTAAAAGTGAAACTGTAATTCCCAGAATGCAACGTGCTACTGATTAAGAAGCCAAAACAGCCTAAGACGTGACATGCTAGACGCTAGGTGATCTTCTGACTTAAGCCTAGTACATGCTCACCTAGGGTCAATGATTGCGTCTCCTGTACTTCTGCTTTCTTCAGTCGAAGCCTCTGGAGCAAGGGCAGCAGCAGTGGCCTCTGCGGACGAGCTCCTCTACCTTCATCCTTCTCTATTTCCTCAAGGTGCCTCCGCAGTGCACCCTGCGTGAACAGTTGCTCTACACTCGCAGTTCGTGAGCTGTAGGTTCGTTGGGGTGGCAGCAAGAGTGACGCGTGGACCGGCAGACGGGACAACACTTTACCAGCAGCTAGAAACACAGGGACTCGCCGCAGCAGCAATGGTAGCAAGTGAACACTGCAACTATCGCCAACCACTAGACAGCGCCCACTAGATTGCTTCTTGTGAGCGGCCATGTTAGGTGTAGGTAAATTAAATGCCGCATAGAGAAGAAGCAGGAAAATGCCCTCTTACTCATCCTGTACGTCCCCCGTTGAATTACAAGCCTATCTGTAGGCAACCGTGCACATTTATCGCCCTGGATTTTTATTGTGATTAATGTCGTACTCGTGTGAGCTAGTAAATGTAAGGAGCCACCCAAGTTTATAAATGCACGAAAAGTGTTGAAATAAAGCAGAGGTACCATATGTTTTTTAGACGGAAAAAATGTGGGCATTTATTACTTGGACTACAATTGGTAGGTACTGTGGCCACAAAAGAAGGACTACAATACTACATGTCAGTGTTGATCACCACGTCTATGTCAGACCGGAGGCTACGGACAGGAGGAAAGGAATTGGGTACTAGAAGTGGACAGGATATAACGAGTAAGGACATTGACGTTATACAGGGACAAGACAGAGATGCCATATTATGAGAGGGCAAACAGATGCAGGAAGAAAACGCAGGGTTGGGCGCTACAAAGTGAGTTCAGTTTATCAAAGCGCTTAAGTATGGACCCGGCAAAAAGCATGGGGGGAGCAGGAAAATACAGGGATAGTATAATGATAGAGATAGCGAGGGCTGGGACTTGTACAGCAAGGAAGTACGAGGTGGAGCAGGCACTGAAAGGGAAAACACTGAGAACACCCAGGGCCAAGGAAGGAAGATCCAGGTACACGGGAGAGCAGGCGTAGATCAGAGAGCAAGGAGTAGCAGGCAAGAAATAAACAAGGAGAGCAGATGGGGCTGGGGAAACAGTCGGGCATCGCGGAGAGGTGGCAATAGAGAAGAGCGGAGATGCTAGGTGAGGCCTTGTGGTAATATGGAGGTAAAGGGGGGGAAGAACCAAAAAGATGGTGAGGAAAGTGTGGGGGAAGCAAACCGGGACAGGCAGAAACTGTGCAGAAGAGAAAGGAACCAGAGGCTGCAATCAATAACCAGCATTGGCCGCGCGGCTGAATAAAACAAGCCCGGGAGCTGTGTGCGCGCACTAAACCGAAATTAGAACAAGCATTGGCCGCGCGCACGTGAAAGTGACACACTGCGCGGCCTGTGAAAGTGATCGAGATCAACGGAACGGAGGAAAGACAGATGGCGACTGCGCGCGTGCACGCTCACATGCACGCAAGCTTTAGGCCACCAAAAGCCTGTGGCAGCACCTCGAAAACCCACCTACTAAATGTCTCACAGAGCAGCGCATGCGCTGGCTTAGGCGAGATCTAAAAAGATCTCAGGTAGATACAGTCACTTACTGCAACCAAATGCTTGCGACCGCCCATAAAAGTATGGCCGCAGGGCACATGCGTAGTGAAGGGTGGACTGGCAGCTTCAAACAGCTCGTTTGTTACTAGTGCGCTGTTTCTAGTGCAGGAGCAGGTCTGCCCCTGCACTTAAAACAGCACATTTATTGTGATACACAGCGCTGTTGCAGTTGCGCCTGGCACACAGACTGCGACACAGAGTGGGACTACCCACAGCCTCAGATGCTGTGGAGGGGACATTTTGATTATCACATTCGAGAACATTAACATCTTCGTAGTAAACCCGGTGACTTCCATTCAGCAGTTTAAAGGAGGCCTTTTCTAAAGCTAGCTATGTAGGTTTTCCAGTGCCATTCCATGTGCCAGCATCATGTAGTTCCATGTAAACTCATACACCATGCAAGGTTGCAGCATATAGTTTTGAAAGCTTGAAGCGTGGCCTGATATTAACGCAGAAGAAATCTTTAATTTTGCGTTTCAGTTACTGCATGAGTTTAGGCGGCACTACCAGCGTTACCATTCCAAACAAGGAGATAAATTGTGGCACTTTATTTTATCTGAACTGTTTGCACTCCCCACCTCCCCTCTGAGAGATGGACCATTTCTGATATTGTTTCACCTCTAGTCTTCCCAGACCCAGAGAGGAGTCCCTCATCATTTTTATGTGCTCACGCAGTTGTCCCAGGAGACTTTTTCTGAGCAGCAATAGCAGCAAGAAGGGAATCCTGTTTTTCTGTCACAAAAAACTGTTGCCGCTCTTTACCAAATCATAAAATAAATTTTGACCTTTAAAGCCTAGATTTATTTATTTATAAAGTTTTATATAGCGCAAACATGACCCGTGAGGGTATCAGAGTGCTTTACAGGATAGTAATAAAGTAAATTTAGCTATCTGTCAGCTTTATACTTCAAACTATCCACAGCGCCTAGATATGCATTAAACGATCTGTACCATAAATGCCATTTCAAATGGGTCTCACCTGGTTCTTGAAGGAAAGGAGTAGGTGGAATGACTGTCTGCATCTTGCTTTTGTGTACTAGTCACACTGTGCAAAACCTGCAAACAATCACTTATTAATAATAGCGGGCTAGCTGCTCCAGATTAAAGCGCGTTTAGCAGCAAGCGCTTTGTTGTTTGGTATTCCGAGCTGTTAGTTAAAAATTAAGCGGGCTGGGCCTCGATGGCTGGAGCCACGTACCACGCGAACAGCAGAACTTTTCAGCCACCTTGAGCAAAGCGGTCTCCGATGCGCGCAGCAGAAGCATCGAGTGGAGCGCTTTCACCTGTACGTGAATTCTTTAGCCTTCCGCAGCAAAGCATTCTCAGCAGCACCCAGTAGAAGCATTCAGTGGAGCGCTTTCAGCTGCACGTGAATTCTTTAGCCCTCCGTAGTGAACCATTCTCAGCAGCACCCAGTAGAAGCATTGAGTGGAGCGCCTTCACCTGCACGTGAATTCTATAGCCCTCCGCAGTGAAGCATTCTCAGCTGCAACCAGTAGAAGCATTGAGTGGAGCGCTTTCACCTGCACGTGAATTCTTTAGCCCTTTGCAGCGAAGCATTCTCAGCAGCACCCAGTAGAAGCATTGAGTGGAGCGCTTTCACCTGCACGTGAATTCTTTAGCCCTCCGCAGAGAAGCATTCTCAGCAGCACCCAGTAGAAGCATTGAGTGGAGCACTTTCACCTGCACGTGAATTCTTTAGCCCTCTGCAGCGAAGCATTCTCAGCAGCACCCAGTAGAAGCATTGAGTGGAGCGCTTTCACCTGCACGTGAATTCGGTAGCCCTCCACAGCGAAGCATTCTAAGCAGCACCCAGTAGAAGCATTGAGTGGAACGCTTTCACCTGCACGTGAATTCTTTAGCCCTCCGTAGCGAAGCATTCTCAGCAGCACCTAGTAGAAGCATTGAGTGGAGCGCTTTCACCTGCACGTGAACTCTGTAGCCCTCTGCAGCGAAGCATTCTCAGCAGCACCCAGTAGAAGCATTGAGTGGAGCACTTTCAGCTGCACGTGAATTCTTTAGCCATCCGCAGCAAAGCATTCTCAGTAGCACCCAGTAGAAGCATTGTGTGGAGAGCTTTTTTGAGAATTGTTGTGTTTATGTTTCATGCAACATCCATAAAAATATTTTCCTTTAGATCAAAATAGGAAGTCACATATGAGAAATGGGAGTGTGTCACAGAGATTATTTCCACTAAAAATAGTGAGCCGCAGTTGTGTTACAATATTCCCAACACACTTCACTATCTCTGAATATTAGGTATAAAAACCTTATAATTTGTACATGTGTGCTTCAGCACTGTCAGTAACCTGGCCAAAGAGTTACTTACAGAGCTGAAACTGGATCATAAACTCATAGTTGCTCTGAACAGGGGGCCCGAAATCCTTAAGATGTCCCTGATGAGTCCTCTGTGTTTTTGTTAACCCGTTTACCACGACGGTAATTCCGCTGCGGTGCGAGGCGTTCCATTGAATGGGTGGGGCCGCGCCGGCAAACGGACGTGCGCAGCACTACCAAGGTAGTGGTTGCGACGGCCGTTGGCCGATGGGCATAACGATGGGTTAATAGTCCCTATTTAAGACACCAAAGAGAGTATATCTTCCATTTAGCCATGTAGAACTTTCTTCTTGTTGGCTTTCTTGCTTCTCTAAGAACAGGCATTGTGTTCTCTGGTAGCTTTAAATGACCGAATTCTAAGCCTTCAGGAGCCAGACTCTTGCTCTGGGTGTAGTACCCTTCCTTCTTCCACTGATAACAAGTCTTGTTGTGTCGGAAATTTCAGAATGCTCCCTTGAGCTATTTCCATTATGTCTAAAAACCATGTCTGTCTCGGCATTTGTGGGGCAATTAGTATTAGTGTCATCTTCCTTCTCTTGCATTTGCTCATCCCTCTTGTAGTAGCGGTATCGGAGGAAAAGCGTAAGCAAATATCCCTGACCCGTCTAGTGACAGTGCATTCCCCAGGGATTGGTGGCATGGTTGTCTAAAGACAAAGCTTTGGCATCTTGCTTTCAGTGGTGTTGCAAAGAGATCGACTGCTGGTCTTATCCAACTCCAAAAGATCTTCTTGAGTAGTTTTTGGTTTAGCTCCCATTAGTGGAAGCATGACACTTGTATGCTAAGTCTGTCTGCCTCTAGATTGTCCTTGCCTGGAAGATGCACTGCTGTTGTTTCCATCCTCCTCTGTATTGCCCACTAGCAGAGTTCTGGGGCTTGTCTTGATAATAGCAGTGATTGTGTCCCCCCTTGCTTGTTGAAGTAAAACATTGTTGTATTTACTGTTTGGATCACTATTGTCTTTCCTAATAGCTCTTTCTAAAAGGCTTTTAAGGCTAGGTATACTGTTTTTAGTTCCAGTATATTGATGTGTTGAACTGTATCTTGTTCCTTCCAGACTCCTCTCACCTTGAGCGAGTCATTGTGAGCTCCCCAACCCAAAAGTGCGGTGAAGAACCAGAACCTTATGGGCCTGGCGGCGCAGGGTACGCCTTAATCTCCGGAGTTCACCTGCTCAGCTACACAGAGACACGGGACACTCTGTTAGGCGTTAGAAGATCAGGTTTATTAGCTGCAGCTAGTACTCTGTGGCGCACAATCTTATATACTATGTAGAAAACATATACATTACCTAAATATACACCCAGAACATACAAGAAAGAGCCAATAAGGAAAGTTGGAAAACAGGACAGAACCAATAGGAGAGATTTAAAAACAAAAGTGTCATGACTCGAAGAGACCTCTCCTCCAACTATGTTTGTCACCCCTCCTTCAAACTAATTCCTTAACGGATTTGTAACTAACTTACAGGTGACGCGATACGTTTGTGTGTGTTAGAGGACAGTTGTGAAACGAGAGAATGCTAGCAGAGGACAGTGAAGGCCAGACGATAAGGTAAAGTCAGGAGAGAATAGTGTGAACCAACAGATCGTTGAGACGGGGATTAGAAAAACCAGACAGGGATTAGTGTACTCGGCCAAACCTAAAACCAGCTTTGCAAATAGAGGCAGAAGGCTTGGTTTTAACACGAAGCTGCAGAAAAGGCAGAAAAAGACTTTGCTCGCCGTGCTGCCTGAGTGAGGGCAACACAAAATGGTGGCGGAGCACAAAATGGCGGGTCGATACGATCACAATCGAAAATCGAAGTTCCTCAGACCCTCCTTTTGCCAGAACTCAGGCAAGATATATAGACTCACATCAATCAGAGTCAATGTCGATGGCCATGAGGTCATCGAGCTGTTGCTGCACCATCATTCTAATATTCTCTGTTACTTGTGAAGGCATTCTTTAGATCGATAACAGAAAACCAAGTCGCTGTGGAAGGTATCATTGTCAACAGAGCAGTAATATCTGGGACGACAGTAAATTGTGGTACAACAATTTTGTTTACCTCCCGTAGATCAATTACGAAACGATATACAGGTGGCTGAGAAGGATCAGTGCATTTAAGAACAGGAAGAATAGGACTATTGCATGTGTTACCTCTTGTTTCTTCAACCACACCCTTCTGAATCCGGTCATGAATGATTTCCAAAAGCGTTTTTTCACCTTCAGTGGAAATCCTATACTGTGGTATACGTGGTAATTCAACATTAGGCTTAAGAGTGACAACATAAGATGGAATTTCGAGACAGCCCACATCATTCGGACCCTTGGCCCAAAGCGTTGCTGGAAGAGAAAGCAACTCAGGTGGAAACTGATCTTTGGACAAATACATTGGTGTAATCAGTTTCTGTCCTAAAGTAAGATACACACCAGAAGGAGAACAAGATATTGTTGCGTGCATTCTCTTCAATAAATCCAAGCCCAATAGATTCTCACCACAACCATTCGCCAAGAGAAGCGGAACTTCCAAATCATAAGGGCCAATTGAAATAGGCAATGGGCAAGAAACTGGATTGCGAACTGGGGCGCCAGAAAATCCTACAGATACATTCGTTAAGCCAGACAAAGGTGCCCCGGGGAGTTTTGAATGGATGATAGAGCTTCTCATCGCACCAGTATCTAAAAGGAATGGCTCTGAAACACCCATTGTAGTGACATTAACATAAGGTCCATTCTGGTCTACTGGAACCGATACAACTCCCTTACTTTGTCCATGGCTGTCCTAGTTAGCATGAAGACTTTCATTCCCGTCTTCAATATAGCAATCCTCATTGTAGTACTGTGTAGACCTAACATTCTGCTGATCAAAATAATTAACAGAACTAGGAGGAGGAAGGGAACGCTGTTCTTGTGTCAACACACCTCGACCTCTACCTCTGTTTGCTGACTGGAGGCCAGCACGACCTTGTGAAGCAGATAGTGTCCCATTTCGCTGCAGTAAAACCGGACAACTATTCTTGAAGTGACCTTCCTGTCTACAATAGGCACATTGATTAGGACCTAACAAAGGTCGCGGAATATATGGCTCAGGCTTTTGATACAACCTCTGAAACTGCGGAGGCTGTTGAAACTGAGGCTGAGCATAGCGAGGTGGATAAGCCTGTTGCAAGAGAACCTTCGTTTTCAATT
Source organism: Triturus cristatus (assembly GCF_964204655.1). Taxonomy (NCBI): domain Eukaryota; kingdom Metazoa; phylum Chordata; class Amphibia; order Caudata; family Salamandridae; genus Triturus; species Triturus cristatus. The sequence goes on from NC_140583.1 coordinate 58,139,976, forward strand.
CTTTCATCTTTTTCTCTTGCTTTTCTTTCTCTTCTTTATCCCGGTTTTCATAATATTGTGCAGTAGCCAATATCTGGGCTGAAGAAGAAACGGCCCATGAACTTTCAGAATCTTTCAACTTATCTGACAACTCTGGAAGCAAATTAAATGCGAACTTATCCACAAATAATCGCTGTCCACCCTCCGGAGTCATATCTTGACCACTATGATCAACAAATGTCTCCTCGAAACGAGTGAAGAAATCAGAAACACTTTCATCTTTCTTTTGTTTGCATGCCGCTAATTTATCCCAATTAACTCTCAATGCAGGCATCATCGTTTTCATTAGTGTAATAATCCTACCAGGGAGTTCTGAAATCAATGCTTCAGGCTTTGCACCACCCACTTGGTTTCTATCTGCGGCAAGTATAGCATTCCATGTACCACCCGATTCTTGAACGTGATCCTCTTTACGAATCCTAGCCCATAATGCTTGTGGGACTACATTCCCCATCAACATATCAATATCTGCTAGATTCATGATACAGGCATCAACAGTTTGCGACAATTCTTTATAATAACCTGCAGGGTTTTTACGAGGATCTGGTAGAGTCTGTTTTAGGGCCAAAACTTCAGATCGTTTCCAGGGAACATGTACCCATATACGCTGGAAGTGAGCAGGAATAGGTGGATTACCACCTACTCCCGCAACCTCTTCTCTCCACACTGGAGGAACCTCTCTCATAGAATAATTTTTCAGCGTTAACCTAACTGAAGGATCGGAATCTAAAAAAGTCTGTGAGGTAAATAAGGTTCTAAATGAAACAAGTGTTTTTACAGCATCCTCGACCTTAGAACCCACAATAAGTCCTTTATCAAAATTAGCCTGAATGTCTAGCAGACCCTGAGGAATTGAACCCAAGTCCATATCTTCCCATCCTTTAATAAGAGTATCACACATAGCATTAAAAACATATCTCTGCGTAGGCGCATTCCACTGTAAGACGGTAGGCATAATATCTAGCACACTCTACCTAGGACCCTTTTCAATCCATTTACGAGCAAGAGAGTCCAACCTCTCTCATTCTTCAGAATCTGGGAACTGACTACGAGACTGTCTTCGAGCAAAAGCCGGAGATACATTTAAAGCTTCAAAGAAAGGAGATAAGATACCAGTGACAGTATCCGTAAGACGCTTACGCACAGACGGAGAATTAAACATAAGAATAGGGGACAAGGTATTAGGTGAACTAATAGAAGGAGACCCGATAATTGCAGGAGGAGCAGAAGGCAAAGGAGATCGATCGTCAGGAGATGAGGGCAAAGAAGTCGAAGTTAATGGTAAAGCTGGCAGAGGCGGAAATACTGGAAGAGGCAAATGCGGAAGAGCCGGAACAGGCGGAGGTACCGCTGGCGGCTGAACAGGCTGTAACAACTGGGGTGCATTAGTACCTTGTACATAGGGCGGAGGCAACCTCAATAAATGGGACATTAGGGGATCTTCTTCTATATCTTTCTTATTATCGGAAGGGGAAACATGCAATACCGGATAGCATTTATCTATCGCCATGCGATGCTGTCTCCCTGAAATTTCAGTCGTATTATCAATTTCATCGTCCTTAAATTGTTGGGCAGCCTGTATAATTATCATACCTTGTGCTTTTCTATCTCGTTTTGCTTGCTTAATTTCTTTCTGTTTGGCTTCCTTACGCCAAAGGCGGAGAGAGTCAAACATTGCCGGCCGGGCTTTTCTTTTGAATAAGACTGCTTCAAAATTATCTAAACACATCAGGCTCAAAGCTACCATTTTCTGGCCATTTTAGAACACCATCTTTCCTTGTGTATCGGGTCCATGCCTCGTTAAAGGCGATGGGGCCAATACCATGTTTTGAATAGAGCTCATAGGTGGGAGTTCCAACCGAAGGAATCGGACAAGAGTCCTCAAGCCGGGAATCCCTATTACAACCAACGCAACAAAATTTTCCAAACTTAGTCAGACCAGGCATCTCGTGATTTCTCCTGACTGTTCACAAACTTCAAGGGGTAAAACTCAGTTTACGCAGTACAAATGCACTTACCCTCGGCTTCGGCTATTGCAATAGTCGAATCTAAGGACCACAAATACTAAGGAAACAAAGGACAAAAATTGTGGGCGCGACCCACGAAGATACTTAACTAAGGACGTCTTCTTACACCAACAGAGGCCCGTCTATCGTCTCGCCTTACCATACATCACCAAAGAAAGGGCCAAGGCAGGGCGGCAGTCAGGGCAGCGGTCGTCAGTAGCCGTCAGGAAGGAGTAACCACGCTGCAAAAGACCTTCGGACGACTTTTGACATACAGGGGTCGCTTAATGTGGCTCGCGAACCCTCCGGAATTTTCTTGCGAGGTTCCTCACGACCTTCGGGCAGAACCGGTACCACTGAAGCCGCCCTACGTTGGGCACCAGTTGAAGAACCAGAACCTTATGGGCCTGGCGGCGCAGGGTACGCCTTAATCTCCGGAGTTCACCTGCTCAACTACACAGAGACACGAGACACTCTGTTAGGCGTTAGAAGATCAGGTTTATTAGCTTCAGCTAGTACAGTTGTCCCAGAAGTACACGAGGTAGGTTCTCAGGAGACTGCCACTTCACTCTGTGGTGCACAATCTTATATACTATATAGAAAACATATACATTAACTAAATATACACCCAGAACATACAAGAAAGAGCCAATAAGGAAAGTTGGAAAACAGGATAGAACCAATAGGAGAGATTTAAAAACAAAAGCGTCAGATGACTCGAAGAGACCTCTCCTCCAACTATGTTTGTCACCCCTCCTTCAAACTAATTCCTTAACGGATTTGTAACTAACTTACAGGTGACGAGATACGTTTGTGTGTGTTAGAGGACAGTTGTGAAACGAGAGAATGCTAGCAGAGGACAGTGAAGGCCAGACGATAAGGTAAAGTCAGGAGAGAATAGTGTGAACCAACAGATCGTTGAGACGAGGATTAGAAAAACCAGACAGGGATTAGTGTACTCGGCCAAACCTAACACCAGCTTTGCAAATAGAGGCAGAAGGCTTGGTTTTAACACGAAGCTGCAGAAAAGGCAGAAAAAGACTTTGCTCGCCGTGCTGCCTGAGTGAGGGCAACACAAAATGGTGGCGGAGCACAAAATGGCGGGTCGATACGATCACAATCGAAAATCGAAGTTCCTCAGCGGCATCTGCTGTAATTGTCACTGTTGGAGTTGGTTGTGTAAAGTTCCTCCCTTTTGTTATATGTGATTTGTTCCACCACACCAATACCTCCAGCCATTTTTGTGTGACAACCACTAGATCTTCCCAACTTCCTGTTGCTTACGACCATTGGGTTTGCAGCCATTCTTAAATTGGTCTCGTATGTACATGGAAGCAACGGGATGCATGAAGTCATTTTTCCTAACAGTTTGCCCACTGTCCTCACTGTCAGAGATTGCCCTTTATGGTAAAGGTGAGTTTCCAATAATAATGACTGTATTCTCTTTTGACTGGGATATAATTTACCCTTTATTGAGTTGATCCTTGCTCGTAGAAACATTTTTCTTGCTCTGATGTTGGGGATGACTTCTTAAGGTTTATTAAGAATCCCAACTGGAGTATAATTCTGGATACCTGCTGTATACGCTCTTAGCACTTATTGTGTGAGCTTGCTCTTACTGATCGGTTGTCCAGGTAGGGGTAGACGTGCATGCCTTGTCTTCTTAAGTGAGCTGCCACTGCCGCTACACACTTTGTAAAGGCTCTTGGTGCTGATTTTTTCCCCAAAAGCCAACCTCTGAACTGGTAATGAGTTTTGTCTACCACAAACGTGAGGTATTTTTTGTGTTTTGTATTTATTGGGAAGTGCAGGTAGGCGTCCTTTAGGTCTATAGTTGCCATGTAATCCCATGTTTGCAATTGTTGGATGACTTCCTAGAAGGTTGTCATTTTGAATCTTTGTATCTTTATGAATTTATTTATGAATCTTGGGTCTAAAATTGGCCTTAGAGAACAGTCTACCTTTGGTATCAGAAAACAGGTTGAGTAATTTCCTTTATAGATCTCTTCTCTTGGTAATCTTTCTATTGCTCAATTCCTTGAGTAGGCAAGATGTTTCTTCCTCTGAATAGACATTATATTTTGGTCCCCTTCTTAAGAGACATGTTGTCCAATTCTATATAATATCCATACTGAATTACGTTTAGGATGCATTTGTCTGGTGTTATCTGCCTCCCACAGGTGTTGTGTGCAAGAGGCTGTGATATCTTATTTTGCCTCTCACTGGTGTTGTTTGTTACAAGCTGTGATTTTTGGGGAAGTAATTTTTTGGTGGGGATTATGCCTCCCCTGTGAGGCTGTCCCCTTGCCCATGTTCTTCCTCGAAAGGACTGTTGTCCTTGTTGCTGGTATTGCCAGTGCTGTTGGGGTGCGGGTGTTTGCCTGCTTCCCTGGAAAGCCTGGTGCGATGTTCCTGCTTGGAAGCTGCCTCTCCCTGCATGTCTGAGTGAGGTCACTGCCCTTCTTTGTATACCGCTCCAAAACTGTAAAGCCTCCATGGACTTTGCTGTTTTTTTGTCTTCCTTGAGCTGGTTCAATGTGTCATCAACTGTGCTCCCGAACAACTATTCCCCATTGTATAGGGTAGTCAGAATGTTAGCCTGTACCTCTGACTTGCAGCCATGAGGGATGGCATAGGTTGATCCCCATCATCATCTGGCAGCATGAAGTGTCTACTGTGTCCAATGCTGATTTCAGGCATGTGTGGGTGGTGCTTTTGCCCTCTTCTGCCTGGTGTGAAGCTCTCTGATTGTACTGATCTGGAAGGTGCTTCAAAGGTTCAGCCATTCCCTCCTAGTGCTGGCAGGCGTGTCTGTTCAGGAGGGCTTTCGAAATTGTGATGCACCACTTGTTTGCTGCACTGTGCTCAAATTTTTGACCCATGATGGCCATCCTCTTGCTCTCCTTGTCAGGAGGTGATCCTGATGTTGAAGAAATGTTGTCCCTCTGCCGTGCTGTTGAGGAGATGGCAGAATCAGCCGGTACTCTACCCTTGATGTATACTGTGTCCTTAGATGAATACTTTCATTTCTTTTCTGCCCGTAGAGTCACAGCTCTACCAGTGGCGGATTCTTTGAAAGCCTCCCTACTACACAGCAGGAAGCCCACCCAAGCACAGCTGGTACACGACACTTCACCCACCCACACATGGCACCCCAATGCCATGTGTCAGCACGCCGAAAGGAGGTGGCCCAACAAGTGGGGGTGGGTGCCGAACCCATGGAAGGCGAGCTAGAACCCATACGTTGGTGTCTATCACCCTCAGGGACCACCCACACCCCGCAAAGGAACCTCACACTGCCATAGTGACACATGCAGATGCACATTCACAGTACAGAACCACGCCCAGGGGCGTGCAAATAGCAGTCACACACCCACGTTGGCGCGGCATACGATGGCCCTGGCCACTCCACTTATGAATTGAGTGGATGAGGACAAAGCTACATGTCCAAGCTACATGTCCATGTCCTGCTGCCTGCGGTGACAATTCTGCATCCGATGTACACAGCACACTGTAATGTCCTAGGGCCTTCATGCAGTAATGGTTCCGGGTGTGTTGCTTGACTACCACCTCCAGTCTGCATTCCTGCCTTGGGGATGTTGCATCCTCCCCCTCCCATTGTCTGTGCCATCTCCCGTACGCACACTTGACACATCTTCCCCATCATATTCCTAGGTCTTCCACACTGCATGAGGTGACATAGCTGCGCAACATCTCCACAGCACAAAACTCAATCACTAACGGACAATGGCTTGCGGTGGCACTGAGTCACTGGCACCTGGAGTGCTGAGCAGGGTATCAGGCCGATGATGGCATCCACAACAGGTCTGAGCAACTCCATAGTTCTGTCAGGACCACCGTATCAAATCTGGCAGATGGCGGTTGGAGGTGGTCCTTGCGGCGGTGCTGTGTGCCTCCTGCGGTGATGCGACATCCGGGCTGGTCGGGACCCGAATCTATGTGTGGGCCCTGGTGGCCCGCAGTTGAGGCCGGAAACGGCGGACAGCGCTGGGCCACAGACACATGGTGAGGATGACCCAAAGAACACATTAACAGAGATCATCCAATATATCAGAAGAAGGGGTCCCAGGCCTGAGCAGCACAGAGTTAGTGGCCCCGGATGCACTGTGGCCGACACAGGCACCCTGCCACGGGACAGTGATTTGCGGTGCACTGAGGTAGGTCCATGTGCAGTGGGCGGGTCCTCATCGATGTCCAAGGTGAATGTGGCGTAGGCTTGCGGGGAACAGAGGAAGGTGTCCTCCAGGGCAGCATGCGGAAGGTCTGGTATCATCAGGCAGCAGCAAATGGAGGAGTGGAAAGCGCCAGCCTCGTTTTCACCACCAATTCGGTATCAGCTACATGAGGATGAAAACAGCCCCTAGTCCAAAGATTCAGACACCACCAATGTACGACCAGAGAGTGTCCATGAATGTCGGGTAACAGACTTAGGGGCACAGGTGCTGAGCGTGGATGCAGTGTGCGATGATGCCGGTACACTGACATGAAATCCACCGAGGCCAAATCAAGCCTGTGACCTACTGGACCACAGTGTAGGCCGGAGGCAGCGGTCAACAGTGGCCCACAGCCACGTGTGTTGTGGAGGCCGTGATGGTCTGAGGAGGCTGCCAAGGTCGCGGGACTCTGGCCTGGAGCTTGCGCCGGAACATGGTGGGCCCTCCTTGACACATGCCGGTGTCGGCAGGTGATCAGTGAGGCCTGGCTACTCAGGGGCGGGCCCGACTGATTCATGGTCCAGCGTGCCGGGGTCCGGCAGGCGCACAGCATTGCAGGCACCTCTGCTCAAGAGTACAGCGTCGGCCTAGTAGCAGGGTGAGAGACGCTGCCCTGGCAGAGACGTTGGGCATTCCGGAAGAGGGCCACGCCCAGGGCTACGTGCTTCTTATTCACACCCCTACGCTGGCATAGCGTACACCGGGGCATCCCACTACGGTCATGCTTAGGAGGGGTCGTAAGTGGCAAGATTTCCGCAAGGTCCCCCACTGGCTGTGGTGACATGGTTGCGTCCACTGTCCACTACACTCCATACACCAGAGGTGTATGTCGTCATGGATATGGGTGTATGCTACATACTGCTGTCTGTCCAGCACATCTCTGCCACGCTTGGCATTGTGTACTTTCCCAATCATGGTACTACTGCATCCTTCACACATGCCTGTTTGCCACCTCTCCCCACATTCGGCTGTTGTGTGGCTGAGGCGCCATGCCGTTGATGGCTCATGTTCATGGCTTGGCCAGGTTACAATTGTGAGTTGTTCTGTCGTGTCTGATGGGTGGACATGTTGTTGTGCATGTTGGTTGTGATTTTGTGACGTGTGCATTGCTAGAGTTGTGATTTGCATGGTTGTGGAGTTGAGGTGAGTGGGGTGTTCATTCGGAACTTGCCAAGGAGCTGTGAATTTCCCTTGTTGCCATCCTAGGTACGCTGGTTGATGATGGAAGGTCGGAGGATGAAGGAATTATGCACACTGGCTGAGTATTTGAAGGCGACATTGTTGGAGGTTCCACGGTGTTCAGTTGTTGCCTGCTCATTGGGGTGGGACGTCTGCTTTCTGTTGCAGTGCTTGTGTGCTGTGTCACCAGGGGCACAGGTAGGACATGTGTGCTGTGGGTTGCCCCCATCACATGCGTGCATCCTGCTATGGCGTATAGTCCTTGCTTGGTCTCCAGCGTGACCTGCGCATTGTGTTGCACGTATGGGGACTGGGGTACTAGGGTGATGGTGATGTCCAGGACAGGTGTGAGGGACTTGGATGTGGCTGGCTGTGAGACTCCTCCGACTCTGGTGGGTGTTGGTTGGGGGGTGCCAGGGGCCAACAGGTGCAGCCAAGCAAGCAGCATGGTGTGGAGTGGGATGTTGGTTGTCCGCTCTGTTGGTGCCGTAGGCCTGTTTGGCGATGATGGTCGGGATGAGTGGGATGGTTGTCCCTTTCAGCCTGTGGTGGACGGTTACATTGTCAGAGCTTGGGTCTGTGCGGCTGGTACGCTTCCTGGGGGTCCGCTGTCTTGTCTGCGCCTGTGGTGGTCCGGGGTGGGGTGTTCCGGGTGTGGGTTGTGGTCCTTCCGATGTGGCCCTGGGCTGTGCTCCCTTTTGTGGTGCAGGCTACCGTCCGACTTTACACCAGGTCAGAGCAGGTGTAGATTTCCTGGTGCTAACGCGCCTAATCACCTGTTTTGTGTTTTTATCGCAGATCTGGCTGGTCGTTCAGAATGTTGATGTGTGATGTCACGGCTTTTGGCACAGGAACGCTCACTCTGCATCTCATTAGCGATAGTTGCGGGGGGCTTTGTGGCAATGTTTTTTGCGGCTGCTATCGCGGGTAAACTGGTGCTGTGGACTGTTAGCACCAGCTTGTGAATGGGGAGGTACATTTATCATGACTTTGGCTGCGATAAAGTGCCGTTAATTCGGGGATAGCTCCTTGTGAATATGCCCCTCAGTGTATTCTGATTCTCCTGAGCCCTGATACATGCCATGTAGTTGTTCCTCTTCTTCTTTCTAGAAGAGTTCCTCTTAATCCTCCTGAGGCTCTGGTGTCAAAGGAGGGTTGTTAGAAATGGGGGTCTCTAGTTGGCAATGGTATACACCTTTATCCAAACAGGGACCCCTGCTTCTAGTCAGGGAAAGGGGGATACACTCCTAAATAATCCCTGATCACCCCCTTGGTAGCTTGGCACGAGCAGAAAGGCTGATCTCAGAGGCAGTGTGTAAAGCATTTGTGAACCCATACAGTAAAACAGTGAAAACACTACAAACGGACACCACACCAGTTTAGAAAAATAAGTAATCTTTACTAGACTTAACAAGACCAAACAACAAAAATCCACAATGCTGTAATAAAAATATAACTTTAAAATGGTAGAAATAGCTTAGTTGAATGTAGATGGTTAATGCGACACTTTACTCTCAAAGTACCTTGGATGCGTCACGCAATACAAGCAATAGGGTCGCAGGGAGGGTGATGCGTCGGTGCCTTGCTTTGGGGAGGTGATGCGTCGGTTCCTTACTGCAGCGCAGGGGAGGTGATGCGTCAGTTCCTTACCGGAGAGGAGGTGATGCGTCGGTTTCTTACTGTGATCCAGTGCGATAAGATTGCGCCTTGATGCAATGTGACGATCCAGTGCGATGCGACAAAAATAGCATAATTGATGCGATGTGACAACAGGGATGCGATGTGTGCATGCTAGACGGCCTTGCGGTGAAATCGATGATCTTTGGAGCCGTGACAGGTGCTGCGACACGCTTCTCCTGGAGTGCGACGGCCACTTCTGCGGCGGCGGCATGCTTCTCCGGTGATGCGACACGCTTCTTCTGCGATGCGACGGCGAACAGCTGCGTTGGCGGCACGCTTCTTCGGCGATGCGACGGCAACTGCTGCGGCGGTGACACGCTTCTTTCGTTGCGCCACGCTTCCAGCAACACGCAGTCTCTCAGAGGGCCCAAACAACAGCAGGCACCTCACTGCAGGTCAGAATTCCCAGCAAGGAAATTCAGGGGGAGCTGGTGGTGAAGTCTTTGTGTCCCTGAGACTTCAGACAGGAGGCTAGCTCAGTTCAAGCCATTGGAGATCTTCCTCAAGAAGACAAAGCAAACAGCAAAGTCCTTTTCTCATTTCCTTGGCAACAAGTAACCACTGCAGGCCAACCCCAGACAGCAAACAGCACAGGGGCAGTAGTCCTCCTTCAGCTTCTCCGGTTTCTTCTCCTTGGGAAAGGTTCCTCCCGATTTCCCAGAAGTGATCTAAAGTTCTGGGGTCTGGGTCCCCCTTTTTATACACACAAATCCTTTGTCTCTGAAGGCAGAGAGTGTCTGTACCTAGTCCAAACCAGTTCTGGGTGTATTCTGCCAGTGCACAACTTATTCCTTTGTCAGTGTGGGCCAGGGTCATCAGATGCACCACAGGAGGTGGAGCCAGCATTGTGGAACGCAGGCACAGCCCTATTTAAACCCAGGTGTTACTCCTCCCACCACTCCCAATTCAGATAGGACTATTCAGCCTACTGCTGACTCACCCTCTCTTCTGGAGCCACCCCAGCCCCTGTCACTCACAAACCAGACATGAAATACACAAACCCAACAGAGGCAGGCTGGATGGTTAGGCAAGAAAATACCTACTTTCTAAAAGTGGTATTTTCAAACACAGAATGTTAAAACCAACTTCACTAAAAGATGTATTTTATCATTCTGAGTTCAGGCATACTAAATTCGTTTTTTAGGTCTTGCGAGCCAAAGGCTCGAAGAGACATTTTGTATGTGGGATTTTCAAAGTGCTACCCACAGTCTTTTGGCTGGCCTAAACCTTGAGTGCACGATCACATGCACATGCACAGCTGCTCCTCTGCTCATTGCATTCTCCCCTCCCTTCTCACCCAGCCCTTTGATGCTCTGCTCGATTACTTTCACTTTCACCGCTTTGACCCTTGCATTCCCCCCCTCCCTTCTCACCCAGCCCTTTGATGCTCTGCTCGCATCTCCCTCCTCCCTGGACGTGAAGGGAGACAGAGCCATCCTGCTGGATTAATGGCTTTTTTATTCTTGATTCGGTTGAGGTCCAGCTTCCAGGGCAATCTCTTCAGTTTAAGTTTCACTGAACCGTTGCTGTGTGTTAGCGGCTTGCAGCGTACAAGAGGGAGGAGCGCACCAACAACGAGGTAAGATTATTTTCTTAAATATATTGTAGTTTAAATAATGTACACATCCAGCCTCACTCTCGGTGCCTTATTTAGATTTTGCTCGGTTGAATTTAAACACTGCAAGAACTGGAGGAACCCGCTTGTTTTCAGCCCCTCTTTTGACCCTTGCTCCCTCCTGGCTTCCGACCAACTATTTAGCCCCTTCAAGCCTCTAATCCCCTCCGCTCAGCCCTCCGCCCCCCTCTACACTCTGACACCCATCTGCCCCCCCTTCCTCTCACACTTCCAATATCTGCTCTCCTGCCCATTTACTCTAGGAACCTCGCCTTCAGGCCACGGAGAGCGCTGCCCAGGCAGACCCTCGCAACCCCAGCCCTGCCGGGACAGCTCAGCGACTTCCACGCCCGCTACGGAGGTCTACAAGCCACTTGCAAGTTACAAATTCCACTTGCACAGTTGAATGCATGAGTTTATACAATTCTATTAAACTCTACCTCTACTTTTATTTTAAATCTCCTTTCCTAACTGCTTTGCCCTTGGGCCCTCCTCGCTATTTCTGCAGAGCTGCAGGTTTCAGAATTGAGCTGTGCGAACCGCTGTTAGATAGCCATCCTGGTTTGCTTTTAAGTGCTGTGCAGTTTATGACAGGTGTACCTAAGCGCACTGTTGGTTTCTTAATTCCTGTTTTACTATGCTCCTGCCCCCCTTCCCGCGTGTTCTCTATGCTCCCGCCCCCCTCCCGTTGTCTGCATTTGCTGCAACCCCCCCTCCCACTGTACTTTAGGTTCCAGTTTTCCACTTTGCTCCTGCCCCCCCCTTCCCGCCGTGTTCACTATGCTCCCGCCCCCCTTCCCGCCGTGTTCACCATGCTCCCGTTATCTGCATTTTCTTTGCTCTATCAGCTGTCCCACACCGTGACTCTAATCTCTATTTCTGCACAGCGGCAGAGTACCCAGGATAATGTGCAGCATGGCTAACCACTTATACGGTCCCCAAAGGCGAAACCTATTGGCTATGCCAATGCTTGTTTGTTATTCTTGTTCAATCTGCACAACTCAGTCTGCCATTGTGTCAATGTGGACAATGCTTTTTCTTTTTTTTTTTTTAAAGCAGAATAACGAGGTTAAAGCATGATTGCTCTCTGCCATAAATGAACAGACCCTTGACCTCTTGCCAAGAAAAGTGAGCCAATAATCTTAAAGATGCCTGCTTTGCTTGCCCCCTGATGCCCGCTGTTTGTCTTAGATCTTTAAGTCCCTTGTGCTTATAGTCTTTTCTCGCTACCACCATCTTTCCTCCTGCCGCTCACTTCTTGCTTATTGCATCAACTCCTGTTCTACCATTCTGAGCACCCCTCTTTGCAACATCTTCTTTGAACACACCCTTACATTCCTGCACACTACTTCATGCCTGTACGCCCCCTCCCAGATTCCACATGCTTCCATTCTGTGAACCCACTGCAATTCCCATATGTCTCTGATCGTCAGGCTAATGTGTCTGTCACCAGTGCCTCCTTCGCTGCAAGCTACGAGCTGCACCATCCTTGCCTTCCTCGAGGTCTTCACAATTACTAATAACTTGCTTTCAGCACAGCGCATTATACAGCACATCTGTTCTTTTTAAGCACTATACATAACACATTACAGCTGCTCAATTTAATGGCACTCCATGTATCCTACCTCTGAGGATGGCAGGCAGTCTCCCTTACCAGGACTTGAACTCATGGCACGCAGATCACATGAGCTGTCAGCACGGAACCAAAATCTACTGACTTGCCTTGCTGGATCGAAGATTCTGATTTTTGTCTTTTCACGCTGCCTTTTTGAGGTACAGACAAGGACTAGTCTCTCCCTTTGTGTCCTCGTCTAGTCACCTGTCCTGATTATTTGACCGTCTTCACTGCATGCTTTTATTTTGCTTGGCTCCCATGTTCTCTAGTACTTCTTTACAAGCCCTTAACACTTTACGTCCCTTTCCTCAAAGGCTCCCTATGTCGTTCCTTTTCTGCTGCTTTTTCCTCTGCCTCAATCCATTAGTCACTTACAATAGCTTTAATATCGTCATTCATACGGCACTTCTGCCCAATTCTAAAAGCGAACAGATGTTACGGTTCCTCGATTTTACGTTACTCCATTTACTGAACTTGAACAATGAAAGCCGGGGCTTGCCTTGTCAGGATTTAAACTGCCACATGAAGACCACCCCAGTTGTCAGCGTTAAGCCTTGATTGAGCCATACTGCCAGTTCACAGATTTTGCCCCTTTCCTAAGAAGACAAGCATTTGCAATGCAATAGGTCTCGCATTATTAAAGTTTGAGCTATTGGTGTTGCATTATTTAGCAATGCCAATAGCTCAAACTTTAATAATGCGAGACCTATTGCATTGCAAATGCTTGTCTACCATGTTCCCTGGGTCAGTTAGGATTAGAGATGTTATAATCAAACTGCCCATTCTGGCCTATGGGAACTGATAGCCTTGCAATAGTGAAAGACAGAATTGGCTGTAATGCACTATGAGGACATGCCACACACATCAGGGCATGTCCTACCTTTTACATACAATGCACCCTGCCCATGGGTGTACCTTGGGCCTACCTTAGGGGTGACTAACTTGTAGAAAAGGGAAGGTTTAGGGACTGGCAAGTGTGTGCACTTGCCAAGTCGACATGGCAGTCCCAGATTGCACACAGGCTCTGCAATGGCAGGCCTGAGCCACATTTTACAAGCTGCTTCTGTGGGTGGCACAATCAGTTCTGCAAACCCACCAGCAGCATTTGATTTACAGGCCCTAGGCACACATGGTGCACTGTACTAGGGTCTGACAAGTAAATCAAATAACCAATCACAGAATCACTAATCCATTACATCATTTTACAATAGACAGCATATGCACTTTAGCACTGATCAGCAGTGAAAAAGTGCCCAGACAACCAACACGTCAGAAAAAAATACAGGAGGAAGGCAAAAAGTTCAGGACTGACCCTGCAAAAAGGGCCAAGTCCAACAAGGGTTGATCTCTTTGACGACCTTAGCACCCTAATCTTTTGGCATCAAAGTCTATAGTGATATCCAAAATCCCTTCAATGATTCACCAAATTATTTTCTTTTTTTAAGCAAGGCGGCCATTTCGGCCTCAAGATGCCTTTTTTCCTTTCAATTTCAGCAGACTTTTTTTGGGCGTTGAGGCTCGACATCGATTTTATTTTCAACATCGAAGAATCCTTTGACAACGTATTGGTCGCCAAGCTTTGGTGTTGTTCTCGAGACCTCTTCTTTTTCGACATTGATGCGTTTTTCCATTGGCCATCCTTCGATGACAGATGGCTGTGGCTTTCCTGGTGATCTTCCTCCTGCGGAGTCCCTTTCGAGGGATCCGTGGGGTTCTCTGATTCAGGACCTGCCTTCGGTCACCGAGTGTCTCTCTTGGATGCCCATGAGTCTGATTATCAGAACTTGGGCCCTTTTTTGGGTGTCTCTCTTACCTCCTGAATCTTCTTGTTTGCCTGAGCTTTGACACGGACGATCCTCCTCGACGCTTGACAGACCCAGGTCTCTCATGGATGGAGGTATTCCTTGCCCTGCATGGTATGATGCGCTCATCTTTGCCTCTCTCTCATCCCCAGTGTTTTTCATAAAAACTGCACAGGCATTGTAATCTCCGCTTCAATGTTCCACGGGCACACACAAGTTCTCAGAGAATGTGTGTTGGCAATCAGGGCAGAACTGGAATAAAGTCTTCTCCATTAGGCCGTAGAGTGATCTCCCTGTCCAGGCATTTTTCATAAACTGTCGAGGCAAAAAAACGACCCCTTCTCTCTCGACTTTTCCTCCAGTACATCTTTGTTAGTGTTCTTCTCAGATTTTGATTCAACATTCTGCGGACTTCTGACGAACTTCTTGCAACTTTTTACTGAAAAGATTTTCACTGCAAAACTAAATTTACTTTATTAGTATCTAGGCAATGACCATTTGCCAGAACACACTTGTCGTGATGATGAAGAGCTGGATGAATTTACGGTTGCTGTGAAACAACTTGACACATATTTCAAAGTAAATGTTAAACTAGTACCTAGAACCTAGTAGTACACAAATTCTTTACTGGCTTCCAACAACCTGATGAGTCCATTGATTCTTATCACTGCAATTAAAACATCGGCATCATATTGTGAAGTTGAAGGGTTCACATCCCAACTGGTTTATGACCAAACTGTATGTAGATGCTTTTCAAAGAAAATTCAACAGAGGCTGTTAATTTGCAAAACCCCATCACTTGTTGGGCCAAGAGACATAGCAAAAAGATTATATTTTTCTCAAAAAGAGGATATACAATTAGAACCAGAAGGGTCACATTTGGCAGTGGCAAACATCAATGATCAGGGCAAAAAACAAAGTAAAATCCCTACGCCCAACAACTATGGTAAGGGTAGAAATACAAATTGGGAACCAACTATACAAATGTTTTATAGGTGTGGTTCTAGTTCTCGTGTGCCAAGTTTTTGAAATTGTCTAGCAGTCACACAGAAATGCTGGAAATGTAAAACAAAAAAAAGGTCATTTCGGCAAAGTCTGCAGGGGTGTTAAATGCAAGGAAGTTTTTCCAATAATGATTATGACTTGGACAGAAAAGTAGAACTGGTTTCATCAGTGGAGAGCATAGAAATTAATAGTGTGTCTAACGTAGATAAATATGGTAATCCTCTACGACAGTAAAAAAAATAGATGGTATTAACATGCATTTACTTTCAGGTGAAAGAATCACTATCATTTCTGTTGAAATGTATGAGGAATCTGAGTTCAGTAAAGGATAATTACCCTCAGATGTCATTAGTCACTACTGCTTTTGAAGGAAGCTTAATTGATTTAGTAGGATACTTCTGGGTAGACATCTCCTTTGACAGCAAAACTATAAAAGGAAAGGTGTATGTGGCACATAAGGGTATAATGTACTGGGATGGTGGTATTAAGCAGATATTAGCATGATCATTAGGCCTGGTCAGAAATATGTAGTTTCTCTTGTTTGGGCTGTTTCCAATCTTCCAGGGAAAAAAACGTTTGTGGATGTTTTTAATATCAAGGTGTGCAAAATCAATGATGTTGTGCGTGCCATTAAGGTTAAGGGACGTGTTCTTCCTGTAAAGCATAATCTTTGTAATGTGCCACATAATGCACGGCATGAATTAACAAAACTTCTCAAAGAAATTTAGGATGATGGGGTCATTGAACCACTGGATGCTATCGGATTTCACTGATTATTTTGGCAAAGAACAAATCAGGGGATCTGTGCTTATGTGTAGACCATAGGTCCCTTATCAATGCCATATGGATTGAAAATTATCCTCTACCATGAACTGAAGATCTTATCACAGGTGTAGGTCAGTCCAAATGGTTCACGAAATGAGATCTTCGGGCAGCTTACCATCAAGTGGTATTAGATGAACAGTCACATAATCGCACTGCCTTAGTAATGCCTGATTGAACATTTCAATACTGCCATGTCATTTGGACTAGCCTCTGCCGTTTCTGTGTTTCAAAAGGTTATGTCCAGGATGTTTACAGCATGAATCACATGAATCACACGGCTGTTTATCAGTAAAACATATTAATTAATTCTGATACATGTGAAACACATGATAGAGCTGTGGAAAATGTTTGATCTGTCCCGCAAGCCAATGGGGTCACCCTTAAAGAGAACACATGTACATTTTTTGTGAATAAGATTCAATATCTGGGATATGTATTGACAAGTCAGAGTGTGAAACCTAAGCCCAGTAATGTAGATGGCATATCAGGGCGTCTCATTCCACTGACAAAGATCAGTTGCATTCTTGAATTGGTTTAAGTGAGTTTTACTCGAAATCCATTAGGTATGTCTCTGAACTTAGTAAATGCTTCAGGGTATTGTTAAAAAAATAAGTTTGTCTGGACATCCACTTGTCAGGACAATTTTGAACTCATTAAGAAATGTGTAGTGGAAGTATCTGCTCTACATGCATAATTTGAAGGCCGTGAAACTTTTGCAAAGGTGGATGCCAGCGCCTATGGTATAGATGTTGTGTTCTCATAAGTAGATGGAGGAAAATAAATCACCATTGGTTTTGCCTCAAGAATGATGAGAGATGTGGAGACAAGATATTCAGTAATAGAGTAAGAACTTCTGGCTTGTGTATGGGCCATAGAAATGTTCAATCTAGACTTATGAGAAAGAAAACTTTGCTTAAGAACCGACCACTGGTAGATATTATTTCTGGAAATAAGATAAAGACAACTCTGCAACGCTTGGCAGACTAGAAACAAAATTGTTGGAATTTTATTTCACAGTTATTCATATTGCCAGAGGAACAAAAACATTAGAACTGATTTTTTTTGGCAAAGGTGTTGATCATTGAAGAATCGAGTGAAAAGGTAGTGCAGGTTGAGGCTGAGGAGTGTATTACAGCTCGTATGGAAGATTGTGTTGTATGTCATGACATGGATTTATGGTGTGATGTTCTCAAAGGAGATGTTATTTTGAGTCAAGTTATGAAATTGGTGACAACTGTTTGGCCGGAAGAAAATTCTATTGATTGTTTAATGCAACCTTATTACAAGGTGGCAGATGAATTATCCATAAAGGATAATTGGTTGATAAGAGGAGATAAGTTAATACCTCCTCATTGCTTCAGACTAAGAATTTTAGAAACTGCCCACTCAGGTCATTTGGGAGTGACAGCCACGAAACGCAGGATAAGACAAGCTTTTTGGTGTCCTAGTTAAGTGGAGTCACTTGTGAACTTATGTGTGCAATGCTGTTACTGTGATAAACACTTGATCACGACTACATCACCGTCCATCCCCGTGAAGTCCCCAGAAAAATACAGCAAAGAGTTGATGTGGATTTTTTAGGTCGTTTTCATGCATTGCCAAACAACATAAAATATTTAATTGTTTTAGTAAATCATTTGTCATTGCGGGTGGGAGTAAAAGGAGTATCTGAACCAAACACAAAGGTTGTCATTCATTTTTTTCAAGAATTGTTAAACAAGGTAAAAAGAAATGCGTACAAACAATTGTGTTAAGTTACTTCTTCCAGTACAACTGAATGTCTGTGTAGACCGGGGACAAAACATGCAGGCACCTCCTTGTTCCACCCCCCCCCCCCCCCGGCAAATGGTAAAGTGGAAAGGTTGAATAGAGTGTTGGTAGAGTGCATTTAAAGTGCTAGCAAACCCAAAATTGATTGTGAAACTGGTATTAGGGGAATTGTTGTGGGCACATAGAACTACTCCACATTCAATGACGGGCAAAGTCCCATGTGAACTAACGAGAGGTGGCAGAGTTACGTCTTCATTGAGTCCGTTTTGGAAAGTCAAGGCTCTGGTTCGCAGATGTGATGTCGAAAAGTATTCATAAGAGGCTAAACATGCAAGTGATAAACAAAATGTTGTGAGGTGGGAGAGAGACATGAGGTCAAGAGGTAACAGAAGTGGTGCCGATATCAAATTTAGTGTGGGTGGTTTGGTGCGCAGTGGGGATCCTGTGTTATTGCGAAAAGGAGCCAAAGTTGAGAGATCCCGTTTGCATAATTGAGGTTAAAGGCCAAGCAGTATATATATCTAATGGTGGAACATGATTCGTCTTCAAAGATTAATGAAAGATTAATGAAATAGTGTTGTTAAATGACATGCCTGATAAGTATAACCAAAACATACCACAGAAAAAAAATCTTGACAGGGATGTGTTGGATGGTCAAGAGTTAACAATAAGTAAAAGCAACAGAATTAAAAGAATTCTTTCTGGGTTCATATATTAGCTGTCAAGCAGTTTATTAAACATGTGTTTGTATATGTTCTTGCACTGTCTCTGTTTTTTGTTTTGGTCTTGTATTTGTGTTGCTATCAGTATCCCCGTGTGTGCCTGTTGTAGTAATTGGGGAGATGTGCAGTGACTTGGTTTACAATGTCTTTATGGGCTACCTATGTCAGAGTGATGTCACAGCAGGGGAATGTTAGACGTTGGTCCTCTGGGTGTTCTCTATCAGAATGTATAATGTTTGCCTTTGAATAACGGGACAGATGGAGCGCCTCCTCTTTGCATGTTTCCTGTTCTACTGCTTATCCCAATAAAGCTGTGGATGGTAAAGTTCACAAATTAACATTCACCCTTTACAGTTGCCCTCGAGTGAATTAAAGCTTTAGGAAATGCTGTCCGTACACAGATCTAAAAGTTGAAACCATTTTTTTCTGTGCAAACCAAATAAACTATAAAGCCATTTCTATTTCACATTGTGGTTTTTATTTTTTTTAAATCGAGTGCAGAAGTCGTCTTTCCCTGCTCTGTGCTGCCATATATTACAAGAACAGTACTTCAATATTACTATAAAAAGCATTAGGGCACGGAGCTCTCTATCTAACAAAAAGCACCATGTACAATTACAAAATAGAATATTTTTCAAAAGGTTTTTCACAAGCTGCCAGCATCACAGAGACCTAAGGGGTGCAACACACACCCTAGAACAGTTTGCGAAGGCGAACTGAACACATTGTTCACAGTAAGAATACCACAGTTCTATTCAAAGAGGCTTTCCCCACACTCCATTGATGTAAAATGACTCACCAGAACTCCTACCAACCATATTCCCTCTTATTCAAATAATGAAAACACAAAGCTAGTCTAGTGGTCATTGTGCAGGTACAGGCCATTGGTGCAGAGACCCACACACCACCCTAGGTAGTCCTCTGTGTGTTGGCACCCTCGAAGGCAGGCGGGGATGGTCTAAGTCACTCATACACGAGGTGCTGTGTGTGACTCTCCACTAACCCCACCTTCTTCCAGAGGCACCAGCCAATAGGAAACATTGATTGTCCTGTCCCGCTTAGCAGCAAAGGGACATGTCTGTGCTATCAAAAATGAATCCATTAGATAAACAAACGTCCCATGATTCAAATAGGTCTCCTGGTTTTGCATCCGCCGACCAGGTGTCTAACGCCTCTTCAGACGAAGGTGCAATGGGGCCTTGCTAGCTCTGGGTCTGCCGCAGAGTGCCTCAGTCAAAAGGGAGTCGGAACTGAGGTTTTTCAAATTAGGGAGGTCATTCAGTATTTGACACCCTGTCTGGGTGGTGATGGTCATAACATTCACCCTCCTGCCGGATGCCCACGCGTCACATCGAGAGATGTCTGCATGCCTGATGGAGACCTCTGTGCTTTCAAAGGAGCTGCCGCCACCGTAGCTCCCCGAAGCCTCTGTCATACTGTGCAGCGTCCACCACATCACAAAGCAAGAGTCTGTGTTTGAAAAACAATAACTAACGGCCCGGACACTTGGAAGCTTTTCCTGCTGTACTTGAACAGGACAAAAGTATGTCAGAATCTCCGACGCGACTCGAGTGTAGGACAGTATCCTGTCCACGAGATGCCAAAAACCTCCTCAATCTTTATTCCGTGGCAGGCACTGTGGGTCCCACTTGTGTGCAAAGGAAGGTATGTCATTTACAGAAGGCCATACATACACACACCTATTTCATAACACATGCCTGACGTTTTGTAGTTAGAATGGCTTTGTAGCAACATCCGGGTCCAGGCATCCTCTCACTCGGAGGATTCCACCTCAGACCTGGCTCTTTTTTTAATTTGGTGGGTTGGATCACAGGTGATATGAGTGCAGCTAACCTGCTGTCTTCACATGTGCTTGATTTTAAACGTGTTGCCCTTGTCACTAGTGTCTGAGGTGTGTAACCGCGGGTCTTTCCCAGTTTGGGTATGTGCCACTTGGGAGGCTGGCGTATGCGTTAGAGATGATGGAGGGTGTGGTGTCTTGTAAGTGAGAACAGTGTCCCTTTAATTCAGGCTAGATGGGGTGTGTTAGTACAGTGTGCTGGATTCATTGGATTCATGGTAACTGGTTATGAAGAGTGGAGTGATGTTGTGGGAAATTACACCGCTCTTATACTGACAACGACAGAAAGAAAGGACTGCAGGCACAGGTAGCGGTCAAGCCCCTTCCAAGTTTTAAGCTTTACACAGTCTCGGAACACAGAAAACCGGAAATGGAACACACTTATTGAACAACTATAGCACTCCGAACTAAAACCAAACACAACACAAAAGGCATCTCAGTAACATGGCGTTGGCTGTGAGTGGGTGGGTGCAGTGAGGCTGTACAAAATACAGGCAGCAGAAGCTAACAAGAGGCTGAGACAAACATGAACTGCTAAAAATATCTTTCTTCTGTGACAAAAATAGTATTTAGTACAAAGATTTACACAGAGCTCAGACATAACAAGGTGGTTTTGGGTGAAATCATTAGTACAAGCAAAACACGGTGGGGGAAGGTAAACAAGCTTGAAATACCCTCCCCTCGGCATTCTATACCTTATAAACTAAATAAAAACACTGATGGAGAGAAGATGGGAGTCTGCCAGAGAACCTTTCAGTAGGACCCTAGATGCCTCACAGCTATACATTAGGGGGCAGGAATCTGCGTCTTTCAACTGGGCGTATTGAACGCATATGGGGAGACCCCATGTTCAGGACAAGGTTCCATCTGCTTTTCTGTGCTGCTCCCCAGGACCTTGGTTTCATATGTTCCAGGCCAAACACAGGGGAGTATCCCTCTGTGATGACCAAGGACCAACCGTCCTGTGATTGGAAATGGCTAGAGATGCAACCAAAACCTTTTCTTTAATGCAGGAACATAACATCTAATGCTCAGCAGACCTCCAACCATTCTCCAGTTTTCTTCAATCAAGTTCTTCTATAAAATAAGACTGTTGTCTGGTAGTTTTGGTTCTCTTTGATAAAAGCCTTAAAATGCCCTGCAAGACTCTGCCAGTGGGGCAAGGGCAGCACAGAATGGCACTCCTGGTCATGGCATTGTAGCAACAGCTCCTCTTACACCAGCAGAGAGCGTGGAACTTTCCAAACACATTTTCAGCTTTTGCCACCCCCTCATTCAGTGGGCACTCCTTGTGTGTTCTCCAGCAAAAACATTTCATCCTCTAGAAGTTTTTTTCGTTCTCCTTTTTGGAGAGTGTTGACCTTCTAGCCTAAACGTCCAATGCCTCAAAGTGCCAGCCCCTGAAGCATTATCCAATAGGCTGTTGATAACTTACAATCCCTTTCTTCAAGTTTTTCCTACTTTTTCTGGATTTTTTTCCATTTGTTTTTGTTAAATAAAAATAGAGTTATTTTCTTTTTTTTTTTCTCTCTCTATCCTGGCATGTGTTCTGCTGAGACGTCTGCTACTGGATCCCCCGGAAAAGACACATGGCGGAGACCATGGCGAAGAGCTACAGAGGGAGAGAGGCAAAGAGGAGACAAAATAAACAGAAGGAAAAACAACACTGTGGTATTTAGAGACAAGCTTAGCTAAGCATTTATGGCTGGGCAATGGAGCAAGTTCAACATGTATAAACCTATATAATTACATTAACCACAGTGGAAAAAATCAAACGGATGGAGAACTTGCATTCAGTAGACTTTCATGGTAGCCAAGAAAGTCATTGTGTAAGATACAAAGACCAAACAGAAAATGTGTGTTTTTTTTTTGTTTTTACTATTGGAAAGAGCGGAGAAAGAACTTCTGGCTTTTAAAAGTAATCGTGTCTTCAACAAATTTACTTCATAGGATTGTCGTCTAGATTTCTCTACAGGTATTTTTTACATGAGTCTCTTTATTTCAGATACTTACTTCCCAGTACCAATGTTTTGCACGGCTTATTTAGAATTTCTGAATTCAAAATATCTAAAACGTAAGTATAGGCATAGGGTATATGGGTTAGGGGACATATATTATTTTGATTTGAAAGTTTGACAAAGTTACCTGGGCACCCAGCCTGTTCGTCATTGCCGCAACAGGATGCCACTTCGGCACACACCTTTCAGCCTTCTTTAAGAGACGATGAACTATTATCTTATTTCACATGCATAGAAAGACCCATCCTAAAGAGGTGTTCTAACCCACTCTTACTCCCTTGATGAAGACCAGGAATGGTCGAAGCGAGTTGGAGCATCTTTGGCCACTTGTGATGGGCATTCATTTTTAGCCCCAAATATGTAAAGAAAAACAGAACTCTACTAAGGATATTGCTACATGAAACGTGTTTTCACCTTCGACTAGGTTTCAGAAAGGTAGCGGAGAGCAACTTTTGATTTATTTGATGCCAACTGTGTTGGGTCGGTAACTATGTGAATGTCACGTAACATATTTTTTTAAAGTCTTTAAAAACATAGAAAAAGTTGTGTTTTAATCAGGCCACAGTTTATTCTTGTTAAATTTGTATTTAGCTACTTAACATCCTGGATTTAAAATTCTAACATGTACTTTTGGTTATAAAATGTTTATATTAAAAATATAGATGTTTGCACACTGATCTGGTTGCCTTCATATGCTGTGGCTAGGATGAAGATAGACCTTTAGAATAATAACAATAACAGGCTGCAAAGCAAGCACCACGCCCACTGTTGTACTTTCAAATACTATATTGCTAAAGGGAGGACACTAGCATGTGTGTGACCTCGTATCCTGGTAGTAATGCACTGGCAAAAAACAAAGTGGGCCTCGAAAAATATGTGAGGAGTATTTTTAGTAGGCTCCAGCTTTCATCAGGATAGGTCATTTTATTTGTGTGTCAAGGAAAGATAAAAGCAAACAAAAGGCGCAGATATTATGCAATTAAATATGCACATTACAAGTGCAACAAGAATGGCATGATTCCACACCTGCCAAGGTTCATGCAGGACTGTAGATTTGCTGCACTTGCCATGACAAATCAAAATATATATAAAAAAATGGAATTATAAAATGTAAAGCAGCTTCCGGCATATTGCAAATGTTAATTATTCACCTGTCACCTATTCATTGTTGCGTTCATGATTAAAAAGGTAACATTTTGCCCATATGATCTCAATATCCGCATTTGATTGACTGGGAAAAGGAAATAACATCACAAATGTATATGTAATTCGAATATGGAGGAAAGTATGGTTTCCTTTTTGGCATCAAATGTTCTATTTCAATATGTGTGGAAATTAAATATGTTTATGTCAAGGTGTAGCAGTTACTTCAGCAGCACATTCTGAGGTTATTTGAATTCTACGCCTTTACATATGGTATGAACTCTTGAATTCACTTGAGACAAGCTCATGATGAACTTGTAGTCTTCTATTCTGCAGTAAAGGAAAGATTTTCCATAGAATAAAAATGCTTCCAGTTGCTCTCTGATATGAAAATAAAGGATTCCCAAAACTAAAGACCCGTTTTAAAACATATTTGGAACGTACAGAGTGAAAGAGCATCACATTTTATTAAAACTACCCGAAGAATCGTTTTCTGTTGAGTCGTTGAAAAAAAACATAATAGGATAAACAATTTACTTTTCTTTGCCAAAGAATTTGTTACGTGCCATATATTTCAGCCAATCCTGTGGCGCAAGGAAGGCCTCCGTTGCCGTGTAATTCAAATGGTCAAAAAGATCCATTTTAATGCTAGCGGCATTAGGGAATGCTTCAGTCATCGCGCGTGTTACTATAAATGACCACTTGGTGGCACTACTGCATAAGGAAAGAACTTAACTGATCCAGTGGCTTTAATCTAAAATTCTAAAAATCGTTTAAGGAACTTAATTATTTATCATACAAAAAGGAGACTGGTTAGTCGTTATAAAGTCTGCAATCAACTGCAGGTTACAGTTTGCATGGTGTCTTTAGTAACCACAAACCAAGAGCCTGCATGTCTGAGTCCCACTAATAATCTTTCTTTACAAAGTCCAATAAACCCCAGTCGAGCTAGGTTAACGAAGGGAGTGATTTATCATGTTAAGCAAGGGCTTTTGATCTGTTACTAGTCTCTTGGATATGTTCCTTTGCATGTTTGTGTCATGTTACAAAGCAAATGGAGCCCAGAATGTATCCCAGATCACAGACATTTAGGATGCGACGACCCTATTGTCTCAGGTGGTAACCTGTAATGGTACACTGGCCACCATCCCAGCATTTGGGTGTGTTTTTGCAGTGGATTCGCTGATGAATAGTGGGATGTAACTGGACTTAAAGTGGGGCACGTCCGCCCCAGGTCTCAGAGCTGGCAGTAATTAAAAATTGACTTTGAAACGAGGCCCTACATTGATGTTCATAACAATGACACCTCAAAAATGTCAGCTTGTCCGCCTCTAAATTGTCTTTTCATGGTAGATGTACCTTTGTGATGTTTGCTTGTCTCTGGATGGCCCATCTCCAGATCTCTTGTGTTAGTCTCAAAAGGGAAAAGGTTTTAGTTCCTCCTTGTTTGTTGAGATAGAACGTCGTCGTTGGGTTGTCCATTTGAATCTGTATTGAATTTCCCCACTGATGCCTCTGAACGGCTTTTAAGGCTAGGAACACTGTTTTTATCTCCTGGTCTCTTGATCCTCTGATCTTGAGGTCCCCCATATGAGCTCCCCATCCCATATGTCGGTAGTGATGGTCACTGTTGGAGTTGGCAATATAAAGGCTCTTCCTGTTGTTATATTTGTCTTTTTCTGCCATGACATTTCCTCCTGCACTCTTTGTGAGACAACCCCTAGATCTTCCCAACTCCCCGTGGCTTGTGACCCCTGGCTCTGTACCCATTCCTGAATTGTCATGTGTCACCTTGCATATGGTATTAGAGGTATGCAGGAAGCCATCATTCTCAGCATATTCCCAACAGTCCTTACTGTCAGAGACCGACCATTTTGGTATTGGTGAGTTTCTTGTGTTATCGACCGTATTCTCTTCTCGTAAGGGTATACTTTTGCCTTAGCTGTGTTGATTCTTGCTCCCAGGAGGAGCTTCTCTGGTTCTGCTGTGGGCAACCATTTTTCCATGTTTATGGCACATCCCTGTCTGCGCAGTGTTGTCATCACAGTTTTTATGCTGCTCTTACACTTGTGAAGGGAGTTTGCCTTTACCAGTCAGTCGTCTAGGTAGGGGTACATGTGTATTCCTTCCCTTCTCAGGTGTGCCACAACTTCTGATAAGCATTTCATAAACACTGTGGGGCAGATTTACAAGCCCCTTGCGAAACATTTATGCCGCCGTTGCGTCACTTCTGTGACGCAGCGGCGGCGTAAACCATGCGCCATGTTGCGCCTTATTTACAACGTGACGCATCTAGAGAGATGCGTCATGTTGTAAAGCCCTGCGCTACATTAAACCTGCATCAGGTTTAATGTATGCAGGGTATGCGTTCTGTCGGAAAAAGCCTCGGAAAAGTGACGCAGTGAAATCTACAAGATTTCACTGAGTCACTTTTCCCACGCTGCCGCGTCAAAACCCTGCGCCTGCCTGAAGCAGGCGTAAGGCATGACGCAGCATGTTCAGTATGGGCAGCTCCTGAGCATTGCTGGAGTTGCGTCATGCTTGCGACACGACTCCAGCAATGCGCCACCCTTATGCCATCAGATGCATCACGCATCTGTTTATCCTTGCGCCATGATGCGCTGCATTGTAAATGCGGCGCATCTGTGGTGGCGCAAGGGTAAACTTGTGTGACGCATCTTTCCTATCGCATCCCTGCTGATTCGCAGGGATGCGCCAGGAAACATAAATCTGCCCCTCTGGGTGCTGATTTTATTGCGAATAGCAGCACGCTGAATTGGTAGGGTGTTCTGTCTATAACAAAGTGCAAGTATTTTCTGTGCTTGTGGTTCTTTGGGACGCGCAGATATGCATTCTTTAGGTCTAAGTTCATCATATATTCTCCCTTCTGAAGCTGGGGAATGACCTCTTGCAATGTTGTGATTTTGAACTTCAGTTTTAACAACTTGTTTCAGAAACCGAGGTCTAGTATAGGGCGTAACGACCCACCTGCTTTCGGTATCAGAAAGTATGTTGAGTAGTTACCCTGGTTCATCTCCTTCCTGGGTACTCTCTCTATTGACTCTTTCTACAACAGTTCTTTCACCTCTCGTCGTACACAGGTCTTTTCTTCTCTTGTATGCATGCTCTTCGTACTCACCCTGGAGGGTGTCTGACCAATTCTTTACAGTAACCGTGTTGGATAAAGTTGAGTATCGACTTGCTTGAAGTGACCCTCCTCCACTCCTGGAAGAAGTCCTATCCACCCCATGCACAGGTGTTGTGTGTAGTTGGGGGTTTTAGGTTTTCTAAGTCACTTGATCGTGGTGCATCCACCCCTCTCTGTGGCTGTGCTCTGCCTCTCGGCCCGCCGTGAAAGGGTTGCCTCTGTGGTGCTGGAAACTGCCACTGTTGTGTTGGTGTCTGCAACGGGCTTGTACTCTGTAAGCTCTAGTATGTAGC
Organism: Triturus cristatus; assembly: GCF_964204655.1. Lineage (NCBI taxonomy): Eukaryota > Metazoa > Chordata > Amphibia > Caudata > Salamandridae > Triturus > Triturus cristatus. The sequence continues at coordinate 58,166,932 of NC_140583.1, forward strand.
AGCACTATGAAAGCCCCCTCTTCCCAATGGTCTTCTAGCTGGGGTACTTCCTAGCCTTTGCTGCTCCCTTAAACGCAGGGCTCGCATCGATTTTGATGCATGTTTATTTCTCTTCATCTGCTGCAGGGTATAATCCTGCCCTGCAGAAAGATGCTCGCCGTTGAAAGGGGTGTTAATGATATTGGCTTGAACTTCATTTTTGAAGCATGACACCCGCAGCCAGACACGCCTTCCTAGGGTTGTTCCTGCTATAATTTGTCTGCTCGCCGTGTCAGCGGCATCTAGCGCTAATTTTCAACAGTAGTTGGTGATATTCTTAACTTCTTCTGCGAGGGGTGTGGCTCTCCTTTGATAATGCTCTGGTAGGTGTTTCATTAGCTCTGCCATCTCTTCCCAGTGTTGGTAAGCATATCTGTTGAGCAGGGCATTAGAACTCGCGATGCAGCATTGGGTCACTGCTCAGTTAACGATGCACCATTGGGACGGTGCTCCCCTTTCAAACTTCCTCCTCACCATATGCCATCTCTTGCTCTCCTTATTGGGAAGTGGTCTGGAGTAAGTTGGAACATTAGTCCCTTTTCCTGTCAGTGGCGGCGATGATGGAATCGCTGTACTTTCCCTCTAGTGTATGCAGGGTCCTATGAGTAGTGTTTGTGCTACTTTTCGGACCTGGGTGTCACCGACCTGCAGGTTGCAGGCCCCTTGAAGGCTACTGTCACCTGGGCCAGTATGCTCCAGAGCAGCAGCAAATATCAACTTACTCTGTGAGGGTAGAAATGTCTCTAATAAAAAACATGTTTGAGACTTCTCCTCCTCCAACGGTAGACCAAACTTGTCTGAAGACCTCTTTAGTAGTTGGTTGCACATGGAAATATTGTCCGGACGCAAAGGCCTCAATTGGTCTGTGTCTTTTCCCTCCTCCGGAGAATTGGCATCAACTGTCTTTCCCAATTCTATCACTGCCCCAATGTCCCAGCACTTGTCTGCCCGACAGTTGCCCTCACACGAGTCTGCCTGACTAGAGTCTGCGGAAGGCCATCTGATGAAGCAGTAACTGCTATGAATTTAAGTGTCCAGACCCGCTGAGGTCAGTAGGCCATCATGTCTGTGATTGCTTCACTAAGGTGTGCAGTGGGGGTTGACTGCATCCGCTGCATAGAGCTTTTGGATGTTACAGTACTACCAAGGTACCAGTGACAAAAACTGCATTTTATTAATCTCAACACACTGGGGGATCCCCTAAGGGCACTCCACATGGGCTTGGGGTTCAGGGTGTGTTCACCCTACTTCCTTATATGCCCTTTTGTTTTGTTTTTCATTACTCTGGGAGCGAGTAATGTTGGATGTAACAATTTATTCAATAAAGCGTCCAGCCAATCAGGTTTTTTTCAATATCGAAGTAGCGAAATGGCTGATGGGAGAAAAAGCTCTCTCAGCCAATCAGGTTTGAGTACTGTTTTGAAGTCCGGTACACTGGGACCAACCGTCCAGATATTGCAAACGTTTTCTGAGGGTTAACCCCTTAATGCTCAACCTGAGCCCCTCTCAAAATGCTTATTTTGGAAAACGGCTGAATGGGTTTATACCAAATCACATGAACAAAGTTATTTGATTCCAGTTCTAACTGTTTGCCAAATATGGTGTGAATCAGTTTAGGCGTCTTTTCTGTCTTGGAGGGTAAACTTTTCTTTGGGAATTAAAATGGAAATATCACTCGTGGGACCTCCCCATTTTTCTTGGCCCCCACTTGACAAATCAGTTCAAAACTTTTCATGAAGGTACCAAAATAGATGAACTTTTTTTTGTGGAAAGTCCTGTGCAGATTTGTCAAATGGCTCAAAGGATATTAAAAAAAATATATATGCCTTTCCTATGGAAACTAGTGCTGAAAAGATATAGGGGAGAGGGTAGAGATACCCTGAAGTCCACCCCCCCCCCAACCCGAATCCCCCCCCCCCCCAAAAGGCTTGGTTGGACCTAAAATTGCAATTGTTTTAATCATCATTCAAGTCCCGGCCTACCGGCTATGGAATGGACTTCCATTTTCCCATAGGCAGGTGCAATATCTTTGAACTTTTAGGAAACAGTTGAAAACCTGGCTTTTCCTGCAATAGCACAGTCGGCCGCCCACTATCCTGGCAGGAGTACGGACGCCTGTCTCGTGGTCTTGTAGCGCCGGGACACTCTGTGGAGTAGCCATGCATTTTATAAGTCTCTATTTACATTGCATCACATCAAAAAAATAATAGCAGTCTCCTGCCTTTAAATTAAAATATATATATAATTAAAAAGGAGGGCTTACAGCCTCCTCCCCAAGTCTCAGAAAGGCCCTGTGTACTCCATCCTGCAAAGCTGTATGTAATATAAAGGGGGGGGGGGGGAAGTATGCAGTCCCAGTGCCGCCCCTTTTAGGCCCTAGAGATCCCATCCCCTCGGGTCAAACTGTCAAGCTGTAAAGTCTGCACCCCCTCCCCAAACCACTGTTGGGCCCCAGAGATCCCCTACGCTGGAGCAGTTCCTAAAATAAAAGGGAGGTGGCCATGCAGCCCCCCTCTCCGGGTCCCTGTTGGACCCTGGGACCCCATCTCCCGTGGCTCAATTTTCAGAAGTGGGTGCAGAGCCCCCCTCCACAGCTTCAATGAGGCCCCAGGGACCCCATTCCACTGGCCTGGAATTCCAAAAATGAGAAGGGGCATGCAGCCCTATCTCCCATAGTTATAGTGTGGCCCCAGGGACCCCAACCCCTGGGACATTGTTATGCCGGCTTCTACCACCCCAAGGATGGCTCTTGACAGGGGAGCCGGCAGGGATGTGGGGGCCTTGGTGCCCTATGCAGCCCCCAATACGGGTACCACACTTTCAGCAGCAGTCAACAGCAGTGAGGCGGTGGGGGGCTGGGGGAGGAGGGGATTCCCATGGATGAAGCCGAAAGAAAAATGTATTATTTATTTAATTTTCCCTCTGCATCGCCCCTCGAAATCCCCCTCCCCCCCCCAAACTGGACCCACCGCTGTTACCTGCATGGACAGCTGATGAACACATTAAAATAAAAATGCCAGTTACGGCAGAAACAGGGGGCTCAGAGGCCTGGGGCTTCCCACACAGCCCCCAACAAAAATAACGATGTATGGTGCCCCAGACGCATCGGGATAGACAGATCTGGTGGAGGACGGGGTAGGTCCCGGGCTTATCAGCTACTGCTGAACTGACGCTAATAATTATAGCGTTTGCCTCCGCCAATGTTCGAAGGAGCCAGGTATTCACCCTAATTAGGTTGGTCTACACACAAAAGGTACCTCATTGTTAGGTTTCTTTTGATCGCTTGGTTCAAAGATGATACTAATAGTGAACCAACCGTTGTGTAGATAGTATACATAGATTGGTCCTGAAGACTGGCCATGTGATCTCACAGACACACTAGGCAAGAAATATGTTGACCTACAACTCATAGCCACTACTGGACATTATACCGGAGGTGGCCCGCACTTTTTCTTTTTAACTGGGACCAGTGGGTTCTCTGATTAAACTGAATTTGGAGCACCACTCTACTCCCCTTTTTAACCCTTCCCACACTATTGTTGCACATTCTTTCACCCACATCTACACCACAAGGCCCTTTACCCGCACTTCACCCGACGGCTTGGGATGAAAAGATCTCTGAAAAACAGCCACTCATAGGGTGCCCGTCAGGCATTGCAGCATCGGCCTGATGAGGAGTATGCCCTAAGATGGAGCAGGACACCCAGCCGGGTGTGTGAGGGCCCAATTTCCCAAATTGGGAGACACCGTCTCTCCATCATAGGGCCAGGGCAACAGACCTACCTAGCCTCCTCCCGTTCCTCTGTTCTTCACCTTAGGAGCTGCATACTATGTTAGCTCACCCCAACCCCTGGGACATTGCAATGCCGGCTTCTACCACACCAAGGGTGGCTCTTGACAGGGGAGCCGGCAGGGCTGCGGAGGCCTTGGTGCCCCATGCAGCCACCAACATAGGTAGCACACTTTGAGCCGCGGTCCGTGCAGGTAACAGTGGTGGTTGGGCCGGGTGGGGTGGATTCCAACGGATGATGCAGAGGGAAAATTCCTTAGTTTTTTAATTTTCCTTGGAGATTGTCCATCGAAAACCGTCCCCAACGCTGTCACCTGCACAGACCGCTGCTGCACACTTAAATAAAATAAAAATGCCAGCTACTGCAGTAACATGAGGCCGCATAGGTCTGGGGCTTCCCACACACAGCCCCCAACAAAAATAGTGTATGGTGCCCTAGACCCATCGGGACAGACAAAAAATAAATAAGAAAAAAAAGAAGAAATGAGCAGCTAGAGCCGCTAATTTTATTATTCACTTCTCCTTGCAAGGAGTACCCATCATGCCCTGTGAGTACTTTTTATATTGTTTGGAGCCTGGTGGTGTCTCTAGAAGGGGCAGGGGTACCACCAAGCATTGTTTAATGTTGCGGGGGGCTGCAGCAGTGCATCAGCCCCCAAGCAACACTAAAAAAACACATTTTGTAAACCATGACCGCAGGAGAGCTTACCACATATTTGTAAAGCACCCCTAGCTGGAGCTCTATTCTCGTCAGCTGGAGTGCAGAGCCCCCTTGTGGTTGGTTCCATGGTGGCACTTAAAAAAAAAGGTACTCTAGAGACACGAAGAAGAGGATCAGGAGATCTTCTATGAGGAAGAGGACGCAGTGTGCAAGGGCCTGTTTCAAGATACTGAAGGGTCAGAATGCCTGGAGACACAATCTGAATAAGCCACAATGAGTACAGGGACACTGTGGATCGCTCCAAGGACTGAAGATGGATAATTCACAACAGGGTCCTGTAAACCCACCTCATGAAGATCCCCAGTGAGCCCTCATCCAAAACCAGTGAGACGGACCCCTCCGTCACCCTTAGAGAGAACCATGAAACAGTACATCATGCTTTAAAACACAGCATCATACAAATCCAGACACAGCGAGGCGTGCAGTGCAATGCGACGTACCTCAATGGCCAACACTCCAATGGCCAGAGCTCCAGCGAGGTAGACGTACGTCTCCAAGGAGTTCAGGATCACTGTGTAGCAGCCCTGGAGGGAAAGAACCACACTGTCAGGCTTGGGGTGTCCAGCAGGGGAACACTTAGGGCCTAATTACGAGTTTTGGCGGTGCAGGAGCGGGCGGCACGCCACCGCCACTCTCCTGCACTGGCAAAACTCACTGACTGTGTAACTCCTGGTCTACATGTTTCAAATCATGTAGACCGGGAGTTACACATATATTACTCTGTGCACCTCCCAAAAATAACCCCTCTTTGAATACCACCACAGAATTGAATAAAGTTTAGGCTCCAAGTGGCCAGGTATTTTTTGATTTTGTCACTATCTCTCTGACCCTTCCACTCCCACTTTAGCTATATAGCCCACACCTTCCACAAAGAGCTCCCACGTCACCGTCGGTCGTAGCACGTCCCGTCCTGCAGCGAGGCGGAAGAACCCGATGATGAAGCATGCCACCAAGGGACATTTTGGTGGGTGAGGGTTATTTTAAGAAAATGTATCATTTCCCCTAGGGATCACCAACACGTCTAGAAGGATATTTTCAGTGCTTTTTCTAGTGGACTCCCTTTGGTTGTTTGTATGATACAGAAGGCTAGGTCCACTACGTACCTCTTTGTCCCCCTTTTGATTAACCTGATTGACTACAAAACACCCCGCATCCAGTCTTGTGCCCAGGGCGCGCTGCCTCTTGGAGCTGTGAGGGCCAGCTCTTCAGGAGTGAAAACCCTCAAACTGTAACAGACCCAGAGCAGCAAAACTAGTGTCACAAATAAGGAATTTATTATTTTGCCTTTTTAGGCTGCATACTGTTAAACCAGGCGCTATTCTATAGGTGGACTGTAAAAAAAAAAAATTACAAAAAATACCCGCTACCTGATTTAATGATGGTGTTTTTCACAAGGGGCGAAGGTCACATATTGATGCATTGGTTCTGGCAAAACTTAAAGTAGCTACTCTCAAACTGCCTGTGGGGAACCGCGAAATCCTCATTAATAGTACACATTCTCATGCACCTTAAAATAATGACAACCACGGAACATTGTTTTAAAGCCTGTCCCAGGCTCGCCCAACTCTGCGCCTCGTTCAGCAGCTGAACGACAGAGCAGAAATAACAAGGAGGTGAACTTCTCTCACCCAACCACTAGATGGCAGGACATGACCAATACATTGATTTTTAGCACATTCGAGCAGTGCAAAGATGCCTATGGGAGATCAGCAACAATGTGTAGTTAGTTCCCATGATACAGATAGACAGGATGAGGTGTTTGGAGCAAAGACAAATTCCATCAGCAGAGGGTGAATCGCAGAAAAGTACTTTTCGCTTTCAAATTTCATTGAACGAAAAACAGCACCAGGGACAGGTAGTAAACTGCCTTCTGCTTTTCTCTAGTCCCACATCAGTGCTAATGTGTGCAGGACAACACGAGGCGCTACAACCAATACAAGTAGAGTCATTAACCCCTTTACTGACCCCACACATCAGACCTCCATGGATGCGGCAGTTGCAGACTCCGCCTAGGCAGCGCCTGGCCCCGCCCCGCAGGCGCCTTACCTCTGTATTCTGGTAGCTCTCGCTCCCCATCAGACATCCCTCCCTGCTGAGGAACTCTGCGCTCCGCGACGGGGACGTCCGGCGGCAGCAGTCCTCCGGCACGATGTCCCCGGGGTAGAGCATGGTAAAGTACAAGGCGTCCTCGAAGTCCTGTGGCCCGTTCACCCCGCAGCACTCGAACTAGGGAGGAGAAAAACAGGAAGGATGCTACTTACGACGCTTCCCTACCGCCTCTTAATTCACCATTTTACACATCTTAATATAGCGCAGCAAAACCCTGAGCAGCCGATCAATCAATCAGCACGTGAGGTCTTCAACGGAAAGCCAAGTCTTGAGGAAACGTCGGGACGAGTGAAAAAACAAGCAGAAGAGGGCAAAAGAGAGGGCAGAAAAACAAGCGGGCAGGAAGGTCAAACAGAGGGCAGAAAAGGCAAAACAGACGGGAGCGAAAGGAGCAGGAAAGGGAAAACAGAGGGCAGAAAAACGAGCAGAAGGCCAGAGGGCAAAAAAACTAGCAGAAATGGCAAAACAGAGGGCAGAAAAACTAGCAGAAAAGGCAAAACAGAGGGCAGAAAAACAAGCGAGCAGGAAAGTCAAAACAGGCGGGAGAGAAAGGAGCAGGAATGGGAAAACATAGGGCAGAAAAACGAGCAGAAAGGACAGAGGGCAGAAAAACGAGCAGAAAGGCCAGTGGGAAGAAAAACTAGCGGAAATGGCTAAACAGAGGGCAGAAAAGGCAAAACAGAGGGCAGAAAAGGCAAAACAGAGGGCAGAAAAACGAGCAGAAAGGCCAGAGGGCAGAACAGAAAACGAGCGGAAATGGCTAAACAGAGGGCAGAAAAGGCAAAACAGAGGGCAGAAAAGGCTAAACAGAGGGCAGAAATGGCTAAACAGAGGGCAGAAAAACGAGCAGAAAAGGCCAGAGGGCAGAAAAACTAGCAGAAATGGCAAAACAGAGGGCAGAAAAAGGCAAAACAGAGGGTAGAAAAACAAACAGAAAAGGCAAAACAAAGGAGGAAACAAGCAGGGGAGGCACAGAGGGCAGCAGGTAGACAGGCTGGCGAGGGCAGCGGACTGTGGGCCAGCAGTACAGAAGAACCATCACAGTGTAGAGCTGGCACGAGGACATGCTCCCAGACGTAAAGCAGTGAGGTTTGCATCGTGGTGCAGTGATACACAGCACATTTGCAAATAAGACGATTTACACAGTGAGTGCTATTAACAGCACAGTAATACAGGCGGGAGACTTCTACAATGGGAGACACTTTACGCCGCCCAGAATCGGGCAACTGATGCAGGTTACATACGTTTTCACTAAAAGCGTGCTGTTTGAGGTCCCTCTGGAAGGTGGGGCTGGAGGCGGAGGTGGCTGTCGGACGTGTCCCGGAAGAGCACGCCATAGTTTCCAGAGAAAGATTGGCTGAGAGTTCAAGGCTTTCTAAATCGGAGTGCGCATGACTCGAGAAGAGACAGCAAGGAGACGAGTGCCTTGCGAAGACAGCAACGTGCTATTTATACAATGCACAGCTGTACATGGTTCATCAAACACTGCAGGTCCATACATCCCTCTTTGAAATGTGTAGGTGGATCATGGCCGGCCTCGCTGCTTTTTACCAAGTTCTAATACTTTATATAAACAGCAAAAGAGCGGTTTATCATAATCTATGTGAACAATGCCGGACTGATGCTGTAGGTGGCGCTTGTATACACAGCATGAGCCTCTTTAAATGATCCTGCCCAGAATTGCAACGGCTGATGCAGAACTTTTTCACACAAGCTATCGAGAGAAGTGGTTCTTAATCTTTTAACTTCCCTACGCACTCACTCACCGTGATCATGGTGGAGTTCAATATCTAGAGAAGGGTGCTGCACATGCACACTCACTCACCGTGGAGTTCATTATCTAGAGAAGGGTGCTGCACATGCGCACTCACTCACTGTGATCGTGCTGGACTCCAATATCTAGGGAAGGGTGCTGCACATTCGCGCTCACTCCCCGTGATTATGCTGGACTCCAATATCTAGAGAAGGGTGCTGCACATGCGCACTCACTCACCGTGATCATGGCGGAGTTCAATATCTAGAGAAGGGTGCTGCACATATGCACTCACTCACAGTGATCATGCTGGACTTCAATATCTAGAGAAGGGTGCTGCACATGCACACTCACTCACCGTGGAGTTCATTATCTAGAGAAGGGTGCTGCACATGTGCACTCATTCACTGTGATCGTGCTGGACTCCAATATCTAGAGAAGGGTGCTGCACATGCGCACTCACACACCGTGATCATGGTGGAGTTCAAAATTAGAGAAGGGTGCTGCACATTTGCACTCACTCACCGTGATCATGGTGGAGTTCAATATCTAGGGAAGGGTGCTGCACATGCGCGCTCACTCATTGTGATCATGGTGGAGTTCAATATCTAGGAAAGGGTGCTGCACATGCGCGCTCACTCTCCGTGATCATGCTGGACTCCAATATCCAGAAAAGGGTGCTGCACATTCGCACTCACTCACCGTGATCATGTTGGACTCCAATATCTAGAGAAGGGTGCTGCACATGCGCACTCACTCACCGTGATCATGGTGGAGTTCAATGTCTAGAGAAGGGTGCTGCACATGCACACTCACTCACCGTGGAGTTCATTATCTAGAGAAGGGTGCTGCACATGTGCACTCACTCACTGTGATCGTGCTGGACTCCAATATCTAGAAAAGGGTGCTGCACATTCGCGCTCACTCCCCGTGAACATGCTGGACTCCAATATCTAGAGAAGGGTGCTGCACATTCGCACTCACTCACCGTGATCATGCTGGACTCCAATTTCTAGAGAAGGGTGCTGCACATTCGCACTCACTCACCGCGATCGTGCTGGAGTTCAATATCTAGAGAATGGTGCTGCACATGCGCACTCACTCACCGTGATCATGGTGGAGTTCAATATCTAGGGAAGGGTGCTGCACATGCGCGCTCACTCACTGTGATCATGGTGGAGTTCAATATCTAGGAAAGGGTGCTGCACATGAACGCTCACTCACTGTGATCATGCTGGACTCCAATATCTAGAGAAGGGTGCTGCACATTTGTACTCACTCACCGTGTGCACTCACTCACCATGATCATGGTGGAGTTCACTATCTAGGGAAGGGTGCTGCACATGCGCACTCACTCACTGTGATCGTGCTGGACTCCAATATCTAGAGAAGGGTGCTGTACATGCGCGCTCACTCACCATGATCATGGTAGAGTTCAATATCTAGGGGAGAGTGCTGCACATGCGCACTCACTCACCGTGATCATGGTGGAGTTCAAAATTAGAGAAGGGTGCTGCACATTTGCACTCACTCACCGTGATCGTGCTGGAGTTCAATATCTAGAGAATGGTGCTGCACATGCACACTTACTCACCGTGATCATGGTGGAGTTCAATATCTAGGGAAGGGTGCTGCACATGCGCGCTCACTCATTGTGATCATGGTGGAGTTCAATATCTAGGAAAGGGTGCTGTACATGCGCGCTCACTCACCGTGATCATGCTGGACTCCAATATCCAGAGATGGGTGCTGCACATTCGCACTCACTCACCGTGCGCACGCCCTCACCGTGATCATGGTGGAGTTCACTATCTAGGGAAGGGTGCTACACATGCGCACTCACTCAACGTGATCATGGTGCAGTTCAATATCTAGGGAAGGGTGCTGCACATGCGCGCTCACTCACCGTGATCATGGTGGAGTTCAATATCTAGGGAAGGGTGCTGCACATGTGCACTCACTCACCATGATCATGATGGAGTTCAATATCTAGGGAAGGGTGCTGCACATTCGCACTCACTCACCGTGCGCACACACTCACCGTGATCATGGTGGAGTTCACTATCTAGAGAACGGTGCTAGTGGAGTTCAAAATCTAGAGAAGGCTGCTGTTCATTCGCACTCACTCACCGTGATCATGCTGGAGTTCAATATCTAGGGAAGGGTGCTTCACATGAACACTCACTCACCATGATCAAAGTGGAGTTCAATATCTAGAGAAGGGTGCTGCACATGCGCACTCACTCACCGTGATCATGCTGGACTCCAATATCTAGAGAAAGGTGCTAGTGGAGTTCAAAATCTAGAGGAGGGTGCTGCACATGCACACTCACTCACCGTGATCATGGTGGAGTTCAATATCTAGAGAAGGGTGCTGCACATGCGCACTCACTCCCCGTGATCATGGTGGAGTTCAGTATCTAGAGAAGGGTGCTGTACATGCGCACTCACTCACCGTGGAGTTCATTATCTAGAGAAGGGTGCTGCACATGTGCACTCACTCACTGTGATCGTGCTGGACTCCAATATCTAGAAAAGGGTGCTGCACATTCGCGCTCACTCCCCGTGAACATGCTGGACTCCAATATCTAGGAAAGGGTGCTGCACATGCGCGCTCACTCTCCGTGATCATGCTGGACTCCAATATCCAGAAAAGGGTGCTGCACATTCGCACTCACTCACCGTGATCATGTTGGACTCCAATATCTAGAGAAGGGTGCTGCACATGCGCACTCACTCACCGTGATCATGGTGGAGTTCAATGTCTAGAGAAGGGTGCTGCACATGCACACTCACTCACCGTGGAGTTCATTATCTAGAGAAGGGTGCTGCACATGTGCACTCACTCACTGTGATCGTGCTGGACTCCAATATCTAGAAAAGGGTGCTGCACATTCGCGCTCACTCCCCGTGAACATGCTGGACTCCAATATCTAGAGAAGGGTGCTGCACATTCGCACTCACTCACCGTGATCATGCTGGACTCCAATTTCTAGAGAAGGGTGCTGCACATTCGCACTCACTCACCGTGATCGTGCTGGAGTTCAATATCTAGAGAATGGTGCTGCACATGCGCACTCACTCACCGTGATCATGGTGGAGTTCAATATCTAGGGAAGGGTGCTGCACATGCGCGCTCACTCACTGTGATCATGGTGGAGTTCAATATCTAGGAAAGGGTGCTGCACATGAACGCTCACTCACTGTGATCATGCTGGACTCCAATATCTAGAGAAGGGTGCTGCACATTTGTACTCACTCACCGTGTGCACTCACTCACCATGATCATGGTGGAGTTCACTATCTAGGGAAGGGTGCTGCACATGCGCACTCACTCACTGTGATCGTGCTGGACTCCAATATCTAGAGAAGGGTGCTGTACATGCGCGCTCACTCACCATGATCATGGTAGAGTTCAATATCTAGGGGAGAGTGCTGCACATGCGCACTCACTCACCGTGATCATGGTGGAGTTCAAAATTAGAGAAGGGTGCTGCACATTTGCACTCACTCACCGTGATCGTGCTGGAGTTCAATATCTAGAGAATGGTGCTGCACATGCACACTTACTCACCGTGATCATGGTGGAGTTCAATATCTAGGGAAGGGTGCTGCACATGCGCGCTCACTCATTGTGATCATGGTGGAGTTCAATATCTAGGAAAGGGTGCTGTACATGCGCGCTCACTCACCGTGATCATGCTGGACTCCAATATCCAGAGATGGGTGCTGCACATTCGCACTCACTCACCGTGCGCACGCACTCACCGTGATCATGGTGGAGTTCACTATCTAGGGAAGGGTGCTACACATGCGCACTCACTCAACGTGATCATGGTGCAGTTCAATATCTAGGGAAGGGTGCTGCACATGCGCGCTCACTCACCGTGATCATGGTGGAGTTCAATATCTAGGGAAGGGTGCTGCACATGTGCACTCACTCACCATGATCATGATGGAGTTCAATATCTAGGGAAGGGTGCTGCACATTCGCACTCACTCACCGTGCGCACACACTCACCGTGATCATGGTGGAGTTCACTATCTAGAGAACGGTGCTAGTGGAGTTCAAAATCTAGAGAAGGCTGCTGTTCATTCGCACTCACTCACCGTGATCATGCTGGAGTTCAATATCTAGGGAAGGGTGCTTCACATGAACACTCACTCACCATGATCAAAGTGGAGTTCAATATCTAGAGAAGGGTGCTGCACATGCGCACTCACTCACCGTGATCATGCTGGACTCCAATATCTAGAGAAAGGTGCTAGTGGAGTTCAAAATCTAGAGGAGGGTGCTGCACATGCACACTCACTCACCGTGATCATGGTGGAGTTCAATATCTAGAGAAGGGTGCTGCACATGCGCACTCACTCCCCGTGATCATGGTGGAGTTCAGTATCTAGAGAAGGGTGCTGTACATGCGCACTCACTCACCGTGATCATGGTGGAGTTCAATATCTAGAGAATGGTGCTGCACATGCGCACTCACTCACAGTGATCATGGTGGAGTTCAATATCTAGAGAATGATGCTGCACATGCGCACTCACTCACTGTGATCATGATGGAATTCAATATCTGGAGATGGGTGCTGTACATGTGCACTCACGAATCGTTATCATGATGGAATTCAATACCTGTAAAAGGGTGCTGTACATGTGCATTCACTTACCATTGTCATAGTGCAGTTCAATATCTAAAGAAAGGTGCTGACCAGCCGCACTCACTCACCGTGATCATAGTGAAGTTCAATATCTAGAGAAACGTTCTGCATATGCGCACTCACTCACCATGATCATAGTGGAGTTCAGTATCTAAAGAAGGCTGCTGTTCATTCACACTCACTCATTGTGATAATAGTGGAGTTCAGTATCTAGAGAAGGCTGCTGTTCATTTGCACTCACTCACCGTGATCATGATGGAGTTTATATCTAGGGAAGGGTGCTGCACATGTGCACTCACTCATCATGATCATGCTGGACTTCAATATCTAGAGAAAGGTGCTGCACATGCGCACTCACTCACCGTGATCATGCTGGACATCAGTATCTAGAGAAGGGTGCTGCACATGCGTACTTACTCACCATGGTCATGGTGGAGTTCAATATCTGAAGAAGGGTGCTGCACAAACTCACTCACCGTGATCATAGTGGAGTTAAGTATCTAGAGAAGGCTGCTGTTCATTCGCACTCCCTCACTGTGATCATGGTGGAGTTCAATATCTACAGAAGGGTGCTGTACATGCGCACTCACTCACCATGGTCATGACAGAGCTCAATATCTAGAGAAGGGTTTTTCACATTCGCAGGCACTCACCGTTATCATGACTGGATTCAATATCTATAGAAGCGTGCTGTGTGTACGCACTGACTCACCATGATCATGGTGGAGTTCAATATCTATGGCAGGATGCTGCCCGTGAGCGCTCACTCACCGAGATCATGGTGGGGTTTAATTTCTAAAGAAAGGCGCTGTACATGCACACTCACTCACCGTGTTTATGGAGACGTTCAGTATCTACAGAAGGGTGCAACACATGCATACTCACTCACCATGATCACGACAGAGTTCAATATCTTAAGAAGTTTATGCACATAAGCACTCACTCACCGTGATCATTACGGAGCTCAGTATCTAGAGAAGGGTGCTGCCTGTGCACACTCACTCACTGTGATCATGGTGGCTTTCAAAATCTAGAGAAGGGTGCTACACATGCATAGTCACTCACCGTGATCATGACGGAGTTCAATATCTAGACAAGGGTGTTGCACATTCACTTTCACTCACTGTGATCAGGATGGACTTAAATGTCTAAAGAAGGTTGCTGCACATGTGCACTCACTCACCGTGATCAGGATGGAGTTCAATATCTAGAGAAGGGTGCTGCACATGCCCACTCACTGTGATCAGGATGGAGTTCAATATCTAGAGAAGGGTGCTGCGCATGCGCACTCACTCACTGTGGTCATGCCGGAGTTTAATATTTAGAGAAGGATGGTTCATGTGCAGACTCTCTCACCGTGATCATAGTGGCGCTCAATATCTAGAGGGGTGCTGCGCGTGCGCACACACTCACTGTGATCAGGATGGACTTAAATATCTAAAGAAGGGTGCTGCGCATGCGCACTCACTCACCGTGATCATGGTGGCTTTCAATATCTAGAGAAGGGTGCTGCACATGCACACTCACTGTGATCAGGATGGAGTTCAATATCTAGTGAAGGGTGCTGCGCATGCGCACTCACTCACTGTGGTCATGCCGGAGTTTAATATTTAGAGAAGGATGGTTCATGTGCAGACTCTCTCACCGTGATCATAGTGGCGCTCAATATCTAGAGGGGTGCTGCGCGTGCGCACACACTCACCGTGGTCATGACGGAGTTCCACGTGGAGGAGAAGATCTGGCTGCTGTTGCTCCCCTGGTAGTGCTTCTTCACCTCTTTGGTGAAGAAATCCCTGGACAGCTGGAAACAGGAGAAATTAGACTTCTGAGTGATGGCGCCAGAGGAGCATGGACTCTCACAAGGTGTTGGGGCACGAGGACCGCCTGCTACTGATGGATGCCCCCCCAGGCACTGGTATTTAACCCATGGCCTGAGTGGTAGTACAGGCGGTGCCAGTGACAGAATATAAACAGGCATCAAGTCTGTAACTCCCATCTTATTCAACAAGCACTGGTAAAACCCAATAGGTCTAATTTTTGACAATGTTAATTTGCCCTAAGTATTTTCGTTGCCAGATTTTCAATGCAAACATGGGAAAAGCAAAACCGACATCCAGCCATCTTTCACTGTTTCTTTTGCATATAAGATGACGGTCACAATGTGTAAAAAGGACACACGGCGGGCAACTTGGCGTGTTACATGTTTTTTTTAAATACTTCCATGATGGCCTTCACATTGTGTTGCGTATCAGGCCAATCCCCGTGCCCCCCTCTTGTGCCACTCGAGGGATTTATCCCCCTCTTGTGCGCCACCCCCTCCCCCGCCCCTCTACCTTTTGGAGGAGCGTGAGAGATCTGCCATTTGTTTGGTTGATGTGCAGATTAGAAGACAAAGCCAAAATATCCACAGAGTAGCTTCAGACACCCACCGGCCAATGAAACCGCGAGCCGGGTAGACTGACAGCTCCACAGAGGGCATGCACAGTACCCACGGCCCCATAAATATTCTCAACATCAACCAAACAGATTGCAGATCTCTCCCTCATGTTGCATTAGGCCTGCTTTAGAGCGCGGACTCAAAGTCACAGCAGTGGCGGACGCCACATACAAAAGGTAGTTTTGAAGTAAATTGACGGCTGAGTCCCACATCGTGCTGGGTGCTTATTCTTGTCCCAGCAGGCACTGGGGCTGCACCAGACTCCATGGCCACTCCCTCCGCTGCAGAGCAGCGTTTGGCCTGAGCAGCCTAGAAAGATGCCCCGCTCAGACCAGGGAGTCTGTGGGGCTTCTCACGTGTGTGTTTTGGTCGTCCGGAAATGGCCGGCCAAATACACATGTGCACTTAGAGGGTGCACATAGCACTCCTCCGACCCCCATCCCATGCCCCGCCTCCTCCCCTCCCCACACACGCTGGCTTAGCCAGCTGCTTAAAAATAAAACAATAGTCATATATCTTTTTAAGTCTCGCCTGACCCAGCGCATGCGCTGGCGGGCGAGACTTATTGAGAGGGCTCCAAAAAGTGCTACCAGGACAGCCTAGAGCCAGCCGCGGTGCGTCCATTGGGGCGTAGGGGCGTAGCCCCACCAGCCACTTGGACCCGCGGCTGCTCAGTGCTCACGTATGCTAGCAGTGACGCAGTTTTCCTTACGTTCTGACAATAGCGTGGGACCGGCCGATGAAGGGGGTGGGGCCGGGGGCGAGCGCTCCGTTTGAGTGACAGTGCACACACTGAAGGCCAGCGGCGCGTATGCGCATACTCGAGTTTGGGTTGTGACCAACCCAAACATGCGCACTGTCAGCCAGTCAGCCACTACTGGCTAGGAGAGCGAGGGAGGGGGACCCGAGAGGCCGAGGGTTGCTTCATGCAGCAGCCCCCGGTCTCTCCTATGGGCGAGCCCTATCTGTGCCCACGGTGCTGTAGCCAATTCAGGCGCTGCTAATGTTGCAGCATCTTCTTGATTGGCTGAGAGACACCGCGCAGCCTGCAAACCAGGCATTGGGTGCCACGCAAGGTATGGCCAATCACTGTGGCTTATGCGAACAGTGATTGGCCATCATCGTTAGCAGGTGCGCACTGGCAGTCCGTCGTCACCGCGCCACACACACCTCGTGGCGGTGTACACTGTGTGGTACTGGCTGGCTGCTGCTCCTGCTCGTGTTGCCAGGTGAGTTTGGAACTACTTCACTTTACTTAATATGTTATTTTAAATGCTTGGTTAAGTGAAGAATTATTCTTATCTTCCTCTTAAAAATAATAATTAAAAAATGCAATGGCACAAATGAAAGTGTTGTTATTTGAAAACCATGTCTAGTAAAATGGCCACCCGAGTGGATATCTATTTTTCAATTTACATTTCAATTGTAAGTGCATTTGTAAGCGTACGCCACATATATACATACCTTGCAGTCTCCTGATTATTGCATGGGCCTCCGAATCACTTGCAATATTTGCCTAAGTTGCAGATTTGTATTGCCACTGACTGTTTGGAGAACTGTGTCACACTGAACGGGTCGGGCGGGGATAACCTGTTCACCTGGCGAGTACGTTTGGGGGTGAGGGGGCAACAGAGGCACATGGAAGAGAGAACAGGAGGAAGGTGAAGTGAGGGGTGGGGGCGCCTGAGAGGTAGTGGTGCACCGTCGCCGGGAGAGTTGAGGCGAATGCACGGGTGTGGGGGGGGGATGAAAAAGGGAGGGGAAATGTTAGAGGGAGAAACAGTTAAAGAAAGGAAGGAAAGGTTGGGGTTGAGAAAAAAAATAAGAACCGCTTGTCAAAGGTATTGGGTGGGGTGTCAGATTTAAGCTGATAAAGGGAGAAAAGACAGGTGTCGGAGGTCAGAGAAGAACATGGTAGACGAGCGAGTAAAACAGGGTAAGAGAAGGGAGAAAACACGCAGAAGAGAGGCGGCGGGAGGGAAAGGAAAGAAGAAAGGGGAGAGGGCCCCGCCTTCTCCTTCCCGTGCCTCTGTGCGGCCGCAGTCCCTACAGGGAGCCCAACAGCGCCTTGAAGACCGAGTGACATTTCCTCTGCTGCTGGACACCGAGGGGCGAGGCGGGGCAGGAGCCTCAACGCGCCCTGTGGTAAGAGGAGCACAGATGGGCGCTCTCCGCGTCACTCAGTCCTTTACTTTAAAATAGAGCGATCACGTATAGCTCCTAACGGTCTATGGACACCTCACAAATAAAGATCTGTGAGATTAATTTTTAATGCAGTCCCCCACCAGGTGCTTGTAAACACACATTTGTAGGGATTGAGTTAAATTCAATCGAAAGTTGCACGACTCCTTAATGTTGATACACAGTTTGGTATGTATTACGATACTGAAAGTAACTACAGGTAATTTACAATGCAACAAATCCACGTATTGGTTATTGTGACCGTTTTCATGCAAAGAAATGCTTGCATTTTAAAGATGCCAAACTTGCTTTGTAATTTTGAATTAAAGCCTACCTAAAACGTTGATCTCTCATTATCATAGACATCAGTCAGTGGTCTCAGAGCTGGCAAAAATAGTGCCAAGAACACCGGGGTGGCACCGCATTCTTTATTTTCCATCCGTTTTTCATCATACTAACGGAACACTATTTTACTATTCGCTATTAGTGAAATAAAAAAAAATGGCGCATACTTAGCTGGACCGAAACCTTTAGTGGCAGATGCGATTAGTAAATATGGTTTAAATGCATGTTGTGTATGTGCTGGGGGCAGTGTGTTTATGTGAGGCGGCAGTGTATGTGTAAGCATATGTGTGTGAATGAAAGTGAGTGAGTTGGTGACAGCTAGTGAGTGACAGAGGACCAGCCGCGGTGAGTCCTATTCCTGATTATCCCGTAACACCGCTCTCAGTTAATCCTTCCCAGGGACTTTGTGGGCTCCTTTTCAGCAGATTATGTCTAAAAAGTGGATCAGCGCATCTATTAATAAATGGGTGAACATCTTTTTGCAGCCTTGAGCCACAGATCACGTAATGACATTCTATGGCCAATGCATTGCAAAGCACTGCACTGCATAGATCATGGCTTCCTTCTCCTGTGCAGATTCCCTCCTCCTATGTTTTTCCTGGTATTAGGTTCTATGAAAAATTCAAAACCGAGTTTCTTCAGCTGTAGCTCAGCCTATCCGGGCTTGCCTGTGCACAATTTCCATGATTTACCTTTAGAAGGGCATCAATATTTTAAACTTAAAGATTCTTTACATTTTTACCAGCACAAACTTGGACTTAGCTGGATAAGTATCACAAAGTTGCTTTGGGAAGGCTTCTCTAGATATCCAGTACGTAATGAGAACTTTACCAGACTTTTGCCTCTAAGCCAGCAATTTGCAGCACAATATGGTATCTGTCCAGCTCGGAATAAATGTGTCATGGCACTCAGCCGCATGTATTGCTTGAAATGGAAATATAGAAGTATAAGTACTTATTATCCCTAGTACTTGTTTGCTCCAGCAAGTTCTGGTACTTTCTTGGTAAAATTACTAACTGTTTTACAAACCAAAAGCAGTGGCAGACAAAAATACGTCACAATAATATTGTTATCTTTTCCATGAGTCTTATAGTCTGAATTCAGCACCTGAGCATAATAGGACAGAATGTATGAAGCTCTGTGGTAATACTGAATAAGCAGCTACCTATGTTATGCCATCTATTAATGTAATAACTGCACTTTCACAATTGCTTTATTAACCTTCCTGCTTTCTCAAATTTGCTTGAAAATGCACGATTTTTCTTCAAAATTGTCTTGGGGGGGGGGGTAACCCCCCAAAACCCCCCTTTTGGGGTTCGGGCTCGCTCGCTGCGCTCGCTCGCTACCGTGCTGTATGCTAATTCGTTTGCGCCCCACCACTTGAAAATCTCACCCACCGCCCCTGCCTAGAGCTACAGTACATGTACACGGGCGCCGCGCTTTACCGCGATTACTTTCACTTTCGCGGCCGCACGGCCACTTTGCATAGCCAATAGGTCTCGCTTTTGGGACCTTATAAGTATTTAGTTATGCAACTGTTGCATAGCTAAACACTTATAAGGTCCCAAAGGCGAGACCTATTGGCTATGCCAATGCTTGTTATCTTTTAGCTGCTGGCTCTGCCAGTGGGGCGATATTGCTTTGCCACAGCGGAGGAACAGCCCCCAAGTCACAGGTCACATCAGATGTTCATGCTTGTGAGGTTCATATATTAAAAATCACAGAGTTGTTAATTAACAGAGGCTGTACAACTCAGAGTGCCTCTAAAAGGCTTTCTGTGGTTTTAAGGCAAGTAAACCAAGGTTTTCGGCAGGAAGAACGGACATCGCCAACACAACCGAAGAGAAGAAATTAACTTACATTGTCTCTGAAGACGAAAGCCAGGATGGCAGCGGAGAGCTCAGCCAGGAAAATCAGGAGAATGAACAAGAAGAACTGAAAAAGAGGAGAAGGTGGGGGAGGAGTGACGTGTTAGAAATGGTGATGTAATTCCTCAATGAGTGGCGTAGCAAGGGTGTTATGGGTCCTAATGCAAACATGGAAAATAGCCCCCCTGTTCCCAAGATGCACATTTAAAAAATCTTCTGTTATTGGGGTGCAGAGAGCCCCTCACAGCTCTGGACCACACTCCCACTGCATGTGATGCACCATTTATAGGTATGACGCTGTCAAAGGGAGATAAACGCGAGAGCGGAGAGTGATGCTCTGTGTTTCTCTGTTGGTACCCTCCATTAGCCCCCCTCTGAGGTTCACCTATGGTCTCCCCCATCTATGTCACCAATCAGTGTGCAGCTTTGAGTGACATCAGTTATGGAATTTTAAAAACGTGTCTTTCAGGCCTGGGTCTGAACCTCCAGGAGGGATTAACAGTTGATAGGATAGGTGAGCCGGACATGTGTGGGGGGAGGCATTGATCTTGGAAATTTAACGATGGAGAACAAATGGCATGGGATCGGCTTCAGGGAGCTGAAGTGATGCTAATCTATGGAGCAGTTAGGAAACCAATGACACACAATGCTTGGGCCATCAACGGCCAGCATTAAAGAGGAGGGGATACTTACAAACAGCAGCAGGCACTTGTTCTCCCGGATTGCTCCGCAGCAGCCCAGGAACCCAAGGAGAAAGAGCAGTGCCCCCGTGCCCACTACGATGTAGGCTCCCATGACTAGGAGGGGGTTCACAGCAACAATCTCCCGAAAACCAGTGGGGTCCAAAATCACCCAGATTCCGACCCCCAGCAGGCTGGCACCGCAGAGCTGGAACAGGAGAGGACAAAAGCAGTGTTCAGATGTAGTACTGCAGCACTGAACACTCAAGCAGACTGTGCACAGGGCGCAGGATCACACATGTATTTGTACATATACACATAAAAATGATCAGTAAACACATCACTTTCTTCAGGATCATACAGTGAGGTCAAAACTGGGAGTCGCAAGATCTTTAATAGCAGAACCTGGTACTTTCTTGTATTAGGTAAATGGAAGTTCAGGTTGGGGAACAAGACTTTTGGGTTAAAAGGACTTTTGGAGTTGGAGCAGGGAAATGAAAGGGCATGAGTATGCAGGGAAGTAAAAGCCAGCTAGATGCAGTGTACAGGCATTTCCAAATATCATAAAATGTGTGCCAGTGACAAACTTTAGCTCAGCTTTAATGAAAATGAAAAACAGACTTTTGTCCCAAGCCCTCCAAGCAGCGGTTTACGTCACCCAATGCATCTTTCTCCAAAGGCCGATGCCCATGTATGGTTTCTAGAAAATGGTGTTCTGGACAAGCTACCAATTTGAAGCTTTGATTTCAAGGGCTCATTTGCTAGGGCTGGGACTCATGAAGGATCAGAGTGGGAACATTCAGGGGGCCTAAAGAGTGCTATGGGCAAAAACTTTGCTTTGTCTTACAAAGGGCAGTCAGAGGCGCGATAAAGCTGGCTCCTACATAGAGTCTTCATGTGCCTGCTTGGGTAGGAGGTAAGAGACTCGATGGGCCTGGCGGTGTTAGATGCGGAGTACGTCTGTGAATTTACGGGCAGGCATCTTATCCAACACCCAACTGAAATAAAATATATATTAAGTTGTCGGCAGATTTAACCAGACAATGCTTGTCATCGGGACCTACACAGGATCCCCGAGGCGATTGTTTCTTACACTCTAACCCAGACATACATTGGGCTGCATAGAAGACAAACCAGACTGACAGACGAGAGGTGGACAGAAATACTTACAAATATGAAGAAATTGAAGATGAACATAAGGTACTTGATGCAGCTCAGGCAGTCGCCCTCCATGGTGCACGGACTCGCACGGTGCCTCGTCCAGTCACTCCTGCAAGGGAGAGGTTTAGAGTAAGACCCCGGCACTTCCAGAGATCACATTCAGCCTCTAAGGGTGGCCTGGCCAGCCATCATGGTCACCAAGGAAGGGCCCAAGTGTAGCCTCCTGGAGCAGTCTCCCCACAGAACACCCCAGCTCCATTGATCCAGCCCCTTCATGCAAGACCTGGAAATCACATCCATGCTCACGGGCACACCAACAAATATTTTACGCAGGATCCGGAGTATGTCTTGTTTATGATTAGGTCTCCATTTGACGAGTGTAAAGTTAGAAAAATATATATCGGTTGCATGTAACAATCTAAGCATATCACATGTATGAATAAATGTCATGCATACTGTGGCAATGTACACACCGCCCAGGAGGCGCGTGGCGTGTCAGCGAGGTAAATAGAATTGTGAGTTTTAAAATGAAATGTTAACCTAATTATAGGGGTCAGCAAATAAATACATAAACAGCTAAATAAACAATGTAACTGAGATACACCACATATAAATATTGGAATAAAATAATTTAGTAACCACAGAGTTTGGGTTTCTTATAATTGATTGCTGGCCACACTGGAAGGACATGATTCTATATCAGTTTTTTACCTAGCCAGGAAGCGAGGCGCTATAAATAATTCAGCTAGACCTGGACGGGTATTTCCATCGTTTGTGACCAAAATAGCTTTCCTTTATTACACAAAAATACCACAGTTTCTGTTGTAAAAGAAAAACTGCTTGTTTCGATATAAAAGCAATGAAGTGGCATTTTAGTGAGACTGCAGGGTTTGCAGATAGGTATTAACATGTAACAGCATTCAGGGTTCGAACGATCTCTGGGGGTTCAGTAGCACATGGGGCAAAGGTTACATCGAGAGAGAAGCAGAGGTCCAGCGGTGGTACGGCAGATGTTCACCAAAGCAGCCAATCGAACACAGGCCCCGCCCCCAACATCAGCACAGACACCTGGCCCTCACGGTCTGCCTCCAGCGGGCTCTGATCAATACCTTCCTATCCCATAATACAGCGATACTAGGACATCATATGGGATACCCCATCCATGAAGGACTCTTGTATGGGGTTTCACAGGACATGAACGTGTGCCACGTCACTTCCATAGAGTCAGTCCTACACCCAATCGCAAGAGGCTCATTCATAGTCACAAACAGTCAGGGCTCGGGAGTAAATGAAACACAAACACACCAAATGTCTCTTGAGCTTTACTTTTCTAAGTTACGTCCGAACAGAAAGAAGCATTGGCATAGCCAAAAGGTATCGTCTATTCAAGTGCTATTGGATTTGCCAGTATGTTTTACCAGAGTGGCTGCTGTTCAGCATGGGTAAAAGTTCGTAGGGTAAAGAAGAGTGGAGTTAAGTGTCGTAAAGTGGAGTAAGGTGGAGTGTTAGGGAGGGGTGTGGGTTGGCTTCCAGTAGACTTGAGAGGAGTGGAGTGTCATGGAATAGCATACAGAGTTATAGAGGGAGTAGAGTGTCGTAGAGTAGAAGGGCGTAGAGTTGAGTAGCGTAGAGTGGAGCACAGTGTCAGAGTTGAGCAGAGTCGAGTGGCATAGAGTGTTGTGGAGTGGTGTAGAGGGAAGTAGCGTAGAGGGTGCTGTGTAGACTGGAGTAAAGTGTTGCAGAATGGCATACAGCGGAGTAGATTCTCAGAGTGAAGTAGTGTGTCATAGAAGAGTGGAGTAAAGTGGCATGGAGTGGCATAGCGGGATTTGCGCAGAGCATCGCAGAGTGGAATAGTGTCGTAGAATGTCAGAGTGGGGTAGAGTGCTGTAGAGGGGAGGTGCATAGAGTGGAGTAAAGTGCTGTAGAGTGGAGGTGCATAGAGTGGAGTAAAGTGCTGTAGAGTGGAGGCGCATAGAGTGGAGTAAAGTGCTGCAGAGTGGAGGCGCATAGAGTGGAGTAAAGTGCTGTAGAGCGGAGGTGCATAGAGTGGAGTAGAGTGCTGTAGAGTGGAAGGGCATAGAGTGGAGTAGAGTGCTGTAGAGTGGAGGCGCATAGAGTGGAGTAAAGTGCTGTAGAGTGGAGGCACATAGAGTGGAGTAAAGTGCTGTAGAGTGGAGGCGCATAGAGTGGAGTAAAGTGCTGCAGAGTGGAGCCGCATAGAGTGGAGTAAAGTGCTGTAGAGTGGAGGCGCATAGAGTGGAGTAAAGTGCTGTAGAGTGGAGGCGCATAGAGTGGAGTAAAGTGCTGTAGAGTGGAGGTGCATAGAGTGGAGTAGAGTGCTATAGAGTGGAGTAGAGTGCTGTAGAGTGGAGGTGCATAGAGTAGAGTAGAGTGCTGTAGAGTGGAGGTGCATAGAGTGGAGTAGAGTGGAGTAGAGTGCTGTAGAGTGGAGGCGCATAGAGTAGAGAAAAACCGCAGGAGTGTAACCCGTAGACCAAACTGAGATCAGGGTAAATACAATATAATTGCGACAATATCTCAGCAGGAATTATTGGATTATTTACAATTGTATGTACAAGACATTACAAACCACACAGAAAGAACAAGAGGCTACAAATAATTTGATTAATGCGCCCATAGGCATCATATATTTGGAGAAGGTTAATGAAAATATAAACAAATTGTGACAGCACTATTTGGTCAAAATACCAAAATAACCCTAAAGGAGAAAGTGTACAATGTGCTCGTGACAGTGGAGTGACGGCGCAAGTGACAACGTGAAGAAAACCATAGCAAGAGGCGCAAAGCAATATATACAGAATATGTACAGGATAAAAGGTTCAAAAAACAAATTCTTCAATTATTCATTTGATAGTTTTCAAAATTATTAGAGAACCAAAAGATCAAGGGGCGCCAGAAAGAGTTAAAGCTGATTGGCAGAGGTCGACGACGTTTCGATCCTATTTAATTAGGATCATCCTCAGGACCAGGGTCGCATAATTCAGGAAGTGCTGAGGCCCAGGAAAAAGGGGCTCTGTCGTAGAGGGTTCCGTATAGACAGGTGAGCAGATCACATAAGGTCCGGGTAAAACTTCAATAGTAACTCAAGTGAGTTTTCACATCTCGCTAGCAGGAGCGGAGCTGGGGAACCAGGGAGGGGGCGCAGAGGAACACTTCAGTGATTTTGATTGAACAGGTCAAAGGAACAGGGGTCCAATTATTCCAGGAGAAGGTACACCAAGCCGCCACGGACGTGTGCGGTCCTCGAACGATGCCTGGCACCGGACCTTATGTGATCTGCTCACCTGTCCAGACCTTTATGGTCAGTGCAGCCAAGCACTGTAACTCGCTTCCTCTTTCATTGAGATCTATGATCGACTTGCTACAATGTTAGGAGGGTGCTCAAGACCTGGCTTTTCCCCAAGTAATCAGCTGAGTCTTGGTTCCCAAATTTTCTTAGGTGATCCCCTCTTGGATTTTTAGGGCCTTCGATCCTTCTGTCTCTCTCTTTTCTCTGCTACTCTTTGGGTGGCAGAGCGCTTTATGAACTTTATAAATAAATAAGAAATAAATGGCTGGCGCCGATCGAGAGATGCGATGGCCTCCTTCAGGCAGGGCTGCAGGGTTTGCTGAGGGATACTGTGGTCGCCTCATATGAGAAATAGGGTGCCATCTGTGGTTGAGGGTTAGAGTAGTTGCCTCCTCTGCTCCACAGTGCTTTGTGCTGCAGCTCAAGGCTTGAGGGTTCACCTTCTGGGGTCACTTGTATGACTCCTACCGCGCGTCTACCACAGGTGTGAGTTTGAATACCTCTCTCCTGTACCGGTGTTAACATCATTTGTCATAATAACTCTCTGTTGTGTTTTCTGCCCACACGTGAATGGTAAAGTGCTCATCTGCTCGTGGTGACCCCGTTGCTTTCTCAGTTAAGAGCTGAAACGCGTCTTTCATGTGACCAATGTAATGAACCTTAATGTACCGAGCACGGCTAGAATGTTTGTTGTCTGCGCTCAGAAATGTTTAGTTCCCTTGCTGCTGAAACCTGAAAGGGTGCATAATTTTGAGAGTTGTGATGTCCTTGAGAATGAGGGGCCTGAAATGGGTTCATCATTCTGAGAGCTGTGATGTCCTAAGAAAAGGGGGGATCTTGAAGGGATGTCTCATTTGAAGAGAAGTGATGTCCTAAAGAAGGAGGGGCCTGAAAGGGGTTCATCATCCTGGGATCTGTTATGTCCTCATAAAGGGTGGACCTCTAAGGGATGTCTCATTTGGAGAAAGGTGATGTCCTCAAGAAGGAAGGGCCTGAACGGGGTTCATCAGTCTGAGAGCTAGGATGTCCTCATGAAGGGGGGACCTGATAAAGGATGCATCATTCCTAGAGATATGATATCCTCATGAAGAGGTAGGCGTGAAAGGAATGCATCAATTTGGAAGATTTAATGTCCAATCGAAGGAGGGACCTGAAAGGCGATGCACCATTCAGAGAGATGTGCTGTCCTGATGAAGGGAGCATCATCCGGTGAGATGTGCTTTGCTGATGAAGGGGGGGATCATTCAGAGAGAGGGGCAGTGAAGAAAGTGACCCGATTAGGGCCACCCGGGTCACTCGCGGCCACCTCTCAGCCTTCCATACAAATAAAGAGTCGGTCAGACAGTAGAGAATACAAACAAAAGCTATTTATTAGTATGTGCTGAAGCAGAGTCTGGTCTGACCAGCCTCTTCAGATTGCTTCAGAGGGAATGACTTTAGACAACATGGTAAAGCATAAAGTACATTTCCAATACCCGTGAAGTGACGCCCAAACAGGAATTTTCCAGTTTCGGAGCTGGTGAACAAAGGAGGTACAGAAGGATGAGCTACGATCCTGGAACCGGGCACACATTATCTTGCAATCAAGGTTACTCTGTGTGCCCACACCATTCTGAGCTGTGGGAGCAGGCCTATCTAGACAGAAAAGTATTCAGTAATATAGGCAGTTTATTCATTAGCACAGCAAACTCAACCTTGAAGAAATACACGTACAGAGGCACATTGGCAGCTGCTTTTCGATGAGGCAGACACGAGATGAGACAGATGTTAGTTTCGATCACTACCCAAAATGGCGGCTAATACAAAATGGTG
Organism: Triturus cristatus; assembly: GCF_964204655.1. Classification (NCBI taxonomy): domain Eukaryota; kingdom Metazoa; phylum Chordata; class Amphibia; order Caudata; family Salamandridae; genus Triturus; species Triturus cristatus. The sequence goes on from NC_140583.1 coordinate 58,193,803, forward strand.
CCGCAAATGCTAACTTAAATCGTACAATGCTAGAATGAGTCGACCAAACGCATTTTCAGTCCAACATGCTGTCCTGTTGACGGGGGGCATCATTCAGAGAGATGTGCAGTCCTGATGAAGGGGGCATCATTCAGAGATGTGCTGTCCTGATGAAGGGGGCATCATTTAGAGAGATGTGCTGTGCTGATTAAGGGGGCATCATTCAGTGAGATGTGCTGTGCTAGTGAGGTGTGGGGCAGGTGCATCATTCAGAGCGATGTGCTGTCCTGATGAAGGGGGTATTATTCAGAGAGATGTGCTGTGCTGATGCAGGGGGGCATCATTCAGAGAGATGTGCTGCCCTGATGAAGAGGCGCATCAGAGAGATGGACTGTTCTGATGAAGGGGGTGCATCATTCAGAGAGATTAACCCTGGGTGTAGTTCGCGAAGTAGCACTTGGCGAAGCTACGCAAAGTGCACTTCGCACTACGCGAGCTACGCGTAGCACTTCGCGAACTGCGTAGTACCTTGTTCGCACTGTACCAGATGTCGTTTTCAATGATTGCACAGTGCGGACAAGCAACCGGCACTGTGCAATCACGCGAACTGGTAGTTTCTCATCGCGAGCAGTTGCAAGCATACGCAATGAGAAACCTGACCTCCTCGCGTTGGGAATCTCGCCGGGAGGTTTATTTTCCATGCTCACGATTGCCAACTTGATGTTGCTGATCGCGAACAAGGAAAAAGTCTCGCCGGGATGTCATTTTGCTTGCTCGCGGTCGCCAACTTGACGTTGAGGACCGTGAGAAAGCAAAAATGACCGCAGCACTACGCAACACTACGCTACGCGTGTTCACACTGTGCTACGTGCAATTCGCGTAGTGCGAAGTAGCGCGAACTTCGCAAACTACGCGAGCGTAGCGTAGTGCTTTGCCCAGGCTTAAGAGAGATGTGCTGTCCTGATGAAGGGGGCATCATTCAGTGAGATGCGCTGTGCTGGCAAGGGGGGTGCATCATTCAGAGAGATGTGCTATCCTGATGAAGGGGGGCATCATTTAGCGAAATGTGCTGTGCTGGTGAGGGAGGGGGAGGTGCATCATTCAGAGAGATGTACTGTCCTGACGAAGGGGTGAATCATTCAGAGAGATGTGCTGTCCTGATGAAGGAGGCATGATTCAGAGAGATGTGCTATCCTGATGCAGGGGTGCATCATTCAGAGAGATGTGCTGTCCTGATGAAAGGGGGCATCATTCAGAGAGATGTGCTGTCCTGATGAAGGGGGCATCATTCAGAGAGATGTGCTGTCCTGATGAAGGAGGCATGATTCAGAGAGATGTGCTGTCCTGATGCAGGGGTGCATCCTTCAGAGAGATGTGCTGTCCTGATGAAGGCAGCATCGCTCATAGAGATGTGCTTTCCTGATGCAGGGGTGCATCATTCAAAGAGATGTGCTGTCCTGATGCAGGGGGGCATCATTCAGAGAGATGTGCTGTCCTGATGAAGGGGGCATCGCTCATAGAGATGTGCTGTCCTGATGCAGGGGTGCATCATTCAGAGAGATGTGCTGTCCTGATGCAGGGGGGCATCATTCAGAGAGATGTGCTGTCCTGATGAAGGGGGCATCGCTCATAGAGATGTGCTGTGCTGATGCTGGGGGGCATCATTCAGAGAGATGTGCTGTCCTGATGAAAGGGGGCATCATTCAGAGAGATGTGCTGTCCTGATGAAAGGGGGCATCATTCAGAGAGATGTGCTGTCCTGATGAAAGGGGGCACCATTCAGAGAGATGTGCTGTCCTGATGAAAGGTGCATCATTCTGCAACATTTAAAGTCCTTATGTCTGTGGGACCTGAAAGATGTTTTCCAAACATCCATCAGCCTGTGTACACTGAAGGCGTGTTTTATTCTGAGTGACGGGATGTCCAGCATGTCCTTGTAAACACGAAGCCTGAAGATTGTTTTTTTTCTGACGAACAGGATATCCCTTTCAGGCGTACAGGTTTGTTTTATTCTGAATTATAGAGAAGTATCTCACTGCTGAAGCACTTTCCTCCTTCTGGAGAGGTTTTATCTGACTGGTATTTTTGTCTCTGCCACGTGAGCTCTGAAGGGTTATTTAATTCTGTCACTAGAAGGTCACTCTGCAGGGAGACCTTGAATTGATTGTTTTCTTGTCAGTGAAATAAGTTCTCCAGCGGGTGAAACCCTAAGTGGTAGCTTTACTTGCGCAGTAGATTTTAATATTTGGCACGGTGTGCTGTAATCCTGTCTGTGAGACCAGAGGGATTCCTTGATTCCCTATAATTGTATGTCCTGATGACACCTGAAGAGCTGTTTTATTTTCACCTCTAAGATGAATAAAAGGCACTGTCACAGGTCAGACCTCAAGTGGGTGTCTTTTCAGGGCTGCACAATTTTCTCCTCCGTGTGAGGGTGGGTTCAGGCTGCTTGAAATGATCATATGTTTTTTGTTCCGATAAATACCGACAAAATAGGTGCCCTTTGCAGATGACAAATTCGTTTTTCGCTCACAGAGAGAGAATTCACAGAAATATCATAAAGAAACGTGTTTATGGAAAGCAACAGCTGTGTATATGTGTGTATGGCTGTGTTGTGAATCCATCTGCACTGGAGGAAAGCACATTTCGTAAGAATAGAAGAGATGAAATGCAAGAATTTGCATTCTCTTGCTGTGAAAAAGAAAACTCCCCAGCCCTCACACGTATGACACACAACATTAATAGGAGAGGACCAGTCTAGCATTCGCATATTTTGGGCAGTGTCGTAGTGGGGGGGGAGGGGGCAGAGGGGCGGTTGACCCGGAGCAAAATTCTTAGGGGCATTCTTAGGTGCGCAATTATTTTTTTAGAAAAGTGGAAGGATACTGGCCTTGCCCCTGATGCTGGCATCCCATGCTCCGCCGCGGGTGGGCCACCATATTATACACAATCACTCCAGCTCTTGCAGTGGCAGGCCCCCTCGTGGCCAGAAGAGGCCAGCAGCTTTAGCAGCAGCCTTTAAGAGCAGACCACATCACAGCAGAGATCACCCCTCCGGACTTCGCTAATAGAAAGAGAAATCTTGTTTATCTACAAGAGCGACTCAAGGGCCTCATCTAAGCCTTTTTTGCAGTTGCAAAACCTGAGCTCCAAAAAGTCACAGAATTTGTGACTTGGAAAAGGCAGGTCACAATGGGGCAGAAATTGGTTTCCGAATCACACAATGGTCTTTGCAATTGTTTGTAAACTGGACAGAGGACATGGCGTGGACGGAGAAGCCCTCCCCCTTCTGAGTTGCATTGGCACCAATGTTTTCTGACCACATTCCAGGTGAAAGCAGGTGGAAGCCGTTCTCAAAGTGGAAGCCTCCATTTTGTAAATGCCAGCTGCAGGCCCAGCATGACCACCCCCCCCCCCCTCCCCCCCAGGGTCACAGCGACAGCAGCCCTGGGAGCTTTACAGGACCTCAGCAGTATGTGAACGCAAACCTAAGGCCGGAGGTCCGCTGGCCCTCGCAGGCTTCCATCCCTGAACCCCCCCGCCATTCGCAGGAGGTCACAGAATGGATCCTCCCTCCTGCCTATCACTACAGTAAGAGCCTTTGCCACTGTCTGCGAATGGCAGATTTACAATACGACTAGAAGCCAGCGTGTAAAAACCATCAACTGCTTTGTGGTGAACCGTTGTATATCATGCCCCACTTGGGTTACTCTAGATCACGCAACAACCTCACAAGCCGCATGGACCTGGGACATGCTTCATACGTTGACAAGATTCAAACACGCAAGAGTTTTTCTGGGCGCTTTGCCCTTTCAGTCCTAACAGATTGTTCAATTGACTGCTTCATTCAAGAAAGGCCATTGATGCTGCAGGTGCATTTGTTGGCACTGAAGAGTGATTGGCCCTTGCACGGTTCTGCACAAGTCCTCACTTCAGCCGCACTGATGCACCTCAATTCAGTGACCAATGAAACCCCGCTCTGCCGACAACCACCAGCAATCGCTCTGGGTATCCTTCCAACCCACCCTTTTTCGTCCACCGTGCCACTCCAGATAGAGGCCCATCTGTGTACATCGGTAGCGACCCTTCTCCACCGTAAACTCCATAAGGGACCACATGCAACCCCAGACCGGCTTCAACCTAAGCTCATCAGTGAGTATAGCTGGGATTCTGTGGCACAGTGAGAAGGGACCCACGTCTGGGCACATCCTTGGCCACTTACACCATTACATCAAACACACAAAAAGCGATGGGAGATGTACTCGAAATGTCTAGCCACTGGCAATGGCTCGTAGTAGCATTCCACCCCATCGTTTCTTGCCCACATTGAACTTTGCAGCCTGACGCTTTGTGGCCTAGCATTCCAGCATCCAAAGCTACTACATAGATGTACAGTGCTGAAAGCAGAAAGCAGTAACGTGGAAGTGTTATGCAGCAAAATAAATGTAATTAATTGGTGCAAAAACAAAGAGCGAGAACTAAATAAAGCAGAAGAAAATTTTGATTTGATACTTGATGTCTAGATTAAAAGGCAATCTAGAAATAACCTCATCTGCAGCTGCAGGACACATGAACCTTTTTACCACCACTGCAGAGACATTACCATATCTCTGTAGAGAGGTAAGACGGTCTATGCTCTACGTACAGACCCAAGATTTATTTATTTATTTGTGTATTTTGTAGAGCGCAACAGCTGCCCCAACGGGGCGTCCCGGCGCTGATAAATCAAGGAACTAGAGGCTAGGCACCGAAGGGGCATTATATGAGGAAGAGATGGGTTTTCAGGGACTTTCGGAATGCTAATTCGGTTTGGCAGGATCGTAATGCAACCGGGAGGTTATTCCAACACCGAGTGGCACAGACCTCGAATGTTTTCCCTCCGGCGCGAGTACGATTAAATCTGGGGGTTTCCAGTAGAAGTAGGGAATTTGAGCGTAATGTCCTGATGTTGACATAAGGTTTCAGAGTGCTTCTTAGATGGGCCGAGCCTTTGCCCTTGGAGGCCCGGAAAGCCAAGGTCATGGCCTTAAAAATACATCTCTTGGAAATGGGGAGCCAGTGGAGTTTGCGGAGGTGTGGGGAGATGTGATGTCTGGCAGGAATTCTCTCCACCAGCCGAGCAGCAGCATTCTGGACAGTCTGTAGCTTGTGGCATAGGCCTGCTGTGATGCCAAGGTATAGTGCGTTGGCGTAGTCCAGGTGAGATATTATCAGGGCTTGTACCACAGTCTTACGGCAGTCCATCGGTAGGTAGTTGATGAGCCGTCTAATTGTCTTGATCTTAGCAAAGCAGGATGCAGCTACTGTTTGAACCTGGGCGTTGAAACTGAGATGATTATCCCAGCGCACTCCCAGGTTTCTCACCGAGTCTTTAGGCGTGGGGGCATGGCTGAGATCATTCGGCCACCATAAATTAGAATCAAGAGGGGATGATGAGTTAAAAAACAGAATCTCTGTCTTTCCAGCGTTGAGTCGGAGGGAATTGGAGTCCATCCAGCTAGAGATGTCTCTAAGACAGTTTTTCAATGGGTCGAAGGCAGAGGCAGTGGGGGTATCAAAAGTAAAGAGTAACTGAATGTCATCAGCGTAGGAGGTGGATTTAATCCCAGTTTGCGCAATCAGTTTAGCCAAGGGGGAGAAGTAAACATTAAACAAAAGCGGGCTCAGGGAGGAGCCCTGAGGAACTCCCCATTTTAGTGGTCTAGCGGTGGAGGTATAGGGAGGGGTGTATACCTGCTGAGTACGGTCATCCAGGTAGGAAGAGAGCCATCTCAACACTGTACCGCCGAGGCCTAGGTCTCTCAGCCTTCTCAGCAGGATCTTATGAGAGACGGTGTCAAATGCTGCTGAGAGATCCAGCAGCACTAACACCGCCCTCAGATTCAGATTCAAGATTCAGGCGGAAGACTCACGATTTGTAAAGCCAAACATGCCGTTAATTAGGCTTTTCCCTTACTGAAATTGTCCCCACTATAGTACAAGTCAATGGGGACAATATATCCCCTATTGTTATCTCCATGTTTCTGCTTTGAAAACCCTGGCATGCAGCCCAGGAACAGTGCATTGGCAAGCCTCCAGCCCATCACTGCTTCACCAGCCCTGCCAAGTACCATGCATCAGGTGTTAGACTAACGCATGTCGGTGCGGTGGTCCGCATCACCGCACTGAAATGCGAAGTCACGCATTTATAAAACCTCGTCCGATGTCAAGTCAGTGCCAGCTGGTAATTAGCACCACTTGGAGAAAGATGGCAGCTCGCAGTCAGCGCTGCTTGCTCAGACTTAGGGGCTGGACCAGCTGGCTTTGGGCTGCCTTTAGGGGCTACAATGTAGAAACTTCACCCATAGTGGGCTGGTGCTGAATTGACCTTCGCTAACCTCACGCAACAACTAAAGTGAATCAGTGTCTGCATGACTTGCCCTGCACCCAATGTCCGATAGACTGAGACTGACAACTCACCTAGCTATAAGCGCCATGCTGCCGGCAGTGCGAGCATGTGTCAGAACAGTCAATTTACATTTGGCAGTGGGCACCGCACATTGTTTGCCGGCCCCCGAGGTCCTACTGCGACTATGGCCGCCTGCGACCCGTCCCAGACTGCAGCCGCCACTGGAGTGGTGCTACTTCAAGTTTGGCAGACAGCTTGCACGAGCCGTGATGTCCTGCACTGTGGCCGCTGTCTGCAGCCTGACCCATGAAGAGGGAGTCATCGGGGCGGGCTGCTGGCATCTTCAAAAGTCACAGGTGACACCCCGGGGTGCAACTAGCCTTGAGTCAGGTTGATAGTAAACCATGCCCACCCATATGTATACCAGACATGGTGTTAAAACGGCCTAAGCACGGTGGCCATCGCGCAGGCTCTGCACACTGCGGACCATGCTAAACCTATTCCAGCACGGTGGCATTTAAATAAACAAAGCACACTTGTGAATGCTCTTTCCTGTGCAGCCATGCCCGTCACTGGCGACCCTTGATAGACTGCGCAGGAAACTGAGAAAGTGCGGTGCAGCACAGGATGGCGATACAAAATAATTTATTAAAATATTACCCAGTCATTTCCTCAGTCAACTGCAGCCTACCAGACAGGTTAATTTTGATGAATGTTCTTCAGTTAATGACTGAACAACAGTTCACCACATGCCCTTTTTCAATCACGTGACACAGTTACAGTGCACTGTCACCAGGGTCACCATCATGGCCCGTGCGACAGCGAGCTGAGACTTATCGCCACCCAGTGCAGCTTACATTACGCCTCAGACTCAGTGTAGCCGATAGGACACACAGGCAGCAGCCCCTCTCTGCTGACACAGACCAAAGCCTACATGCAAAACCGTTGGAAAATGAGGCAGCATCTGTGAGGCCTGCACAAATAACATGACTACATTTGACCTTCACTGGGAACCAAACACCCAACTGTAGCGCCTGACTCTCAGAGGGTAGCGTTGCAGAGCAGTCTGAGGCTTACTCAATGGAGGTGGTGTGGGCTAGTAATCGCCATTTGCAGGTGCGCAAAAATAACACTCAATAATTGATTGTCCAGTCTGTACTTTGCTTTATAAAAGTAAGAGTACATTTATTAAACACACACACTACTCAATACTATGCACCAATTTACAAATATACATAAGCTGTTGGAATTACTTTGTTACATTGCTTAACATCTCCACCCCTCCAGCAGGGGGGGTGGGGTCTAGTACCACCACTCCCATGTATGCACATCATCTTGCCCCCAATGCAATTAGTTGAACATAACCTGGGGCGTGGGTACTGCGCACTGGCACCATCCCAGTGGCGACCCGCCCCATTACCTCAACAAGCATTTAAAATAGGTATACCTGCCCTGGTGACACACAACCCTGATGGAGCATTTCCTACTGACCATAAAGTATGCACCTCTATATCTTAAGGGCAAGCAGTCTGGGGTCTTCACCTAAGTGCAGCAGCAAGAATCCATGTTTAAGCACACTTTAGAATGACAGTACTCAGCACATTTGTGGATCATTAGAATGCATTGCAATTACCGCCCCTAAAGGCATCACAGATTAAATCACAGAGTTACGCATATACAGCCAGACACCCTAGCAGGAATGTCTGGCCACATAACCCCACTTTGCTTATGACATCACCTTATACCAGTACTTCACATTACACATGTGACCTTCAGTCCCACTAAAAGAAATTACCATTACTAAATGCATTTCTGGTGCAATTACCCCTCTTCACCTCCATGAGATGCCCTTCTCCAGACATCTCCAACTCAGCCCTTCACTCCTATGATGCAGTTCTCATTACACCCTCAGCTGTAACACAAAAGTTCGAGCCCAGAAGGTGTTAAATGCAGACTGAGCCCTTGAGGAGCTATTACTTTCAAATCCCTAGGAAACTTAGGGGGGGCGTCTCTTCGTGCTGGGGTGGAGATTGCGCTTCTCCAGCAGCTCCCCCAGCACCTTTTCACAATTGAGGGTGACCCCCCTTCTCTGAGGCGCCACCAAAACGCCCAAAACGATCATTACCCCATGCCTTGCAAGGCATTATGGGGCGCTTCAGACTCCTGTTCATGAATAATAGATTAGCGGCTCTCCCGCTGTGCCAGGGAGAGCCGCTCTGGTGATGCTGGCGGCTTCACTGCATCTTCCCTCTTCGGTGAGGGGCCCGGTCCCACCCGGACCCCCAGGTGGTGGTTCCAGCTCGGGGAGCCCACCCTGACCGATCAGCGGATTTTCGGGGCCCCGGTCCAACCCGGGCCCCGCGATGCTGCACCTTCTCGTTCGGGGACCCTGTCTCACCCGGGACCCCTGCCTCCCTTCAGGGTTGGAGGGCAGCCTGGGGAGCCCACCCCCAGCTGGCTCCCCGCGCGGCCAGCACCCTAGTGTGCTGGCGCAGGAGCCGGCTGGGCACTTCTGGTCTGCTTGCAGGCAGACGCGTCCTCAGGTTCGCTGGACTGCGGGAGAGTGCGGCGGCACTCCCCCGGCCTCCTCCCATTCTTCTTCGGCGGGGGCCAGGGTGGGCTCCTGGCCCCCCAGGGGGATATCTTCACGGGGAGCGTGACGGCGCTCCCCGTCTTGACTTCAGGGCCCAGGGATGGGGTCCTGGGCCCCTACCTACCTCTTCGCAGGGGGTGACACGACAGCGCACCCCCGTCTTCATCTTCGGTGGGGGCCAGGCTGGGCTACTAGCCCACCTGCAGGGCACTTTCATGCCCGGGCCCCTACAGACCTCTTTGTGGGGGGGGAGCGCGACGGCGCTCCCCGGCTTCCCTTCTTCTGGGGCAGCCCCCGGGGACCTGACCCACCCCGGGGGCATCTGAGACCGGCAGCTGAGCCCCACGCGCTTCGCCGTCGGTCTTCTTAGGGGTCAAAGGTTGCCTACCTTCCGGGGGCCATATCTCAGCCCCTGGGGGTCCGATCTGCCACATTTTTGCGTCCTCTTGCTCCTAGTGGTGCCCCACAGCCACTGGGAGCACTCATCTTCACCCTCCGGGTCTCCAAGTGGGGGCATTCTACAGAGAACGGTCTTCACTGGCTCCCTGCGCCAGCCTTTCGCCTGGCTCCCCTCCTGGGCCTCTCTTCTTCCTGCGCAGAGACCCCTGCTTCAGCGCACCGGTCCTGGGCTCTTCTTATTGCGCTGTTAGGGCCCTGGGGGGCACTCAGGGGGGTCCTCCTTCCCACTACCCATTGCCAGGTTCCAGCACCTTCCGCCTCAGCAGACCCCACCCCAGAGAGCGCTTCTCTTCCTGTGCAAGCACTTTTTAAAAGTTGAGTAGGGGGCTGGCAGGAAGTCTGTTTGTCCTATCAAACAGCGACACATCACTTCACTGCACCTGCTCCCTCCTTCCTGCCCAGCCTCTGGGTTTGTTCACAATGGCGTAGTCCATGGTCTCTGGCCACATGGTCTCTGAAAAAGCTTCCCCCCTCGCTGCCTTCCCTCCTTGGTGCAGCCTGGTGCCTGGCACCCAGTGATAGCTGCTGATGGATGAATCTGTAGCCCCACCCATCTTCTCTTCGTGGAGAGGAGGCCCTTGCTTGTGGAAGAAAGGTTATCAATCCATCCAGCTGAGTCAGCCCCCAGCCAGGCCCTGGTTATGACTGACTCAGAGAAATGTGACATTTCTGGATGACCCAAAAGCAGTACAAAAATGACTTTGGACTCTGCAGAATACTCCTTTCCACCTCGGTTACAGTGGACTTTAGCGTGTGTCTGTAATCTGTAGGCCTTATGAAGTTACTCTAGCCCATGGGCTCCACATCCCCATAGGGGGGGATAATGAAGTGAAAAACAGTAAAACACACAGACTTTCCCTGGCATGTTCCTTCCCAGTGTATAAAGCATATTCCATGTCACCACCCAATTCTGCACAAGTCCTGCCACACCATTCCCTCTGTAGCTGCTCCTGGACTGTGCACGATAGGAATCTCCCCTACACGTGTGCACACGCATGTACACATGTGTCTGCATGTAACCAGCTCGGTGTCCCTTACTGCAGCTGCTGCGCAGTGGCCTGGTCAAGCCAGGGGGCATCGGTAAAATCCCCATGCAGTCTCTTATATCCTGATTTCATTGGGGGTGAGTCCCAACTTATGAGGCTCCCCCACAGTAAAAGCTCAACAATTAGTTGCTCAAAAAGCGAAAAATCCGGGCGGCCCATAGTGTCAGAACCACCTTCTAACAAATACCCATAACAGAGCACTGTACAATCTGAGGCCAGTCCTGAAAGGCCAGGCCCGGCCTCTCTGCTGACAATCCAAAGCCTACATGCGATACCCATAACGGAGCATCGTACAATCGGAGGCCAGTCCTGAAAGGCCAGGCCCGGCCTCTCTGCTGACAATCCAAAGCCTACATGCGATGCCCATAACGGAGCACCGTACAATCGGAGGCCAGTCCTGAAAGGCCAGGCCCGGCCTCTCTGCTGACAATCCGAAGCCTACATGCGATACCCATGACGGAGCACCGTACTATCTGAGGCCAGTCGTGAAAGGCCAGGCCCGGCCTCTCTCCTGCAATAATCAGCAAAGCAACGCCGAGGGCCCTCAGCCCCACCTCAACCTGGCCCGAGTCTTGCTTGGCACGGGTGAGCTGAACACTGCGGGTGTGAATGGGGTTTAGATGGACTGGGAGGGGCAGGTCGGCTCTGGTGGATATGAATGGTGCTAGTTCTAATGAATACACTGGGAGGGGGGGGTAGGTGGTTCATATTTAGAAGGGGGTTCTAGAGTACTGGGTAGAGACGGGCTGAGTTTGCTCTCAAGAAGTGTCACTCATAGTCGTTGAAATGTCACTCATATTGGCACTGAAATTTTGAAAATGTCACACATAGCAATCCAAAACCGTGGCAGCTATGCTTCACAAGCACAGGTGGGGTGGGCCTTCTCCAGTTGTGTGTTCCCCCCTCCCCTCCCCCCCCCACACACACTACCCCTTTCTCCTCTGGGCCCTGATGGCGCAGCCGCACCGGCGCCATTACGCGCGCAGCGTGCGCCACTTACGCGGCCAGGCCCGCCCCGACCCAGCGGCCTCCTTTCCATCTCTGCTGAAGGCGCTTTCACGGCGCCCTGTGTAATCCCTGTCATTATTTGGTTTTTCTGTGCCCAGAAGCTGCCGCCTCCTTGAGACGTCGCCCTCCCACCTGGGCGTCTTTGTCCAAGGGCACAACTGCCTCTCCGGCTGAAACGGCCCCAGCGGGAGAGCTTTACGCGCAAATGCGCCAAAGAGGCCGCGCTCGCCTAAGTGCCCTTTTCAAGAGGCGCCCCCACGGACTGCATTCAGTGCCCCTCAAGCCGAGAGGAACGAAGGTTAACAGAGAAGGTTTTTCCTTAAGCCAGGCGGGGCGTGGTTTCCGAAAAGAAGGCCTGGCCGGGTCTGGCTTCAGGCGACATTATTCTTTCACAGACTGCCTGGGAGAGTATACACCTAGCGCCTTGAAGAAAGACAAATGCACACAGTGACAGACGTCACAACAGCCTGGAATAGAATACACCCAGCTCCTTGAAGCATGACACGTTTACAGCGACAGCCCTCACAGACTGCCTGAGCGAGTAAACACCTAGCTCCTTGAAGCAAGACACGTGCACTCCGCGTCAGTCCCCACAGACTGCCTGGGACAGTATACAACTAGCTCCTAGAAGCAGGACACGTGCACACAGCGACAGCCCTCACAGACTGCCTGAGCGAGTAAACACCTAGCTACTTGAAGCAAGACACGTGCACACAGCGACAGCCCTCGCAGACTGGGAGAGCACCTAGCTCCTTGAAGCAAGACACGTGTACAGTGACAGCCGTTACTGCACACAGATACCGACGTCATACTGGGAGAGGGTTAACCAGTCCTTGCACCCACACACTCCTACACACGTGCTTCTTAACCTCGGACAATGGTTCCACGTGTACATTTTACCTTAAATATGGAGTGTAGTCATCCGCTCACTCTGGTAGTTCCTAATAAGTATAACTGCTTTCTCACAAAGCACAGATGGGGTAGCTTGGTGGATGAATGCATTGGCTGCAGTGACGTCGATGGAAAGAGCAGCACGCAGCCACTAGTTACAAAGGGGTCGTTGATCCTGTATCGAGAGCCGGCTCTGTCGCGTGCTCCACATGGGCTTACAGATCGGGCGCAAACTCTGGCCCATGCAGGAGGCAGCCCTCTCAGTACGTGCCGGTAAAATCGGGCGCAAACGAAAAGTGTGCGCCATTCTACCTTGCCCCTCCCCATCTCACCTCCCCCGTCCCTTGCGGCGGGCAGCGGGGGGCGGAGCGCAGCACGGAATCCTGGCAAACTGAGCCCGGTTAATCCTGCTTCCCGGTGCTATGGTGATTAGCAGGTGCGCGATTTGCATCCGCTATTTGCATCTGAATTGTAATCAGGGCTCCGTGATGGGCAATTGTAAGGCGACTGTTAAGGCCTGGCTTCTAGAGCAGGGATGAACTTCGGGTCATGACTGCTGACTCAACTATCCTTCGGATGCGCGTTTATCTGGGACCATGACACAGGGCTTTAAGTTGGCCGGGTCTCGCCGGTGCTCAGACCCGGAAGTATTTATAAACAGACATCGAAGCGGGTACGTGTCTGGCCTATATGGATGTCCATAGCATAAATGGCGAAAACACTGATCGATTTCTGAACAATGGATGTAAATGTCAACCGCCAATTAGCTCCTGTGTATTTTCACTTTTTTTTTTCATTCTCCAAGAGTGGTAGCTATTTCCAGGATGTTGTGTTGTGGATTTTTGTGTTTGTAGCATACTACTTCTGTATCGTGCAAACTTAAAACTGAGATGCACCCAGGTGTATACACAGGACCGTGATAGCGTGCTCGGGAGGCAAGGCTGAAGCGAGTTTCTCACAGCGCCAGTCAGAGTCTCCTAAAGGTGTTCAGAATACATGCTCATCCAATCCTTGGCCTCTCTGCAGCGCACAAAGAACATTAGTCAGGATTCCATTAGAAATCTTGATTCTCTGCAAATATGTTTGAAGGGGCAGAAGGTTGTCAAAATATTGACAAAGTGAAGAAAATGCAGTGCTTCTGGGCGAGTGGGTGCGTGAGTTCTGGGGGTGGTGAAGTGCAGGTGATGCGAGGAAATGCATTCAGCAGAGAGTGAAAAGGGGCGCTGAAGAGAAAAGAGATGAGGTGTAAGATTTACAGACGAATAAGATGCGGAGGTAAAAAGGATGTACATCTCTGACCCAGTGAACATAACAGGAGTGACAGAGACTATCTGAAGACCACCACTGTGAAGAGGCTTAGTCCCACAGTTTTAGAATTAAACATTTTTAATATTTATTATTTACATCAAAATCATTGCTGTTACTCACTAATAATCAGCTAACAACCATTGGCAACTGACTGGTTCTGGGTGTATATCAGATTTTGTGTTATACATCGGGATGCAAAGTCAGAAAGCTCAGAGGGGAACCACAATCCTGGTCATGGGGCACACTATGGGAATCTCAGAAAGTTAGTTTACGTCCTCTTCTTAATTACATAGAACACCACTCACTTTTTTCATCCCACTTAAAGCCGTGCCATTAAAGTTTGTAATTGCATCACCTGCTAGCTCCTGTTCCTAGAAATGAGCGTCGTTTGAAGCACTATATAAAACTTTTTTTTTTTTTAACCTTTTGGGACAGCCTTACATACTGTGCAGCGGTACGAAAACATGTCATTTAATTCTTAAAGTCTGCTTGTTGAGGCTTTGAGCAGATGGCGGCTGCTTCTAGCGCCATGTACAGGTGGGTAAAAGCTGTGAAGCGCTGTAAGCCTGTACAAGAAACGGAGGCGCTGTGTGCTGGGCTCCTGATGTCAAGACAGAATCTACTTTGGAGTCCACGGAAATTATTTTGCGTTTCCAGATCCAGTCTGATGTTCGTGGGAATATTCACAAGGCGAGGAATGTGCAGTTAGAAGCATCCTTTAAAGAAACAGGATCGGGACAAAACATAAGGCATTCCTAGTGCCTTAAATTCCTGCACATGTGTATTACAATGTGCACTGATATTTACATAATCAAATCTGGTTATTGTTTTTGTATTGACCTGAAGTGTTCATCAGCCTTAACATGTATCTATGTTTCTTGATTCCCGTAGGTCTAGAAGACATTTTATTTGGGGTAGTACCTCTGTGCATTTCCTGCCTCTCACGGTAAAGCGTGGCCTCACTTTCCATGTTGGCAAACAGAAGTGTGACTTGATAAAAATAATAAATTCAGCAGTATGTGTCTTTATCTTAATTTCAAGGACTTTTTACATTCTCCCCTCCTCCCTCCCCCCCCCCCCCCAAGGATCCCGCCTCCTGCTTATTACACAGTTTTGATTACGTAATAGTTTCTGTCACTGTTATGCTCCAAAGACTTATATTGAAATAATATGTATATGTCCAAAATTGCATGTACTTTAGCCAGTCAGTCAGTCAAAAGATACTTTATTCGGTTCATAGCAAAAACCATAAAAGTAAAACACGTAGTACATCAAAGTCAAGACCACTATTTTAAATGTGAGAAAACGATGGTGCAAATTTTTTTACAAACCATACAATACAATTACATATATATATGAAAACATACATTATAAATATCATTAAAAAAGGACAATACAAACACGTTAAAAATAGAAACAAAACACTTTCAACACAGCCTGTAAAGGCTTCACCCCTAGTTTACGCGCGAAGTCCAAAACAGCCAAAATAGACCTAGCAAAGGCATTACGTTTAGCAGCTAATTGAGGCAACCAGGTGGACTTATCGTCAAAAATAACCCCCAGATATGGAAATCTTGTAACCCTAGATAGAACATTCCCTTCACAGTGCATAGTCTTGAGTCTTTTGGGCTTACTGCCCACAATCATTACATGCGATTTTAAAAATTTCACACTTAAATCCAGTGCTTTCATAAAATTGGCAAATAGGTTTAAAAGACGTTGCAGCCCCACTGCTGTGCGCGCTATTAAGGCGGCGTCGTCTGCATACAATAAAGCTGGAATGGAATACTTACCCGCCCTTGGAATATCCTTACACGCCTCCGTTAGAGCAGCACCCAGGTCATTAATATAAAGGGTGAAAAGTAGGGGGGCTAAAATACACCCCTGCCTAACCCCATTGGTGATCCCAATCTTGCCCGTACAGTTACCTAAGCGGTCATATCTAACTGTGGCGGTAAGGTCCCTGTGTAAATCAGCAAGAAAATACACAATGTTTTTATCAATGCCAAGCTTAAGGAGCAATCCCCAAAGTTTGGACCTATTCACTCGGTCAAAAGCTGAGGAAAGGTCCATAAAGGCTAAATATAGCGTACCCCTTTTGGCAATGGTGTATTTTCCAATTAGTAGGTAAAGGTTGAGGCTTTGATCTATAGTGCCTCGTCCCTTCCTAAACCCATATTGCAGGCATGAAAGGGTATCAGTATCCTCCAACCAAGCTGTTATTTTACCTAAAACCACTCGTCCCAATACCTTCACCGCAGAGTCAATAAGAGATAGGGCGATAACAACTGGGATCCCCTCTATTGCCTTTCTTAAAAATGGGTACGATAACAGATTCAGACCAAGTGTCCGGAATACCTGCAGTACATACCCTGTTAAAAACATTTGTTAAAACTGTGGACCAGGTCTTGAGATCTGATTTAAAGAGGTCTGCTGGCACTCCATCGGGACCTGGAGCCTTATTGCTCGTCATCTTCCCGATAGCGTCTGCCACCTCAATCTTGGTAACCGTTAAAGTATAGGGATCGAAGATAGGGGTAGGCATATTCACCTCCCCACTATATTCCCCTTCATAGACTGACTTAAAATGAGAACACCACAACTGTTCCTGAATACCACAGTCTAATTGGTCATTACAGGGGTCATGGAAAAAGGGTTTGTTTACGACAGCCCAAAATTTGGCGCGGTTCCTAAGCACATCCACGGAGGATAATTCTTCCCAGGCATCCTCACGAATCTTCCGTCTTCTAGTTTCCAGAGCTTTATTATAACTTTTCCTTAATATGGCCACAGTAGCCCTATTCACTGGCTTACAATTCAGGGCGGCCTTCAACTTTTTATTGACTGACGAACAATTTTGATCAAACCACCCCATCTCGGCAGGATCCTTAACTTTCCCTGTCCGTCTGAGGTCTGCTGAGACCTGGGTACAAATTATTGAGTAAGCCTCTAAAACCCCCTCGCTCCCTGCTTCCAAATTCAAACACGTGTCCAGCTCAGATCCTAACTTCCTTATTAAGTTGGTATGAAAGTCTCCCGGTATGACTTATCTGTTGGACGGATATCAGATTTGTCCATTCTATTTTGAGTTATCGCAGGCTTTATGATCAGGTCCGAAACACTGAGGGCCACTGGATTATGGTCACTAAAGTGTGACCAAACCGGCGAATATCCATGAATCCTGTCCCCTAGTGTTAGACTAATAAAAATATAGTCAATAACTGAGTGACTACCATTCCCTTTAAAGGTAGGTATCTCCTCATACAGCATGGGAGGAAGCATCAGACCATTATCCGCCAAAATGACTTCCAGGAGATCTCCCTGTGCAGAATGTTCAAAATGAGTCTCCCCTTGCTCTACCGGACCTAATAGATCTAATGACAAACATTTGTCTGAGCAGCCATGAATGTTAAAATCACCCACGACTAGAATAAAACATTGATTTTTATTGACTTCCTTGTAATCTGCCAAAAAAAGATTTAACATGGCCAGGTGATCCGTCGTGGTAAATCTATCATATGAATTATAAAAATTAATAATTAGGATATCTCCCACCCCACTCAAAGGAATTTGGACTGCTAAGCAGTTACGTGATCCCGTATCTAGTTGAATATGGGTGCCGGGAATAGTAGCTGAGATTAAAGTAACCAGGCCACCCTTTGCCCTCCCCATATTAGATGGAACCGCCGGGATAAAATAACTCGAATACCCATCCAAAGTCAGGGTATTCCCTGTATCCCAGGTGTCTTGTAGTCCTATAATATCACCCAGACCAATAAATTCTCTCCATACTGGGTCATCTATTTTATTTTTCAGACCAGCTATATTCCAAGTTACCGGCTTTATGGGTGTGCCCCTTTGATCACACCCATCTACAAAGGGGGCATTTCTTACCAGTGTAGCTACAGGGGGAACTCTAACCGAGGTGACCGGGATAATAGTATCTTCTTGGATCCCTAGTCATTCGTTTTTTCCTAGATTAGAAAGAGTATCAAATCTATTAAAAACTGGAACAGTGAATTCATAAGGACCTCTCCCTTTAGATAGGTCGCTAGACAGTGGCCTAATGTGAAGTGGGGGATAAAAGAACCCCAGAGGGTGTATGTTTACATACTCATTTTGAATTCTAACTGACCCAGCCTGCCTCAATATGTCGTCAACCAGCCTGGGGGATCTAAAGCTTATGACGACACAGTCGCCTTCTAAGCTTTTCTTTGTCTTACCCACCCACGGCACCCTTCTAATCATCATAAAATTGTTAACCAAATGTTGTCCCAAAACTGTTTTATTGGACAGATAATGGAGGGCCTTATTTTTTAATGAAGTCCAATGTTCATTTTTACCGCCCTCCAGTTTGGGAACATTAGCAAGGATTATTGTATGGGGACATGCCTCTGCGGGTAGATGTAACGACAATTCTCTCTTAGTGGGCTGTGTCGGGGGACTAAATCTCCCCACTGTACTCTGAGGACCCCGTTCCTCTCCCTGAGTTACTCCAGTGACTTTTGGGATTAGAGGTGGAGTACTTGGTCCTATGCCCTGGGAAGTCACTAGGGGTACCGGTTGTTGGAGTGGGGTGATTATAGAATCCAACAAGTTATTTACGGAAGCTGTAACTACGCTTAATGAGTGAGCTGCCAATGTACTTGGCCCTGTCTTTAAAGCCTTAGTATTCAGATGTTTTTCAATTGCATTAAGTCGGTCCTCTATCCGTTCCAGGTTAGCCATTAAGGGCAAAGTAAATGACCTAAGACGTGCGTCCAAAATCTTGATAAAATCTGACATAATTCCCCCACTACTATTCTCAAAATCTAAGTTAATACAATCATTTCTTCCCACCCCCATATCCTCATTGTCTAGATGGGGAACTTTAACTCCATTTAGATCCAACCCAGATGCGGAGTTGCTATTTCTCGGCTGTTTTGCCTGTTGCCGGCTACCATGTGGGGTGTTCTTAGCCTTCCTTTTCCCTGGGACGGTTTTACTACGGTTAGTTATCATATCCGGTCTGGCCCTCAGCTGCCTGGTGCATGTAGCCACGGGGAAAGGGGCTACACTAGTTACAGGTAGGGGGGCGGGAGAAATCGTAAGACTATCTGCTGCAACTGACCCATTTGAGATCATGTGAGGGTGCTGGTCGGCAAGTTCCACTACAGGTAAAGATGGAGAGACTATTTGCCTAATTGGGTCCAAGGACAATCTCCGCTCAACTAATTCGATTTCCTTTACAACAACCGATTCTACCTGTTTCAAATACCCATCGAGAGTCCCCATACCCACCGCCCTCATACCTATTTTGGTATTCACTTTAGCCATAATAATGGGTTGAATGTAACTAATAAAGCCTCCCCCTCACAGACACGAGCAAGGTATGAATCACAAAATGAGATAAAAAGTCACGCACCACCCTTGCAAGTCGAATGGCCGCTCTGTAACCACAGGCAGAAAAGGGGATTGTCCCAGCCCAGCCTCCTCAGGCCTCTGACGGCCTAAGAGGGCCCGCCCTTTGTCCGGGCTTCGTCCGGCGCCGCCCGCGCACGTCCTGCGTGGCGGGAATCCTCTCTCACTAAGTACACTCTGATGGTAGGGGGAGTGGCCGCTGGTCGGTGTTTTGCCCCGCTGGTACCTGGGAGCCTGAGTCCCTCTGACTGTGCTGGCAGCAATGAGGCAACAAACAAGCTTCACGAAGCGTCTCCCGCGAAGCGGGGGCGTGAGCTGCTGATGAAGCCCCCGCCGATGGGGGGAGTGGCCGCTGGTCGGTGTTTTGCCCCGCTGGTACCTGGGAGCCTGAGTCCCTCTGACTGTGCTGGCGGCAATGAGGCAACAAACAAGCTTCACGAAGCGTCTCCCGTACTTTAGCATTGCATGCTCCAGCTGGCTTTTTGATCGAGAACTCTGGTTGGTTGAAATGACAATTGCTGCCCTGTGTTTGCTATGTTCGCCTGATGGGCCTCGTGACATGTGGTGTTTTATTTTAACAGTAGTTTTCATTGGAAAACTGAAATGGATACTGAATTTTCCCAACTTCCCATAAACAAGCCCATGAGCGTGAAGTCTGCACATTTTTGGTGTACGCGGATCTTTGGATGAATTGGCATTTTTGTAAAAATGTCTACCTCTTGACCCATGGCTGGCCACCAGTTGGGTACCTTCAACCTCTTCCTAGCGCCAGTGATCCCTACATGTCCCTCGTAGCACAAATCGATGACGTAGCAGTTTAGCTCAATAGGTGGTTTCAGCAAGTCACCTCTAACTTACCGTTCCCCTTCCAAGGATAATCTGTCACCGATTCTACTGTGCTGCTGCACAATGTTCTCTCTCTTGGTCACCCCCTGCCTATACAATGATTTACGGATCCTCATTCAACCTTTCATCCTCCCTTGCGGCCTGAAGCCACTCCTTTCCCATGATTAAAGTATTCGATGTACCACTTCTGCATCCAACCACGCCACAGCCACGTCTGACTCGTCTCCCATAATCCTCCTCCCCGTGGTCTTCGTCTGAGCGGCTGGTCACAAAGAGCGCAATAAAATGATTGTATTTTTCTAAAATATAAATATTTTTACTGAACAGTTGCTGATCGCAAAGAATGTGTATTCGTAAGAAGGAAACATTCTCATATATTCCTGGACCAGCGACTAACAAATCTTGTACAAGCGGCACAATCCAGTAAACAAATGTGATCAACAGATAAACAATAAAAACTGCGCTGCAAAATTCTGGAGAATATACGCTATATCAAGGTCCCGCCCATCTGTGAGTAACATATTAACCATATCAAGATCCTCAAATCATCCCTTCCACTGTCATTACCACCATCATAAGAAAAATAATCACACACACGGGGTGCAACAATCAGGAAGAGGAAGGGGGACAGAGAAGCTCGCTTCAGAAGGATTGTCTTGACTGTGTTTAACAATGAACACATTTGTTGAGCTCACAAGCTACGTGTACCGTCCTGTAAAACACTACCGACTCCACCACCCATGTGGATGATAACAAGAGGCTTGTGATCTGTGCTTGTCTTGACCTGGATGCCCCATAGACAGGTATGAAACGTCTGCACTGCCCAGACTATTTCAGTGAAGGGGCATACGATCGCGTGTCCCCTCAGCAAAACTGTTCCTAACCCAATGTGACTCACATCAGTAGTCACTGCTGGTTCTAACCCCTCATCAACAGACTAAAATGCTGGTGCAACTTGTAAAACCATTAACCAACTTCCGATTTTGGCCCCACACAAGCTCTACACCTTTCTTCATCAACCTTTGCTCTACTCTGGGTCATGACCATGTCTTGGATTTTAGTATCAATTTGGCAATATATCCACTCATATTCCAAAACGACCTCCCAACGATCCTGAAGCCAAGGAAAAGCAGCACAGCCAGGCACCAGCGAGCCTGTAAGTCTTTTTTTATTTATATAATCCACCAGCAGGGCCTGTTGAAGGCTACGGCCAAAACGTGTTGGTCTCTTGTCTGCACTGCTGGTGGATTATATAAATAAAAAAAGACTTACAAGCTCGTTGGTGCCTGGCTGTGCTGCTTTTCCTTGGCTTCAGGCTCATTGGGAGGTCGTTTTGGAATATGAGTGGATATATATACATGTATATTCGTGTGAAGGGCGTCTGAAGAAGGCACACCTATACGCCGAAATGCATTATGCCCTGCAATCTCCTAATAAAGAAAACCTTCCGAAAAGTCCCCGCTGTGTCCTCTGATCTCTTCCACATGGGGTGGTCTGCACTGGATATTTTGACGTGTTTGCTGGCAGCACGTCTAAGAGGACCCGTTCTTAAAGAGGACTGCGTATTGCTGGCATCAGTGGAAACACTTTCTTCTTCCGAGGTATCGGATCACGCAGACCCGCCTCAGCAACCAGTTCGGACATACGGCCTCTGCCAGGAGCAGTGCGTGACTTCACGTATCAGCAGGATTATTATATCTGTGTTGTGTGGCCCGGTCAGACTCTGGTGTAAGAGGCAGAACGTTGGGGACCCAAGGAAGACTCGGAGTGACTCAGTGTGGATTCACTTTGCTTAAGAAAACCCCCTTTTGCCAGGTATTACAGTGCTCACTGAGCATGGACTCCGTCTAGAATACTATCCACTGTGGTGCATGATGGGGGCTGTAGTCTCTACTCACCTGACGGCAGCTGCAAGTAATCTGGAGGAGCCACCTGACTTCCCGCCTAGGGGGAGGACCTTAGCAGTACAAAAGGGAGGTGAAAGTGTGATCCTTGTCGTGTGAAGGGCGTCTGAAGAAGGCACACCTATACGCCGAAATGCATTATGCCCTGCACTCTCGTAATAAAGAAAACCTTCCGAAAAGTCCCCGCTGTGTCCTCTGATCTCTTCCACATGGGGTGGTCTGCACTGGGTATATATATATATATACACACACATATATAGCAGTTCAGTGGCATAGGTCTACACATAATTTATGGTCCCACCCTCTTCCTCATTTTCACAATAGGGGATAACTATTGCAGAACATTCACTAGCTCCTCTATAACACGTCAGATGGAAGTACTGTGCAATAGACAAGCACAGGAAGTATGTTGCCACTGTACGAGCACAGAGAAGTGTGAACTTACAGAAACAGTGAATGTGGTGCACAATAGAGACACGTAGAGTACTGCATTCCACATAATCACATGGATCATTGTGCCCTGCACAACCACAAGGACTGCGTATGGTACGATTGAAATACAGGAATTACCACATATTATAAGGCTGCAATTCACTGTGCTTACCTGTTTAACAGTGGTCTCTGGTGCCAGCTCACCGTGCAATGACTTCACCCTCTGCACACCACCTCAGAGCCTGTGCCTGCACCTCCTGAGCCTAGAAGAACAGAGAGATGATGAGCTGCAGAAGAGCTATTTACCACACAATCACACATTAGCAAAAACAAGCTCTCGGAAGCCATGCCTTGCACCCCTCGGCTGGTGTACATTACTGCTAATTAACCTGTGGTGTGAGAAAGAGGTGCCAAGATGTGGGGAAGAGATGTCAGAGTGGGTTTGAAGAAACTGGTTGTGGCGTATGCACTTCCCTCAGTGAATGCTCGGTTAAATTCGTCTGTTTTAGCTGTCCGTGTGCTTGTGATCAACTGGCTGTGACATTTGTTTCTGCCATTGTTTGTTCAGTTGAAATTCGGGTGGTCTAGCTGTCAGTGTGGATGTGAGGCATCTGCTTGTGACGTCATCCCCCCCAGAGGTGGACTAGTTAAGTTCAGCTGATCTTGTGAAACGTTTGTGTGTCCACTGCTCCCTCTCAGTTGTGTGTCGATCACTCCTGAACCCATGCACTCAGTTGCAGAGTGAAGGTGTGCTGCGAGTGGGCAGTGGGCTTCAGTGTTTGAGCAGCTGCACACACTGCATGGTACCGGAACATATTAATGAGTAGCTATTTTTGATCTTTGCTGTGCTTGGACACTTTGTATAATGTTTGTATGTTAGTTTATGGTTTTCATTAGTTATATTGCTTTTATGACATGTATTGTCGAAATAAAGCTCTTTGAATTAAATGTATTATTATTCATATCAATTAGAAAACCACAAGCGAGTCAGAATCATCCGCCCTCAGGTTCACAGCCCACACAATAGAAACGTTTTACATTCAAACACCGATACAGGGCTGGATTTTTCCATTTCACTCTTTGCCATCTAGATGGAGTACACAGATGCTGCTTGAGAAGTCACGGTTACATTAGCACCAATCAGTTTCCAATAAAACCTGCCACTCACAGACTCTCATAAACCATCCCAGAAAGTGTAAAAAAACAAAACCGCTGTCAACTTTTTGATCTATCTTTCAGACTGTTTTATATCCCTTTCTAGGTCTTGGTTTTGAAAGCTTAGCTGTGAAACAGAACTACAGATAAATATATATAGTTGGTTGTGATTTGTTTATGGAGAAAGAATAAAAGGAATTACAAGCTACCCATGAGTGCGACCAGAGTCCTTTACAGAATTTAATTGTAAAATTAAGAATCGTATAGTTTCTTACCTGTCGGTGTAGTTTTGAAGCTTGAAGATTTTTCTGGATTCACATGCTGTGCATTATTCTGCCATCTAGTGGTTGGGTCCGGAATTGTTTTTGTCCTTGTTTTTTTCTTTTTTTAGGTCTCGCCTGAGACAGCGCATGCTGTCTCTTCGAGACATTTAGTAAGTGGCTTTTAAAAGTGCCACCAGAGGCTTTTGCTGGCTTGCACCTTGCGTTCACGAGAGCGTGCACGTGCACAGCTGTCATCTGTCTTTTTATTGCTGTAATCAGGCTCCTCTGCTTGCACTACCCCCTCCCTTTTCCCCCTCCCTCCTGGTCTGCCTCGCTTTCCCAAGCGCCTTGCTTAGGCACATACATAGCTTGGGAATTTCAAGCAGAAGAGTGGAAACCTCGAAGAGCTCTCCCCGCTTGTTTATTATTTGACTTGCATCTAGCACATTCCCGAGTCTTCATTGTTATAGATGCACTAAAATAATACGAGCTACGGTGTCCACTAGAACTGCAATTATGAGTGACATTTCAGCGACTACGAGTGTCCCTTTCTTGCGAGCAAAATCAACACACTAAAATTTGAAGATTAACAGCCCGCTGCAAACAGCATCACGCATTGATTGGGGTGCAAGACAGGCCGAGGGGCACACATAGAGCCGGGCAACAGCGGAGTGAGACGGGCGCTGTATCATTACAAGTCCATAGCACGGCTTGTGAAAACAAGGTCACAGTACAACATCAACTACCAGGCCAGGCAGCTGACTGACCCCATGCTAAGCGCAATTATACTTTTGAGTCCGGTTAGTAACACTATTCCGAGGCGCACTGCCTGAGACCGACACTAGTATCTTACTAAAAATTCCGCGGCGGCCGCTGGAGCCCACAGCACCCAGTGTGCGGCGCCCACTGCCGAGCCGGGATTGCAGCCCGGGCAGCGCGTTTGCTGAGGGGGCGCTCTTTGCAGCCAGGAAGACTCTCTCGGTGCTTTGATGGGCGCACAGTGGAGGTGAAGTAAAGTAGACACGTGGGTGCTGCTAGCGGGTAAGTAGTGCGCTTTGAAGATGCATGCTTTTAATAGGAGCGCCTTGGCTCGTGGTAGAGGAAAACGTGCCTCAGACTTGCACCTTTCTGGCCGAGCTCCGCCTCGTCTGTCTCTGATCAGGGATTGGAGGCATCTCTCTATAGGTATGATGTGTATGTGCCCGCTCTCGCTTCAGTGGGGACCAGTGCCCTGTCCTACGCCTGCGGAGGTGCAGAGGACAGGACCGTTAGTCACTGACTATGTGCCCCCTCCCGCGAGAGTGAACGAAGATTCACAGATGCACGACATGCGCGGGGGACCTTTAACCTTTAGCAGTAACAGTCCAACCTTAGGCGGATACCATAATTAACAGAATTTAACGTTATTCCTGCAGCAGCGAGTATTGTATTGTCTTTCTAAATTCACAAATCTGTTTTTAAACTTATTAATGTTAAACAGCGGGTTAGTAAGGTTCATTCCACTCTCTCTCCCTTGTGTGTTTTACATCTGTTGCATTAATATTAACACGCTTTAAAAACATGGACAAACAAGTCAGGGTGTGTAGATCTCTGCTGTGTCGGCTTCAGTTTCTGTCCTATTGACTCTCAACTACAAATTCCGTGACAGGAAAGCTCTTAGATTGCCTGAGGATTCCCTTTCAGTTTTTACTCAAGTAAAGTTCTGCACCCGAGTGTAACTGGTCCTTTGGCGTTGAACCCTATTTACCTTCAGGGCACACAGACCCTCATTTTAAAGAAAACAAGCATTGGCATAGCCAATAGGTCTCGCCTTTTGGACCTTATAAGTGTTTAGCCATGCAACGGTTGATGTTGTTGCACTAAGGATATTGTGCTGCATAACTAAATACTTATAAGGTCCCGAAAGCGAGACCTATTGGCTATGCCAATGCTTTTTTTCTGTTAGTTGAGGTCGACATCCCACTATTTGGTGTCCTCTTGTGACGTCGACGAGCTTCCTCCAGAAGCTCCCACCTTTAGCCACCATCTTCAGATGGCCATGCAAATGTCCTGAATTGGAGTATTGGCCAGAAAGGCGATCGTTATTCCTTTCTTTCTTGTTGAGTGAGCCCGCAGTGCTCTTTGTAATGTCTGTCCTGCTGGCTTGCGGCACAATCGTATGGCTGGTGCAATCCATCTCGCAATTCTGCTCTTGGTTACTAACCTTCTCATAACACTGTTTGCAAAAGATACAAAGAATTGCTTTGTCTTTCTTTATTCCTTTGTCTTTTCCATGTAATAGGTGACTGCTCGTCTAGCGTCAAGAGTGTGCAATGCTCTCTCTGCTTGTGTCTTTGGATTCTGGAAGAAACTTGGGATTTGCATGGATTTGGTTTATGTGGAATCTTGATACCACCTTTGACACGAATTGTGGATCTGTCCTCATGATGATTCGGCCGTTATGTATTTGGGAGTAGTGTTCCTGTAATGTTAGCGTTTGCAACTCACTAACTCTACGCAGTAAAGTTATCGCCGTCTTCAATGTGAGCATGTGTGGCGTCACCTTGTGTAATGGCTCAAATGGTGTTTTTATCAGCTGAGTGAGTACTATGTTTAGGTTCCATGTGGGTGCTGGCACTGTGTTTGGTGGGGCGATTCTTTTTGCCCCTTCCAGGAACCTGTTGACCACGTGAGAAGCGAAGAAGCTCTTCCTTGTGAGTCCTCTTGTATATGCTACAATTGCTACTAAGTGAACTTTTTGTGACATATAGGTTAGCTTAATCTGCATGTCAAGCACTTTAGAATTGCCTTTTCTCTTGTGTTTTTTTGGGAAAGACCTTCTCCGCGGCACCATAGAGAGTATCTTTTCCATTTTGCCGTGTGGCATTTTCTAGATGGACGGCTTTCTCGCTTTCGTTAGGATTGCCATAGTACTTTCTGGTAGCTTTAGGTACGCAAATCCTATGTCCTCAAGAGCCATGCAGCGAGGCTCAGG
Organism: Triturus cristatus; assembly: GCF_964204655.1. Taxonomy (NCBI): domain Eukaryota; kingdom Metazoa; phylum Chordata; class Amphibia; order Caudata; family Salamandridae; genus Triturus; species Triturus cristatus. The sequence continues at coordinate 58,220,449 of NC_140583.1, forward strand.
CTTTCCGGTTCTGAGTGGAGCACTCTTCATCATTGCACGGTTAGTAAGGCTTGTCTGTTTGGCAATTCGTGAGTTGTCGCTTGAGATATCTGCATTATATATGAGAACCATGTTTGCCTCGCCCATTGTGAGGCAACAAGAAACACTTTCATGTGGCTGATCTTGCATTTGTTGATCACCTTGGGGAATAGTGGTATGGGGGAAAGCGTAAGCAAATCTACCTGACCAGTTTATCCATAGTGCATTCCCTAGGGACTGCCTGCAAGGTTGCCTGGACGCAAAGTGTTGGCATTCTGCATTGTGGTGTGTTGCAAAGAGGTCGACTTCTGGAGTACCCCATTTCTGAAAATTCTTGTTGAGTTCGTATTGATTCATCAACCACTCGTGGAATGACGAATTTTGTCTGCTCAGTCTGTCCGCTTCTACATTGTCTTTTCCTGGCAGGTGGATTGCTATTATGTTTATGGTCCGCCGGATTGCCTACGTCCAGAGTTGCTGAGCTGGAGTCGAAGGTGCCACAGAATGTGTCCTCCTTTTTTGTTTATATAAAACATGGTGGTTGTGTTGTCAGTTTGTATTAGAATTGTTTTCCTGTACAACTCTTTCTGAAAGGCTTTTAAGACTAGGAACACTGTCTTTAACTCTAGCATGTTGATGTGCCGTACAACCTCCTGTTGTGTCCATAGTCCCCTCACCTTGAGGGTGTCCATGTGAGCACCCCATCCTATTTGTGAGGCATCTGTTATGGTCACTGTTAGAGTTGTTTGCTTGAAAGATATCCCTTGGGATATGTTCCCCTTGTTCCACCCTGCTATTTCTTCCTGTATTTGTTGCGTGACAACCACTAGATCCTCTCAACTCCCCGTTGCCTGTGACCATTGTGCTGGAAGTGATTCCTGGAATGGTCTCAGGTGTAGGCGCATGTTTGGGATTAAGTGAATGCATGAAGACATCATCTCTAGTAACTGCCCCACTGTCCTCACTGTCCGAGCTTCCCTTTCCGGTACAGCTGTGTCTCCTTCAATAAGGTTATTGTTCGTTTCTTGCTTGGAAATACTTTTCCCACTAATGTAGTTATTCTCGCTCCTAAGAACAGTTTTTCTTGTTCTGGTTCTGGAGAACATTTGTCCCAGAGTATTAAAAAGCCGAGCTGGATTAGTGTATCTATTACCTGGTGTATATGCTGTTTGCAGACTTTGTATGAGTTGGCCTCTACAAACCAATCATCCAGGTACGGATATGAATGCATTCCCTGTCTTCTTAAGTGTGCTGCTAGACACTTTGCTAACACTCCTGGTGCTGACTTCAGACCGAATGCTCGCACTTTAAATTAGTAGTGTGTGTGATTGACTACAAACCTCAATAACCTTTTGTGCCTGTTGTTCATAGGGATGTGCAAACAGGCATCCTTTAAGTCTATCATAGCCATGTAGTCTCCTTTTTGCAATTGAGGTATGACCTCTTGCAGGGTCGTCATCTTGAATCTGAGTTTTTATAAACTTGTTGAGGAATCTAAGATTAAAGACAGGAAGCAGTGTTTCGTCGATCTTTGGAATTAGGAAGTACGTAGAGTAATTTCCCTTATGTCTTTCCTTGTGTGGTACGTGTTCTATAGCTTCTTTTGCTTGTAGTGCTTGTACTTCTTGGAGTAACAGAGTAGTTTCTCCTTTGGAATGTATCCTCCTCCTTGGTCTTTTATTTGGAGGTGTTTTGACTAGTTCTATGCAGTCACCGTACCGTATTATCTTTAAAATCCATTTGTCGGAAGTGAGTTCCTTCCATTTTTGGTGGAAATTCTTTAGTCTGCCTCCTACTGGTGTAGATTGTTGGAGGAACGGTTTGTTTGTTTGATGTCTTTGATTCTTTGTGTGCACACTATGTGGTCTTTCTGGAGTGTATGCTGTCTTTGTAATACAGTCATTTAGTTGCTGTGGCTGTTCCACCTCTTCGTGGAAGGCCTCTTCCACGGGGGGATCCCCGAAAGGATTGTCTTCCTTGTTGGTATTGCCAATTTTGTTGCTGTCCTTGTTGCTGGCCCTGGTTTCCACCTTGGTAACCTTGCTGGAATGTTTGATGTGAAGTTGTGGGGTGATGGTTCCCTCTCCCTGCTGGCCTCCTTGAGGGAGTGGTTCCTCTACGCATGTTCCCTCTGAATTGTAGTTCTCCCATAGACCTTGCTGTTTCATTCTCTTTCTTTAATTGGTTCAGCGTGCTGTCCACAGAGCTGTTCCCCATTGAAAGGTGAGTTCAGTATGCTCTTTTGTACTTCTGTCTTGAATCCTGAGATACGCAGCCATGCGTGTCTTCTTTCCGTGATGCCGATCATCATCTGTCTGCTTGATGTTTTTCCAGGATCTAGGGGAGATTTTAAGCATGTATTTGCTATATTTTTCCCCTCTTCTACTAAGTGGCGTGCTAACTTTTGGTATTGTTCTGGTAGGTGTTTCAGTAGATCTACCTCCTCCCAGTGTTGTTATGCATGTCTGTTAAGCAAGGCATTGGAATTTGCGATTTCTCGAGGGTCTCAGCCGTTATTTAGTCCTTCTCTAAGGATCCTACGGAGTGTTTCTTTAGGGATGCAACTGCGGACATCGAGTGCTTTGACGCCAATGCTTCCTTTGAGGCCCCCCGAGTCCGTTTTTCTGGACTCGTCTACTTTCTTCGAGGACGACGGTTCTCTTACCTCTCTCTGAGTTTTCTTTTTGGCCTGGTCGACTTGGATGCCGAAGTCTGGTTCGCCTTCTGGACCTTCTGTGAAATTGTCCTCTTCCTCGCGCAAGAGTCCCAGGTCTCGTAGCGATGGTGCTGTGCTCTGGCCCTGAATGTTGTAGTTGGTTCTTCTCTGCCTCTCCCTTACCTCAACGTCTTCAGGGTGAATGCCAAATACGCGTTGCAATCTTCGCTTCGGTGATCAACCGGTAAGCAGAGGTTGCAGACTGGATGCTGGTCCTTCTGGGCATATTTATGGTGACAATTTTGGCAAAACCTGAATGGTGTGTTGTCCGTTACCATACACAGGGAGGCCCCTGTACGTGCATTATCCGTTTAATCGTTGACGAGGATCTTGTTTCCACTGTTAGTGCTGTCAGGCACCTTGATTCGAAGGCTGGTACCTTAAATCGCCGCTCTACAAGTTTTTTTTGCTATTTTTCGTCGATTCTTCACTCCAAATCCTGGAGCTCCTTCGTTATCGATCCAGACCCTATGGTGGAAAAAAAGACTCTGATGATGGCGGCCGCAGGTTGGAGCTTCCGGAGAAAGCACGTCAACGTTACAGGAGGGCACCAAATGGTGGGATGTCGACTCCCACTAACAGAAGAAAAACAAGCATTGGCATAGCCAATAGGTCTCGCCTTTGGGACCTTATAAGTGTTTAGCCATGCAACAGTTGCATAACTAAATACTTATAAGGTCCCAAAAGCGAGACCTATTGGCTATGCCAAGCGGCCGTGCAAGTGATTGCGATCAAACATCAAAGTGGCCGTGCGGCCGCGAAAGTGAAAGTAATCGCGGTTAAGCGCGCGTGCCCGCGCACATGCACTGTAGCTCTAGGCTGGCCTGGTAGCACTTTTTGGAGCCCTCTCAAAAAGTCTCCCCAGACCAGCGCATGCGCTGGGTCAGGCGAGACCTGAAAACCAACGACAAATACAGCAATTCCGGACCCAACTACTAGATATCAAATTATGCACAGCATGTGGATCCAGAAAAGATTCATGCTGCAAAAATATATATAAAAAACGTGGCCTTTGGTTCAACCACTGGCTTTCTTACAGAAGCCTCTTTCAGCCATTGCTGGAGTCTTTGTCAGTCGTGTCTTGGCTCGGCCCAGTACAGGTGCAGTCTGCTGTCATTGCCAGGTCACTACACATCGGAATCTCAGCCCTGCGGATTCCTGTTTTCCCTCAGCGAGGATGGATGTCCAACTTGTGGCCAAGAGGGGCACCTGCACACCTATGCCACAGGTAATGGGAAAATAGATCTCCGGTAAGGGGATTTGGCAGATTACCCACCCCAGGCTACTAAGTTAGGTAGCGCATGATAGGAGTACGACATACACAGGACATATATGCCAGCATGCACCGCTTTAGCAAGATCGTGGAATTGTATATTCTTTTCACTGTTTTATTAATGCTAATTACATATGCTTCTGCCTATTAATCATTGCAGCGCATATACTTTATACAAGGTTCACAGTGCTTCAATAAACATTGAAGCACCAGTTTGTGTGTTTCTTGTACATCTCTCTGGGTATGCACGAGTGACTGGGCGAAAGGGTTCTAGATCTGTTACCACGACCCCCGGGGAGTTGGGGTCGTCATCTTCTAAGGTTGCATAGTCCATTAATTACCTATCTAGGTCTAGGGGTACTTATGGGTGCCCTGTGAGCTAGCAGGACTATAGGCTGGCATATCCTCAGGGGGCGCAAGGAATAGGTTTACAAATGCACAGTGCCTGCTGAGAAATTTGAAGCCGTACAACAGGCTCTCCCAATTTTATCTTCTACTGTGTTATAACTGCAAAAATACATATATTAAACCCAGATCTATTGGCTTAGCGAATGCTTATTGAAGCAGTGGTGTAATTAAAAGGTGTACTATCACTACTTGAAATCTACTCATTTCAACACCCTCAGAAGGATGAAAGGCCGAGTTGAACTCAACGGGATTCAAACGCAGGACTTGCAGGGTACATACTCGTCTCGTCAGTAGGCGCACTGACCTATTAAACTATCTTAGTGGCTCAGACCTACAGCCACATCTTTTAAATCATATGGAAAGTGGAATGAACGATTTGCGAGACACACTTCTTAAGATAAGTCACCCACAGCCTATGTGAAAAGAGTCGTGAAATTAACCCAGGCATGTGTGGCGTTTAGAAGGTGACCAACATTAGAAAACACAACAAAGGCATCGAAAGGTGACATCAGGGGGTAGAAAAAAGGCAAACCCGGTTTGCTTTATCTTTTGTTAAACTTTGTGACATGCCCACACGGTTACGAGGTGACAATTGCATAGGTCCTGCTGCCAGGGCATCAAATGGGCCTGTCCTGGCGGTGATCAACACTGGCAGTTCTAAAAAGCAGGTGCTGAGACGGGTCCCTATCGGGCTCTCCATTTTTGCCCTCACCCTCAGGGTGGACACAAAAATCTTACCTCTGCAGCAGTACCACCCTTCACTGCTTTTGAGGTAACTTCAAAGAGACTCGTTATAGTTCTGTGTCTCATCATTCCAGAACTGAAGCATTTTCAATATTATATACAAGGAAGAAAGCCATAGTTGTTGCTTATTTATTATATGCAACTAACAACCATTGACAAAGCCAATAGCCCTGGCCTGTTGTAGGTGTATTGTTACTTGTAGTATATATCCGGATGATAGAAACAGCAAAATACCAGTCGGGTGGCACACTCTGCTAAGCACAGATTTTTAGCTTACGTGTCTTTCAGCCCACTCTTAACTACATCGGCCACGCCATTTTTGAGACCCCCCTAGTTTTTTCATTCCACTAAAGCTCTGCCTACTGATGCCAACGGGTCCTACAGTAACCCCTCATTTGTCAGTGCCTGGACTCGTCACTACCAAGTTGGGTATGACTTGAAATGAGCGGACCTGGCCTTGCCAAGGCGGCCCATCACAGCCTTCTGCCCAGCCCCCCCACCCCCCACTCTGCCCAACACTACAACCACTCGAATGACTCGACAAAGAGTACTGATCGATGAGCAGGATAGGATTACATCGCAAGATGCCACCAGGCTGGGAAGATCTCAAGCGGTGCTGAATCTATGATTGATAAGAACTTATGAAAGATGTCGACAAAGTCGCATCACCTGGAATGATTTGGTTTATACCAACAACTGGTTCGATGGCATCTAACCCTAAACCAGACTGTCTACTTCTTCCTCCCTCACCCTCCGGCAGCTCGGTTTCCAACCTAAACTAGTTACTATTTTGCAGGCCCAACTTTCTTCTAATTATGTGCGTTATGATTAACCGTTTTATCGAATCATTTCATTCGTATTTAATGTCTGCAGTCATCACTGTTCACCATGAGGCCGATGAAGAACCCAGGTCGCCCTTGGACTTTGCCCATTTCACTTTAGCATAGATAAGGAGGACACAATATGAATTATAATAGATACCTGACCACTGCCTTCCTAAGGTGTTTCTTTATCTCCTTAATTCTGCCGATGCCTCCAAATGAGAAAGACGAGTAGGGGAAAGGGGGAACGCAAGTACAAAGGGTGTCATAAGAGTTAGAGAGAGCCTAAGAGAAGGAAAATGAAGTAGGAAAAAAAGATGGAAAGGAAGAAGGAATAGAGGGAAGATGGAAAATTGAGTGAGGACCCAAAATAGGAAGGGTGTAAGTGAGAAAGAATGATGGGAAGCAGCATAGTTAGGAAAGGTGAGAGAAAAAAGGGTTTGTGGGAAAAGGGGGTTACAATAAAGAAGATCTGAAAAAATCAAGAAAGCACGGAGATAATGAAAGGAAAGAATAGATAGCGACGTGAGAGTGAAGGACAGTAGATGAAAATGTAAGGTATGATGAGAGAAAGAATACAAAATGAAAGATTGTGGAGAAAGGAAAATAATATGGAAGATATGATCATAGAATGTAGGATGGAATATGAAGCTGGACAAAAGAAAATAGGAGAAAATTAGATACAAGACAGGAAAGAAAGATGCCCCACAGATCTGGAGAAGGGAAAAACAAGATGGAAGATAGGGTGGGAGAAAGTAAAACAAAATTCAAAGAGTGGACATGAGAAAGGAAAACAAAATGGCATGTGGGACAGGATAACGTAAAAAGATTAAAGAGAATTAGAGAGATCAGAGCAGGATGGAAGATGGGAGAAAGGACAACAGGATGCAACACAGGACAGGAAAAAAGAAAAGAAGGATGGAAGATGTCCCAGAGAGCAGAAACAAGATAGAAAATAAGACACGAGGAAGGAGAAGAAGATTAAAGACAGTAATGGAGAAATTAAAATAAGCTAAAAGACAACGTAAAAGAAAGGAAAATAAGACTGAAGAAAGGATGATAAAAAAGAAAACAAGATAGAAGGTATGATACCTGCAAGGAAATCGTATGTAGGATAAAGTGAAAGAAAGGGAGACAAGATAAAACACAGGACATGGGGATATGTATGGAGAGAAAGATGGAATAAAACATGAAGGGGCAAAGGAATGGGTAATAGAAGATAATGGGGAGAGGGGGGGGGAAGAGAGAGAGGAGAGGAGAAGAGAGAGTCTGGAGTATGCTGCACATACTCATATAAACACTGAGGCCCTTATATCAAGTGTTTCCTTCCTATAGACAACCTGTTGACCACAAGTAATCAGAGATCCAAGCTGATGATATTCAATTCTATCAGTAAATCGCTAAAAAGCAAAACTTTAGCAGAACCTAGAAACCTGGCTGTCCACATTTAGGGCCGGATTAAGAGTCTGGTGGTCCGAGGATCCGCAGAGTCGTGGAGGAGCAGGGGTGGCGGTCCAGCCACTGCCACACCGGCATTCCGAGCGCCCTATTACAACTTGGACAGTCGGACCACAATTGCACCACCACAACTGCCAGGGATCTCTGCGGCGGTCTTGAGGCCGTGATAGGCTTGGTGGAACCACTGCGGTCCCAACAAGATTATTACAAGTTTCCTCTCTGCCATGGTTTTGATGGCCATCAATACTCCATGAAAACCGTGGCTGATAAGAAACAAGGGTGTGCCTCAAGGCAATGGGGTGCATGCAGGGGTGCACACGTTGTGCTACCTGTGTGCATGCACCCCAGTACCTGCACAGCATGGACTGCACCACTCCATGCCACGCAGGTACTGTCTTTGACATTCCCACTGTGGTGCCTATTTCATAGGCACTGCCGTGGGACCACCAAAGAACCGTCCGCCAGTGACAAAAAAAGTTAGAATCTGGCAAGGGGTGTGGAAACAGGTTTGGCGGTGCGGGAGTGGGCTGCTGGCGTGGCGGTCCTACTCCTGCACCACCACACTCGTAATCAGGCCCCTAGTGTAGGATACCTCTTGTTTCAATCTCAAACCAAAAGGGTAACTTCTCAATGTTGGATTCTCCTTCATCTTCTCCACTAAGTTCATTCCTCCACTCATATACGGTCAGTCAATCGCATAAGGAGCAAGGTCAACGCACAGAATCACTTGATTACAAATTTAAGAGTCAAAAAGGATTCCTAAATTATATTTTACCACTACCTTCTCCAAATAATCATCCATTTCATCGCTGCACAATAGGACCACACGAAACATACTGCCTAGGACTGAAATCTCACGACTCATCTACAGTAACTCACTTCCTGGTCCAGCTTCACATGTTATCTCTACTCTAGAAATGATCCTTCGAGCATGCCTCAGCTAGACTGGGAGCCTTGGGGACTCAATCTCGCAGATTTTGAAGCCTCTGTGCCATATTCCTGTAGCACCCAAACTGCCCTCAAGTGAACTATTAGGAGCTATGAAATGGTTCAGCAATCTACGACCTTGAAGGCGGAGGCTCAAAATGCAGATTCCTCATCTTGTGAATATTTCTCGGTCCTGAGACAGGATCCAGCAATTTTAAAGCAGTGCTGCTTCGTACGGGTAGGTGTCGTCCTGCGGCTCCACGCCAATGTTGTTCCGCTCTGGAACTGACCAGGGAAGTCGTGTATAGGTGCCACCAATAAACGCGGACATCGGTCGACTTGTTAGGCTGTCTGCGCCCTTAGACAGAGAGCCCATCGGCACATTATCATGACCAGTGTGCAAGTCTCTGGATTGGGACCTTTTAAGATGGACAAGAGTTCAGTTCACAGAACGGGAAGGCGGGGCAGTAAATGAAGAATACGCAGATAGCGTAGCCATCAGAGCGACTGATAGCAAAAGGTAAGTAACTCGTTCTTCTGATAGATACTTCTAACCGCAGGTTCCTTCCTTGCGAGAATAGACACCAGAGCAGCACCGCCCCTTGAGACGGGTCACAAACAGCTATGGGAATGTGAGCAGACTGTGTTCTCACTTATGACGTCATAAACAGGCAAATGAATGTAAGCATCTTGTGTTCTCGTTTGATCCCAAATGGCTCTACTAAATCACAATCAGCTATGGGAATGTGAGCAGACTGGGTTCTTATTGATGACATCACAAACAGTCAATGAACTGTAAACGTGTATTCTCTTTTTGAGATATCACAGTTGTACGTAAACACATTCTGCTCTCGTTCCATGACGTCACAGGCTATGACATGTAAACAGCACTCTCTATTACATCACTAACCAGATAGGGGAATATGAACATAGTATGTTCTCATTTATGACATAATAAGCAGTCAATGAAATGCAAACATGACAGGTTCACTTTCTATGACATCACAAGCAGTTCAATGTAAACAGATAAAGCCCCTTATCTATTGTGTACAAGGCAGTTGAATGTAACTCGACAGTGTCCCAAGGCCGTGACATCACAAACAGCCGCGGAAATGGAAATAACCACTTTTAAACACCAGAATGCAGTTAAAGTTAGCAGAATGTTAGTAGTTTCAAGACTGCCAGGACCTGTCTTTCATTTTAACGTATTTCGGGCAAATGGTCTCATATCTGGAGATCGGCTGCCCTTGGCATGGGAACAGGGCGAGTCAGGCTCCGGAAGTGATGTCACAGTCTGGGTTCTCTCGCCAGAGCCAGACCAGTCTGTGACGTCTCTCCAGGAATCGAAAGAAAGCAAGCACGGAATTTAAACATTTCTCCAGGATGGGATGCAAAGCAAATAATAAATCGCAAAATTATAAGATCATAAAATAACACAAAAGTAATCGTAACAACCAAAAGGGGCCCTTTAAAATCACCCTTCAGTGCCCCCTAAACCCATGGCCCTTTCTGACCTGCCACCAAGATCAGTGATGCGCCCCGCGCCGCTGCCAATCACTCCGGCAGGAGGGGGCATGAAAAGGGTGCCCTCCGTACCCAGAGAAAACTTCTTCTCCGCCGCGGTGTCCCCGGCACGTCTGGCGCCTCCTGCCTCCGGCGAGCTGGGTCTGCGCGGGGAGAGCGGGCGGCGGATTTAATGATGCTGTAATCCATTCCAAAATATGCCGGTCGGTCGCCCTGGCAACACGGCCAGCCGCGAGCCCAAGAATTTGAAACGCTATAATGCATCGGCGGATGGAGCACCGTGGCATAGGGGCTGGAGGGGCCGGGAGGTGGCAGGTCTGCCTGTGTCTGGGAGGGCGACGGGCATCCTTCGGTGCCCTTACCTGTCCTCGCCACCTGGGCCCCGTCACCATCCTGCAGGCAGACACCAGCCAAGGACGGTGGCCGGGTACAGCCGAGCGGAATCAGCACAACCAGTGGGAAGAGCTGGAGACCCCAGCTGAGAGTCAGCAGCTCGAAGCACGTGCCAGGTCTGGCAGTAATGAGGTCTGAAGATCCAGGACTCAACGACGACGTTTGGTTACACAAAGGAACAAAGTGCAGAACTACAAAACATCAACATCTGTAAGTAAAAGGCAAACAAAATAAGGAAGAAGATAAATGCAAAGTAAACAAAGAAAATAAAAAATAAGTAGTTTTAGATTTATTTAACTTAGACAATAAACTTCTTTGGAGTGAACCTCATTCCATGGGACTCGCGGGACCATCTCTGGTGTCTATCCCAGGAAGCGCGGAAGGGATGCTGGCTTCAAAATTCTGCATTGAAGCTTTCTTAGTAAGTCATTGCGCCAAATCCGGCAGTTCTCATGTTCAACACATCATGTGTGTCCATTGTGGTTTTAAACGGTTTAGAAATTGCAGCTGTCCTCCCACCCATCCTCACAAGAGTTTTGACTTGTAGTAATTCACCAACCCGCCAACGTGCACCAGCTGATAAGGATTCTTCTATCCCTTCCAGACAGAACCACAGATATCCAGTCTGGGGCAACATGCTGAAACAAAGAACCTCTTTGACCAATACCAAGAATTATTTTTGAGGAGTGGTCCCTGGAGATAGAATATCATCTGAAACAGTTTTGATATCTGTTCTCTCTCTAACAATTCTTTGACCCCCGATAGTATTGAATCTCATGTTGCGGTTTTTAATTAATGTGTGAAGATTGTATGTAGTAGAGAGTGTGGTGAGAATGGATGATGGCTGGTAGCTGTGGGTATGTGAAAATTTATGATTAACTTGTCTAAAACAAATGTCTTCTTTGCAATTATTGTTTTGTTGTATAATTAATGGATGTTATTGAATATGTATACAAGTAATTTTTGTAATTGAATGCATTCAATTATAATATGATGATGAAAACTGTGTTATTGGAAAAAGATTTATATCTTCAAAAAAATTATAAATAAATAAATGAGTTTATATAGGTTTTTGTATCTATTTGAACGGGTTAGAGGTCTTTGATCTCTCTGATCTTGTTTGTGGCAGGGTGGAACCTGATTAGGTCGAATTCAAAGTAATATAGGTCTGGAAAGAGGTTCTTTGTTTGGAATTTGTCTTGTTCTTCTCCCCCTTCCTCTTAGACCTTAAAGTATCTTGTAGGGGGGCGGGGGGGGCCTTTTTCATTACGACATGCTGGGCCAGGCCATTCGGCGTATATCACCCAAGGAGCAGATCTTCCGACCATCCCTACGCGTCAATAGCTCAATGTACTGTTGACGCAGTCGGACTCTGCACCATTTGAGATGTGCTTAGATGGAGCTTGAAGAACATCTCCACGACGGCAGGAGGCCGGCCAGTCCATCCACCACGGCTCAGATCCGCACCCTCCAGCCTCGACTGTCACCCTTCTTCCATCAACCAAACAATCTTCCCATCTATGGGTCAACGTTGCGGCTCTACCTAAACTAAACAAGTTAGGCCTGCTAAAATATACCACATGAGCTATATACGATGGCAAATGTCTCAAAGTCATTGTCCAACTACACTGCATTAACACCATCTGCAGGAAAGTGCCTCTTTTGACATGGTCAGCCCCCGCTTTTTGCCTGATGCGATTTTGAATAAAAGGGCCAAACAGGTCCCCTGTGGCAGAGCTCTTTCCTAAAACTGTAACATGATTGGCACTACTTAAGCAACCCCTGTAGGTCCCTAGTAACTGGTACCCCTGGCACGTAGACCATTGGGGCTGAAGAGGCTCCGCTGGGGCTGCAGCACTAAGTGTGCCACCCTAGGAACCCCGCACCAAGACCATGCACACTGCCACGGCCACGGCAGGCTGCATGTCTTGGCGCAGAGAAAACAAAGACTTGACATTGCACTCATCCCTGTGTGCCGTGCTCACTGACAGCAAAGGGACCCAATTGGATCGGTCGGGGACCTTGGATATTATCGGGCTTTAGACATACTGGTCCCCAACAAGGACGATAGAAGCAAGGAAAGATGAATATAGCCTCAGAATCAGTACTATATTTCAAGCTGTCCCGCCGGACAGGATTGATTTAGTATTTAAAGTGCATACACAGAATAAATTGGGACACAGTCCTGCATCCAACTTAAAATAAAACAAAAAACATAAACAAAGGCTCATGCAGAATGAATGCTTGTATACCGTACATTAAAAAATAAGACAAGCATCAATGTATGGAGACAACGTGACACATGAATAATGACCGGTACAATAGGTCCTGCACTATATGTCGTTCACCCAGCACCTGGACCTTAGGTTCGGCACTATATGTCATTCACCAGCACCAGAATATTGGCTTCTACACTGTCTGCCATTCGACCAACATCTAAACGTGGCACCAACACCTGAAGTGTGGTTCCTGCGCATTGTCTGCCACACTGGTGACCTCAAAAGCATGGCTTTTACACGGATTACCAGACCACTGCTCCTGAACCCCGGTGCCTACCCTGACTGTCAACCCATTGGCACAAGATCCGAGGCACATGCCGTGACTGCCATCACACTGGCGTCGGAAGCATGGCTCCTAGACAGTCTCTGCCATGCCACCAGTGCCACAACCTTGGAACCTGTGTGGTCTGCCATGACACCTACACAAGACCCTTGGCTACAGTCTGCCACACTTCTGGCCATGTATGGTATACTGGCTAGGACTGAGCTACCAAACACTATATAGACAGCCAGTGAGGTGTGCAGGATAGCAACAAAGAATGTGCAAAGAAACACTGGCATATGAATTTTTGTGATTAATATTTACACATTTTCGGTCGTTCTAAAACTAAACAGGACTTTCCTGTTTGGTAGAGTTCAACAAGCACGGTCAACTGCATGACTCCCAAGTTCACTACCATATTCTGCCGTCTGCAAGATCTCAATATTCAGAGTTGCGGAAATCATTTGAAAATAGATCCAAGTTAGAGCAATTAACAGCTCACGACACTGTTTCAAAACAGACGCCAGCCAAAGCTACTAACAACTCCAGGCTACGGTTTCAAAATGGACGCAGTAAGCAACACTGTTTCAAAACAGACGCCAGCCAAAGCTACTAACAACTCCAGGATACGGTTTCAAAATGGACGCCAGCAAGCAACACTGTTTCAAAATGGACACCAGACAAATCTAAAAGCAGCTCCAGGACACGGTTTCAAAATGGACGCCAGTAAGCAACACTGTTTCAAAACAGACGCCAGCCAAAGCTACTAACAACTCCAGGATACGGTTTCAAAATGGACGCCAGCAAGCAACACTGTTTCAAAATGGACACCAGACAAATCTAAAAGCAGCTCCAGGACACGGTTTCAAAATGGACGCCAGTAAGCAACACTGTTTCAAAACAGACGCCAGCCAAAGCTACTAACAACTCCAGGATACGGTTTCAAAATGGACGCCAGCAAGCAACACTGTTTCAAAATGGACACCAGACAAATCTAAAAGCAGCTCCAGGACACGGTTTCAAAATGGACGCCAGTAAGCAACACTGTTTCAAAATGGACACCAGACAAATCTAAAAGCAGCTCTAGAACACGGTTTCAAAATGGAGGCCAGGTCAGCACTACAAGCAGCTCACAAATATCGTTTCAAAATGGACGTCGACTAGAAATAAAAAACAGCTCTGTGAAATTAAAGAAGGAGCAGGGAGGAGGTGCTAAAGGGGGATAACCTCCCACTACATGGACATGGACAAACAAGGGATAAGAGTTAGTTGAAAGAGTAAGTCCTCGTGCCAGCTCCCCCTGTGACAGTCTCCTGTCCAACTTGCACGCAGTCCACTACCCTCTGCTGCCTGTCTACCTGCTGCCCTCTGTGCCTCCTCTGCTCATTTTTCGGCACACTATTTTGTCTTTACTGTTCGTTTTACTACTTTCTGTTCTGTCTTTTCTGCTCAATTTACTGTCCTCTGTTTTGACTTTCTGCTTGTTGTCTGCAATTTACTTTGCCTTTTTTCTGCTTGTTTATTCTCGCCATCTAGTGCCCTGCCCTCTCCAAAGACCTACTTAATGGAGGCAGCAGCGCGACCCCCATTGAGCAGGTCCGCCTGTCAGCTCTCCCCTGTGATGGTTCTTCTGTCCAGCTGGCCCGCAGTCTATCTGCTGCCCTCTGTTTGTGCCTCCTCTGCTCGTTTCTTGCACTGTTTGCGCCTCCTCTGCTGGTTTTTCTTTCCTCTCTTCTGCCTTTCTGCTCTGTTTTGCCTTTTCTGCTCGTTTTGTGCCCTTTACTTTGCCTTTTCTGCTGGTTTCTTCCCTGTTCACACATTTTCCCTCCTCCCACTACCGTTGTCTCGCCCTCCATGGGGGTGCGACCCCCCCATTGAGCAGATCCTTGTGCCAGTCCCCCTATAACAGTTTCCTGCCCAGTTTGCCCACAGTATGCCACCCTCTTCTGTCTATCTGATGCCCTCCGTGTGTGCCTCCTCTGCTCATTTTCTACTCTCTCTTCTGCCCGTTTCTCTGCTCTCTACCCTCGTTTCTCTGACGGAGACGTCGCACCCACAGTGCCCAGATACCCCAGGGGTGATAAAGATGCGCTATACAAATGCTGATTTATTGAACATAGAGGGAAGGGTCGATATTTGGATGATTTCCTAGGAGAATGAACAGATGTTTGGAGGGAGTTCATAATTGAGGAGAATGTACAGATGTTTGGAGGAGAATGTACAGATGTTTGGAGGGAGTTCATAATTGAGGAGAATGTACAGATGTTTGGAGGGAGTTCATAATTGAGGAGAATGTACAGATGTTTGGAGGGAGTTCATAATTGAGGAGAATGTACAGATGTTTGGAGGGAGTCCATAATTGCACCTCTTTGTAGAAGTCGTAATTCAGAATAAGAGTCCCTCTATTTTACTTCTTATGATTTTATGTTCAAATACTTAATGAGAGTGAATTTTGCCCACAGGGGGGCAAGTATCACAGTATAGTAAGAACAACTGTTCCATCACAAATAAAGATGATGGAGAAATAAAGGGGAGGTGCAGAGGCAGCAAAACAAAAGCGCATTAGACAGAGAGCAGTTTAAATATGAAACGAAGTTTTACATTCCTTACAAAACTGCAGCAAAGAAGGCGCTGATGGGATCGAGGGAGGCAAAGCACTTCAAACTCTGCAGCATCCAGAGGACAAACTTGGTTTTGAACCATAGATTTTCTAACTTTTTGAATATCAAGTTGCAATCTCTATTTGAGAACTACAGGCATCCACACAGGGGAGGATGTATTTGAGATCACCGACTTGTTCACTACACAGCTGAAACTAAGGGTTATGGGCAAGCCCAGTGGCAGCCAGCAGAGTGGACATGATAACTTTCTGTATTCAGACAGAAAGCTGTGGCGGAAGAAGGCTTCCAAGGGGAATTTAGCTAGGTATAGGCCTCCAGGCAGTGGCTGTGCAGCTAGTAGGAAGAAGGCTGTCGAACGCTCTACTTAGCAAACGTGAAGTGCAGCACTGTACTTGTCCACAAGTTATGGCTCCGCTGTGATGTTTAGTTTACAAAGTTACATTTGGGTAGCATAGATTGCTCCGTGGATGACTCTTCCAGAATACTAAATTAGATAAGTTGAGACACAGCTGACACGTTTCGCTCTTGCAAGTCACTTCATGAAGCTTTTTCAGGGCAGAAAAAAAACCTTAATGACCCACAGCAAACGCTACTTCAGGTATTACTGAAGAGCTAAGAAACTTGATCACACCCTCCCCTAAAGGCCCCTTAATCTCCTTGAATTGAATACAAGTATCGCCTCTTAAGACAGCAGGCACAACTTTTAGGACTATTATTTCACCAATATGTTCACTTCCAGAACAAATGTGTACTTGAAGACAATTTCCTTAAAAAAAAGGAACCAGGGGCTATTTTTAATCCGGTTCTGCACACATGCTCCAAGGCAACAATGAGCAACAGTTGGGGTGTCCCTTAGGAACTGCACACCCCCTCTGTTTCACATACTTGCAGACAATGCCTCTTTGAGGAGAGTTTGCCTTATTCGGGACAAACCACTCACTGAAGAGACCAAAACCTTGAACCAAGCCTTCTCTTCTTTTCTCCCAAGGTTCTGGAACCCGGCGCCTGACCAAACATCTGCTCTTCAATCCTCAACTTCTGGAAAGCAGTAAGACTGATGTGATGCCGTCTCCATAGGATGTTTTCTCCCGTTCCATGTGATACGATACCCAACGCATGAGGTATGGACCCACTCTACAAATCTCTGTGTAAAGTTATGATTGGGATATCCATGCTTGACTTCTATTTGATACCCCATCCGCCATCTTTAACTGGTCCCCAAAATAATTCACAGCAGCGATGCATGCTGCTGCTCTACAACCATGAACCAAGTAATTGGGTCTCCATCTCGAACTGCGTTGCTTAAATCAAGCAGATGTTGGCCAAGTATTGCTACCCCGGTACGAAAAATTACCGGCCAAAGGGATTTTTATGGTAAAGCTACCATCTCTATACGAGCAACTGTTCTGTAGAAATAGGTTTTTCTCTTAATAAGTTGGAACCCTTTAAAAGTAGCCTAGTACAGCTGCCCTGGAGAGTGGCTATAATTACTGCGCTCTGTGTATAAAACCTTCCTTTGACGCGCGCGGTTGTGGTACAATACCACTCAGGGCCTGCTGAGAGTGCATCTACTCTGGAATTGGTTTCTCACTGTTATCTGTCCCTGTGCACCATGGCAACAAATTCACTTCCATCTTTTGAACAGCCTAATTCATGAATCTCCTTGCAAACAGCCAAGGCCGAAGAACGACACTCCGCCGTGCCACGGATCGGCCTCGTGAGTTGCGGACACAGGTGATGGGGATGATTCACGAAATTTTGGAAAGGCCATGCACTTGTTTACAGACTGAGACTCATGGCGCATAGAAGCTTCGCAATCTGCGGCTCCCCTTGGTAGAGAAGGAGGACAGCTTTGTGGCAATAATGTAATATGTAGCGCGGAGAAGCCAGCAGCAGATGTGTGCCTGTGGCACGCCAATACCTCATGGGTATATCTTGTAGAAGGCCTAGTGGATAATTCTGTGGTCTAGTGGATGAGTTGCTGTCTACTCAGTGAGAGATGTGGTGTGGTCTGCTGAAGGGGTTAGGTCTAGTGTAAGTGATGTGGTCTAGAGGAAGGGACGTGGTCTAGAGGAAGGGACGTGGTCTAGAGGAAGGGACGTGGTCTAGAGCAAGGGACGTGGTCTAGAGCAAGGGACGTGGTCTAGAGCAAGGGACGTGGTCTAGAGCAAGGGACGTGGTCTAGAGCAAGGGACGTGGTCTAGAGCAAGGGACGTGGTCTAGAGCAAGGGACGTGGTCTAGAGCAAGGGACGTGGTCTAGAGCAAGGGACGTGGTCTAGAGCAAGGGACGTGGTCTAGAGCAAGGGACGTGGTCTAGAGGAAGGGACGTGGTCTAGAGGAAGGGACGTGGTCTAGAGGAAGGGACGTGGTCTAGAGGAAGGGACGTGGTCTAGAGGAAGGGACGTGGTCTAGAGGAAGGGACGTGGTCTAGAGGAAGGGACGTGGTCTAGAGGAAGGGACGTGGTCTAGAGGAAGGGACGTAGTCTAGAGGAAGGGACGTAGTCTAGAGGAAGGGACGTAGTCTAGAGGAAGGGACGTGGTCTAGAGCAAGGGACGTGGTCTAGAGCAAGGGACGTGGTCTAGAGCAAGGGACGTGGTCTAGAGCAAGGGACGTGGTCTAGAGCAAGGGACGTGGTCTAGAGCAAGGGACGTGGTCTAGAGCAAGGGACGTGGTCTAGAGCAAGGGACGTAGTCTAGAGGAAGGAACGTAGTCTAGAGGAAGGGACGTGGTCTAGAGGAAGGGACGTGGTCTAGAGGAAGGGACGTGGTCTAGAGGAAGGGACGTGGTCTAGAGGAAGGGACGTGGTCTAGAGGAAGGGACGTGGTCTAGAGGAAGGGACGTGGTCTAGAGGAAGGGACGTAGTCTAGAGGAAGGGACGGGGTCTATGAAAGAGGTGACGTCGCGGGATAGCCTTAGCAAAGATAAGCTGGCCTTAATGAAGTAAGGAGATTTATAATCAGACTGTGATAAAGGTGAGATCTGGTGGAAGGAGCGTAATCTAGTGACAGGGGCGTTGTCTCGTTCAAGGGATGTGGTCTGGTAGAAGGGGGTATAGTATAACACTAAGTAAACTGGTTCAGTAGCAGCTGTAAGGTCTAATGGAAACACAGAGGTCTCCCTCTATGGGTGTTGTCTAGTGGAAGAGGTACGCGTTCATGAAAGTGAACTGGTCTAATGGAAGGGATGTGGCCTGGTGGTGAGAACGTGGTCTAGTGCAAGAGGTGTGTTCTAATGCCTGCGGGTTTGGCCTATGTGAAGGGGTTTGTCCTACTAGAATGTGAACTGGTCTTGTGGAAAGGGTGTGGCCTATTCACAGGAGTGTGATGTGGCAGGAGAGGTTTGGCCAAATGGAACAAGTGTGGTTTCGTTGATGTGTCGTGTCCTAATGGAATGTGAAGTGATCGAAGAGAAAGGGTGCGATATAGTGTTGGGGTGGTCCAGTGGAAGGAATGTTGTCTAATCCCTGGGGTTTAGTCTAGTCTAAGGAGCGTGGTAAATTGAAAAGAGTGTTGACTAGCTGAAGAGGTGTGGTCTAGTCAAACGAAAGTGACCTGTTCTAAATCCATCGCCTTGCTTCCGGGGGACTGCAGTCTGGAATCCCTATTACATCACATGTGAAATCGCAATATGGCACAAAACTGTCTGCATGCGATTTCAAGCTCGGATACACTGAAAAACTTATATCTACTTTCAAGGACTACAGCTCCCATAGTGCACTACTACATAATCACAAAGACCAGGCATTCATTGTAGAATGCTTTATCTGGGACTAATCCTGCTGTTCCTCAGCACTAGACACTCTCTTCCAGGACTTGAGAGAAGGAAACTCAGCACACCTGTGACTAGTCTTGTGCAGCCCAATCATGTGACTCCGCCCTTGCTTGCTGCTGCCTGGAACTGCTTATAGGTTCCTTGTTCTTGCATCGATGCTTGAACCTCTGTGTGCTGGAACTCGTGTTGCCCGTTCACCTGAGCAGCTCCTGCCTTGATTCCTCCTGAGCCTGTGTCCTGTTCCAGATCCTGAGCCGGTGTCCTGTTTCAGATCCTGAGCCTGTGTCCTATTCCAGGGCAGCTAGCTGCAGATTGTCTCCCAGCCCAGACTTGTATTGTGCTTACTCCCATTCCTGCCTTTTGTCTACATTCCTCTGCAGCACCTGGGCAGCTCCCTTTCTACTGTGCTTCTAGTTTGTTCCTTCAGTTTCCTTTCTTTTCTATGAGGTTCGCAGGGTCACTATATGTAAGAGTAAGATACTCAGAGACGTTGACTTCCATATTGCTGAAGAAAGTTCTGAGCCTGACCTGGTTAGAGTGGAGTAGCCAGACCTTCGGCCGCCCGTAGCAGCCCGTGCCTTTGCCACCTCGTGATGGTCGCCGGTAAGAGAGGCGTGGACTAGTGTCAGTAGTGTAGTCTAATGGAGGGAGTGTCGACTAGTTGAAGGGGTGTGGTCTAATCGATGGAATGTGGTTAATTGAATGCAGTGTCGACTAGTTGAAGGGGTGTGGTCTAATCGAAGGAATGTGGTTAATTGGAGGCAGTGTCGACTAGTTGAAGGGGTGTGGTCTAATCAATGGAATTTGGTTAATTGGAGGCAGTGTCGACTAGTTGAAGGGGCGTGGTCTAATCGATGGAATGTGGTTAATTGGAGGCAGTGTCGACTAGTTGAAGGGGCGTGGTCTAATCGATGGAATGTGGTTAATTGGAGGCAGTGTCGACTAGTTGAAGGGGTGTGGTCTAATCGAAGGAATCTGGCTAATGGAAGGAAAGTCGACTATTTAAAGGGGTGTGGTCTAGTCAATGGGGCGTGGTCTAATCCAAGAAGTGTGGTCTAATGGAAAGATTGTCGACTAGTTGTGGTCTAGTTAAAAAAAAAAGTGGTCCCTCATAGAACGTGAACAGATTTGGTGCGCACAGTGTGGTCAAATGCAAAGTTTTTTGTCTGGTGGTGAGGGTAGGTCTTGGTAAAAGGCTGTGCTGTGAAGAAAAGGTTGTGGTGTGATGAGAGAGGCGTGGCCTACCAAAGTTTAATGTATTTTAGATTCCTTATACACTGCTTCTTTTGAAGAACATAGGGATATTTACATATTTCATTAAGAAAGTTTGTCTTTGTATCCAAAGTAATGTTTAGGATTTCATTTTTATGTGAATATTTCTATAACATATATGGATACCACTATTTAAACAGGAAAACAATTAACCATTGTAAAAAGCGCTACATCCACTTCCGTTTGTTGCCTGTGTGTGATTATTATGCATTTCCTTAAGGCTGCTGCAGACAGTGCCCCACTGAGCAACCACTTAAGGATGAATAGCAGAGTAGGCCCAGCTGAGATTCGAGGCAGTGGAATCCACAGCAGGCAGGCTGCACCTCTGAATCTTCATCCCAGAAGGGAATTCTGATTGGACAGTGCTCACGCGTATCTTGTTTTATTGCAGATAAGTGTAAGCTCGATGAGCGCTTACAAAGCTGTCTTGTGGAGGGTAGCGAGAAACGAATGACCTCACGACTCTATCGTTTCACTCTAACCTGATTGGGTGGTATCATGGGATCTATGTGTAGCTGTTGCAAATGATATAAGTGCGTGATTTACGTTAGTGCAATATGAACATGGGCACAGATTTTCTCCAGACATGCTTTGTCCACTTTCGAGAAAACTTAAGAGTACAGCGGGGCACTCTCTTTATTGGAGACCTGCTTTTATTCCCCTTTCCCTTTGAGACAACTCTATGTCAGTTTCACCTCATAAAACCTTGGTTGATTTGAACCTCATATTAACTAAAGCATTCCTGTATTGATTATTGATTGGCACTAACTTGCTGATTTTGGCCTCTGTAAACATTTCAACCTTTAATAAGCCCTATGGTTTGAAAACACCATCACCCCGTGCCCTGCGGAGCCAAATTGCTTCACGTTATTGATTTGTTGACCAGCCTCAGTTGCGAACTTTGATTCATCAGATAGCGCTTTATGGGCCCCAAACTTGCACAGAGAAAAGCGCTAACACCAGTCCTGCTAGAAACCTCTGCTGGGAGCACACACGAAGGCCATAGTGGAGCACCACAGACCCTGCAGATGGGCACGTACAGGACAGCAAGGCGAGTGTCCAGGCCCTGCCAACAACCAATGCACATCATGCAGAAATGTGTGAGAACCCCACTGAGCATCCCCCAGAGGCCGGCAGGGTACAGGGCCTAGCTCTTGTCTCAGCCGCTCATCCTTCTGATGTCGATATCAAGAACATCATAATCCAAAGCTATACTTGATAAAGTGCTTAGAGGCGTTTCAGTTTTTGCTGTGCACTAGATACTTTGTTTTGTGTTATCAAAGACGCACGTGGGTACCCCTAGGAGGGATTGGAGACATTTCAGTTTGTGGTATGCGCTACATAAACAAGGTTGTTTGTCCTTTTTATTTTCAAAGATGCCGGTGGACACCTTAGCAGGGCTGCCACAGGTCGCCCCCGCTACGAACTCCCCCTAGCTCCTCTTAATATAGGGAGCTTGTTCTGCCTGCACCCCCTGGGGTGGCATTGTGCTAAGGTGCCCATGGCCCTACAGGAGAGCAGCTGCTCCCATGCCCCCTCCGGACACCTCCCTGTGTGCGCCAGCTGTCCTGGCACCACCCAGAGGGGCTGGGGCTGCTGTTAACCAATCCGAGGAGGGGCATGGCCGCCGCAGGCCCTGGGCACAGACGGCTAATCTGATTGAGTCCGCTCTGCCTGCGCGCGCGCAGGGGCGCCCTGCGGGCAGCGCTGTCAAAGAGTAGCTTAATCTACACCAATTAGGCGCTAATGCAAGAGCTAAAGCGCTGCCTTGGGACAAGCCGCGTTCAGACCATGTGCTCCACGATTATCGGCAAAGAACTGTGAACTGGATGGCTGGGATGAAAGCTGCATCCTCCAAGTCAATTTCGGTGTCTAGCAGGGCACTGCCAAGCCTTCATCCTTCCCAGTCCGTCAAATGCGTACCAGTGAGCCGGGTCACGAGAACGGATATCATTAAAGCACCAAGACACAGCCAAGCTTGTGTTTATCCGGCGAGACCGTCCAGTGGGTTAATGGTCCGCCAATGAAATCAAACATGGACTGGTAAATTACAGGATCGAATGATTGCAGGGCCGACTTTGCTCATCATCCTTTGAGTCACGTTGAATACGAGTACCAATACGATGATTAATCCTAATGGCTAATATTCACGGTAATACGAACGCGTACAATTTAGGGAGCGAGTGACACATAGAATAAGTTATTAATATTCTTATACTTATTAAATGTAAACCCAAAACTGCCTTAAATTCACATTTCTTTGATTTAAAAGGACCAGTGCGACGGAGACAATGGATCTGAGACCGAGAAGGATAAACTCGATCACAAACAAAGAATGTAGCCCCCTAAAGACGGGTGTTATTCGTTTAACAGCGAGCGCTTGGTAACTTGGATTTCAGCAAGCAGTCAGGACGCAGGAGGAGAGGTCCCTTCTGGCCATGAAGCAATTTAGCCCAAAACTCTGTGGAGATAATATCTTCAAGACAGTTCTGTTTTTGAGCGAACAACCAGCCCTGACAGACAGACACACACACACACACACACACACACACACACACACACACCCTGCACAACTTCAAAACTGCATGCTTGTGGTAGAGCATGCCTACTCAATTGTATGTCTTCTAGCAGTTTGGTCTGGTCTGTTCCCACCCGGTTCAGGCACAGGGTCAAGACTGATTTGCATATAGCTGGGTCTTAACTGAGGTGGGGAAAGTTTCAGCGCTCTGTCCATCATCTCCTTGTTTTTGCTTTGTTCACCCTAAGTTGGCAGGGTATGTCCAGACGTGGGTCCCTTGCTCACTTTGCCACTGGATTCAAGCTAGCCTGGCTGATGAAGGGTGTTACCCAGAAACTGGTCCCAGGATGCTTGTTTTCCGGTCCAGGGAAGACCGGGCTTGGCAGTTTGGGCCGGTCTGTTCCCATGAGGCACAGGGTCAAGACTGATTTGCATATAGCTGAGTCTGACCTGAGGTGGCGAAGTGAGCTAAAGAATGGTGATGGATTCGACTCCATCATATCGTTGGCAGGATGTGCCCAGATGTGGGTCCCTTGCTCACTTTGCCACTGGATTCAAGCTAACTTGGCTGATGAAGGGTGTTACCCAGAAACTAGTCCCAGGCCGCTTGTTTCTGGTTCAGGCACGGGGTCAAGACTGATTTGCATACAGATGGTTCTGAACTGAGGTGGGGAAGTGAGCTAAAGAATGATGATGGATTCAACCCAGATCTGTGACTGGGGGAGAGCCTGGTGTAGTGTTCTAGATACACCTACAGAGCCTGGCGTAGTGTTCTAGATACACCTTCAGAGCCTGGTGTAGTGTTCTAGATACACCTACAGTGCCTGGTGCAGTGTTCTAGATACACCTTCAGAGCTTCGCGTAGTGTTGTAGATACACCGACAGAGCCTGGTGTAGTGTTCTAGATACACCTTCAGAGCCTGGCGTAGTGATCTAGATACACCTACAGTGCCTGGTGTAGTGTTCTAGATACACCTACAGAGCCTGGCGTAGTGTTCTAGATACACCTACAGAGCCTGGTGTAGTGTTCTAGATACACCTACAGAGCCTGGCGTAGTGTTCTAGATACAGCTACAGAGCCTGGTGTAGTGTTCTAGATACAGCTACAGAGCCTGGCGTAGTGTTCTAGATACACCTACAGAGCCTGGCATAGTGTTCTAGATACACCTACAGAGCCTGGTGTAGTGTTCTAGATACACCTACAGAGCCTGGTGTAGTGTTCTAGATGCACCGACAAAGCCTGGCGTAGTGTTCTAGATACACCTACAGAGCCTGGCATAGTGTTCTAGATACAACTTCAGAGCCTGGCGTAGTGTTCTAGATACACCTTCAGAGCCTGGCGTAGTGTTCTATATACACCTACAGAGCCTGGTGTAGTGTTCTAGATACACCTACAGAGCCTGGCGTAGTGTTCTAGATGCACCGACAAAGCCTGGCGTAGTGTTCTAGATACACCTACAGAGTCTGGTGTAGTGTTCTAGATACGCCTACAGAGCCTGGCATAGTGTTGTAGATACACCTACAGAGCCTGGCGTAGTGTTCTAGATACACCTACAGAGCCTGGCATAGTGTTCTAGATACACCTTCAGAGCCTGGCGTAGTGTTCTAGATACACCTACAGAGCATGGTGTAGTGTTCTAGATGCACCAACAAAGCCTGGTGTAGTGATCTAGATACAACTACAGTGCCTGGTGTAGTGTTCTAGATACACCTTCAGAGCCTGGCGTAGTGTTCTAGATACACCTACAGAGCATGGTGTAGTCTTCTAGATGCACCAACAAAGCCTGGTGTAGTGATCTAGATACACCTACAGTGCCTGGTGTAGTGTTCTAGATACACCTTCAGAGCCTGGCGTAGTGTTCTAAGTACACCTTCAGAGCCTGGCGTAGTGTTCTAGATACACCTACAGAGCCTGGTGTAGTGTTCTAGATACACCTACAGAGCCTGGCGTAGTGTTCTAGATACACCTACAGAGCCTGGCGTAGTGTTCTAGATACACCTTCAGAGCCTGGTGTAGTGTTCTAGATACACCTTCAGAGCCTGGTGTAGTGTTCTAGATACACCTTCAGAGCCTGGTGTAGTGTTCTAGGTACACCTTCAGAGCCTGGTGTAGTGTTCTAGATACACCTACAGAGCCTGGCATAGTGTTCTAGATACACCTACAGAGCCTGGTGTAGTGTTCTAGATACACCTTCAGAGCCTGGTGTAGTGTTCTAGATACACCTTCAGAGCCTCTTGTAGTGTTCTGGATACACCTTCAGAGCCTGGTTTAGTGTTCTGGATACACCTACAGAGCCTGGTGTAGTGTTCTAGATACACCTTCAGAGCCTGGTGTAGTGTTCTAGTATCACCTTCAGAGCCTGGTGTAGTGTTCTAGATACACCTTCAGAGCCTGGTGTAGTGTTCTAGATACACCTTCAGAGCCTGGTGTAGTGTTCTAGATACACCTTCAGAGCCTGGCGTAGTGTTCTAGATACACCTAGAGTGCCCGGTGTAGTGTTCTAGATACACCTACAGAGCCTGGCGTAGTGATCTAGATACACCTACAGTGCCTGGTGTAGTGTTCTAGATACACCTTCAGAGCCTGGTGTAGTGTTCTAGATACACCCACAGAGCCTGGTGTCGTGTTCTAGATACACCTAAAGAGCCTGGCGTAGTGTTCTAGATACACCAACAAAGCCTGGTGTAGTGTTCTAGATACACCGACAGAGCCTGGTGTAGTGTTCTAGATACACCTTCAGAGCCTGGCGTAGTGTTCTAGATACACCTACAGTGCCCGGTGTAGTGTTCTAGATACACCTACAGAGCCTGGCGTAGTGATCTAGATACACCTACAGTGCCTGGTGTAGTGTTCTAGATACACCTTCAGAGCCTGGTGTAGTGTTCTAGATACACCTACAGTGCCTGGTGTAGTGTTCTAGATGCACCGACAGAGCCTGGTGTAGTGTTCTAGATACACCTACAGTGCCTGGTGTAGTGTTCTAGATACACCTACAGTGCCTGGTGTAGTGTTCTAGATGCACCGACAGGGCCTGGTGTAGTGTTCTAGATGCACCGACAGAGCCTGGTGTAGTGTTCTAGATACACCTACAGTGCCTGGTGTAGTGTTCTAGATGCACCTACAGTGCCTGGTGTAGTGTTCTAGATACACCTACAGTGCCTGGTGTAGTGTTCTAGATACACCTACAGTGCCTGGTGTAGTGTTCTAGATACACCAACAGTGCCTGGTGTAGTGTTCTAGATGCACCGACAGAGCCTGGTGTAGTGTTCTAGATACACCTACAGTGCCTGGTGTAGTGTTCTAGATGCACCGACAGAGCCTGGTGTAGTGTTCTAGATACACCTACAGTGCCTGGTGTAGTGTTCTAGATGCACCGACAGAGCCTGGTGTAGTGTTCTAGATACACCTACAGTGCCTGGTGTAGTGTTCTAGATGCACCGACAGAGCCTGGTGTAGTGTTCTAGATGCACCGAAAGAGTATGGCACAGCTTTCTAGATAAACAGACAGAGCTGGGAATTTTTTTCTTGATACACCGACAGAACCAGGGAAAGTGTTCTAGATACACAGAAAGAGCCTGACATAGTGTTCTAAATACAGCGACACAGCTTAGCATAGTGTTCTAGATACAGTAACAGAGCCTGGCATTGTGTTCTAGATACACCTACAGAGCCTGGTGTAGTATTCTAGATACACTAACGGAACCTGGCATAGTGTTTTAGATGCACCAACAGAGCCTGGTGTAGTGTTTTAGAAACACAGACAGAGCCTGGCATAGTGTCCTAGAAGCCCTAATAGAGTGTGGCAAAGTGTCCTCAATGCCCCAAAAGACTCTGGCATAGCATCTTAGATGCCCCGATAGACCTTGGCATAGTGTCCTAGATGCCGCGATACACCCCAGCATAGTGTCCTAGATGCCCCGATAGAGCCTGGCATAGTGTCCTCGATGCCCCGATAGATCCTGGCATAGTGTCCTAGATGCCCCGATAGACCCTGTCATAGTATCCTTGATGCCCTGAGAGAGCCTGGCATAGTGTCCTAGATACCCTGATAGACCCTGTCATAGTATCCTTGATGCCCAGATAGAGCCTGGCATAGTGTCCTACATGCCCCGATAGACCCTGGCATAGTGTCCTAGATGCACCTACAGTGGCTCGCATAGTGCTATAGATAAACTAACAGAGCCTGGTGTCGTGTTCTAGATACACAACAGAGCCTGGTGTAGTGCTCTAGATACAAGACAGAGCCTGGTGTAGTGTTCTAGATAAAAGACAGAGCCTGGCGTAGTGTTCTAGATACAAGACAGAGCCTGGCGTAGAGTTCTAGATACACCGATAAAGCCTGGCGTAGTGTTCTACATACAAGACAGAGCCTGGCGTAGTGTTCTAGATACAAGACAGAGCCTGGCGTAGTGTTCTAGATAAAAGACAGAGCCTGGCGTAGTGTTATAGATAAAAGACAGAGCCTGGCGTAGTGTTCTACATACAAGACAGAGCCTGGCGTAGTGTTCTAGATACAAGACAGAGCCTGGCGTAGTGTTCTAGATAAAAGACAGAGCCTGGCGTAGTGTTATAGATAAAAGACAGAGCCTGGCGTAGTGTTCTAGATACAAGACAGAGCCTGGTGTAGTGTTATAGATAAAAGACAGAGCCTGGCATAGTGTTCTAGATACAAGACAGAGCCTGGTGTAGTGTTCTAGATACACCTTCAGAGCCTGGCGTAGTGTTCTAGATACAAGACAGAGCCTGGCGTAGAGTTCTAGATACACCGATAGAGCCTGGCGTAGTGTTCTACATACAAGACAGAGCCTGGCGTAGTGTTCTACATACAAGACAGAGCCTGGCGTAGTGTTCTAGATACAAGACAGAGCCTGGCGTAGTGTTCTAGATACACCGATAGAGCCTGGTGTAGTGTTCTAGATACACCTACAGAGCCTGGTGTAGTGTTCTAGATACACCTACAGAGCCTGGTGTAGTGTTCTAGATATACCTACAGAGCCTGGTGTAGTGTTCTAGATACACCTACAGAGCCTGGTGTAGTGTTCTAGATACACCTACAGAGCCTGGTGTAGTGTTCTAGATGCACCGACAGAGCCTGGTGTAGTGTTCTAGATACACCTACAGAGCCTGGTGTAGTGTTCTAGATACACCTTTAGTGTTCTAGATACAAGACAGAGCCTGGTGTAGTGTTCTACATACAAGACAGAGCCTGGTGTAGTGTTCTAGATACACAACAGAGCCTGGTGTAGTGTTCTAGATACAAGACAGAGCCTGGCGTAGTGTTCTAGATACACCTACAGAGCCTGGCGTAGTGTTCTAGATACACAACAGAGCCTAATGTAGTGTTCTAGATACAAGACAGAGCCTGGCATCGTGTTCTAGATACAAGACAGAGCCTGGCGTAGTGTTCTAGATACAAGACAGAGCCTGGCGTAGTGTTCTAGATACAAGACAGAGCCTGGCGTAGTGTTCTAGATACAAGACAGAGCCTGGCGTAGTGTTCTAGATACACCGATAGAGCCTGGTGTAGTGATCTAGATACAAGACAGAGCCTGGCGTAGTGTTCTACATACAAGACAGAGCCTGGCGTAGTGTTCTAGATACAAGACAGAGCCTGGCGTAGTGTTCTAGATACACAACAGAGCCTGGTGTAGTGTTCTAGATACAAGACAGAGCCTGGCGTAGTGTTCTAGATACACCTACAGAGCCTGGTGTAGTGTTCTAGATACAACTACAGAGCCTGGTGTAGTGTTCTAGATACACCTACAGAGCCTGGTGTAGTGTTCTAGATACACCTACAGAGCCTGGTGTAGTGTTCTAGATACACCTTTAGTGTTCTAGATACAAGACAGAGCCTGGTGTAGTGTTCTAGATACAAGACAGAGCCTGGTGTAGTGTTCTACATACAAGACAGAGCCTGGTGTAGTGTTCTAGATACACAACAGAGCCTGGTGTAGTGTTCTAGATACAAGACAGAGCCTGGCGTAGTGTTCTAGATACACCTACAGAGCCTGGCGTAGTGTTCTAGATACACAACAGAGCCTAATGTAGTGTTCTAGATACAAGACAGAGCCTGGCATCGTGTTCTAGATACAAGACAGAGCCTGGCATCGTGTTCTAGATACAAGACAGAGCCTGGCGTAGTGTTCTAGATACAAGACAGAGCCTGGCGTAGTGTTCTAGATACAAGACAGAGCCTGGTGTAGTGTTCTAGATACAAGACAGAGCCTGGTGTAGTGTTCTAGATACAAGACAGAGCCTGGCGTAGTGTTCTAGATACAAGACAGAGCCTGGCGTAGTGTTCTAGATACACAACAGAGCCTGGTGTAGTGTTCTAGATACAAGACAGAGCCTGGCGTAGTGTTCTAGATACACCTACAGAGCCTGGTGTAGTGTTCTAGATACACCTACAGAGCCTGGTGTAGTGTTCTAGATACACCTACAGAGCCTGGTGTAGTGTTCTAGATACACCTACAGAGCCTGACTTAGTGTTCTAGATACACCTACAGAGCCTGGTGTAGTGTTCTAGATACACCGATAGAGCCTGGTGTAGTGTTCTACATACAAGACAGAGCCTGGCGTAGTGTTCTAGATACACAACAGAGCCTGGCGTAGTGTTCTAGATACACAACAGAGCCTGGCGTAGTGTTCTAGATACACAACAGAGCCTGGCGTAGTGTTCTAGATACAAGACAGAGCCACGCCACAGAGATCTGCACCCATCTTCAAGACCCCAATATCTGAAACTTTAGGGCAATGCCCAACCTATGGCGGATATATTCTAGAACCCCATCCAGGAGCGTTACCACAAAATGAAGGTTTTATGTGCGATGCAAACAGTTCCCCCGGGTGACCCCACAGAAAAAAATCAGTGGCACATGGTCCGGACTCCAGCGCAACTCGACATCTGCCTCAAATCTTACCGTATTTGAACTACACATATATCGTGCGCTTCGCCTCAGAGATCCCCCCCCCCCCCCCCCCCCGGGGAGAGCTTTTCCCAGCTTATGTTGCAACAGATAACTCATTACTTACCTGCACTGAGTGTGAAAGACAGGGCCAGAGAAACCGCCTCACGGTGCGGTCTTCAGTCCGGCCTAAAGTAGGCATGTATGACCCTACTACTGTCACTTCTCTGAGCAGGGCAAGTGCGGGGAACCAGCCGCACCAAGGGCTTCAGGGCGCTGTAGCGGACTTTAGCACACACCTAGATAGAAAGCAATACAGCACTGTACAAGGCAATGGAATGGAATGGTAACAGAGGAGATGTGGCTTAGGGGCCACAGCTGCTGAGCTTGAAACTTGGGGAACCATCTCGAATCCCAGCCTCGGCTCAACATCCTGTGATTCTGGGCAAAATATGTAATCTCCCAGTGCCTAAACATAAAGGACACATGTGTAGTATACTCTGGTTCTGCTATAAAGCGCTCAGACGCTCTAGGGCCAGCTTGACGCTAAATAAAACTGCAACAAAAAAACAAGACGCCCAAGACTGGTGCTCACAGATTCGGAGCGAGGGATGGAGTGAGTGTAAGGATTGGATATGGCAGAGAGGGCTGCATCGGATGCTTGCACTGTACAATAGGGCGTTGCAGGCATAGGCGAGTTTTCAGTTTTTCTCTAAATGAACATGCCTGGCGGACCTCAGTGGGAAGGCAGTGGCAGACGCCCCAGCCATGCCCGATGTCTCGACATTGCAATTCTTCAGTTTTTTGGCATGATATCAACAGGTGGGTGCACAATGGCTGGCTAGCCTACACATATGCATCATGGGAGATGTAGTGCAGAACTCACCTCACCTTAACCTTCTTGTAGCTCACCTTCTTTCAGTCACCCCATCCTCACCCGACCCCCACCTCAAAAATCGAACATTCCTTTGGCTGTCACCAGGGCCTTGTCATACTGCTTACACACTTTGAGGTAAGACAAAAATAGCCATTGCAAAGTGAAACATGCAATGCTGGCGCCTTTGCTGCACCTGCTCTGTGGGAGAGAAGCTTACACTGGTATGGCCACCTGTGCAGTGGGTATGAGGGAAGCCTGCACTGCTGGTGCCTTTGCTGCACCTGCTCTGTGGGTGTGTAGCTTACACTGCTGTGGCCAACTGTGATGTGCCTGTTCTGTGGATGTGAATGAAGCTTGCACTGTGGCTGCCTTTGCTGCTCCTGTTCGGTGGGAGAGAAGCTTACACTGCTGTGGCCACCTGTGCTTTCCTGTTCTGTTGCTTACACTGCTTTCACACAGTGCTACACCTGCGTGTGTGTGTGTGTGTGTGTGTAAGGGAAGCTTACGCTGCTGCTTCACCCTGTGCTGTACCTGTGTGTGTATGTGTGTGAATGAAGCTTGCACTGTTCCCACCTGTGTTAACAGGTCCACCTCTATGTGTTACTGAATACAGATGAATCAGATGTTCTGCCTGACTCCCTTTCGTGCCCTCAGCATCTATAGGACATTTGTTACAGGTAGCACTCGGGTCCCAGGCCTCCACATCCGACTGTTTACCCTAAACAATCAGGTTTCCGATTCTTTCCATCCCTAGGCTACTGCTAACAATCAGAGTCCTCAGCCTCAATATCCCATTGGTTTCTACTACTAACCTCGATATCCAGCCTTTGCACGCCATTGGTTAATAATAACAATCCAGGACCTTAACTTCTATATCCCATTGGTTTTTGCTACAAATATTGGTATCCAGCCTCTGCATGTCTTTGGCTGATGCTAACAATCAGGGTCCCTAGCCTCTATATCCCATTGGTTTCTGCATCAAACCTTGGTACCTAGCCTCTGCATGCCATTGGTTAATAATAACAATCCTTTACATGCCATTGGTTAATAAGAATCGCGTCCCCCAGCCTCTATAACTCATTAGTTTCAGCTACAAATCTTGGTATGCAGCCTCTGCATGCCATTGGTTAATGTTAAGAATTATGGTCCACAGCCTCTTTATTTCATTGGTTTCTGCTACAAACCTTGGTATCCAGCCTTTGCATGCTATTGGTTAATGCTAACAATCCGGGTCCTCAGCCTCTATATCCCATTGGTTTCTGCTACAAACCTTGGTGTCCATCCTCTGCATGACATTGGTTTTAACAATAACAATCGCGGTCCTCAGCCGCTATATCCCATTGGTTTATGCTACAAATTGTTGGCATCCAGCCTCAACACGCCATTGGTTAATGCTACTAATCGTGTTCCCCAGTCTATATTCCCATTGTTTTCTGCTACAATTCTTGGTATCCAGCCTCTGCATGCCATTGGTTGACGCTAACAATCAATGTTTTCAGCCTCTATATCTCATTGGTTTCTGCAACAAATCTTTGTATCAGGCTCTGAATGCCATTGGTTGATGCGAACAATCTTGAAACTCGTCCTCTATAGCTCATAGGTTTTTGCTACAAATTTTGGTATCTAGCCTCTGCACACCTTTGGTTATTAATAACAATCAGGGTCCTCAGCCTCTATATCGTATTGGCTTCTGCTACAAACCTTGGTATCCAGCCTCTGCATGCCATTCATTGGTTAATGCTAACAATCAGGGTTCTCAGCATCTATAGCTCATTGGTTTCTGCTGCAAACCTTTGTATCTAGCCTCTGCATGCCATTGGTTAATGCTAACAATCTAGGCCTACAATGGCTACGTCATTGGTCAGTGATAACATTCTGGTCCCTCAGCCTCTAGATGCCATTGGTTACTGGCAGAGATGTCACTTCTGATCTGTGCATGTCCTTGGCTATGATTGGTGGACAAGGACATCGCACCCGGGTACTAACGATGGGAAGGTGGATGAAGACTGAAACGTGACCAAAGATCGGTGCTCGATGTTTTATTAAATATTCTTCAGATATAGTTCAAAGCAGGAGCCTTAGACGCTCCCGCTGCAGGGGTGAGGGCAGCATCCTGCCTTCCTGAGAATTATCACGAAGAGACTCTTCCCAGCTCACGCAGCTCCGCACAGGTTTTTTTTGGTTTAAACCCCTCAAAGCATTCCTTCAACCGATCCCAGAGCAGCATTTTGAAAAAAAAGTAATCCCAAAACACGTTTCTCGGATTTTAATAACCGCTGAAAGACAGGGAAAGCCTCGGTAGCCTTGTTTATCCTCATGGGTGGAGAGGCCTTTTAAGTGAAGTTTTCAGCCCTCTTTCCCACCCATTCGGTTGGGAAAGAGGGCTGAAAACCTCTCTTACAAGCACTGCATAGCGCTTAATACCACCCTGCTGCTGTTTCTAAGAGCTGTAAACAACAAGTGATAGTTTGCCAAATGCTATGTTGCTAGATTTACAGGTCTATGAAAAGCAAAGTTTGCCCTGTCGCATTTGCACCCATGGATTTGGGAAAAAGGGGGTGGTGATGGACAGAGTTTCTGAATGATGCACCCTCATTTGCACCCATGACCTGCAGATCAGCACGACTCTGGAGGAAGCATTCAACTCGCTGAGCCATCTTGAAGGGCATTCGGTCTGTTCAAGCACCCTATCTGCCAATGCCCTGCAGTTTCTGGTGGGCATGCAAAAGCAAATCACACATGCACACTGACATGCTGGTATGTTTAACCTCCCTGTTAGCCCAGCCTGTTTTGCCTCACAGAACAGCGCTTTCCTCAAATATTCGAGGACTGGAGTTAAAATAGTAAATCACCCTCTCCGTGCATACTTGGGGTTATTTCTGTCCCTCTCCTCCGAGTCTAAGGGGCAACATAGAAATATTCTCTTCACAATTACCCCCAGGACCGCCCTCTTTGTCATTTTGGTTCTGTGAGAAACAGTCAACCTCCCCATTGGGTAATGTAGAACTATAGATTGTGTATGAGTGAGTGTCTTGTACCTGCCTTTGTATTTATCATTACTTCTTTTATACTCTTAGAAAGGTTTTCTGAAATTAGAAGATCAGTATGGTTACGCTACATAGTGCAATAGAGACTGGATACACATGGTGCACGCTATTTTTAAGATCAGACATCACGCTGATAACGCTAGGATGCGAATAAAATCGCCACTACCACAGAATGCCTGTCACATATACAATGATATGTTACAGTGAGTTGGTTTTGAGTGGCACATCAAGAGGACACTCCTCTAAATAGAAGCATGCGCACAAATCCATGCATGTCCACCTGCGGATTTCACTACACCGCAAAGGGGAAGTGAACACGGCAGAAATACTGCCGCTGATATATTTTATTTGGTGTTTGTCTCTATCTTTCTTTTCAGATGGAGCCTGGCAGTTGACACACACCCACCTCAAAGATATATCCCGAGGAGCAGCTACTCTGCCCCCACCTTACTGACAGGATAGGGACTTCCCATCCCAGTAATTTCACTCACATAGGGGAGTTACATCTTTGCCCTGAAGAAAGTCCTGGACCATTTTTGGCCCTGTTTTGGACTGAAACATGTCGGCATTAGGGTCCTAGGACCATAACACTCCTATAAAGACCCATTTTTATCTATTTTAATGACCCAGACAGACCCAAGAATAAAGGGAAACTGGGGATCTGCCTGAGGTATTTTATTTAGTTAACCCCCTCTGTCTTTAACATATTAAAGGAACTCCCAACACTGTGGTTGAGCCCACCCAGACTTTTAGGGGTCTGGGTGACCCGATGATGAAGCATGACACCACTAGGGTGTGTGAGGGTAACTTAAAGAAATACTTTTCTCCCCCACGATCATGGTTGGGTTAGGTACAACCTTTATTTAAGAATCTTCCAATCTCCTCTTCCCCTCAGTTTATCGGACTCCTTCTTCTTTTTTTGTAGGTCCATTAGAGTATTTTTTGTGAATATAATTACTTGTAGGGAGGATATACTCTACTTACTACCACCTCTCATACCCTTTAGGCCACTGGAATTTTCCAGCACCTTGTTGTGTTATAGATGCAACATAGAAATACACATGCTTCTATGATGGCCATACAAAGAAGTCTGGGTGGGTAGAACCAGGGCCTTTTAGTAGAGGCCAATCTATACACATCCTTACTATTTTTAGAAAAAATATACTTTTATTGTTAAGCCTTCTGTGAGCAGATGTGGCCTAGTGGTTAGAGCTGCCAACCTTGGAACCTGAGGATCCAGGTTCGAACCACGGCCTCTGAGCAAGGCACTGCATCATGGGCCCAGTGCTTAATTTGAGCAGGTGGTTTCTGGTGCTCGACACTTGCATTATGATAGTCTGCCGCATGGTGGCGCTGTTTGATTAAGTTAGGGGTATGAATACTACCGTTTATACATTCAATATACATAAAAAATTACTAATACCTTCTGTCCAAGCCATTCTCACGGATTTGGGGCCTGGAATAGTCCGAATGGTCACACTTGTAGGACTGTGATGGTTAGTAGTTGTGTTGTTACCATCATTGGCATCGCTGGCAGGGGCCATCCGTGGTGCAAGCTGCAGTGATCTGAGGTGGGCCCTTGCACTTATTTTGTTAAAAAGTAAGCACAGCCCGCTGGGCACAATCACTAAATCACCCTTTGCCTGTAAAGTTTAGTGTGTGAAATGTATTTGTGTCACCCCCACTTGTACACAGTCTAAGATTGTATCCCACCGCCCCGACTGCCCAGTCAGAATCATGACCGACGGCTCTACTGACAACTACCGCCTATTCTGCTCCCTGGAGTGCCGGGGGAATGTCCTGCAGACCCACTTCGTGAAACTCCTAGAAGTAAACTTATTTTATTAAAATAAAGCTCTGCAAAACCGCCATTATCCGAGACATTTCCATCGAAAACAGAATTGCTCCACGTAATCGAGGTAAAACAAATAATGCTGACAATTTAAGAAGTGGAAATTATAAATTTTGCCTGAGTTGGCGGAATTACATTTTGCTGTTCACAAAGGTCCTGATGCGCAAAACATATCGAACATTTGTACCCGCTGATGTACAACTCCACATTGGGTCGTACATTTACGACTTTCGAAAGTACACAAACCCTTTTCATGCTAAGCGGATCTGCACCAGTCGCAGCTTTCCGAGAGTAATCGGCTACCTGTGCACGGTTATTTCTGCCGGCGTAGTTACTTCGCGTGCATTTCTGCCGGCCTAGTAAGTGTGCATTTCTGCCGGCCTAGTCAGCGTGCATTTCTGCCGGCCTAGTCAGCGTGCATTTCTGCCGGCCTAGTCAGCGTGCATTTCTGCCGGCCTAGTCAGCGTGCATTTCTGCCGGCCTGGTAAGCGTGCATATCTGCCGGCCTGGTAAGCGTGCATATCTGCCGGCCTAGTAAGCGTGCATATCTGCCGGCCTAGTAAACGTGCATTTCTGCTGGCCTAGTAAGCGTGCATATCTGCCGGCCTAGTAAGCGTGCATTTCTGCCGGCCTAGTAAACGTGCATTTCTGCTGGCCTAGTAAGCGTGCATTTCTGCCGGCCTAGTAAGCGTGCATTTCTGCCGGCCTAGTAAGCGTGCATATCTGCCGGCCTAGTAAGCGTGCATATCTGCCGGCCTAGTAAGCGTGCATATCTGCCGGCCTAGTAAGCGTGCATTTCTGCCGGCCTAGTAAGCGTGCATTTCTGCCGGCCTAGTAAACGTGCATTTCTGCTGGCCTAGTAAGCGTGCATATCTGCCGGCCTAGTAAGCGTGCATATCTGCCGGCCTAGTAAGCGTGCATTTCTGCCGGCCTAGTAAACGTGCATTTCTGCTGGCCTAGTAAGCGTGCATATCTGCCGGCCTAGTAAGCGTGCATTTCTGCTGGCCTAGTAAGCGTGCATTCACATCTCCTGAAATTCCAGTGTGTTGAGCTTATACAATTTTTTCACACTCAGTGAAACATTTTCCCGACACCGCTAGGAATTGTGGGCGTTTGCCTATCTCCAAATCTGAAAATATATATTTTTTTACAGTTGTTAAAATCGAGTCTTCTGGGTAGTAATTAACATGTATTAGGAATGGCACAGATAGACCGGTATAGACCCGACAGGTAATGCCGTGGCATTCGTGCAAGGCGTGAAGATAGCTACACCTCTTACAGACACCCTTCGTGTTTAAAAAAAAAAAAGGAGAGGGAGGAGGAGCCACTGCCTTTAGCAAGGGGTTGCGCCTACGTCGATGGGCAACAGGCTTGAATGACAGACTGACAGTTAATGAGCTCCAGGTCTGGATGACTGACCATCGATGAGAACCAGTTCAGAATGACTGTCAATGCATATCAGATCTGAATGGAAAAGCGCGAACTATAAGGAAGCGCCCCATTAGGACGCTGCCCCCTGGGAACTCGGCCACGCCCTCGTGGTTCCACTTCGAAGGATTGGCCGTGACTACAGCATGAATCACTTCCGGGACAACGCCGTGACGTCACTTCCGGCAGGAGCGGGCAACAGCGAGGGGGAGGAGTGGGCGTGGGCCTATTTAGGGCATCTTGCCCTGGTCTTCACCCTCTCTTCCTTATGGCGCCGGCCCCGGAATGCAGGGGACTCCATGAATCTCCCACCCACCCATCCCTAGAGGTAGAGCTTGGAAAGGTGTTGGAAGCTGAATGGAGAGAGGCGGTAAGGAGGCCACATAAATTGCCTTACATTGTTAAGGGTAGTCCGCCTGCATACTCTCTAGGCCAGCACCAGGGCCGGCTTTAGGGCGGTGCGACCGGTGCCAACGCACCGGGTGCTGGCTTCCTGGGGGCGCCGTGTTTGCAAGTTTATTATGCTTTTGAAGCACCTGCTCCCCCCACAATTACCAGGCCTCACATAAATGTCAAGATAACTGGTGTGATTAATTATCTTCCTGGAGAGAGATCAGCGTTTTGTATAGTTGAGGTTTTGACTTACGCGAAGTTAGTGCAGAGGGTTAATATGCCTGCTGCAAAGAACGTGTACCAAGTAGATTACAGAGTGTGTATGATGTAAACAGATCAGCAGGTTACTGCTTTTAAAAGAGACATCCTTTTGTCACTTGCACTTTATAACTTAAAGTCCTAATATAGAATAGTGAGCTATTAACTTTCATCCTAGAACTGTATACACACTGCAAAGTATACATTATTAGAACATTGATTAATGTTGCAAAAAGGGTTAATTTGGCTAGAAATCGATTCTTATTTTTAAAGAAAACTCCCAACTCTGCTGTTTCTTTTTCGACTCTGAGTTTGTGCTTCTCCACACCAAGCACTCTTAAACTATACTGCCTACCAGTATGGGTGACATGCGACTCCTACACTTTTAGTCATTTGGCTTATGTAACATTTCCTATACACTGATTTATGATTCTCTGTGTAATGTGTGTGTGATGCAAAGTTCTCCGACACCCTACACTGGTATGAGTGGCGCTATATAACTAATTCAATGCATCTGAGAGAGTGTGGTTATGGTGACTTGGTCACTGTTAAAGGGTGCTAGTGAGAGAATCCGTGGTGGAGGTGGTCATTGGGGGGGGGGGGGGCGCTAACAAACATTGTCGCACAGGGTGCCACCAGCACTAAAGCCGGCCCTGGCCAGCACTGAGGGGGAGAGACGATAAGCTCACCCCAGAGAGAATGCAAACACCGGCTGGGGACAAGGGCGCCAGTTTATAAACTAGGGCATCCCCCCTGGTTATTCCCTATGAGCACCGATGGGCAGCACGGTGGTGGAGGGGTGGACCCCTTAGGTGGTGGACAAGGAACAGATGGCAGGGGCTCACCTCTCAAGGACGCAGGTGGGTTGCGCCTTGTGTGGTTCTTAGTTGGTTGGGGGACGCGAGCCAGAAGACCCCTTAGTGCTGGAGCAATAGACATTCTTCTGGTATATAAATTGAGTTCTGTCAGACTTGCTGATGGATTATGATTTTATGATCTACTTAAATGTAAACATTGCTTAACAATTGAATTCGATAAATCCATATTGTATCGAATTGTATTAATTCTATATTGTTATGTTTGTGTGATGGTTTGTAAGAAACATGGCCTCTTCTACCCACAGCTCTGGTCGTCGTGTATTGATTTGAGGGTTTGGATGGGGGCAGGGCTGGGAGCCAACCAGGGGAGGGGGGGGGGGGGGGGGAGGGTCCGAGTCCTAAGGACCGGAGAGCCGGGGGAAGGGGACTGTCCCCTCACCCGCCTGCGTGGGAGAGGGCTGCTTCCTGCTCCGGCAGCGCCCACCCTACTTCAGTTATTCAGATCACTGGTACATAACTCACTCAACACACAAAATCATATGCACAGCTCACGGCTGTCCGCAGGAGCTATGCGTCTCAGCGCTACATACAGCACTCGCTGCCACCCTGCCTTCTACTGCAAAGTGATGAAGTGCACGGATCCAAGCCTGATTGTAGCTTCTCAGCACTATATATACACAGCACTCACTGCTCCTAATGCAAGCTAATGAACAGAGTGGACACATTCGTGCACTGTAGTAGCACGCTAACTAACCACTACTGCAAGCTGTGGCCTACATGCATGCGGGCTGTGTAGCGTCTAAGCATTATATAGCAGGAGCAAATGAGGAAGGCGGGGCCAGCATCGGCCCCGCCGCCATTATGGTGGTCGGCCGTGCCCCCGTATCTTTCCCGTGCCGGTGGCCCACGCGTTGGCTGGGGGCCGTGCCCCGGAAGCGATCGGATCGCTTCCGGGTCATGGAAGACTCCACCGCGCCCCGGAAGTGATCGGATCACTTCCGGGGCGCGGGTGATTCACTCAGCCAGAACCAGTTCCAGCTGGTGGATGTCCGGTAGCATAAAGCCGGGGGGAGCGCGAAGAGCAGTCTCTTTGCTCTCCGCTCCCCTCGGCAGCACACCCGTCGCGTGTGCCTCCTCCCTCGGGAGGACCTTTAACCTTTTTCCCCACCCACCATCCCTGAGATAGATGTTGGTTGAAGTGAAATATGTTAGTGTGTTTTTTCTACAGGATGTCAATTACGAAGACAATTTGTATGGAAATGCCTTTTTGTCGTGTTTTAGGCGGTATTTCTGGTCAGGCAGTAAGGTCATCGGTTGGACAGACTAAATTGACTAATCTTTTGGGGCGCCTTATTAAATGGGGCGCCCAGAGGGGAGGGACATGTGGCTCTCACCTGACTCCAGGGGCAGTTACAACCGGTTGATTGCAATGGTGCGGGGACAAACGGGGGTTACGCTTTCCATTGGCTGGTTGGCCACCCCGCACGCGGGCGTAAGTAAGCTGCGCTGTCTGCATGGCCCCTTTATGGAGTAAGTCTTAAAGAACGCATGGGGGTTGCCTGGAAGGAACTACTTCCGGGTCAGCTGGGCCCCCTGCGCATGCGCACCCTGGTTGGGGGGCGCGGGACAAATATGGAGAGAACCACTTCCGGGTCAGCTGGACCTCCTGCGCATGCGCACTCTGGTTAGGGTGCGCGGGACAATTTGGATTAAAGGGGGAGGGGCCAGCGTGTTGACCTTGCCGTAGGCCCAATAGGAATACGCAGAAATGTCATCAGCAATATGTTTAGACTAGGATAGGAACTTTATGTATTAGAACTTGGTTAAAGCTAGGAATGAATCAGATGTACCGAATCCTGTCTTACCATGTCATTTCTGCGTAATTATATATTTGTGTACAAATATGTGTGTTTGTTAATAAATACGATCGGGGGTCAACGACCCCCTATTCCAAACAAAATTGATTGTATTGGTGTCTGTCACAATAGAAGGGAGGGGGCGGTAGGCCGTACCGGACCATACGCTAGTGCACGCTGCTAACCAGCATGCGAACAGGCGGTGTAGCATCTTGGCGCTTTGTGAAAGTGACCGGCTCAGCCGCGTCCCCTACTGCAAGAGGCCCCTGACGCCCTCACAGCTCCTCTGCAAGGAAAATACTATACATAACTGGTTATAGAGGATGTGATGGGGGGCACAGGCCCTGCAAGATCTGGATTGACTGAGGACGGCTACCCTCAAAAGGGGTCTCCGTCGTCCCGTAGGCCTGGACTCGCGGCTCCGGCGCTGTCGTGTCGCGCCCGCGCCCCCTCCGGTCAAATATTTTGTTGAATTTTGATGGCCAGGAAGAGGGTTTTAATAAACACCAGCAGTCTGTGCAGGTAAACAGAGTGCAGTAACTGACCAATTACCAGCTTAATTATTTGGAGTGTTTTACAGCGCCAACTCGATCCGAAGGGATTGGAGCGCTTTACATGAGCAACATTTGCGTGACACAAGGACACATTCATTTTTGGTAGGCGCGGGGACATTAAGTGATTTGCCCAGAATCACAGGATGTTGAGCCATCACCGAGGCTCGAACCTG
The DNA here is from genome assembly GCF_964204655.1 of Triturus cristatus. NCBI lineage: Eukaryota > Metazoa > Chordata > Amphibia > Caudata > Salamandridae > Triturus > Triturus cristatus. The sequence goes on from NC_140583.1 coordinate 58,261,618, forward strand.
GTATCCACAGCTTCAAAGTCGGCAGCTCTGGCCGTTAGCCACATCCTTATCCACAGCTGCCTTCCGTTAGGCTGAAAGAGACCAGCAGAGGTGTGAAATTAACCCTGGCACCGTGAAAGGAGATTGTCCACTCTGTGTTTGAAGCGCTCCAAGTGCACACTCCCGATCGTGGCGACGGCAGAGACGTTTTAAGGCATGGGCAAAGTGGGCTCTGGCCCAGGGCCCCAGCCTTTCAGGGGGCCCCCGATACAGGCAGCTCTGTTCTGCAGATAACCCTGCCTCAATGACCTTGCATAATCCTTGAACAGATTGTTTTAAATACTATTTTCTGTTAAGTTATTTTTAATGTGGGTGATGAGTGAGAATTTATCACAGACTTTTTTTTTAAACACATTTATGTTGAGTTTCTTACAATGTACCATTATATATATTCATAAATGTATACTTTTAGAGCCATTCTTGGGACATTCTGATCATGCATATCTATACAACCGAAGCATTGCGAAAATGTTGTCATCGTTGCAAGTCCATCTGGACAGTTATACTCTGTATATACATTGTTGTTTATCTCTATAAGCTGAATGCTCAATCCGATTCCATAGTAAGAAAGTGGTCTATGCTTACAGTGTAATGATCAATCTTAATTTAACTTAACCGTCCCTCCCTCCCACCACCCTATCGGTAGGCCCACCGAATACATGTTACCATTCAACTATTCGCACAGTGCTCCAACAGTGAAATATCGTTACAATACTACTCATAACAAACCAAGGGGCATATTATCAAGAAACGGTGTTAAAATTATCGCTGCTCTAGCGGCAGAAAACTGCCACTAAAGCGGCAATAATGGGCTTGATAATATGCCTCTGAGAATTCCCATAGAAGCCCATGTTCTGGTGTCAACCTGGGCTTCTATTGGAATTCTCTGCGGCATATTATCAAGCCCATTATCGCCGCCTTTAGCGGCAATTTACTGCCGCTAAAGCGGCGATAATTGTAACACCGTGCTTGATAATATGCCCCCAAGTGACCTGGAGCGTAGATATAATGTTTGGAAAGTATTCCTTTCTATGCGTGTGTTTTGGGTACACTCTACCCTGTCCGAGGACCAGCCAGTTCCGATATATCCACTGCCTTAATTGATTCTAACACGCAGTCCCATTCCATGGAGATGGGTATTTTGCGCTGTCCTCTCTGTTCCTCATGCCGCAGAGTGGCGCTCTCTGCCACACCCCATCGGACCATCTCCGCGTGCCACATGTGTAGTCGGGGAGGGAAGGCGGACTTCCATCTCATGGTAATAGCGCGCTTTGCCAACAGCATGGCAAGGTCGGCAAACTTATATTGAGTTTTCTGTTTTTTGGGACAGGGGTGTACTCCCAGAAGGCATCTTTCGGCTGCGTTCCATACCGATGTGCCTGTTGTGTCTGTTATTGCTTCTCTTATCTGTGCCCAGAATCTCCCTAACTGTGGACAGTTCCATAGCATGTGGGGTAAGACCGCCTCTGCCATCCCGCACCTAGGGCAATTGAGCTGGGCGCCTGTGTACATGCAGTTAAATCTATGAGGTGTTAGATATGCCCTGTGTAGAACCATGTATTGGATGTACTGGAATCTTGCATTTCTGGACACTTTCTTGGGGTACTCTAAAGCGACTCCACATTCCTTATCCGTGAGGCTCCACCCGATGTCTCGCTCCCATTTCGCTCGCAGGGGATCAAGTGAGATTCCTGCGTGAGCCCGGATGCCTCTGTAGAGCCATCGGACCAAGTGGCGTCCTCTTCCCATTAAATACACTGCATGTACTAATTCGTGCTTCGGGGGTTCTACACCCGTAGGGGACCACTGTTTTTTAACATAGTGTGTGATTGTGGCATGCAGTAGGAGCAGTGTCTGAGGGACACCCTGGATCTGGGCGAAGTTGTTATGGTCCACCAGCACTCCGTCTGTGACTAGACTACCTATTGTTTCCACCCCCTCCTGCGTCCACTGTTGTATACGTCGTGTAGTTATCAGTCCCGTAGCGATCGGTATACCTAAAACTGGTATGTTATTTGAGTATGGGGTAACTGTCTTAGTGTATTGTAAGGAGAGCTTCCAGTAGGCAAGGGCTACTTTAAGTAGAGGAGGGGCTGTAGGAGATCCATCGCAAGATCGCAGACATCCACGACAGCTTCAACGCCACGACCGCCCCGACAACCACTGAGACCTCCGCCCCCACAACCACCATTCGCACCAACTGCCTACTCTCCTGGACCAACAATAACGATGACGACATCATCAAGATCATGAACACCATCCACTCCGGATCCCCGTCAGACCCATGCCCACACCACATCTTCAACAAAGCCAGCACCACCATCGCACCCCATCTCCGGAAAGCCATCAACATCTCCTTCGAGACAGCAACCTTCCCGGAGAGCTGGAAGCACGCCGAGATCAACGCCTTACTCAAGAAACCCAAGGCGGACCCCAAGGACCTCAAGAACTTCCGGCCCATCTCCCTGCTCCCGTTCCCGGCAAAGGTCATCAAGAAGACCGTCAACAAACAACTGACCAGCTACCTCGAGGAGAACAGCATCCTGGACCCGTCCCAGTCCGGGTTCCGCAGCAACCACAGCACCGAGACTGCCCTCATCGCCATCACCGATGACAGCAGGACCATGCTAGACAACGGAGAAACCGCAGCCCTGATGCTCCTGGATCTATCAGCCACCTTCGACACGGTCTGCCACCGCACACTACGCACACGCATCCACGATGCCAGGATCCAAGAGAAGGCCCTGGACTGGACCACCTCCTTCCTCTCCGGCAGAATACAGAGCATCCGCCTCCCCCCCTTCCGCTCCGAAGCCACCGAGATAATCTGCGGCGTACCCCAGGGCTCATCCCTCAGCCCAACGCTGTTCAACGTCTGCATGGCACCGCTCGCCCACGTCGCCCGACTGCACGACCTCAACATCATCTCTTACGCCAATGACACCCAGCTGGTCCTCTCCCTCACCAAGGACCCCCACACTGCCAAAACCAACCTCCACGAAGGAATGAAGGGCGTCGCCGAATGGATGAGGAACAGCCGACTGAAGCTGAACTCGGACAAGACGGAGGTCCACATCCTCGGATCCACCCCGTCGGCCTGGGACGACTCCTGGTGGCCGACCGCACTGGGAACGGTTCCTACACCCACTGACCACGCACGCAACCTAGGGGTCATCCTCAACACCACCCTCTCCATGATGAAGCAGGTCAACGCCGTCTCTTCCTCCTGCTTCAACACCGTCCGCATGCTCCGCAGGATCTATAAGTGGATCCCCACCGACACGAGAAGAACGGTCACCCAGGCCCTCGTCAGCAGCAGACTGGACTACGGAAACGCACTCTACGCAGGAGCCTCATCCAAACTCCTGAAATGGCTTCAACGCATCCAGAACGCCTCAGCACGCCTGATCCTCGACACCCCTCGCCGCAGCCACATCACACCCCACCTGAGAGACCTGCACTGGCTCCCCGTCAACAAGAAGATAACCTTCAAGCACCTAACCCACGCACACAAGGCTCTCCACAACACCGGACCAGCATACCTCAACAAACGACTCAGCTTCTGCACCCCCCACCAGCCAGCTCCGTTCTGCCGACTGAGCCCTCGCCACAGTCCCCCGCATCCGAAGAGCGACCTCCGGCGGCAGATCGTTCTCCCACCTCGCCACCAAGACATGGAACACCCTCCCCACCCACCTACGGCAGACCCAAGACCTACTGACTTTCAGAAGACGCCTCAAGACCTGGCTTTTCGAGCAGTAGCAGCATTCCGCACCCCCCCCCCCCCCCAGCGCCTTGAGACCCTCATGGGTAATTAGCGCGCTTTACAAATGCCATGATGGATTGATTGAAATTGGATCATAAACTCAAATCTGTTCTGGACAGGGGCCCCCAAAATTTGTTTGGCCCAGGGCCCCCAAAATCCTTAAGATGTCTCTGGGCGACGGTCGCGGAGCCGCATTTTATGGGATGAAACCTTAGGCGCTATAAGAGTTGGACAAGCAACCAACATAGCGTAGCATCATCCTTCCCTCACTCCTCTGTTGTTCTTTCCCATCGGCCTCTCTTCTAATAATCCCTGCAGCGCTTTGAAGCGTTCTAATGGCGATGTGGCGCTACACAAGTTGACAACATGGGCCAGGACTTGCCATGCGTATCACTGGTGATTGGAAAGCAGCGGACTTGTTAATTGAGATGTCATTCCTAAGAATGCGCTACCGCCCCTCCCGTCGGGCCCCAGGCGCTATAGGGCGGAGCTGCACGCCTGCCAGTGTTTAACGTGGCCTTTTCCTTGATGAGGAGTGTGGAAATTCAGGGTGTGGGCTCCAATGAAATCCTCATGGCACTTCTGGGTAAAAGGGATGACTCCGTGCTCCTTGGCAGCCCACCAACCCCCTCCTGCTCTTAAAGGGCCAGGCACACGGCTGCCTCCCAACGCTCGGTACATGATGTAAGTGAGGAGGCAGGGCCGTATTTCTGATCTGAAATATGAGCGGGGGTCTTCACGAACATTGCTTACTTTTCATGCCGTGTCCCGGCGCCTGGTCCAATGGGCTGCTTAGGTGGAACATTTGGTGTGCGAAAAGACACGGCAAGATTCTAGTTGTGGAGTGAATTCAGTGCTTAATTTGTAAGCAAATAGGTGCCAGGGCCCTTGTCAGGAGGACACTGTAACCTGCACCACCCATTGCCCCTTCCAGCGCCGCCGAAGACAGCACCACAACTACTGGTACTAACCATCACACACCTACCAGTGAGTCATTTCAAACTATTCCAGGCCCCCAAAGCTATAAGAATGGCTTGGGCACAGCTAAAGGTCACTTCTAATTTATTTTGAATGAAGAAATAACGGTTAGTGTGTTCATCTTGAAAGTTAACAGACAGCACCACCGCGTGGAAGGCTGTCATAAGTACCAGTGTTGAGAATTTAGTGCTGCTGCCAAGCACCGGAAGCCACTGGCTCAAATTAAGCACTGTGTACTGGCAAAGTATTTTACTACAATCATTGAGCAGGGATACGAAAGGCGCAGACCAAAGAGGGCCTCACAGAATGAGCTCTACCTCATGCGCAAGTAGATGATGTCAGACCACGCCCTCCTTCATTCCCTCAAGATACCCAACATCTATTTATACATCAAGGAGAGGGGCGTTCTCTGGTGACTCAATTGCAGATTGGATTTAGGGTGGAAGCTGGAGGTAAGTCTTGGCTTCTTAATGTGACAACGCTGTCTGATCCTGGTCAAATGAGCTATTTTTGTCCCTCACTTCCGATATCTGCAAGCACTGGAAGCCCTAAGGACGAGCTGGCATTAAGCGCTGCATAAGCAGTTAAGTTCAAAATGACTTTAATTGGATAAGAGCGTACCCGTAAAAGCACAACCACATTAAAAAGGTACAACTTCATATTCAGAATAAAACAGTTTTAATAAACATTAATCACAAGTGCAGAGTATGTTAAAAACGCACACAGCACGTTTCTAAAAGGAGCCCACGCGTTTCATGAGGGTCATTTAAAACCCAGAACAAAAACCAAACTCTTCATAAGTTGCACATCGTTTTGCGAGCTTGTGCAGCAGTTCTCAAAAAAGTGCCTACTCGAGAAACGAATTCAACATCTTCCAGTTTAAGTATGTTCCTATATGCATCTTCTAAATGAATAGGGAAGGTTTTTATTTTTAAAAAACGGTATTAAAAGCCATTTCGCGTATTTTATATAAAACTTTCAGAAGAATACAAATGTAAAATTGTTTGACCACTCTGACCGTTACACAGACATGGCCAGGAGTATAGGGTAGCATTGTACCCAAGGGGAAAGCATAGCAGAAATGTTACAGTGCCAGCCCTTAAACAGAAAAGGAGTCCCCTCTCCCAATGACATATAGGTTTTGTGAGATAACTAGGCGGCAAGAAGGAGGTGTGCTCGATGGTCATAACGTTTGCAGCAGTTGGTTTCCTCGACTCTCTATCCAGTCTGACCTTGCCATACAGTGTGTATAATGCCGTCCTAAGGGCTTTTTTGTGTACGGTATCAGTCTCGTTTGGTCTTGATAAGAGCCGGATATGATTGACACTACTTAGACTCTGGCTCACCGCGGCAGGCCACGGATATCCACCCCCTTCTCACAAGTGAGGCAGTCTCCTATTATCTCTCTTGTAAGGGATTGCTGGATTTTTCCATATAGCTAGCCAAAATAGAGCCGGGCGAGCCTTTATAAAAGCCTCAATGTAGTGTCGTTTCAACTCACTATGGCAAACGTAGTGAGAGGTGGAGATCGGTACACCCAATAGTTTCTGACAAAATCTGTTTTCCTCACGCTGGATACTGTAGCCTTTTGCGATGCCCAAACCTCTGCGCGATAGGCAGCTGTAGATACGCACTGGGATTCAAAAAGTTTTAATATCGCTAAAATGGCCGCTGTCCTCTTTGGCCGGGGGAGGGCAAGGATTGAATTGGTGGCCTTTGAGAACTTCTTCTTACAGAACACCACATGTGCAGACCAAGAGCCATTCGCAGCAAAGACCAACCCCAGGTAGATGGTCGCTTACATTCTGACCCTGTCCCAAGTCGTTGAACAGCCTCTGGCCCGCGGTTTACAGACCGCGAGCAACAGCTTGTGCGCCGGGGTAAAGCTGGAGCCCAGTTATGCACCTGGTGTTAAGGGGGGCAGAGAGCCGGGCAGCGTGTTGAGGCAGGAGGCCTACAGCAGCCATCACATTGTACGTGTTTGTATGGGTTTGCCATGGTGAGAGGGTGGTGCCTAAAAGGAGACATTCTAAGCCACCCACACCTCTGAGACTATCCACCCACTGGAGTGGTACATTGGTGAACCCTTAAAAACACGCCCAGCTTGACCACCAGGGTCACTCACAAACCGAGGGTCAAAGGCAGAATCACCCATCAAATGAAAAATGCGCCATGACGCCCTTTCGGGCAAGCGAGGGCTTTACAAAACTACCTAACATAACATAACATTTAAAGCTCAGCTGGAAACTGGAGCTAGGAAATTGGAGGATTCGTTACTGGTCAAAGCCACCCCCAAAGGAACCAGGGCTGGACTGGGAACCAAAACCGGCCCTGGCAAGTGCTCGGGCGGCCCCCGGGGCTTGGGGGTGCCGCCGAGCTCTTTGCCAGGGCCGGTTTTCGGCCGTTTTTGTTACAGGGCCGATATGCTGCAAAAACGGCCCTGTAACAAAAACGGCCCCCAGGGGCCCAAAACCAGCCCCCACCCGTGCGGCGTACCGGGGGATTGCCCGGTGCCCGCTACTGCCAGTCCGGGCCTGAAAGGAACCCATTCAGCCCGGGAACAAAAATAGTCCCTCTCTCCAGACCCGCCTGTACCGCGCCCCCACCGGTCCCTTCTTTCCCATAAAGCAAGGAAGGCAGAGCACTCCCAAGACAGCCCGTGGGCCGTGAGAATATAAAATATTCCCATGAAATACAAGCCGTGCACTTTACAACAATAACGAAAAGAATTCGACCAGGGTATGCAGTAAACAAGCGACAGTAAATACCGAAAAAGTTCAGTTTTACAAACAAACGAAGACAGATATTCTGTAAAAATGTCACCATTTCTCCCTGGTGTGAATACCAGATAAAGGATGTAGAGCAATCCGTCCTGATGGAACGCCACCGGTTCCCTTTGCCCCCAGGCTACACCTTTAAACCAGCCGCATTATTTACAAAAAAATTACAACCAGCCACTTGATTTACAGAGCCATTACAACCAGCACCCCCTTTTTCCTTGGAGACAGGCTCACCAGCCCTGGCGGCTCTCGGCACGCCCGCCGCCAGGACACCGTCAGACTGAGAAGTGTAAAAAAGAAAAAAACAACAAGACGACAGGCCCTGTCCATCCATGCACCCAAGAACAACATCCCTCACGCCACCCACTGCCACTGCTAATGACAGTAAGAACACAACTACTAACCACCACACTCCAACAAGTGTGACAATTCACACTATTCCAGGTCCCGAAAGCTATAAGAATGGCTTCGGCAGCAGATAGTAGTCATTGTTAATCTGTATTGAATGAATAAACAACGGGAGATGTGCTGATCTCGAAATAAGACAAACAGCGCCACCATGTGGCAGAGTGTAATGGTGCTGGTATTGACAATTAAGTGCTGAGCACTGGAAACCACCGGCTCAAATCAAGCCCTGGAGTGAGGCCTCAGGTTTAAGCTTTACATGACTGACAAGATAACAGCAGTGGCCGATTGGACGTCACCAAACAGTCCTCCAAAGGGATCTGCGCAGATTTCGAAACAAAAGAACTCACATAAACTCGCTTCTTTACTCACCAATGTGTAGCAACAACAAGTGGATGAAGGCTCAACTCTGGTCCCCAACTATGACATCAAAATACTTCCCACGTAGGCCACATGACAGACACATACTCTCCCACCACGTACTCTGACAGATTAGTGCGCTACCCAGCCGCAAATGCACTTCAGCACCTCGTCAGTGCTGTATGGCACTATGTAAATGCATTGACAATGCAACAAGCTCTTTGTCGGCATCTAGCCATGATCTCACGTTGCTGTGAGAGTTCCTGTTGCGTGACTGCCAGGGGTGCCCACTTTCAATACGTACATGCCACTCCAGTCTACTGGCTTGTTCTGGTTCCTTTGCCCTGATTGGTTTCCCTCTTTCTGTGAGGCCATGATTGGTGTCAGCCTATGCAGATGTAATGCTAGTGCTTAGAAAGGCCCTTCCAGCTGCTTCCAGGAGCTTTCTCACTACACAGCATGAATGCTGTCCCCTTCTCCACTGACCCCCTTGATTGGTACACTTCGCTCGCTCTCTGCGCCATCTTGCAGGTGGTTTCACGCTTCTTTCTAAGGAGTGTTTGTGGGATGACGGGCACCACTCGGTCCTACCACGTTGGCGGAGCACCTTGAAGCTTCATTAATGTCCTGTGCTACCAGTGCTGGGGCCAATAATGCTCGCCCTGGACTGTGTTTGACATCTCATTAATGGTGGAATGGCGAAGGTTTGATTCCTGAATTAAGTGACTTCAGATTGTCACTGGTGCCAAAACCGTATAGTGGCAGGATTCTGCCCGTCACCTGTTGAGGGCATTAGTAATATCCCACTGTGTGTTGGGCCAATGGTGCCTGGCAAAGGGTGTATTGTCGAATGATTAAACACACACGGATTTGAGGCATCGCCATGGGCTCTTTGGGGCATTTCTGCAGGCATTTGGGGCATTTCTGTTGGCACTTGGGGCATTTCTGCCGGCACTTGGGGCATTGCTACTGGCAAGGATTCTCGAGGCATTATAACTGAACTGGCACTCGGGTCCTTGCAACTGCACTGGCACTTGGGGCATTACGACCGCACCTGCACTTGGGGCATTGCTGTTGGCACTAGGGGGTTGTGATTGGCACCAATCCTTGTGGCATACAACCGCACTGGCACTTGGGGCATTGCCACTGGCACCTGCCCTTGGGACACTCACACTTGGGGTACTGGCACCTGCCCTTGGGGCACTCTCACTTGGGGCATTGCCACTGGCACCTGCCCTTGGGGCACTGGCACTTGGGGCTTTGCCATTAGCACCTGCCGTTGGGGCATTGGCTCACGGGTCTCTGCTGCTAGCACAATAACTTCAATGGCTCATTTGATTTTTAATGGCCGCACAGTTATGGCTGCACTATTTGCCCTCAAGGGGGTCGATAAAACCGGTAACATAAGCACTGGGCATGCGGAATGAGACCCTGACGGAGGCAGGGACACATGTTAGGACTCTACTGGGACACTGGAGCATGGGCACCAGGTCTACACATGGTCAGGGACACCTCATCCTGCCAGGACTCTCCTCCAACTGTGGAAACGTGTAATATGGTACATTAGCATAAGCAACAGCCATTATGGCTGTGGCTTCAATTTAGTTTCCTTTGTAATTCTTTCGTCCTCTGCTGTTTGCCTTTTCACCCTGCTTGTGTCATCAACTTTAGTTGACCTCTTTCGACATGGCTCAGCAATGTACGTGCTGGGGGGTTTGTAGCTGCCGGTGCACCTGCTCTTAGAGGCTATCTATTGATCGTTTACTGCTGCCATAAGCATTCCTGCTCCCCCTCCCTATTTGCTGACCAAGTGGTCATCCATCTGCCCTTGTTTGCTGATAGTTATCTCTGTCTTTAAACTTGTTCTTTCCATTTCTGTCCATATGCTTACATTGCAACAAAACTGCATATAAGGACGATGGTTTGTGAGTTCAGTGTACCTCCTCCTATAATACTTGAGAGTGTTGTGTGGACGTGGTCCCGCTCATGAGTGATTAATAAACTTGCTGTTTTACTTCAGCTCCAGTGCTGATCTCTCTTTTGTTAGTCTTTGGACCAGTGGACGAGAGGGTGACCCTGCACCATAGTGCTCACTTTTGGGTACCTTTCCACGCAACAGCACTTGGCACCAAGAGGGCACACAATAGGCAGACACTGCCCCTTACAAACATCAGCTAATGATAACGGTAAGAAGTCTTCTGAGTTCAGGCCCCGTTACGGAGGTCTTTTAGAACTTCAAATGGCACGTGAGCTCAGAGGACTGGAGACCACATGCTCCTACGTACATGCCCCCCGCGGACCCCGCGGATTGCACAGAGTGACGTTGCACTCCACGTTACTTTTGGCAAAGCTCTTTCTCACACTCCAGCTGCATGGTGCACCCATGATTCACAGACATGAACCCAGAGGGTGGTCCAGGGTGCCCACTCCCCAAGGGGCTGGGCTCAGAGATACACACTTTCAGGAATTTGATAAAGATGGAATCACGACTTGGGGGCCGGGGGGGTTGATCAAATCTGGACCCACTAAATGACATTTCTCTCAACCTGTGAGATGTCCGGTTGCAGATGATACCCACACTATTTCATTCAATCATTGGCTCAGGACATGAAGAGGTTATTGGCGGAAGCCTGCTTACGTCATCTCCCACATCCGTGGATTGCTTTACCTTGGCACACATGCTGGTTTAATCTCATACATCACCGGTGTGGTCTGGTTTACCTCGGCCCACCTGTTAGTTTAATCTCATACATCACCGGTGTGGTCTGGTTTACCTTAGCCCACCAGCTAGTTTAACCTCATATATTACTACTATGGCCTGGTTTACCTTAGCCTACACCTGCTAGTTTAATCTCATATATCACCGGTGTGGTCTGGTTTACCTTAGCCCACCTGCTAGTTTAATCTCATACATCACCAGTGTGGTCTGGTTTACCTTAGCCCACCTGCTAGTTTAATCTCATACATCACCGGTGTGGTCTGTTTTACTTTAGACCACCTGCTAGTTTAATCTCATACATCACTGGTGTGGTCTGGTTTACCTTAGCCCACCTGCTAGTTTAATCTCATACATCACCGGTGTGGTTTGGTTTAACGTTGCCCACATGCTAGTTTAAAGTCATACATCGCCGGTGTGGTCTGGTTTACCTTAGCCCACCTGCTAGTTTAATCTCATACATCACCAGTGTGGTCTGGTTTACCTTAGCCCACCTGCTAGTTTAATCTCATACATCACCGGTGTGGTCTGTTTTACTTTAGACCACCTGCTAGTTTAATCTCATACATCACTGGTGTGGTCTGGTTTACCTTAGCCCACCTGCTAGTTTAATCTCATACATCACCGGTGTGGTTTGGTTTAACGTTGCCCACATGCTAGTTTAAAGTCATACATCGCCGGTGTGGTATGGTTTACCTTAGCCCACCTGCTAGTTTAATCTCATACATCACAAGTGTGGTCTGTTTTACTTTAGCCCACCTGCTAGTTTAATCTCATATTTTACCAGTGTGGTCTGGTTTACCTTAGCCCACCAGCTAGTTTAATCTCATATATCACCGGTGTGATCTGGTTTACCTTGGTCCATGAGCTAGTTTAATCTCATACATCACCAGTGTGGTCTGGTTTACTTTAGCCCACCTGCTAGTTTAATCTCATATCTCACTGGTGTGGTCTGTTTTTCTTTAGCCCACCTGCTAGTTAAATCTCATATCTCACTGGTGTGGTCTGGTTTACTTTAGCCCACATGCTAGTTTAATCTCATACATCGCCGGTGTGGTCTGGTTTACCTTAGCCCACCAGCTAGTTTAATCTCATATCAACGGTGTGGTCTGGTTCACTTTAGCCCATCTGCTATTTTAATCTCATACATCACCGGTGTGGTATGGTTTACCTAAACCCACCTGCTAGTTTAATCTCATACGTCACCAGGTGGGATCTGGTTCACCAAGCCCACCGACTTGTTTAATCTCATACATCACCACTATGGCCTAGTTTACCTTGGCCCACCTGCTAGTTTAATCTCATACATCACCGGGGTGGTCTGGTTTACTCTAGCCCACCTGCTAGTTTAATCTCATATCTCACTGGTGTGGTCTGGTTTACCTTGGTCCATGAGCTAGTTTAATCTCATACATCACCGGGTGTGGTCTGGTTCACCTAGCCGACCGACTTCTTTAATCTCATACATCACCACTATGGCCTAGTTTACCTTGGCCCACCTGTTAGTTTAATCTCATACCTCACCGGTGTGGTCTAGTTTACCATAGCTCACCTGCTAGTTTAATCTCATGCATCACCGGGGTGGTCTGGTTTACTCTAGCCCACCTGCTAGTTTAATCTCATATCTCACTGGTGTGGTCTGGTTTACCTTGGTCCATGAGCTAGTTTAATCTCATACATCACCAGGTGTGGTCTGGTTCACCTAGCCCACCGACTTGTTTAATCTCATACATCACCACTATGGCCTAGTTTACCTTGGCCCACCTGCTAGTTTAATTGGTGTGGTCTGGTTTACATTTCCCACCTGTTAGTTTAATCTCAACATCACCGGTGTGGTCCGGTTTACATTTCCCACCTGTTAGTTTAATCTCATACATCACCGTTGTGGCCTGGTTAAACTGGGCCCACCTGATGGTTTAATCTCATTCGTTTCTGGTGAGACTAGCTTACCTGGTGTATTTTACACTGATTATTCCCCAGAGAGTGACTTCTTTAGCAGGTCCAGGTGCTGGTAGATGGACACCAGGCTTCACAAGTAGGCATCAGCTAGAGCGTCAGATGGACACAAGCGAGCCGACACCTGAAAAACAAAACAAGAAATATTTGTTACATAATAACAATGGTTTATTCAAAATAATTCATAGATGTATTACAAAAAACGTAAACTATTTTGTAAACGTAATTGATGGTTTACCTAAAGAAAGTAAAAAAATAAAAAAGATCAACTGATGTATTATAATAACCTGGATAGGGAGAGATTGTAAATAACGGAAGCTACTTAGACCATGATGATAGCTATATTGGGTCGGTTTTTACTGATTGTTGCAGGGTGCAGTGACGGTGAGGCACAGTGGAAGATGAGAAACAGTCGTATCTCCGTGAAGACACATAGACAAGCGTTGAGGATAAAATAAAGAAGATAAGAGCAGGATCCACAATTCAGATTACTGGAAAAATGTGTCAGTCTCTTTAATCCACGTTGGGTTGTTGATAGTGTTTCAACCCTTGTGGCTCACATATTTTTGGGTCATCATCAGGACATCTAATGTGACGCTGAGAAAAACAAAAACTAATCAGAGTTGTCAGGCTGGAACAAAAAACAAAAAAAATATATATTCATTGGATCAGTAAGAAAGTATGCAATCCTCTAGATAGTCCTATATTTAGTATTACCCTGTGTTACATCTCTTATGCTTAAATGGATAAGGTATGAAATACACATATCAAGTTCTTACTAATCCGTCTAATATATCAACACCTGCCTGTAAACCGAGCTAGCTGGATCAGAGAGCAATTTAATGTAATTACAGGATTTTTCGTCACCATTTAGAACAATATTGAACAGTTCAAGACAAGTATGTGCATTGGGGTGAATTATTTTCTTTTGTTCATGACCGTAGTCTAGTTGATTTAGCAATTGATTCACAAACCTACGTGCACATGGAGAGATCTAAGCAGGTAAAGGAGAGGACACTGAAAGAAGAAAAATACGGAAGAAACTATGCAGAGGTAAAGATGGAAGAATACAGGCAGATGGAGGAAGATACAGACCTAGAACAATAAAAAAAAATGAAGAATGGCTTGATATTGGAATAAAGGTAGTCTGGTGAGAGGAGGCAAAAGGCATGGAATTACAACAATACAAATGAAAGCAAGGAATCAAAGAAAGCAATGACACAGAATGAAGCAAAAACATAGAATAATATGAAAAGAGGAAAGGTATGGAGATAATAAAAGATAGGGAAAACATGAAAGATATTGAAAGATGTGAATGGAAGGAAAGTTATGAAACAAATTATATACATATTAAACATATGTAGGATATTTAATGAAAGGAAAGGTATTAAACAAAGGGAATAAATGGAAAAAAAACTGAAAGTAACGAATAAAGGAAAGTTATCAAACAAATTATACTGAAAGAATGTTAGATATTGAGATGGGAGTTTAAAAAAAGATGGGAAATAAATTAAACATTTAACAGATGTTAAATAGTGAATGAAGAAAAGGCACGGAGTAAATAAAAGAAAAATATGGAAATAAAAAAAACATATGAAAAGAATGAATGATATTTAAATCTGTGAATGGAAGAAAGAGATGATAGAAATATATAGAAAAGAATAAACATCAGATGTAGGTAAAATATCCCCTAAAAGATAGATATAGATTGAAGAAAACGTACAGAAAGATATGAAAGGTAGGAACTATTTTACATGAAAGAACAAAAGGAAAGCATCGAGAAATATAGAAGAAAAGAAAGCTATATAAGGAAAAACTAAAGATAGTGAATGAATGAATGGAAACTATGGAACGAATGAAGGATATTAAGGAAATAAATAAAAGGGAAAATAAATTAATTAATCAAAGAAAAGATATGGGACATAAAATAAGTTATGGAGCAAAGCAAAAATATGAAAGGAAGGAGAGACAAGAGAAGGAATAATATGGAACTCTGGAAATAAGGAAAGGCCTAAAAAAGACATGAAAAAGAAAGTCCAATAGAAAAGAATAAAGTTAGAAAGTTAAAAAATGTAGCAACTGAAAAATAATAAGAAAGTGAAAGGGGAACCAGCCTCAGACTTGCGAGCAGTAACTGTTGGCGCACAGCTGTTTCCACTTACAAAATACTGGCATAAAACCGAGAAGGGTGACGATGTCTGAAGAACATTCTACCTCCTCAGCAGGAAACCATAAACAGAAAGAACTGGCAGGCCTTGTAGAGACCCTCCCTGTGCACTGACCGCAAGGAGGGAGCTGACCCCCTACATGGTGAGAAGGCTTCCCTAGCAGACCCAAGCAGGCACTGCTGCTGCTCAGACTTCCCTGTAGCGGCTTGTCCAGGCCCATATCAGCAGAAGGCGCTATACGGATCTTGAAAACCTTTGGCATCATACAATAAAACAACTTACAGCTACATATATGTCTAGTGGTGATAACAAAGGAGAGAGATGTACACGTGATTTAGGTTGCGCACGCACACAGTCTTGCGTTGATTCATACATATTACGCACTGCCTTCGTTATATGACACAGTGCACGGCCCATTTGTGATTCAGATTGTAGTTGCCAATTGGATATACCATTATAGCTTTATAGTCCGCTGCCATGGGCTATACCGGCTTTTAAAGGCCTGGAACTCGAGTTATAGTCCAAAGCCACTTGCGAGGACCTATAACCAGGGAGAAGGCCTTTAACAACTGGTATAAACTGAGGCAGAACATTCCACCCACTGACGGCGAAATGTTCTAAAATAAAAGAAAGACAAACATTGGAATGTTGGAGCAGGGGGCTTCTATCAGCCATTATCAGCCCAGAGCCGCTCCACTGTCTTCAATGGAACGCTCAACCTTCTAATGTTCTAAAATAAAAGAAAGACCAACATTGGAATGTTGGAGCAGGAGGCTTCTATCAGCCATTATCAGCCCAGAGCCGCTTCACTGTCTTCAATGGAGCTCTCAACCTTCTAATGTTCTAAAATAAAAGAAAGACAAACATTGGAATGTTGGAGCAAGAGGCTTCTATCAGCCATTATAAGCCCAGAGCCGCTCCACTGTCTTCAATGGAGCTCTCAACCTTCTAATGTTCTAAAATCGAATACAGAACGACTATCTCCTTACAATTAGGGAGAATCAGTACATTTTGATACATTCATTCTAGCCACTGATGAAGTGGTGAAACTTTGACTTCCTTCGGATGATGAACTAGCTTAAAAAAAAAGACAAAAGTGGGTGGGAAGTATTTTGCTGGAGAAAAAACACACAAGACCTTTTAAAATTAAGATTTTCCCACAAAAACGTTTTGTTAGAAAATAGTGGCATAAAATATTTTTTGCGTGGAAAAATTTGCTTCACAGGCAAAGTTGTAAGAAGTACACACATTGTGTCAACTGCTACCTTGCCTATGCTCCTATCATTTCACAAACTAGTGATTCAAACCATATTTTGCTAAAACCTAACAAGACCCTAGAAGGTAGTAATTGCAAACTTATTTGTCAAGTTGACTGATTTATGAAAAAAATAATTGATTCTTGAGATAGATCACTTAGGGGCATATGTATCAAACGATTTTTTAATCGCAAACGCTGCGATTCGCAAAATAACAGCGTTTGCGATTAAAAAATCGGTAATCGGGATGTATGAGCCAAAAAACATCGCAAAATTAAGGAATTGCTAATTTAGCGATTTCTTAATTTTGCGTAAGCATTTAAGAAATCGCAAATTGCGAGTTCTTAAATGATATGTAAAAAGCCTTCAAGTTGTGCGAATTATCATTAAGAAATCGCAAATTACCACCAACTTCCAGTTGGTGGTAATTTGCGATTTCCTTTCAAAATGCACTTTTTTGAATTTTACAAAGTGCCACGTGGCGCTCATACATGCCCTTAGGGCATGTATGTGCGCCATATGCACACACATGCTCATTTCAGGGGTGCATCAGGGTGTCATCATGACACCCTTGCACCTTTGAAATTATTCTCAAATTGAGATTAGCAAATTGCGAATCGTTATTTGAGAATTACTTCTCATTCATTCCTATGGGTCTCCCGGCCCATAGAAATGAATGGGCAGGTATTCCTTAATTGCGATTTCGCAATTTGCTAATCTCAATTAAGGAATTTTAAGAAATCGCAAAAAGTTTGCAATTTTTTAAATACATCCCGTTTTGCAATTCTCAAATAGCGATTCTTTAAAAATTGCTATTTGAGAATCGCAAATGGTGATGTTGATACATATGCCCCCCAGTAACAAAAACATTTATTCATTTCAAAAAACTATCAACTGCATAAAACACGTGTGTTAAAAAATCTATTTGTAATTGAAAAATTTAATATTCTCGGTAAAAAAGTCTGTCAATTTTACTTCTGAATTTCATCTGATACCCATAAAAATTCATTCAAAATAACCACGGTCTATTACAATACTATGCACTACTCTTATTTATTTGAGTCACAGTATTTCCTGAACTTTGGGTATGTAAATTGTAGTTTAGTTAAAGTTCAGAAGTCTGCTAAAACATAGTATAGAGTACTGTCCAACGCATACTTTTGACTTGGAGCCTGCTTTAGATCTCGGCGGATGGGTTGCTCCGTCACAATGGGGACGGATATCCCGTCCGCCGAAATACAATTCCCATAGAATTTTTTCCATTGGAGGTCGTTACTACTGGCGGTATTAAGAACCAGCAATACTGCCAAGATGCTGGTGGTAAAAAGTAATTTTAATAAACAAAGGTCCTTGGCATAAGAGGAAATGATACGAATGTTTCAACATAGACTACAATGAGCACTATGGAGGTTCTTCCAATGTCCAGCCGGACAGAGGAATATTTATTCAGGCAAGATAACAGGATGGGCAAAATACAAAGCACAACAAGGATGGCGAACGGCACAGTCCTGTACCGAGCGTTAGAAAAGAAGGTGTAGGGAGTATAGACACAAGAAGGAAAAAGCAGGCAAAAAAGGGAGAGAGAGAGCAAAAGGCGGCTTACATTTACATACTAATACTGTGTAAGCTCAAACCAACAAACAACGCACTCATTTTGTCACAGTGGTTAATTAGTGGTGTTTGTTACAAAGGTCGACGTTTCGATCCCTAGCTCTCAATACTATGGGATCATCATCAGGACTAGAAATTGAACTGTTGCCTGATAGATAGTGTCAAGGAGCCTGTAGGGTAGTAAGACAGGAAAAAGAAACAACAAAGAAATGATAAATAAAACAATAAAGCAAGTCCACCTTACTAAGAACAAAACTAGTCAGGAGACCGTTAGAGGGGTGTGACAATTCGCTACGTGAAAAGGGTGAGTATATGTACATGCGAGAATACACATGCGGTGGAAATTGGCAACGTTGTTGGGTGCTATGGCGCACATAGTCAAGATAGAGAGGGTCAATGGCGGTGAGGAGACAACAGGAGACGAGAGAAGTGCCCATAATGATCAGTGGGAGAGGATGCTAACGATGCGTGACCAATTAAAAAGGGTAGGATGTGTGTCCTACCGATGGAGGAGGATAAAAACAGAATTGGTGAAACGAAGGGGATGGCGCAGTGCTGTTGGGAGCGAATTAGTGCTGGCGAGGCGAGAAACAGGGAAACAGGGCTAATATGTGGAGGAGGGGTCTGTGCTAACCTGGAGAACAGCTCACAGTGGAACTAGTGAGGCTCGGTGGGAGCCAGGGACAACTCGATGGGTGCCTGGGGTACGTTGGAATTCCGCGATGCTGGAAAGAAGGATCTCCGTGTTCGTGTTAAGGGACCGTCGGCGACTGATGAACCAAGCGATCAGAAGGACTGGAGCTGGGAAAGGCAAGGAAAATATTGGCAGGGCCCCAACCAAAATCGACTGGTGATTTCCGGGGCCGTTTGAGGAACGGGCTTACCTTAAGGATACAACCAGGGCGCAGGGGGCCAGAACCAAGTGTTCAAGGGCCTGCGGTGGACAGTCTAGGCAGCGGAAGGGGCTGCCGGGTAGTGCGGGACCGGAGCTAGGGGAAAATGAATTAATGTGATTATATGGGAGAGCACATAGTATGCGCTCTGGCGGCTGGCGTTTGGAGCAAGGCTTACCTCTCAAGGAGTAGCTGGCGGCCGGAGGGAGCAAGAGTCTGCTTCTCTGTTGGGCGTGATAGCAATGAACAGGTGGGACTGTGGGAGTTTTGAGGCGGGCCCGGGGAGTGGGCGAGAGCAAGGAAGGACTGTGATAGAGAGCGAGAAAGGCCGGCGGCCATGATGGAGTGGGAAGGAAAGTGAGGGGCTATGTGGGCATGCTTATCGAAATAGCGAAAAAGTCACTGGAAGATGGGAGAAGCCGTAGAGCAAGGGTGCACATAATTAGTGAACACATTTTACTTAGAGGTTGAAGATAGCAAGTGTCAACATGGAGGAAAAAGGCAGCTGAATGTTGTTTGCATAATATTACAATTCAGATTTGAGCATGGAGTTCCAACAAGGGTAGTCAAACCAACTTAGAGTGACTGGAGCGAGGAAAACAGGTGATTTACAAATCGCACATGATTACAGTAAGGATGTCCAGTCTTCTGTCCTATTAAGTCCATTGTTGATAGAATTAAACAGAATGATTGTCTTTAGTTCCTCTCTGTTTAAAAGTTGAGCCATATTGCCACCTCTTGGAGGTAACTTCAGTGATTTGAGTACAGTCCAGCGCAAATCATCTTCATTGTGATTGGCCTCAGTGAAATGTTCAACCAGGGGGGCGTTCTGTGTATTGCATCGGATACGGCTTCTGTGCTGACAGATTCTGGTCTTGATTTTTTGGGTGGTCTGTCCGATGTATATTTTCAAACAAGGGCATTGGATAAGGTAAATGACATTGCAGGAATTACAATTTGTGAAAGCTTGACAATGCACTGTAATGTTATCAAATGTGAAACTTTTTCCTTCAATGGTGAACACACAGACATTGCACGTGCCGCATTTGGAATGACCAACAATGGGGGACAGACCCCAACTGGCAAGGAGAGTAGTATTGGGAGCGACAGGTAATGCAGCCCTGACCAGGTGGTCCTTCAGATTCTTGCTTTTCTTGAAGGCAAATAGTGGTTTGTCAATAGTGAGATTCCCTGCATTTAGAATGGGCCAGTGGTGCAGTATCGTTTTTCTCAATTTGTTGGATACCAGAGAGAAAGTGGTCACACAGGCGATTCTCTGCAGTTCTGTTTTGGGTTTAGGAGTCAAAAGCACCTCCCGGGGACAATACCAGGCTCTTTTTGAAGCATTTTTTACGATTCTTTTTGGGTAGCCCCTGTCTTTTAATTTGGAAGCCAAAACAGCTGATTCTCTGAAATAATCAGCCCTACAGGAGCAATTTCTCCTTATTCTCAGAAATTGAGAGTAAGGCAATGAATCCCTTAGAGCCCTAGGGTGATTGCTGGTGTAGTTTAAAAGGGTGTTGCGTTCTGTGGGCTTGCGGAAGAGGCGTGTGAGTAGTTCACCATTGTCATGGAAAATCGTAAGGTCTAAAAATGCTATGGAGGCAGTGTCAGTGGTGATGGTAAAAGATAAACCAGAGCAGTTGTTGTTCAACCAATGTAAAAATTGGCGTAGAACATCGACGTGCTGTTTCCAAATGATGAAGATGTCGTCGATGTATCTACGCCAAAACACGATGCCTGGGAAGAACGGATTGGAGGAAGTCAGAATAACATTAGTCTCCAATTGGTCCATGAAGAGTATTGCCAGATTTGGGGCAAAAATAGCCCCCATTGACGTACCTTTGATTTGTTGATAGAAGTTGTTATTGAAGCTGAAAAAATTACGGGTTAAGCAAAGTTCAAGAAGCTGTAGTATGAAAATGGTGGGGACGGCATGTGGGCGTGGACGTGAGTCTAGTGTTTTTTGGATTACTAGAAGGGCAGCAGTCTGAGGGATATTAGTGTACAATGACTCAACATCCATAGTACACAGAGTTTCAGTCACAGGATCGAATGGATGATGCTCAACCATGTTGATCATTGCCATCGAGTCACGGACAAAGCATTGAGTGGTGGGGATAAAGTCTTTAATGAAGAAATCTACATAAGAACCCAGTGGTTCTCAGATTGAACCGCAGGCAGAAACAATGGGACGGCCCGGAGGATTTGAAATATTTTTGTGGATCTTGGGAAGCGTGTATATAACGGGTGTACGTGCTGACTTAACGTTGAGAAAGTTAAACTCCTTTTTGGAAAGGAAGCCAGCGTGGAGACCCTCTGTGGTTGTCTTGAGGATCAAACCCTGAATCTCTTTAGTAGGATTCGATGCTAGCCTCAGGTAGTGTTCTGTGTTGTCAAGTTGGCGTTGGATCTCTGATATGTACGCTGTTTTTTCCTGAAGCACTATCCCACCACCTTTATCTGCACTTTTGATTATCAAGGAGTCGGTGTTCTTTAACTGGGTGATAGCTTGTTTCTCATTGCGTGTAATGTTGAATGGGATGAACCTTTTGTTATTCTGTAGATTAGAGAGATCTTTCAATAACATTTTCTCAAAGGTGATTA
Source organism: Triturus cristatus (assembly GCF_964204655.1). Classification (NCBI taxonomy): domain Eukaryota; kingdom Metazoa; phylum Chordata; class Amphibia; order Caudata; family Salamandridae; genus Triturus; species Triturus cristatus. The sequence continues at coordinate 58,283,153 of NC_140583.1, forward strand.
CCTCTGGGGGTACCATACTGGCTGATGGTGAGAAAGTGGATGGGGGCCGGAAGGGAGTATTGGCCACTTGATCTGGCATAGGGTGCAGTTGAAAAAACGCTTGTAGGCGAATGCGTCGGAAAAATCTGAGAAGCTCAGTCTGTAAGTCCATGAAATTGGGTGGAATTGTAGGGACAAAGGATAAACCTTTTTTGAGGAGAGAGAGTTCGTCGGGGGTCAATGAGTGAGAGGAGAGATTGAAGATGGGAATCACATCAGTATGTTGGTTGGCAGAAGTGTCTGTCATTACCATTGGTAAAAATTGTTGCGTGTGCGTCTTTCTCCTGGTGGATTGTACCACCGCTGAGTTTTCTTCACTCTGCCTCGTTGGGGTTGCTCTTGTTGGCCCCTGGCTAAAAAAGTATTTTGATTTAAGCCTCCACGTCTGGTGGTACTAGTTCCCTCTCCTGGGTCTGAGTTATCGGATGAATCAGCTGATGTGTCTGAAAAGCCCACTAGGTTGTGGCGTCTGTTGTAGCGGCCCCACGGACGGTTATTTTGATGTGTAGAGTAGGACCTATTAGTGTAGAAGTCTTTTCGCAAGTAAGGGTAGGTAGTTTCAATGTTATAGGTTTTTATGTCTTTCTTTATTTTGTTAGCTTTCTTGTTCTGTTCGATTCTATGGAAATCTGCAACAGTTTTCTCAATTTGTTCCAACAGTTTTTTGGCATCAGAGGTTGCGTTGGAATCTTGAATTTGTTTCAGTATATCTGAGATCTCGGTTTCTAGCTCTTTCAGAGTCTCAGTGGCAATATCTATTCCTAGTACTAGCCAGTGGCGGGAACATGTGGTTCCGATGTAGCTGAAGTTGGAAATGTATTTGGGGTTATCGGTAAAGATCCCAGGTATGTTACGTACTTGCAGACCTAGAGGGATGACTTCTGCTTTGAGGTAATCTGTGAGCATGAGGATCATTAGTTGTAGACGGACCTGCTTTTTTCTGAGTTTCTCCAATTGATCTGGGACTGAGGAGTTGGATGGGGTGGGTATTTCAGGGGCATCTGAGAGTAACGATGGACCTGAGCAAAGTTGTTTAATGTAATCATCAGTATACAACGGTGCAAAAGCTGACATACTGTGGTGTAAGGAAGGGGACTCGAAACAAAAATGGAAAGTTAAAATGAAAGATACTCATAAAGACTAGGATGGCCGAACCAAAAAATTGGTGGGGAGGGAATCAGACCCTTGCAATCCAGCGATTGCGCTCAGTGTAGAGAAAAGAACAAGGGAACCCGTTTTGGTAGCCTAGGGACCTCGGGTAATAACTTATTTTAATAAACAAAGGTCCTTGGCATAAGAGGAAATGATACGAATGTTTCAACATAGACTACAATGAGCACTATGGAGGTTCTTCCAATGTCCAGCCGGACAGAGGAATATTTATTCAGGCAAGATAACAGGATGGGCAAAATACAAAGCACAACAAGGATGGCGAACGGCACAGTCCTGTACCGAGCGTTAGAAAAGAAGGTGTAGGGAGTATAGACACAAGAAGGAAAAAGCAGGCAAAAAAGGGAGAGAGAGAGCAAAAGGCGGCTTACATTTACATACTAATACTGTGTAAGCTCAAACCAACAAACAACGCACTCATTTTGTCACAGTGGTTAATTAGTGGTGTTTGTTACAAAGGTCGACGTTTCGATCCCTAGCTCTCAATACTATGGGATCATCATCAGGACTAGAAATTGAACTGTTGCCTGATAGATAGTGTCAAGGAGCCTGTAGGGTAGTAAGACAGGAAAAAGAAACAACAAAGAAATGATAAATAAAACAATAAAGCAAGTCCACCTTACTAAGAACAAAACTAGTCAGGAGACCGTTAGAGGGGTGTGACAATTCGCTACGTGAAAAGGGTGAGTATATGTACATGCGAGAATACACATGCGGTGGAAATTGGCAACGTTGTTGGGTGCTATGGCGCACATAGTCAAGATAGAGAGGGTCAATGGCGGTGAGGAGACAACAGGAGACGAGAGAAGTGCCCATAATGATCAGTGGGAGAGGATGCTAACGATGCGTGACCAATTAAAAAGGGTAGGATGTGTGTCCTACCGATGGAGGAGGATAAAAACAGAATTGGTGAAACGAAGGGGATGGCGCAGTGCTGTTGGGAGCGAATTAGTGCTGGCGAGGCGAGAAACAGGGAAACAGGGCTAATATGTGGAGGAGGGGTCTGTGCTAACCTGGAGAACAGCTCACAGTGGAACTAGTGAGGCTCGGTGGGAGCCAGGGACAACTCGATGGGTGCCTGGGGTACGTTGGAATTCCGCGATGCTGGAAAGAAGGATCTCCGTGTTCGTGTTAAGGGACCGTCGGCGACTGATGAACCAAGCGATCAGAAGGACTGGAGCTGGGAAAGGCAAGGAAAATATTGGCAGGGCCCCAACCAAAATCGACTGGTGATTTCCGGGGCCGTTTGAGGAACGGGCTTACCTTAAGGATACAACCAGGGCGCAGGGGGCCAGAACCAAGTGTTCAAGGGCCTGCGGTGGACAGTCTAGGCAGCGGAAGGGGCTGCCGGGTAGTGCGGGACCGGAGCTAGGGGAAAATGAATTAATGTGATTATATGGGAGAGCACATAGTATGCGCTCTGGCGGCTGGCGTTTGGAGCAAGGCTTACCTCTCAAGGAGTAGCTGGCGGCCGGAGGGAGCAAGAGTCTGCTTCTCTGTTGGGCGTGATAGCAATGAACAGGTGGGACTGTGGGAGTTTTGAGGCGGGCCCGGGGAGTGGGCGAGAGCAAGGAAGGACTGTGATAGAGAGCGAGAAAGGCCGGCGGCCATGATGGAGTGGGAAGGAAAGTGAGGGGCTATGTGGGCATGCTTATCGAAATAGCGAAAAAGTCACTGGAAGATGGGAGAAGCCGTAGAGCAAGGGTGCACATAATTAGTGAACACATTTTACTTAGAGGTTGAAGATAGCAAGTGTCAACATGGAGGAAAAAGGCAGCTGAATGTTGTTTGCATAATATTACAATTCAGATTTGAGCATGGAGTTCCAACAAGGGTAGTCAAACCAACTTAGAGTGACTGGAGCGAGGAAAACAGGTGATTTACAAATCGCACATGATTACAGTAAGGATGTCCAGTCTTCTGTCCTATTAAGTCCATTGTTGATAGAATTAAACAGAATGATTGTCTTTAGTTCCTCTCTGTTTAAAAGTTGAGCCATATTGCCACCTCTTGGAGGTAACTTCAGTGATTTGAGTACAGTCCAGCGCAAATCATCTTCATTGTGATTGGCCTCAGTGAAATGTTCAACCAGGGGGGCGTTCTGTGTATTGCATCGGATACGGCTTCTGTGCTGACAGATTCTGGTCTTGATTTTTTGGGTGGTCTGTCCGATGTATATTTTCAAACAAGGGCATTGGATAAGGTAAATGACATTGCAGGAATTACAATTTGTGAAAGCTTGACAATGCACTGTAATGTTATCAAATGTGAAACTTTTTCCTTCAATGGTGAACACACAGACATTGCACGTGCCGCATTTGGAATGACCAACAATGGGGGACAGACCCCAACTGGCAAGGAGAGTAGTATTGGGAGCGACAGGTAATGCAGCCCTGACCAGGTGGTCCTTCAGATTCTTGCTTTTCTTGAAGGCAAATAGTGGTTTGTCAATAGTGAGATTCCCTGCATTTAGAATGGGCCAGTGGTGCAGTATCGTTTTTCTCAATTTGTTGGATACCAGAGAGAAAGTGGTCACACAGGCGATTCTCTGCAGTTCTGTTTTGGGTTTAGGAGTCAAAAGCACCTCCCGGGGACAATACCAGGCTCTTTTTGAAGCATTTTTTACGATTCTTTTTGGGTAGCCCCTGTCTTTTAATTTGGAAGCCAAAACAGCTGATTCTCTGAAATAATCAGCCCTACAGGAGCAATTTCTCCTTATTCTCAGAAATTGAGAGTAAGGCAATGAATCCCTTAGAGCCCTAGGGTGATTGCTGGTGTAGTTTAAAAGGGTGTTGCGTTCTGTGGGCTTGCGGAAGAGGCGTGTGAGTAGTTCACCATTGTCATGGAAAATCGTAAGGTCTAAAAATGCTATGGAGGCAGTGTCAGTGGTGATGGTAAAAGATAAACCAGAGCAGTTGTTGTTCAACCAATGTAAAAATTGGCGTAGAACATCGACGTGCTGTTTCCAAATGATGAAGATGTCGTCGATGTATCTACGCCAAAACACGATGCCTGGGAAGAACGGATTGGAGGAAGTCAGAATAACATTAGTCTCCAATTGGTCCATGAAGAGTATTGCCAGATTTGGGGCAAAAATAGCCCCCATTCAGTAGATTGGTAAATTTGCCACCATACTCCTGCAAAGGAGAGCCTCGGCCTAGTAAGAGCAGCTACCGTGCCTTCCCTGGCTCCCGACACCACTGAGTTGAAAAGGAGCATGGTGGCAAAGACCTCCTCTACCCGCTAGCAAAGCACAGCACACCACAACACGTCCCTAGCACTGTGCAAGTCTCATAACACACATATGAACTTCTAAAATGAGGGGAGGTCTTTGTATAGGCTCTGAGGAGCACCAAAAAACAGGAGGCTGGCTACTGGCAGACTAGTTCAAAGAGACTCATTTATGAGGGGTGGCAGCTGTGCTAGAGGTATCGGACTGTCTAGTAAGGAAGTTTGGGACATGCAGGCCGATGCCATGAGACCGCAGACGACGCTTGTACCCAGCCACCCTCTGCTTCAGCTGAGGTGGTGCCATCTCAAGAGACCGGTTGATGGGACCGCAGTGCTCCCGCCCTCGTTCTGTTAGGATCAAAAGACCAGACTTACAAAGGTTTTCCAAAGCTAAAGGCAGATGAAAGGCTCCCTTGAGACAGAACAGGCAGTTGTAATCAAGGAAGCAGTCTTGAAACCTCCTGAAAACTCTCTTCATCCGGGAAAAAATACAAACTTAACCTGTCTTCAGCCAAAGGGAACTTATTCACAGCAGGCCCCTTGGTGTGAAACAATGGATCAAACATTGTGCAGCGTGCAGCAGAATTGACACACACAACTCACATACCACAAAACTCATCCACGGTGCAGGCCGTACAACTATGGCACTCAGATCCCGCAAGAACAAAGAACAGTCAGAACCTTGGCATGTTGGGAGCTCCATGGAAGACAAATGACTAGCTCCGGGCTTATAACGGCCGGTAGAAGCCCAGAAACATTCAATGTTTGTCTTTCTGTTTCTCCCTTTTTTAATTTTGAACATTCTACCCTCAGTGGATGGAATGTTCTAATAGCCTTATAGCCCCTCTGCCTCAGGCTATCCTGGTTGTTAAAGGCCCTCTCTCTCATTATAGGCCCTCGCCTGCAGCGTTGGTACCACAGGCTTGGAAGGAGGCTAAGATCGTGCCACTCCTGAAAAAGCAGTCATTGGACCCCCCTCTGTCAGGGCCTATCTCCCTCCTTCCTGCTTTGGCAAAGGTGTGTGAGAAGGTGGTAAATAAACAGCTCACTGATTTTGTGGAAAAGGAGGCGCTCCTGCATCCAGCCCAATCGGGGTTCTGGGCGTCCCACAGAACAGAAACGGTGTTGGTTGAGGTGGCGGAGGCCATTCGGCAGTGTTTGGACTCCGGCGGGAGGGCTACTTTAATTTTGCTTGACCTCTCAGCGGCGTTCGACGCGGTCCCCCACTCACTTCTTCTGTCACGTCTGGCCAAGATTGGTCTGTCGGGTGTTGTGTGGGGCTGGCTCCGATCCTTCTTGGAAGTGCGGGTTGAGCAGATTTGGATTCAACCATCCTCCTCTTCCCCTCCACCAGTAACAACGGGAGTCCCCCAGGGATCCTCCCTTTGCCCCCTTCTTTTCAATATCTATGTCACTCCTCTGATATACTTGGCGGAGGAGCTGGGGTCAAGGTGATGGCTTACGCTGACGACACCCAGCTGCTTTTTACCTGGGACAAAGACATGGACTCTGTACTATTGGTTCAACATTGCCGATCATCTATCTTTAAATGGCTGGCGGAAGCACAACTTAAGTGCAAAGAAGAAAAGTCAGAGATTCTGCTATTTGGTAAATTTCCCCCTAATTTTAGAGAGCAGCTCTGGCCTCCTGAGTTCCCACTACCTACCTCGTCAGGGAAGCCAGCTAAAAATCTGGGGGTTTGGTTCGATGAAGGCCTCTCCTTCTCAACACATATCAAGAAGCTGGCTGGCTGCTGTTTTGGCCTGCTTAAATCTCTTAGAAGTTCTTTTCCCTCTCTTGCCTCAGGTGGCGAGGAAAGCGGTCACCTGTGCGCTGATCTTGTCATGGCTGGACTATGCCAATGCCTTTTATGCTGATATCCCGGGCTACCTGCCGAAGAAGCCACAGGTGGTTCAAAATACCGCAGCCAGACTCTTATTGGGCTTGTCGGCTAGGGAGAGTGTTCGTCAACAGTTGCGCTCTCTCCACTGGCTTCCCATGGTGGATAGAGTGAAATGTAAACTTTTGGCTTTGGCCCACCGTGCTCTCCACGGATGTGGCCCTCTTTATTTGCAGAGGCGTCTTTCCTTCTATGTTCCTGCGCACTCCCTGCGTTCTTCGTTCTTATGTTATGCTCGGGTCCCACGTTTCGAGCTTCAGAGGATAGCGGGCAGCTCATTTGCAGTGAAAGCGGCGGTTGCTTGGAATGCTCTTCCTCTTGCCCGCGCACCGTCCATGGCCCTGTGGCGTTCAAGAGGAAACTGAAAACACATCTATTTACCTGAAGCCCACTGCGCTTACCCTGTTTGGCACTGCGCCGGGACACTCATGAGTAGCCGCTCGAGTTATAATCTCATATAACATAACTTGGGTTCAGGGCCCTTAACAGCTGGTATAGCCCTCAGCAGCGAGCTTTAAGGCTATATTGAGAACTACCTGGCAACCAGTGCTTTAAATGGCCCTGAACTATCTGGCACTGAGTACCGGCACTTTTTTTATTTTGAGAGGAAGAGTCCCGGCACTTTTAGGAGAACTGTAATACGTTTAATTGGAGAGTACCGGCACTTCACAGAAACAAGCAGGTACGCTGTTCCAGAGTACACGCACTTCTGTTTTTTCCATTTCAAGCACTGCCTGGAATCCTGGCTTTTTCACACCTGAAACCACAGGACACAGACAGACGTGACTTGCTGTAGTAAGACAGGAATGTTAATGTTCTATATACACGTTAGAGCGAGGAACATGCAGCAAACACGCTCCGCCCTCCGGTTGTCCTCTAACATAGAAGATGGCCACGGAGAGTCCGAAAACTAAGTTCTCTCAGTGCTAATCATGACTGAAAGAGCTGGAACTGGTCCAACTGGAAGCAGCAGGAACAAGTAGATGACAAGTAAGGGCCTCTCAGGAGTCTAAGCCTTTTATGATTAAAATTTCCTAATTCTCTGAATAATTGTGAATTATTACACACTTTACACCAATTCAACGTCTTCGGGAAATTCCGCTTTCCAGTGTGCAGAAGTCTCCATTCCAGCTTGGTCTGTAACATCCATATGCAACGAACGCCCACAACAAGCAGTCTAATATTCTATTTTGAAACGAGCGTGACATCTGGTGACAGACAGCATTACAGGCTGTCACTTGCGTATGCATGACGCGCCGTGCAGCGAGTCATATAATCAAAGCTGCATGACAGATTGTGACATCTACACATAGGACAGACTGTACAACCACACTTCATGACAGCCTGCTACAAAGGGAACCACAACAGCATGACAAACTGCAACTCAGGCACGGCACAGTCGTTAGTGTTGTGGGCACCCGTGGGTCAGAGTGCTGGCTGCCCACAGGCACTTCAGCGCCTTATAGAGGAGAGTCTTCACCAGTACTGGGGTGGGATACACAGAGGCAAGAGTAGTTTCGTGATATGAAAGACTGGGTCTAATGGGAGCTCGTTAGGGGCTCTCATGGGGGGTGAGATGGGAGGAACTAGTGGGTGGAGGAGGTGGGAAATGGAGGAAGACGTTTGTTTGTGGTGGATGATGTGCTTAATTTGAGCTGGTGGTTCCCGGTGCTGGGAACATGCACTTAATTGTCAACACCGGTGCTTGTGACAGTCTGCCACAAGGAGGAGCTGTCTGACTAATTTAGTGTTAACCACAACACAGTTGTTTTTTTATTCAACATACATTGAAAATGACTATTACCTGCCGCTCAAGTCATTCTCATAGCTCTGGGGGCCTGAAATAGTCACAATCGTCACACTTGTAGGAGTGTGACGGTTAGTAGTTGTGTTGGTACTATCATTGGCAGCGGCAATGTGTGGTGCAAGCTGCAGTGGTCTCCCCATAAGAGTCCTGGAGCTTATGTTTTTTTTACAAATTACGCACTGGCGGAGGAGATGGGTGTGCAGAGGCGAGTCCTGTCGGGTAGAAGACATGGAGGGCAAACTTCTACCGTGTGCAAATTCTGCACCCAGTGGTAGGTGCACATCAGTAGACAGACTTCACTGGTAGTCGATGTGGTATGTACGGTGGAGAGATAATTAGTGGCAGATATGGTGTTAAATGGTGGTATATAGGGTGGAGAGAGTTGATCATTTGTGGTGTACTGGGTATATACACAGGACAGTTATTTGGTGAGAGACCAGGAATACACAGTGGACACAGCTGATTGGGTATTGAAGTGACGTATGTTAGACAGAGCTAGTTACTGGCAGAGACAGTGGCAAGTTACTTGGTGGTCGACGTGGTACATATGTTGGAGAGAGTTAATTGGTGGTAGGCACGGTGTATATACAGTGGGCAGGTTATTGGTGGGAGAAATGGTACATATGGTGGGTAGAGGTAATTGATGGTAAACATACTTATAGGGTGGAGTGTGTTAAGATGTGGTATATATGGTGGAGAGAGCTCATTGGTGGCTGACTTGTTCTATAGAGTGGGCAGTTAATTGGTGCGGGACATGGCATTTACGGTGGAGAGAGTTACCTGCTGGTAGACTTGGTATATATTGTAGACAGTTAATGGTGGAGGTGGTATAAACTATGGAGCGAGCGTATTGGAGGCAGACATATTATTTACGCTGGAGAGTTTATTGGCGGTAGACGTGGCATATACTGTGGAGAGAGTGTATTGGTGGTAAACGTGGTATATACTGTGGAGAGAGTGTATTGGTCGTAGACATCATATACGGTGAAGAGTTTATTGGTGGTAAACGTGGTATATACTGTGGAGAGTGTGTATTAGTGGTAGACATCATATATACGCTGAAGAGTTTATTGGTAGTAGGCATAGCATATACTGTGGAGAGAGTGTATTAGTGAAGGATGTGGTATATATGGTGGAGTTTATTGGTGGTAGACATGGCATATACTGTGGAGAGAGTGTATTGGTGGCAGATGTCATATTTACGGCAAAGAGTGTATTGGTGGTAGACGTCATATATACGGTGAAGAATTTATTGGTGGAAAACGTGGAATATACTGTGGACAGAGTGTATTAGTGGTAGACGTCATGTATACCGTGAAGAGTTTATTGGTGGTAAACGTGTATATACTGTGGAGAGAGTGTATTGGTGGTAGACATCATATATACAATGAAGAGTTTATTGGTAGTAGGCATAGCATATACTGTGGAGAGAGTGTATTATTGATAGGTGTGGTATGGTGGAGAGTTTATTGGTGGTAGATATGGCATATACTGTGGAGAGAGTGTATTGGTGACAGATGTCATGTATACGGTGAAGAGTGTATTGGCGGTAGACGTCATATATACGGTGAAGAATTTATTGGTGGTAAACGTGGTATATACTGTGGAGTGAGTATTGGTGGTAGATATGATATATACGGTGAAGAATTTACTGGTAGTAGACGTGGTATATACTGTGGAGAGAGTGTATTAGTGATAGATGTGGTATATATGGTGGAGAGTTTATTGGTGGTAGACGTGGCATATACTGTGGAGTGTATTGGTGGCTGATGTGATATATACGGTGAAGAGTTTATTGGTGGCAGACCTGGTATATATTATGGATTGAGAGTATTGGTGGTAGACGTCATATATATGGCAAAAAGTGTATTGGTGGTAGACGTCATATATACGGTGAAGAGTGTATTTGTGGTAGACGTCATATATACGGTGAAGAATATATTGGTGGTAAACGTGGTATATACTGTGGAGAGAGTGTATTGGTGGTAGACATAATATATATGCTAAAGAGTTTATTGGTAGTAGGCATAGCATATACTTTGGAGAGAGTGTATTAGTGATAGATGTGGTATATATGGTGGAGAGTTTATTGGTGGTAGACGTGGCATATACTGTGGAGTGTATTAGTGGCTGATGTCATATACATGGTGAAGAGTTTATTGGTGGTAGACATATATACGGTGAAACGTTTATTGGTGGTAGACGTGATACATACTGTGGAGAGAGTGTATTGGTGGTAGACGTGCTACATACGGTGAAGAGTTTATTGGTGGCAGATGTGGTAGATACTATGGAGAGAGTGTATTGGTGGTAGACGTCATATATACGGCGAAGAGTGTATTGGTGGTAAATGTGGTATATACTGTGGAGAGTGTGTATTGGTAGTAGACGTGATATATACGGTGAAGAGTTTATTGGTAGTAGGCGTAGCATATACTGTGGAGAGAGTGTATTGGAGGTAGATGTGATAAATAAGGTGAAAGGTTTACTGGTGGTAGACGTGGTATATACTGTGGAGAGAGTGTATTGGTGGTGGACGTCATATATACGGTGAAGAGTTTATTGGTGGTAGACGTCATATATACAGTGAAGAGTTTATTGGTGGTAGACCTCATATATACAGTGAAGAGTTTATTGGTGCTATGCGTGGTATATACTGTGGAGAGAGTGTATTGGTGGTAGATGTGGTATAAAGGGGGGACTGAGGTAATTGGTGGTAGTTGCTCCATAAATTGATGTCGGATGTAATTGTTGGCAATCACAGGGTATTCCGAGGATGGTGAGACTTGCAGTGGGGATAGTCAACAGGTAACAGAAATGGGATATAAGTGGAAAGAGCTAACAGAAGGATGAAGTAGGGCACATAGTAGGCAGCCAACAGGTTTCAGTACTGCGAGATAGAGTAGGTACAGACAGTAGTTTTGAAGACTTCAACTTTGCTATCTGTGGGATTCACAGCGGGGAGGTTTATTGGCAGAAGCAGTATGTTATGCAGACGGGTGGCTGATGTGGGTACTCGGAGAGGTGGCACATCAGGTGTGTCGAGAATGCATTACAGTGAGATGGCAGAGTACGCGGAATTACTGGAATTATATTAGTGGTACTCAAGTTACGTTTCCTAAATCAAAAGAAAATCATTGAAAGATGGCTACCATGCATGAACGAGCACACACAGCAACCTATATTTTACTTTTTTTTAATGTACCATCATAGTATGGCGGAAGGACATCTAAAAAATGGCACATTAAATAGCAAAGGTTATGTCATGTGGATTGGGGGAAAGCAAACCGCCTTTTACCGCTGTGCAGCTTGCAGGCCCTATGAAAGAACTGAACTCCAATGGAGTATTGAAACAAACTAAAAAAATAGTCCCAGGCATCATGAGTAGAAGGATACTAGTCTTCCAATCAGAATTAAAACACAAGAATACGGAGGAAAGCCATTGAATAAGGATCAGGGAACTGAGGCGATAAAGTCACCCAACCAGAAAGAACGGGTTGACACAATGCCCACTGCGTAAAGTCTATTATAGACAAAAGGTCTACGGCACCAAACAGTCAAAGCTTGCCAAGAACTAGTATGGCCAGGTATTGCCTGTCACGGGTGGTGGTGGACGTGGTGGTGGATGTGATGGTGGTGGACTTGGTGGTGGACGTGGTGGTGGTGGACATGGTGGTAGTGGACATGGTGGTAGTGGACATGATGGTGGCGGACATGATGGTGGATGTGGTGGTGGACATGGTGGTGTACATGGTGGATGTGGTGGTGGACGTGGTGGTGGTGGACCACGTCCACCACCACCACCACATTCATCACCACATCCACCACCACGTCCACCACCACCATGTCCACCACCACGTCCACCACCACCACGTCCACCACCACCACGTCCACCACCACCACGTCCACCACCACCACGTCCACCACCACATCCACCACCACCACGTCCACCACTACTACCACGTCGTCCACCACCACCATGTCCACCACCACCACCTCTATCACGTCCACCACCACCACATCCACCACCACCACAGTGGTGGTTGACTTGGTGGTGGTTGACGTGGTGGTGGTGGATGTGGTGGTGGTGGACGTGGTGGTGGTGGACGTGGTGGTGGTGGACATGGTGGTGGTGGACATGGTGGTGGTGGACATGGTGGTGGTGGTGGACATGTTGGTAGTGGTGGTGGACATGTTGGTGGTGGGGTGGATGTGGTGGTGGATGTGGTGGACATGGTGGCGGTGGAAGTGGTGGTGGATGACTATTGGGTAGGAGGGTGCAGGCAGAATGCAGATGGAGAGGAGGATCTCGAAAGGGGCACATGGCAGAGCAGAAAGAGGCCGAATATTAGATACAAAAAACGGCGAGTAGATAGAATACGAAACAGATTTAATGGGGTGGTCCCTTCTTATAGCGCATGTGAATGTTCCTTAGCACCCCATCTTAAGTAAAAAAAGGGGACCATGGGGAGATTAATTGATTAATCACGCATGATGATTGCGTGCGATTAACTGATTAATCACGCATGATGATCGTGTGCGGAAGCTGGTGTTGTTCAAGACACGGCGTTGGCTTACCAATGTGTGATTCTGGGCAAATTAGTTAATCTCCGCACCTTCTAAAAGGCAATGTGTTCCCGTGTGAATGTGCTCTTGTGTAATGTAACTGGGTGTCTAGTAAAGGTCTCTACTGCTCTTGAGTTCAGTTTGCGCTGTATGAATTTGCAAAACAACCAGCCAGCAGACCTTGTAGAGCAAGAGCCTATTATATCCGTTCATGTAGCGCACGCACAGCAATGAGGGCTCTGTACAGCCCAGTACTGCATTTAAAATTTAAAGCGCATTACAGCGCAATGCTCCGTTAATTTAAAAAAATAAGTCGTGCCTACAGCGAGAGTGGCTCACAAAGAAAAGAAACAAGCCACGGCATCGCTCTGATTGATGTTTGGAAGGTGGGAGGGGTGTTCTGTGCAGAAAGGCATTACGGCGCTCTAGTAAATAAATAAATAAAACAAGCGCGGTATGCGAAAGTGAAAGCAACCGCGTTTGGAGCTGAAAGTGCACGCTGTGCTTAACTTAATGAGCCATGGGAGGTAGGAAAGCCGCGCTCGCCCCCGCGGACCCTAGGCCAGGGCTGAGAGACGGTGGACATGCACCCGCCTTTGGCCAATTGTGTGCTGTCTTTCTTAGAAAGACGCATGCAAAGGACAATAGCGGGTGAAGAAAACAAAAGCACACGCACGAGCGTGTGTTCCAAAGTTTAAAGCCCTTACTAAATGTCTCGTAGCGCATGTGCGCTGGCTCAGGCGAGACCTGAAAGCGTACAACTATCCACTACATTAGTACACCAAAATTTGTATACTTTGTATGTACATTATTTCAGATGGCTAACCTTCACATGTTATCTAAAACATAGCTGTTCCTGACATAAACTAAATGATATGCATTATTGCTTTTCTGCGTATCCTGAATTGAGCCTACAGGCAAGGTCATGACTGGTCCAACTACGTACTAGTTCCCACCACTTGTACCTGAGCGAACCTGCGCAGGAGGCCCAGTTCCCCAGAAGGTTATATCCCCTGGGCACCCCCTACACCCTCAATATTATCTGCAAGGGGCTGTGTTGATATGCCAAATTTAGCGCCCATGCGCTTGTGCGGGGGTTGGCCCAAAGGCCTACCGTTAGTGGATCTTCCCTGCCACCGAACCTTCCAGCCTGGAACTCCATACATCCTTCAGATGACATGGGGTGGAGAGAGAACGAGTGAGAGAGGTTTAGATGCAGAATCGAATACACAGATAGACAAATAGAGAGAAAGTCCACTTTCAGTAGGTGGGTATTTTAGACAACTGGGCCTGCCCAATCCGTCCACAGTTACAGAAGCATGAGCCCCCGTGGTAGCACACACAGGTTTAGATGCAGGAAAACAGTCAATACCAGCACAGCACAGAGTTACATAGAGGGGTGCCATTAGAAGCAGCGCAACGCAACACAGTGACACAGGTATCCTGATTGACAGCACACACGGTGACACATGTGTCCTGAGTGACAGCACACACAGTGACACAGGTATGCAGCACACACAGTGACACAACTATCCTGAGTGACAGCACACACGGTGACACATGTGTCCTGAGTGGCAGCACACACAGTGACACAGGTATCCTGAGTGGCAGCACACACGGTGACACAGGTATCCCGAGTGGCAGCACACACGGTGACACAGGTATCCCGAGTGGCAGCACACACAGTGACACAAGTATCCCGAGTGACAGCACACACAGTGACACAGGTATCCCGAGTGACAGCACACACAGTGACACAGGTATCCTGAGTGGCAGCACACACAGTGACACAGGTATCCCAGTGACACAGGTATCCCGAGTGGCAGCACACACTGTTACAAAGGGAGGCAGTGTATACAATGTCATATACAAGTCACCCCTGTATCAGTTCACGGTTACATATTCAGGTACCCGCTGTGGCAGTGCACAGTTACATAGGCAGTTAACCTCTACGGCAGTGCAGTTACATAGGCAGGTACCCGCTGTGGCAGTGCACAGTTACATAGGCAGGTACCCGCTGCGGCAGTGCACAGTTACATAGGTAGGTACCCACTGTGGCAGTGCACAGTTACATAGGTAGGTACCCGCTGCGGCAGTGCACAGTTACATAGGCAGGTACCTGTTGCAGCAGTGCAAAGTTACATAGGCAGGTACCCGCTGCGGCAGTGCACAGTTACATAGGCAGGTACCCGCTGCCGCAGTGCATAGTTACATAGGCAGGTACCCGCTGCCGCAGTTCACAGTTACATAGGCAGGTACCTGCTGTGGCAGTGCACACAGTTTCATAGGCAGATACCCACTGTGGCAGTGCACAGTTACATAGGCAGGTACCCGCTGTGGCAGTGCACATAGTTACATTGGCAGGTACCCGCTGCGGCAGTGCACATTTACATAGGCAGGTACCCGCTGTGGCAGTGCACAGATACATAGGCAGGTACCCGCTGCGGCAGTGCACAGTTACATAGGTAGGTACCCGCTGTGGCAGTGCACAGTTACATAGGTAGGTACCCGCTGCGGCAGTGCACAGTTACATAGGCAGGTACCTGTTGCAGCAGTGCAGAGTTACATAGGCAGGTACCCGCTGCAGCAGTGCACAGTTACAGAGGCAGGTACCCGCTACCGCAGTGCATAGTTACATAGGCAGGTACCCGCTGCCGCAGTTCACAGTTACATAGGCAGGTACCTGCTGTGGCAGTGCACACAGTTTCATAGGCAGATACCCACTGTGGCAGTGCACAGTTACATAGGCAGGTACCCGCTGCGGCAGTGCACAGTTACATAGGTAGGTACCCGCTGTGGCAGTGCACAGTTACATAGGTAGGTACCCGCTGCGGCAGTGCACAGTTACATAGGCAGGTACCCGCTGCCGCAGTGCATAGTTACATAGGCAGGTACCCGCTGCCGCAGTTCACAGTTACATAGGCAGGTACCTGCTGTGGCAGTGCACACAGTTTCATAGGCAGATATCCACTGTGGCAGTGCACAGTTACATAGGCAGGTACCCGCTGTGGCAGTGCACATAGTTACATTGGCAGGTACCCGCTACGGCAGTGCAGTTACATAGGCAGGTACCCGCTGTGGCAGTGCACAGTTACATAGGCAGGTACCCGCTGTGGCAGTGCACAGTGACATAGGTAGGTACCCGCTGTGGCAGTGCACAGTTACATAGGTAGGTACCCGCTGCGGCAGTGCACAGTTACATAGGCAGGTACCTGTTGCAGCAGTGCAGAGTTACATAGGCAGGTACCCGCTGCGGCAGTGCACAGTTACATAGGCAGGTACCCGCTGCCGCAGTTCACAGTTACATAGGCAGGTACCTGCTGTGGCAGTGCACACAGTTTCATAGGCAGATACCCACTGTGGCAGTGCACAGTTACATAGGCAGGTACCCGCTGTGGCAGTGCACATAGTTACATTGGCAGGTACCCGCTGCGGCAGTGCACATTTACATAGGCAGGTACCCGCTGTGGCAGTGCACAGATACATAGGCAGGTATCCCCTACACATGTAAGCACAGTTTCATAGGCAGGTACACTTTACAGCAGTGTGCACAGTTTCATAGGCAGGTACACTCTACAGCAATGTGCACAGTTTCATAGGCAGGTACACTCTACAGCAGTGTGCACAGTTTCATAGGCAGGTTCACTCTACAGCAGTGTGCACAGTTTCATAAGCAGGTACACTCTACAGCAGTGTGCACAGTTTCATAAGCAGGCACTCTCTGCAGGAGTGCAGAGTTTCATAGGCAGGTAGCCCCTGGGCAGTGTGCACAGTTTCATAGGCAAGTACACTCTACAGCAGTGTGCACAGGTTCATAAGCTGCTCCCCTCGGCTTCCACCCGATGCAGTGTGCACAGATTCATAGGCAGGTACCCCCTGGGCAGTGCGCACAGTTTCACATGCAGCCCCCTCCCCACCCCCCCAAAGCAGTATGCAGTTTCAGAGGCAGGTATCCCCTGGGCAGTGTGCACAGTTTCGTAGGCAGGTACCGCCCCCTCCTCCCCCCCCCCTCGATGCAGTGTGCACAGTTTTATAGGCAGGCACACTCTACAGCTGTGTGCACAGTTTTGTAGGCAGGTACACTCTACAGCGGTGTGTACAGTTTCATAGGCATGTAGCCCCTGGGCAGTGTGCACAGTTTCATAAGCAAGTACACTCTACAGCAGTGTGCACAGTTTCATAGGCAGGTACCCCCCCCCCCCCCAATGCAGTGTGCACAGTTTCATAGGCAGGTACACTCTACAGCAGTGTGCACAGTTTCATAGGCAGGTACACTCTACAGCAGTGTGCACAGTTTCATAGGCAGGGACACTCTACAGCAGTGTATACCGTTTCATAGGCAGGCACACTCTACAGCAGTGTGCCCAGTTTCATAGGAAGTTACACTCTACAGCAGTTTGCACAGTTTCAGAGGCAGTTACACTCTACAGCAGTGAGTAGTTTCAGAGGCGGGTAAACTCTACAGCAGTGTGCACAGTTTCATAGGCAGGTACACTCCACAGCCGTGTGCACAGTTTCATAGGCAGGTACACTCTACAGCAGTGTGCACCGTTTCATAGGCAGGTACACTTTACAGCAGTGTGTACAGTTTCAGAGGCAGGTACACTCCACAGTCGTGTGCACCGTTTCATAGGCAGGTACACTTTACAGAAGTGTGCACAGTTTCATAGGCAGGCGCACTCTACAGCAGTGTGCACAGTTTCATAAGCAGGCACACTCTAAAGCAGTGTGCAACGTTTCAGAGGCGGGCGCACTCTACAGCAGTGTGTACCGTTTCAGAGGCAGGCGCACTCTACAGCAGTGTGCACAGTTTCATAAGCAGGCGCCCTCCATAGCAGTGTGCACCGTTTCAGAGGCAGGCGCCCTCTACAGCAGTGTGCACCATTTCAGAGGCAGGTGCCCTCTACAGCAGTGTGCACCGTTTCATAGGCAGGCGCCCTCCACAGCAGTGTGCACCGTTTCATAGGCAGGCGCCCTCCACAGCAGTGTGCCCAGTTTCATAGGCAGGCGCCCTCCACAGCAGTGTGCACTGTTTCAGAGGCAGGCGCCCTCCATAGCAGTGTGCACTGTTTCAGAGGCAGGCGCCCTCCACAGCAGTGTGGACAGTGTCAGAGGCAGGCGCTCTCTACAACAGTGTGTACAGTTTCAGAGGCAGGCGCCCTCTACAGCAGTGTGCACCGTTTCATAGGCAGGCGCCCTCTACAGCAGTGTGCACCGTTTCATAGGCAGGCGCCCTCCACAGCAGTGTGCACCGTTTCATAGGCAGGCGCCCTCCACAGCAGTGTGCACAGTTTCATAGGCAGGCGCCCTCCACAGCAGTGTGTACAGTTTCAGAGGCAGGCGCCCTCTACAGCAGTGTGTACAGTTTCATAGGCAGGCACACTCTACAGCAGTGTGCACAATTTCATAGGCAGGTACACTCTACAGCACTGTGCACAGTTTCATAGGCAGGTTACCCCCCTCACCCCTTGATGCAGTGCGCTCAGTTTAAGAGGTAGGTACCCCCTGGGCAGTGTGCACATTTTCATAGGCAGGTACACTCTACAGCAGGGTGCACAGTTTCATAAGCAGGTAGCCCCTGGGCAGTGTGCACATTTTCATAGGCAGGTACACTCTACAGCAGGGTGCACAGTTTCAGAGGCAGATACCCACTGTGGCAGTGCACAGTTACATAGGCAGGTACCCGCTGTGGCAGTGCATATAGTTACATTGGCAGGTACCCGCTGCGGCAGTGCACATTTACATAGGCAGGTACCCGCTGTGGCAGTGCACAGATACATAGGCAGGTATCCCCTACACCTGTAAGCACAGTTTCATAGGCAGGTACACTTTACAGCAGTGTGCACAGTTTCATAGGCAGGTACACTCTACAGCAATGTGCACAGTTCCATAGGCAGGTACACTCTACAGCAGTGTGCACAGTTTCATAGGCAGGTTCTGTCTACAGCAGTGTGCACAGTTTCATAAGCAGGCACTCTCTGCAGGAGTGCAGAGTTTCATAGGCAGGTAGCCCCTGGGCAGTGTGCACAGTTTCATAGGCAAGTACACTCTACAGCAGTGTGCACAGGTTCATAGACAGGTACACTCTACAGCAGTGTGCAAAGTTTCATAAGCTGCTCCCCTCTGCTTCCACCCGATGCAGTGTGCACAGATTCATAGGCAGGTACCCCCTGGGCAGTGCGCACAGTTTCACATGCAGCCCCATCCCCCCCCCCCCCCCCCCCCCCCCCCCCAAAGCAGTATGCAGTTTCAGAGGCAGGTATCCCCTGGGCAGTGTGCACAGTTTCGTAGGCAGGTACCGCCCCCTCCCCCCCCCCGATGCAGTGTGCACAGTTTTATAGGCAGGCACACTCTAGCAGTGTGCAGAGTTTCGTAGGCAGGTACACTCTACAGCGGTGTGCACAGTTTCATAGGCATGTAGCCCCTGGGCAGTGTGCACAGTTTCATAAGCAAGTACACTCTACAGCAGTGTGCACAGTTTCATAGGCAGGTACCCCCCCAATGCAGTGTGCACAGTTTCATAGGCAGGTACACTCTACAGCAGTGTGCACAGTTTCATAGGCAGGTACACTCTACAGCAGTGTGCACAGTTTCATAGGCAGGGACACTCTACAGCAGTGTATACCGTTTCATAGGCAGGCACACTCTACAGCAGTGTGCACAATTTCATAGGCAGGCACACTCCACAGCCGTGTGCACAGTTTCATAGGCAGGTACACTCTACAGCAGTGTGCACCGTTTCATAGGCAGGTACACTTAACAGCAGTGTGCACAGTTTCATAGGCAGGTACACTCTACAGCAGTGTGCACAGTTTCATAGGCAGGGACACTCTACAGCAGTGTATACCGTTTCATAGGCAGGCACACTCTACAGCAGTGTGCACAGTTTCATAGGAAGTCACACTCTACAGCAGTTTGCACAGTTTCAGAGGCAGTTACACTCTACAGCAGTGAGTAGTTTCAGAGGCGG
Source organism: Triturus cristatus (assembly GCF_964204655.1). NCBI lineage: Eukaryota > Metazoa > Chordata > Amphibia > Caudata > Salamandridae > Triturus > Triturus cristatus. The sequence goes on from NC_140583.1 coordinate 58,302,836, forward strand.
GTAAACTCTACAGCAGTGTGCACAGTTTCATAGGCAGGTACACTCCACAGCCGTGTGCACAGTTTCATAGGCAGGTACACTCCACAGCCGTGTGTACCGTTTCATAGGCAGGTACACTTTACAGCAGTGTGTACAGTTTCAGAGGCGGGCGCACTCTACAGCAGTGTGTACCGTTTCAGAGGCAGGCGCACTCTACAGCAGTGTGCACAGTTTCATAAGCAGGCGCCCTCTATAGCAGGGTGCACAGTTTCATAAGCAGGTAGCCCCTGGGCAGTGTGCACATTTTCATAGGCAGGTACACTCTACAGCAGGGTTCACAGTTTCAGAGGCAGGTTACCCCCCTCACCCCTTGATGCAGTGCGCACAGCTTAAGTGGTAGGTACCCCCTGGGCAGTGTGCACCGTTTCAGAGGCAGGCACCCTCTACAGCAGTGTGCACCGTTTCATAGGCAGGCGCCCTCCAAAAGCAGTGTGCACCGTTTCAGAGGCAGGCGCCCACCACAGCAGTGTGCACAGTTTCATAGGCAGGCGCCCTCCACAGCAGTGTGTACAGTGTCAGAGGCAGGCGCTCTCTACAGAAGTGTGTACAGTTTCAGAGGCAGGCACACTCTACAAGGAGTGTGCACAGTTTCATAGGCAGGTACACTCTACAGCAGTGTGCACAGTTTCATAGGCAGGTTAACCCCCTTATCCCTTGATGCAGTGCGCACAGTTTAAGAGGTAGGTACCCCCTGGGCAGTGTGCATATTTTCAAAGGCATGTACACTCTACAGCAGTGTGCACAGTTTCATAGGCAGGATACCCTCCTCACCCCTTGACGCAGTGCGCACAGTTTAAGAGTAAGGTACCCCCTGGGCAGTGTGCACATTTTCATAGGCAGGTACACTCTACAGCAGAGGGCACAGTTTCATAGGCAGGTAGCCCCTGGGCAGTGTGCACATTTTCATAGGCAGGTACACTCTACAGCAGGGTGCACAGTTTCATAAGCAGGTCTCCCCCACCCCTGATGCAGGGCACACAGTTTAATAAGCAGTTATCCTCTTGCAGGTAGTCGCCTAGTCTCGTGTGTCCTGATCTGGGCCTCCAGTGTTCAATATCTCTCCCTGTGATGTCCCTGTGGTGCTAGTCCATCCAAATCTGGAGTTCGCAGTTGAGCTGTTTCCGGAACACGTGGAGGGTTCAAGGCAGAATTCCCTATTTGTAGCTGGGTAAGGTTTCTTTGGTAACTTCAAGTACATTGATTTTTGGATCTGAGTATTCTGACAATCAGGCGGAGGGTACGGGGGAGAGAGCCCTGCTCTGCAGCACAACATCATATAATGTGAAATACTTTCTTAGGCCTGGCAAGTCAAACAAGCCTTGCAGACAAGGAGCCTGAGTTCATACGTCAGGCTAACACAGCGTGTATAGATGCAGCAATCATGTCACTGCGAGAGTGACAAGGAGCCGCTGCCCGGCTCATGACCATGAGGCATGGGACACATCAGCAGCAGTAATCTGTACCCTTAGAGGAGTGTGCTGTGAAAAGGGCTTAGAAGATGAAATTGATTTGTAAGGGGCAGGCTTAAAAGACTAAGGGACCGATTTATGTGTTAGCGGTCTGTATACTCCATCAAACCGAGAACATAATGGCCCGCCCACCTGATTTAATGGCAGGCAACCTATAGGTTTGACTACGGTGATCTCGACTCGGTCACCACCATAGCCAAACCTCTCCGACTGCCCGATGAAGTAAGGGCCGTCAGAGAAATGGCTACATGTCTTCCCACACAATTTAGATGACGGACAAGTAGCCATTGTTTTTTACTGTCTGTCGCCGCCAGGAATACCCTAGCGATGAGGTACTGTAAAACATAAATAATGCTCCGCCCACCCCCTAGCAAGGGAGATTACTTTCTTGGGATTTACTTTCAAAAAAAGACAACTGTTTGGTGCAGGGTTGCGTCATGCTGACGCAACCCTACGCCAAACAGTGATATGCATTGACAGGATGCACTGTGAAGGCCAGCCAGCTTGGCAGTCATTTATAAATTCAGCGGCTGTCCCTCCACCAGGGGGACAGAGTAGATTACTTGCTCAACAATGGGCCATCGACTGAAACAACGGGCTATCCGCCGAAACAACGGGCTATCCGCCGAAGCAACGGGCCATCCGTCGATGCAACGGGCTATCCGCCGAAGCAACGGGCCATCCGTCGATGCAACGGGACATCAGCTGAAACATCGGGCCATCCGTCGACGCAACGGGCCATCCGCCGAAACAACGGGACATCCGCGAAACAACAGGACATCCGTCAATGCAACGGGCTATCCGCCGAAGCAACGGGCCATCCGCCGAAGCAACGGGCCATCCGCCGAAACAACGGGCCATCCGCCGAAACAACGGGCCATCCGCCGAAACAACGGGCCATCCGCCGAAACAACGGGCCATCCGCCGAAACAACGGGCCATCCGCCGAAACAACGGGCCATCCGCCGAAACAACGGACCATCCGCCGAAACAACGGGACATCCGCCGAAACAACGGGACATCCGCCGAAACAACGGGACATCCGCCGAAACAACGGGACATCCGCCGACGCAACGGGCCATCCGCTGAAACAAGGGGCCATCCGCCGAAACAACGGGACATCCGTCGACGCAACTGGACATCGGCTGAAACAACGGGCCATCCGCCGAAACAATGGGCTATCTTCTGAAATCTAAATCAGCCGTTTAGACAGCAACCTATTGCATAGTATATACTTTTGTAAATATTTTTGCAGCATTCGTAATAAAACCTATGTAGGTGCACATCTTTACCTTTTTTTAAAGAACATATATAGAAATCCAGCCGTATCCTATCATGACAGCAAAGCAAAACAAATGAACGTGCAAGGCGAATAGTGAATAGCACGGTCGCTTTAGGCAAGGATAGGCAAATAGCAGGCCCTTCATTTACATATGTGCAATAAATCAGCAATTCACACGTCGTCATGTATGCAAATTAAATACACTGAAGACCACAGACATTCTCAATTAGAAGCTACGGGACACATCCCCACTGAAGTCCAACAACAGTTCTACCTGATGCCCCATCACCAAAACTATGGAACAAAAAAGGGGCAATATACCACCCCGTCAACAGCAGGGGTTTGATGGACAGTCCATGCGAGCTACGGCAAAGCATGAAAAACACAAGAAAGCTGATGGGTGATGAGAATTCACACAAAGCACACTCCATCTCTGCACTACTGCGAATTGTACTACTTGAAAATTGATATGAGAGATTACATACACTGAAAGCTACCTGCAGCCAGACCTAAAATGGTAGAAGACGAATATATTATTTATATGTTTATGTCTTTAATGTGTTTATGCAACACCCACCACAAATTGAATTACTGCTGTTAGCACAATGGCCCTTGTGCACTTTAGCCGCCACAAGAGTCTGCTGCTGCTGCAGACACAAACGGCTGGATAAGTGTTCATCAGGTGCAGTGGTAACCTCGTTCATGACAGTCTATTCCGTCCTTCCTACCGGTCACCGCAAGCTGTCTGTTCGATAAAAGACCTATGGCCAGCATACAGTGGTCTTGGAGCCCACCCATTGCTTACCACTGGTTGACTTTATTGTCCGTCTCAATTGCTTCCTTTATATTTTTGTAACCTTGAGTCGGCTTTTCATCCTCTACTTGTGTCTGTCCCTCCCCTGGAGCAGTGTCTCATTACTTGTGTCCTAATTTTCAGGCAAAATGTTTTCTATTTGGTTAAGCACTCAATGGGAGTGCATCTGTTTTTCCAGCTGTCTCCTTCATGAACTTAACTTCCCCCCTCCGCATTCCGTATTACTCTCTCTCGCCAGTGTGCTTCTCCCTCCACCTCTTGCGCTCACCCTTGGATGCTTCTCCCCCCCATGCTACTTTCTCACTCCTGCGCTTCTCCTCCAGCTCCATGTCGCTATCTCGCACCGGTGGGCTTCTCTCCCTCATGCGCTCTAGGTTGCGCTCTCCCACCCTCCATATTGCTAATACCCCTGCCCACTGGGTTGCTTTCCCCTACCCACAGCCTCCTTCTTGCTGTCAATCTTTTACCCTCTTTTCTGATTTGCCCCATTGGCATTTAAAAAAAAAAGTCAACAGATACCAAAGGCGCGAGTCAATGGCTTTTCCAATGCTTTTTGTTATAAATAGTGGTTTCATAAAGCGCTTATTTCGTGCCAGAAGTTAGAGCACCTGGCATAATTGAAAGAAAAGGTCCTACACTGACCCAATGACAAGACTTGAAGAGGCTGAAAGTGCAGTGCCGCGAGTCCTAGCGCTGCATGGTTAGCCGCTGTTGACTGCAGGCTGGTTAGCAATGGACAACAGCAGGCAACGGGGTGTTCATCTTGTAGAATGTCGTGTCGCTTCAGTGGGGTGTTTCGAGGGTGACACCCCCAAAATAAATGCATTCTTGACTTTGTAGTTGGGTGTGGGGGCCCTGAGTCGAGTCTGCTATGTATGTCTCAATTTCTCTTATGGCCAAGAATAAAAAAAACACAGTGACCCCTGCTGTGAAACAGGAGACAGAGATGTACAGCTGGTGGCTGGATTTTAAAACGTGAAACCAGATTACGTGGAATCGATACTGGCTTCGCTGCTTCTCCAAACTGTGTGATCCTAGGCAATCCTTTTGTTTCACACAGCCTCTTTTTTCTCTATTAGCAGAGAAGACCACATTAAAATGCTTGAGTTCAGGATGCGCGCTGTAAAAGCACCTCTTATGTTTTATTTCAGACTATATTGTTGCTCCATCTGGAATAAGAATCTGGGCCAGGGTTAGGGTTTACAGGGCTGCGGAGTCCGTGTTTGAAAACTGTCTTTTCATAAAGGTCAGTCTATGCAGTGATATAAAAATACTTTGTTGAATTCTGAGGAGATTGTATCATTTACATTATGTTTGTTGCTCGATAAACACGCCCAACATCCTCATGGCTTGGCTCGCGCATGGACTCCTAGAGCCAAGCCAGACCCTTTGTAGGGCTTGAGCTATTCATTTGTTGATGTGTCCTCTATTTGCTACTTGGGCTTAGTATAAGAAGCAGTTAGTCACTCGATAAAAGATTATTTGTAAAAGGCGAGGACTGAAACCATTCAGCCCCGCCCACAAGCACCGAAGTGACAAATTCATTAAGGCTTCTCGTAGCAGAAGCAAAGAAGAGCGCGCGCAGTGATAAACCTTTGAAATGAGTGGTCCCAGGGAGGGACTCCACGCTGGGGTGTTGTGCGTGACTGTAGTCATGAGATCCCAAGTAGAAATACCAGGCCCAGGTGGGACGGGTTGGGGTGTGGCTTCAGAGGAGGGCGTGTTTCAGGTGTGCACTCTTAGGTTAGTATTTGAGGCTAGCGATACTGACTCGGGTCCTTGTCTCAGTTTTTATCGACATTTCCATTTCACTTAGAGGTTTTTAACTTGTTTATTTATAGGATTATGATATTATATATACATATACCGGTTAACCAAAAAAGTAGCGAATCTGCACCCACAGAAGTACTCCTGGAATGAGTGAAAATGTACTACTGTTTTAGAATTCCCAAACATTGGCAGCGGTAGACTTGAAAAGCTTCAGCAGTCTCAGGCCGGGGGCCGTAATGCTGGTGAGCAATCACCCAAAAGGGATTTGACGGGTGCTTGCGATCAGTCTAACCATGGGCAGTGCCGGTTTCTCAGGGTGGCATTCTCATCCATTGTTTTTTGCGCACGGTGCGGCTCCAGACAGAGGCCCACCTGCTGCAAATCAGTACTCAACTTGTTCCTCATGGAACCAGTTCCCGCACCTCGGTCACCTCACCCCTCTACTGTACAGTCCACTGCTCCTTTTTGAGATTCACCCACCTCCCCACATCTCACAGACTGAGCCACGCTCCCTCCCTGCCGTGGGCAGTGCCAAACACTGGTTTCAATCCCCTTCTCCAAGAGGGAGCCCTGCATTCGCCACTGTACATGTTAATGGAAAGGAAAGAATTGTGTTATGTATTGTATTGCAATTGAAATGAAATGAAATGAAAAAAAGATTTCTAAAGCGCATGGCTGCCCTTGAGCGTCCCAGCGCTAACAATATACTGAGCCGCTACCCCAAGACACAGAGAGAGAGCTACAGAGGGAAAAGAGAAGTCTTCAATGCTTTACGGAATTTTGCCAGGTTGGGTTCTTTACGCAGAGCCATCGGTAGAGCATATCATAGTTGACCTGCATTAATGGAAAACCGACGTCCACCCGATTTCACCTTTTTTGCTCTGGGTATCATTACCAGATTCCCATCTTCAGAGCGAAGGGCTCGCGTAGGTTTGTAAGAGTGGACCAGATCTCTTAGAATGCGGGGGCCTGATCCTTGTAAGGCTTTGAACACTATGCAGAGAGATTTAAATTCAATGCGCCCTCTGATTGGTAGCCAGTGCAAGGCCTTCAAGGCAGGCCGAGCTGAAGAGCTTTTGGCAGTACCAGTGAGCATCCGTGCAGCTGCATTCTGTGCTCTTTGGAGAACATTCAGTGTGGATTCAGGTGCCGCCAGGAAAAGGGCATTGCTATAGTCAAGCCTGGAGAGCACCAGTCCCTGGACCAATAGTCTCCTGGAATTGTCAGGGAGAAGCGACAGGACTTTTCGGGCTGACCGGAGCAGCCCATAACACGTCCCTGCCACTCGATTCGCTTGAGTGATCATAGACAGCTCAGGTTCCAGCCATACCCCAAGACTTTTTATGGCGCCCTTAGGGGCTGGGGGGACGCCCAGACTGGCCGGCCACATACATTTGGGCAGTGATGAGCATAGATTGCCAAGGAGCATTAGCTCCGTTTTCGTCCCATTCAGTTTTAGCTGGGAGTCCGACATCCATGCCATGATGTTGGTAAGGCAAGCAGCAAACTTCGCCCCCTGGCTTTCCGACAGGGACAAAGAAACAATCAGTTGAGTGTCGTCTGCATAGGTTGCCATTGTCACCCCAAAGGGGGCCACCACCTCCTCCAGTGGGGCCATGTAGACGTTAAAAAGCGTCGGGCTAAATGAAGAGCCCTGCGGGACTCCACACAGGAGGGGGGTAGGCAAAGATCTAAAATAGCCATCGCAGACCTGATAGGAACGATCACTCGGATATGACTGAAGCCACTGGAGGGCCGACCCTCCTATTCCAATCTTTCCCAGACGGTGGATCAAGATATTATGGTCCACCGTGTCGAAAGCAGCGCTTAGATCCAGGAGGACCATTGCAGCGGATCCTCCCGAATCTAAGATGCATCTGCCTTCATCGACCATTGCCATCAGAGCCGAGTCGGTTCCCTGACCTGGTCGAAAGCCAGTCTGCGTCTGACCTAGTAAGTTATTAGCTTCTAGGAAGCAGGAGAGCTGGCGGTTGACAAACTTCTCAGCGATCTTATTCAGGCCACGCAGAAGCGAGATGGGACGGTAATTTGCCAGATCAGCAGGGTCAAGGTCGGGCTTTTTCAGAAGAGCCTTGACAGTGGCCTGCTTCCAGCTAGGTGGAACTGTGCCATAGGTGAAGGAGGCATTCAGAAGGTCAGTTGCAGGACCAGCAATGAGATCCACAAATTGTTTGAGGATCCGGATGGGCATGGGGTCCAACGGGGAGCCACTCTTCAGAGCCGAAAGCTCCTTACAGAAATCCTCCCTTGAAATGGGAGAGATTATATCTAATCCCTTCCCAACTGGAACCCCCTCGGGGGCTGTTTATGGCCATGTTTCCTGAACTAGGGGGAAGGCTTGCTAAGATGTTCCGTATTTTGGTGTCAAAAAACTGAGCCAGCTGGTTACATTTGTTAGAATTCACCACCTGAGAGGTCGAAGGGGTGGGAACCGTGATAAGCTCTTTGAGAATCTTATAGGTTTCCTTTGAAGAATTGCCTGCCTTATTTATTCTATCCTCAAAATGGGCGGCCTTAGTAGATTTACGTGCCGCCTTGTAAGATCTCATGGCTTCACGGTACTTGTCTTTACTATTAACGGCCCAGTCCTTCCGCCATTTCCGTTCAAGCTTTTTGCATTTCTTTCTCATCATCCCCAGCTCTGGGGTATACCAGGACGACCTGTGGCTGTTGCTTTTATTGGTAAATTTTTTGGCAGGCAGAACTGCATCTAAAGCTTGGCGAAGCCAGTCATGAAAAGCAGTGTCAGCTTCCAGAGGACCAAGACCAGGGGGGGGAGTGGACTCAGCGAGGGAACGTGAGAGGCTGTCAATAGGGAGTTGAGACCAAATTCTCTTATAAATAGGGGGTGTCTTCTGATGGTGAGAGAGAAAAGGGTCCAAACTGACATTAAGCTCCCCTGCCACCAGGAAATGATCCGACCAAGGCAAGGGAAAGGGGGAACCTATTTGAAGGTGCGCAATGTTAGAGAACACACAATCCAACAGGTGGCCTTTCACGTGCGTAGGTTCCAGGTTGTGTAAGTTGAGATTAGATATTCTAAGTTCAGATCTGAGGTCATTTGCACTCTTATCCTCCTGCAGGTCAAAGTGAAGATTAAAATCCCCCAATAATACAAAGTTAGGGGAGGATTGCCTTCATATAGCGCTTACTACCCCTAACGAGGCGTCGATGTATCCCTCAAGCTTTCAAGCACTTATGTGGCTGTGGACTACCAGTGTCCAGCTGTTCTGCATCTGTGATCTGTTTTGATTCTTGTCAAGCTGCCTCTGGCTCGTTGTGCAGTGAGTTATGTGTGATGATGCTGAAAAGTGCACTGTTTTGTCTATTTGTGAAACACACCTATGTATGAAACTATTAACATTTTTAATGGTCTAATCTTAAGTGTTGATTGCTTTTTCACATCTGTTGACACCTGTAACCTGTTCCGTGCACGGCCGACAGGGACATTGCCCGACAATGTACGACGCTGATGCAGTCACTGCACAAAGAACTGCCCACAGTATAATGTTTGTGTGCACAGCATCGTTGTGTATCAATTTATAAACAGATCAGTGAAACAAGCAGGTCATAGATACCACTAGACCTAACTTTATTTACATTTTCTTCATTCTTCTTCCCAGGTGCAACTCTTTCAGTGGCATATAATATTCACACATATCACATGAGCATCTAAAGACCCTCGTAGAGTTTAAACGTAGCACTGAGAAATCGACTTTATTCACCAACTCGGCCCAATCACAGCCTCTTCCCTGTGAATGTGGAGTTAACTCCCCTATAAATGTGGTGAACCTATAGATAAATGTATAGACTGGTGTCTCCTGGACTCTCTGCTCTGAATCCTGCACCCACTCCTTCAGAAAACATGTCCATTCGTTACACTTGCTGTAATAAGGGATGACGCCACTACCTCGGTGCTGCACAGTGCTTTGAAACCATTCAGTTCACATCAAGCATTACTATCTCCACTGATACTAGTGAGGAGGTTGCTTCACTCAAGCACACCCTGGGGTGTTAGGAGTTGGGGTACTCCCTTAGAATAGGCCAAAGAGGGGCTAAGTATTTGGAGAGACTGACTACCCACCTCTAGAAGTAAGCACAGCCCTTGTAGGGGTGAACCTTCAAAGTGACAACATTAACCTGCGCTCAACCCCCGGCAGCGGTGGCACAGAGCAGACAGGCTTAACGTAGGGCAATGTGTAAAGTATTTATGCAGTACCAAAACACGAAGAAAGTAAAAATCTAAATTATAAAACTCCCAAACTGAATAACAAAAATAGAGTAAATTTAACAAATAAAATTTCGGTAAAATGGCAAAAATCCAACAAGTGAATTGGAGATATGAATTTTAGGCAGGAACAGCACCAAGAAGCCTTTAGAAACCATTTCTGATCTCCTATATTTTTTATGATATATATATATTGTAGAGTTAATTGGTTTAGATGAAGAAAGTGGTACAATATTGTTTGCCTCGTGTGGTGGGGTTGCTCTGATTTGATAAGTGCTGTGGGAAGCTTTGTGGGACTCCTAAAAGAAATATGCAAAAAAACATTGAAAAGGGGTTCGTTTTAAAACAACAGTTTGCAAAATAATTTGTCACAATGTTACATTATACACACACACACACACACACACACACACACACACACAGACCTGCACCAGTTTTCATTAATGTTTCACTAAATCGTGTGAGATTAACACCAGGAGGTGGAGGTATCTGACCAAACCCGGAGAAAGACACACACACATACCTTTAACAGGTTTCATAATGATGGCATTGAGTTGGGCGAGGTTAGCACCATGGAGTAGGAGTAGCTGACCAACCCTGTTGACAGGCACCCTGACAGACAGACAGGCACACACACCTGTAACAGGTTTCATAATGATGGTGTTGAGTTGGGTGAGGGTAGCACCATGGAGTAGGAGTAGCTGAGCAAACCTGTAAATAGGCACCCAGACAGACAGACAGACAGGCACACACACCTGTAACAGGTTTCATAATGATGGTGTTGAGTTGGGCGAGGTTAACACCATGGAGTAGGAGTAGCTGACCAAACCTGTAGACAGGCACCCGGACAGAGAGACAGACAGGCACATACACCTGTAACAGGTTTCATAATGATGGTATTGAGTTGGGTGAAAGTAGCACCATGGAGTAGGAGTAGCTGAGCAAACATGTAGACAGGCACCTGGACAGACCGGCAGACAGACAGGCACATACACCTGTAACAGGTTTCATAATGATGGTGTTGAGTTGGGTGAGGTTAGCACCATGGAGTAGGAGTAACTGATCAATCCTGGAGCCGGGAGAACCCTCTGAAAAACATTTCTGACTGAGCTTCATCTGTGGCCTTCCTGCACAAACCAGCGTCCACTCTGCCCTGCTGCCTGCTAGAGATAAACTGGTCACCTACCAATGACCTACCTCAACTGTGCAGAGAAAGTCTTTCAGAATAGACACATGCGGCATCTGAGGACTTTCGGGTCTCTTACCAACTCTGCACAAGCTGAACCAAGACTTCTGCTATTGAGAACACAATCCCACAAACTACCGACCAACTCCTACAAACCAATCAAACAAATAACATACCTTGGACAGTGGTCACCCGTCCTGCCACTTCCTACCAAGACAGACTCTCCTTCTTAGCTGGATATGTCATGCTAAGGTATCACCACACTCCAAGGACATCTTGTTCTCCGTCCGACGCTGCACCAACTGTTGGGAGAGTCCTCCAGCAAGGAACGCAATCACACAAAATAGTGACACTAAAACAACCGATCAACAAAACAATTATCCCACAACAAACCTGTTAGCCAACATAGTCCTAGAAGAATTTCAAAGAACCCAAAACAGGCTTATTTTAGCTCTTGGTGCTCGCCTCCTCTGTGACCAACAAACTTCCCTTCCAGTTAAATAGACTTTTCAAGTAAGATGCGACGAGTGAGGCATACATTGCCTCAAAAGTGTGAGCCACACTCGGCCATCTCAGCCAATCACTGTGAGGCTTGCTGTTGGAATCCACCTGTAATCACTGGTCCGGGCAGCATCGCTTAGGAGTACCGTGCTCACAACTAAATGTAGAAATTAGGATTCTATTCGTTTTAAAGGGTGACAAGGTACTAGAGTGGTGTCCGCATTGCCTAAGGTGTCCTAGTGTCCGGTTTGAACTTTAAGGGTCCTGCTCTCAAAACTGGACAGTCCCAAAAGACATCCTCAGTTGTTGGGGTGACCCAGGAGACTCGCAGAATCTACTAGTTAGCACTGGGAATTGTAACCCAGGATGAGGAACACACTGGGAAGGTGTCATGCCCCAGAACCGGAAGTGCTACAGACCTGGTAGCATAGCGCGTGTATTTTTAAAGCGCAAGTTCACCCAGAAGGACGGGCATCTTGGCGCTGATCCCAATGTTTCTAGAATCAGGGTGACCGATGGGTGGTAAGAGGGCACCACTCCACGCCTGGTAGACAGGAACCACTTCTTTCCGTTGGGGAGAAAAACATCTCTCTTGGGGGCCAGTTGTTCTGGCCAGGTGGGGAACTCTGCAACCCCAACACTTGGCAGTTCTGGAAAGCCTCTCTCCAGCACCTCGAACGGAGGAAACAGAGTTCTCTTCTTGGTTTTGAATTCTGGAGAGCCGGGCGGCATGGTCCACAGGTCCTCCAAGCACCTACTCTGGGAAGCCTCTACACAGGTTATCAGACAGCTGGGGCCCAGGCTGCTTTCCCCCTTGGTCAGGGTTCTGCTAATTGCCCAGTAGAGCATCTATGCCAAGGATGCCACAGCGGCGGCAGGTTTGTTCCCAGAATCTGGAGCACGTCAGTGGCTCTTGGGAATAGCACCAAACAGAGCCATGTGCTTAGAAAAGTTACTTGTGCTGGTGCAAGCTGACCCCACTCTCGAAGTCCAGATGGACGTGGATTAGATCACCAATATCTATCATGCACTGTGGGCAATGGGTGGGAAAGAGCCCCCCAAAAGGGCAGGCGATTTCAAAATGTGACGCACTCCTCCCATTAGGAATAGTGCCCGGACCCCCCCAGGGTAACCCCCGCCCCAACCTGATGTAGACCCACAATCAGCTAGTCAGTCCAAGAGTGTGGGTAAAAACGGCCATGTTTATTCAATCAAAACATCCATAAACATGACAAGTAAAACATTTATAAATTTCACATTTAAATTAAGATCGAATAATTTCCTCTGGTCCAGGCAGGAGTAAGGCAGGAAAAAAGAGGAAGAGTGAAGGTGAGTCTGGGGCCTAAAAAGCCCCAACCTGGCTCCACCCCTCCCGAACTCCTCCTAGACCAGACACCCGTCACAGGTGACCCGAAAGTACTACCACCGGCCAGTAGCCAATCAGGCTACTGGCCAGACTATGCGGGTGTGGCGTGGGTACAGGGATCCAGGCCCTAAGGGCGCGCTCGCTAGGTCCCGCGCTTGTCAGAAGCAAACCTCTGCATCCTGCGGGCTTCTTGGGAAGGCTGTAGAGGTCTGGCTGGTCGCATCGGTTCAGTGTGGTTTGTAGATTTGAGACCTATGCCTGAACTACATTTCCCAGAATGTTAGGCAACAATGTGCCTAGCAAGAGAGGGTAGCTTTCAGCGGAGTAGAGGAAAGCTTGTTTACAAGGACAAAGATGGCGATCCAGGATGTAGCCATAGTCTCCAGGCAGGGACAAGGTGACCAAGGAGACACGGGTGGTCATGTCCACCGGGGCTGAAGCCTACGTGCCTGGAAGCCACCACCTTGTGCGAAGCCACATGAGATGTCCTTAGTGGACACCACCCATGGTCCTGCATGTGGTCTCCTGTGACACACATGTGAAGTCCATGCAACTGTACTCGCTACACGCCACACACACACACACTGTTGAAGACAGTGACCCCACACATACTTTACAGGGGAGAAAGGGATAGGGGGTCACCTCTCCAGGGGTGCAGTTGAGATGTGTGTGCCCTCTACTCTAGGATCACCAGCCGCCACAGCCAACTGCCCCCACAGGATGGTAGAAGGGGGCAGCAGTCTGGGGTACACTCTGGGTCCAAGCAAGCAGGCTGTTGAAACCTAGAGTAGTCCAGACAATAAACTAAGAGAGACACGCAGTCTGGGACTGGCGACCAGCACGGGTCACTGGTGGGTTTTGTATCAACACCCTACAAGTAAACATCGCTTCATTCGAACCATCCTCAGACCCCCCTTCCACACACACACAACACACACACACACAAGCCTGAGATTCAAAGGAGACATAAAAGTGCCGCGTGTGTGTGTTCTCCCATTACAGCGCACATCCTGTAATCGACGCCAATAACCCCCCAGGTCCTATTAGACAGAATATTAAAGTGGCCTCGCGCTTTCATTGGTGACTCAGAGCGCGCTCTCCCAGCCGGCTCTTAAACATCAAAGCATCTCTCCTGGAGAGGCGCGAGACGCGCGCATCCCTCCCAGGACCAATGAAAGCGCCGCAGTCTGCACACCACGATCACACGTGGGGCAGCAGCCAGCGCCGACCGCGCACGGCGCACTTAACCCGCCCAGGCAGGGCCGCTGCCGCCCCTTTCATCCACGTTTATCCCAGTATCTGCCATGAACACGGCGCGCGCCCACAAAGGGGGTTTTACATAATCTGACCCAATTAACATAATCATGCAAACTTCAAAGGGGTGGACCGTGTCAAGGCAAACTGCAGGGAGAGCATCCAGCCCCTCCTGGTGCTTTCAAAAGGGGTGGAATATTAGGAAAATGTCACCGGTAAATGGGCCCATTCCTCTTCCAATGGGCCTCTCTGGGGCGGTTTAAAGAAGGCCTCTCAGGTACGTTATTCATGAGTTTTTAATATATTTAGATATATACATCTATATCATATGTTTTAAATACGTTTTCACAACCCCATCTTTTTTCCATATTTTATTCACCATGGTTGGTATCTTCAGTAGTTCTTAAAAGTTCTGCAGTGCTTTCAAAACCAGGGGAATGTAGACCCAGCCAATGTCTGTCCAAAGGCCCCCATCTAAAATCAGCTAACTTCTGTTTACAGGCCCTTGTCTTAGATCAGCGAACTTCTGTTTACTGGCCCTTGTCTTAAATCAGCTAACTTCTGTTTACAGGCCCTTGTCTTAGATCAGCTAACTTCTGTTTACAGGCCCTTGTCAGCCCTTGTCTTCGATCAGCGAACTTCTGTTTACTGGCCCTTGTCTTAGATCAGCTAACTTCTGTTTACAGGCCCTTGTCTTAGATCAGCTAACTTCTGTTAACAGGCCCTTGTCTTCGATCAACTAACTTCTGTTAACAGGCCCTTGTCTTCGATCAGCTAACTTCTGTTTACAGGCCCTTGGCCTGGATCAGCTAACTTCTGTTTACAGGCCCTTGGCCTGGATCAGCTAACTTCTGTTTACAGGTCCTTGTCTTAGATCAGCTAACTTCTGTTTACAGGCCCTTGTCTTAGATCAGCTAACTTCTGTTTACAGGCCCTTGTCTTCGATCAGCTAACTTCTGTTTACAGGCCCTGGTCTTAGATCAGCTAACTTCAGTTTACAGGCCCTCGTCTTAGATCAGCTAACTTCAGTTTACAGGCCCTCGTCTTAGATCAGCTAACTTCTGTTTACAGGCCCTTGTCTTAGATCAGCTAACTTCCATCTGTAGGCCCAGGTCTGACATCAGCTGACTTCCATCAAGAAGCCAACCTCTCATATCAGGTAATTTCCATCTATAGACTCAAAACTAAAATCCGCTGACTTAACTGCAGGCTCACATCTAAAGTCCGCAGACTTCCATCTATAGGCCCGCCTCTAACATCAGCTAACTTCCACCTATAAGCTCACCACGTTTAAAATCAGCTAACATCCATCTATAGGCCCACGTCTAAAATTTCCCAAAACTGGCAATGGAAAATCCTAAACTGCTACTCCCGGTGGCGGTGATGTCCAGACTTCAGTACTTCTGCCAAAAAAGCCTTACACGTGACTGAGTCGGATAAAACAGGCCATTCGTGTTAGGTTTGTTCTGAGCGAAGGTGGCCATGTGTCGGCCATGAGAACTCATTTGTGTCGGGCGACCACTGAACATCAAACCCCAAGCTGGGTTCTGTGTCCTACCTGGAGAGCAATCAATGGTGAACCCCAAAAGAGCTGCCAGACTTCTGCAGCCAGGCACCTACACTCAAACCGAAAAACTGCAACCCCCAAAATCCATTATCCAAAGTAGGAGGTGGAACATTAAGAGAAGCCAGAGCAAAGCTTCCGGCCAATCTCTCTACAGACCAAGAATAGAAAAAAACACCCCTGCAAGTTACAAGTGGAAATGAAAGCAGCACCTCCTTGGGGTGCAGAACATCAGTGAGAGATCGAGCAGGACTTCTAAACTCTCCTTTGCATAGCGCTCTTTTCTGGGGCTCTTCCCTTTTGATTGATTCACTGTCTATGTCTTTCTGGTTATAATTATTTCTGCTTTTTTATCTATCCCATTTAAGGTTTTTGGAGCCTTAAACATGCTTGTCTTTGTGGTTTTGTTATTTCACGTATTCTACTTTGTATGTGTTATTGTTTGCTGCGCCTTGAAGCTGGACCTCGGGCATTGTTTGCGCATTACAAGTAACAAGTTATCAAAGGCGCCTTGAAGCCATGGTTCTTTAGAGGAGCTTATGACACTTCAGTCTGAGACCTTCGAGTATAAACCCTGCTCTTGAGACCGCTTGGAATTTGCAGCGTTTTCATGGAGACCCAAAAGGCAGACTGGCTCAGTGTCCAAGTCGGGGACCTTCTCAGGCGGTAGGCCCACTCCTGGGACGTTATTTGCATAAAGCGGCCTGTTTTCACACCTTTTATTTAGCTGCAGTGGCCCTGTGCTGCTGAAAGATTTAAGAGCATAAAGGGGCCTATGTTTTATGTTACATTAGCACCTGGAGGGGGGGGGGGGAGGCAACTGTGGTGGGCGGGCGGTACAGCCCTTGCAACTGTCAGTAGGTTTTTGGGCTGGAATTATTAGGCAGGGGCGGGGTCTAGTAGGCAGGGGCGGGGTCTAGTAGACAGGGGCAGGGGCATTTGGGCTACCAGCCACCAATGAGTGGTATGCAGCATGGTGGCTGGGAGCGAGTCAGCGATGAGGATAGCTTTTGTCCCGCCCTCCCATCCCCTTTCATTGGGAAGAGGGTGGGCTGCTTCCTTTGTGGTGGGGGTTTGCTCTCTTGGGCCAGGTGCGCAAGGGGAAGGTGATGTAGTTGCCGCTAATGAGCAGGTGAAATTAGGTTGTTTCCAAAGAGGTTTTCCAGGTTTGGTAGTGGTTTTATTGCTGTTGAGGAGGGTGAAGCAGTTTCAAGGGGGGGAGGGGAGAAACGCTTTCACCTGCAGAAGGAAGGCAGCTAAAATGTGCCAGTTACAGGAAGTTAAGTTAATTTAGGTTTGACGGTTCTAGATACAATGACAGGCAGTTGAGTTGGGGGGAGTTTTTTGGGGGGGAATTAGGGGTGAGAGTAGGTCCACTGGTAGTTAACCACTCATATACAGGGAGGAGGTTAGATTTGCGAAGGCGCTGGCCTAGGATAATAATAATGTGATGTGCACCTGCCCCCTTAAAGCGGCCTTTTCCACACACACACTTGTCGCTCGTTTGTGCTGTGCCCTCGCGCCCAATCGATGTGGACGCTGGACCTTGCGAGGCCCATATGGTTCAGGACTGTTGGGAATGAATATGGAACTACAGAGTGCATGAGTGAGTGAAGGCTCACCAGTGCAGAAGAGGGCATTTGAAAGGAGCATGAAATACTTTAGTATAAATCTCTAAATGCAGAGTGTAACGTGCAAGTTATAGTGATCCTGTGACGTGTGCTCTATTGTCAATATGCACACTTAAAAAAAAAAAAAAAGTAATATAACCGAACCTATAAAACCACAAAATTCCTGTCTTTTGGTGCCTTTCGGTATACACAATAATGAAAAATATGATACAATCCCAAACACCCCTAGCCTGCTGAATTTTTTTTTTTCCCCAACAACATCACCAACAAAAGCTGGGAGGGGCTCTGGCAGCGAACACCCCCACACCTCATTCCTCGCGGCCTGACATTCGACATTATAATGTAAAACTTGCTCAGACTACCCCAAGAGTGTCACTGGAGGGGAGATTGGGGATGGGGGATTAGATGAAAGCAAAGTGGGCCGGGAAATCCTAAATTATGCAAAAAAGATGCAAAATTATGCAAAAGATAATAGGACCCCTGATTGTGGCTGACAGTCGCTCGCTGCACGTTTCGGTGTACCCACCGGAGGGGAGGGAGGTAGAATTTAAAAGGATGAATAGCGTAAAAGACTAAAAATAAACGTAAAAATGGGGCAAGGTACTCTAGGAAGTCAAATTATGAAAATCTAGGGCATGAATTTTAAAATGATATCAGCCTGCGGGCCTCACGAGCTCCCAGCGGGACCAAGCCCAGTTACAGGCACCATTGAGTTGCTGGCTCACCTCTCATATTCAGACTGGTTCCGGTTTTTAAACAGATTGCCGATGTTTGATACACCTGGTGTGTTGTCGAAACTCTCGCGAGAGTTACTCCTGAACAGCGCCTCTGCTGGGGGCAGACTCTCGGCGCTGAGGCTGCCGCAATATGAAAACACACTCGTAATACACCCAGTGGAGGGAGTGGACAGGATCGACTGGCAAAATGTTCTCAATCCTTTTTATATTTACATAAATAACTATTTTGTTAAGAAAACAACCGTTCTTGAAGGGTTAATGCGGACCCTGAGGTGCGTCTCGCTGAAAGGGCAGGGAGGAGTTAACCCGTAGTGCGAGGACCAGCCAGAGGCAGCCCCTAACAGCAGCCCCTATATCACTTTCATTGTTTTGAAGGTTTGTGGTGAGAAAGACTCATTCTTTTTAGCAGTAGGAGGAGGGGAAAGGAAAAGGGGAGGGGGAGGGAGAATGGAAGGTAGAGAGAGAGGGAGAGAGCGAGAGAGAGCGATTTTTATTTTGGTGGTGAGTGTCGTTGGCACACCTGGGCCTTGTTGTTAGTATGTCAGGAGGTCTGTTTGATGTTTTCTGTTGGATGGTTTAGTCAACTTGTCACATCTGTGATGTGTGAGGTGCTGTGTAAGTTGTGTGCTTCGTTTCTTGGTGGGATTGCTTGGCTGTGCTCGGTGAGTGGCTTGTTGTGTTGGAAGTTTGCATGTGTCGTTTCTTCGCAGTCGCTGCCGCTGTCACCAGCACAGGAGCGGACTGTAGACTAGCTGTGACAGTGTTGTGTACACGTGGTATGTTCCACATAGTGTGTCGGGTATGGCTTCGGTCTGTGCAGAGTGAGCAATGCTGACAGTACAAGTACAAAGTCACTCACGAACCAGTGGGCAGAGTGGAGTCCCAAAAACCAACGAGTGTGTACCCCGAAATAATGAAATGGGCTGTTTGGTTAGTTCCTTCCCCAGTCACTCTGCCTTACACACCCACCAGAGCCCTCAGGCGCGACTCACCTGCCATGCTGTAGATGTCATCTTCAAGGGGGGTGCGCATGGCGTCCCCTCGTTCTCCAGTGTGATACCCAAAATGAGGAACTGGCGATCCCTCTCTCTAAGACGCCTCATAACGAATATGCTACTTACCAGTATGCATCTGTTCTTGGCATGTAGGGCTGCTGACATTCATATCTGTGCATTGATCGCCGCCTAGTGTTGGGTCCGGATGATTGCACATTGTTGTTCTGGAAGAGTCTTCGAAGTATCACGAGATAGGTGGCTCCTCCCCTGGACTACAGTGCGCATGGGCATCCTCTCCATCCTCAGATTGTTTTTTTCCGCCATTGGGTTTGGATGTACTTATCTTAGCTCAAGTTAGGAAAACTTTCTTTAAGGCCAAACGCCTTTAGATATCGTCGGTAATCTCCTCTTTCGCAAGAAAACCAAGACTCACTAAATTCTACCTTAGATCTGGTTTGCTTCATCTGTAGGTGTTTGGCCTTCTGGCAGTGGCATAGCAAGGGGGGGAGGGGTGTTCTGTTTTTGGGAGCGGCGGAGGTAAGTTGTGTCTGTCAACTACCATCATCCCCTCCACCCCCCCAGGAACAAGTCATTTGTCGACTTCCGACCCACCCCCCACCCTTACCTGCACCGGGTGGCAAACTTGGGGTCCACTCCGGATGGCAGTAGGTCTAATTACATCACTGTCTTCTGGACTATGTTGTCTAGGTTCCATCCAAGACACAGGTCACTCTCAGGTAGTTGCATCATTCGGTAAAGTGAGTGAGGAGGCCAGTGCTTAACCATGAGTGGGTGCTTAGCACAGGCACTTAATTGGTTTCCGGTGCTCAGGAACGGCACTTAATTTTCAACACCACACTTATGGTAGTCTCCCACATGGTGGCACTACTCATATAATTTAGGGAAAAGCAGAACAACGGTTGTTTATGAATACAATATGCATTAAAAATTACAATACCTGCCTCCCCAGCCATTCCTTTAGCTTTGGGGACCTGGAATAATCTTAACTTGCAGGCGAGAGAGATGGTCAGTAGTGGTTTTGGTTCCGCCGTTGGTAGCGATGACAAGCGCGATGGGTGGTGCAAGCTGCAGTGGCCTCCAGACGAGGGCCCTGGCACTTATTTTTTGAAAAATTAAGCACTGGAGTGAGTCAGCCAGTTATTGAGCCAAGCATTTACCAAATATCCTCTTCGTGCTAAGACTACACCAGACAGAGGTGGCCCAACAAGACTTCACACCAGCTAGTAAACGAGATGCATTTTTAGGGCTCTTCGAAAGGACTCAGCATTGCGGAGCTGGTTTTTGATCTTGGGTATCGCCTAATGAAGCTTATTCCAAAAGGGAGTTGCCAGCGAGAAGGTCTTGCGTCCGCATCGTGAGTGCTTAAAGCAAGGAATTGATAACAGGACCACATTATCAGAACTAAGCCTCCATGGGCAGAGTGCTTTGGACTTGATTTGAGGGCCGCAGGAAGCCAGTGCAGTTTCATACAGCCTCAGATACCCTTTCTACAGGTTATACACCAGCTTGATTGTCATATTTTGGGTACACTGGCATCTCCATGCAGACCCAGCAGGGAGATCGATAACACTCCTGAGCTATTCAAGATTGGCTCCCGCGACCCCCGTCCAAGGATGCTGCAGACCTGAAGACACGATTTGTCTCACCTGGAATTAGTAGGAGGACATCACTGTGCGACCCTGCTCCCTTAGGCTCAAGGACTTATCCAAGTAAGAAACCAGGCTTTTACTTGTGGTGACCAGCAGGACATAGGCTCCCACCCCTAAAAGCCTAAAGAAGTGTCCCACATGTCATCCTAGAACAAATCCAGTCCCTTCCATCTTGCACTCATCCAGTCCTGGGCAGCACCCACACCTGGTTGTTGGGAATCCTAGAGCGGGGCCTGAGGTCTTCCAAAGCTAAAGACAAACTGGGTTTCACCAGCACAGGCGACAGAGTCAACCCCGGACCAAAAACGATCGCATGAAGCTAGCCGAGGTACACTTGGGAAAGTAACTAAAATAGATGAGGGGAGGAATCGACTGATATCTCCTTGGTAAGTTGATTACTCCAAATACAATTGGGAAGCCCATCACAGTGACCCTGTGAAGGGGCCCCGCGACGGGGCATCCTGGATTGGTCGGGTCCTTTATTCCAAGAACAATTGGAAGCCCATCACAATGACCCTGTGAGGGTGGGGTGGGGGGGGGGGGGGACTGCTGAGCGAGCATCATGGGTGGTTTAGGTCCTGAAGCGCTTTAAAGAAGCCCCAGGAAGCTCTGGAAGTGTGGGATATTTCTCGACTATAAACGGTTGCCTTACCCTGCTGTATTTACTGTTTATAGTATACCAGTCGCGGCTTCCTGAGTTCTAATGAAGCTATTTGTGTTCAGCACTGGCTTCTCTGTATTCAGAGTGCCACTGAAAGAGCGATTAGTGGACCCTTCCCACTTAGTTAGAGGAAGAACTTGATGAAAAGTCTGCGTGAGGCAGTCAGGCACGTACCTGAAGATAAGGACATCTGGTGCAGATGTCACTTCGGTAAGGCTATCTCTGGTAGAGATTCAGTCTAGCTGCAGATTCTTCACCTTTTGAATACTCCCCAGGAGTCAGACTGGATTTGGAACCTCTTGTGTGGCCCCTTGCAGCGCCACACTGATGACATTCTACTGTGGAAATGATGTTTGGCCTATATCGCCATCACTCCCACGAGCAGACGACCGTGGATTTCGAGACTGTCCAAGCCCCCAGATGCAGAACCCCAAAGGTACATTGGACGACAGTGTGCGGATTCCCAGATTTAGGTTCTAATTAATGGAGAGAGTCCAATCACAGAATGGAGATGATGGGAGGGTCAGTGAGGAATCTGTGGCTAAAGTCTCTACCAGAAAGAGCATTACCAAGGTAAGTAACAGGTTCTTCTTACAGAGACGTCTATCTGCAAAGTCTTCATCTTTTGAATAGATACCAAAGCGTACCTACTTGGAGGTGGATCTGTAAATAGACTCAAACCAGAAAGTCCAACAGGACTGAGAGGGTAAAATACCCCTCTCTGCCAACTTGAGTGTGCAGACCATAGTGCTTCTTGAACATATAGAAGGACGCCCATGTAGCTGCCTGGCAAATGTCTAGGATAGTGATTCAACATGCTAATGCAGTGGTAGCAGATATGACCGTGGTCGAATGAGCACTCAGTCCATATGATGGCTGCTTTTTAAGCCAATGCATTAGCAGATCTTAATGCAGAGCACGATCCAGTGGGAGATAGTTCTCTTCTGCACAGTCTTGCCTTTTGTGCACCAGAGAACCCTACAAAGAGCTGATCATACGCCCGGTATTCTTTGCTACGATCCATTTGATAGCTCAGCGCTCTCTTAGGGTCCAATACATGGAATCTCTTCTCTTCCTTAGAGCTGTGAGGCGGAGTATAGAATGCCAACAGGGTTTCGGTTTGAGCAACGCGGAACAGCATCACAACTTTCAGCAGGTAGGATGATCGAGTCCGCAAAATTGGTTTGTCTGGGAAGAAGGTAGTGTAGGACTAATTGACACAAAGAGCTTGAAGCTCACTTTCCATGCTGAGGCAATGGCGACAATGATTACAGTCTTAAAGGTAAGGAGGCATAAGGGGCAGCGGCGAAGCTGCTCGAACAGAGAGCACTTCAGATAAGTCAGGCCCAGATTAAGGTCCCATTTGGACATGACAAAGGAACAAGGGGGAATCATGTGCCGAAGTCTGTTCAGATATCACATCACGACTGGTGAGTTAAACAATGAGGGCTAATCTGGCAACCGTAAGAAATCCTTAAGGGCGCTTAACCGTGCCCAAAGCAAAACCCTGCCATGGTAAGATAAAGAATAAACAACAGGACCCCCACAAATCTGTCCCAACAACAGGCAGGTACAATTTTTATTGTAGGATGCCTGGCTGTCCAGATGACATCAACCACATATGGAGGAAGGTCTAAGGTGTAAACTTGACGTCACTCAATCTCTAAGAATGGAGGTGGAAATTGTGAAGGCCTGGGTACAGTACCCTCACCTGTTGCTGCAAAAGCAAGTCCTCCTGGTGGAGCAGCCCGATTGAAGGACAAATAGCCAAGCCCAGGAGTTCTTGATACCATAAATTGGGCCTAGTCTGTTCTGATCTTCATGGAAATTCGGGGCAGGAGTAGTATCCGCAGGAAGGCATAGGAGTCCTGTGTTTCGCTTGCAATGGAATGCATCTCTGAGCAAGAGACGCCTTGGAAACTACAATGTGTACAAGTATTGACATTGTGCGTTCTCTGTGGTCGCAAACATATCAAGCCAAGGTTCCCACCAACTGTGGAAGAGATTTTGCACCACCTCTGGGTGTAATTGCTTGTGATCTGCTAGGCACCGACGGCTTAGCTCATCTATGTTAAAATTCAAAAAACCTGCCACTGCCCTTGATGGTGTAGCTATTTCCAGAGGAACAAGGCCTCCTGGTGCAGAGCCCACAACACTACTCTGCCCCGTTTGTTGCAACACCATATGACAGTGATGTTGTCTGTGAGCACCTGTACCAGCCTCCCTTTTATGGACTCAAGAATGCTTTCACAGCCAAGCGGATGGCTCTCAGCTCCAGAAGACCGATACATTACTAGGTGGTCCCACTGTGTAAAAAACAATGAACAGGAGGTCGTAGGTTCTCGGTGATTGCTCCACGAGTTTGGAACACACTGCCAGTGGACCTCAGGTCCACTGTAAACTACACCCGAGTCAGACAGCTTCTGAAAACATGGTTGTTCAAACAGGCTTACCAATAACCAGGGACGTAGGCCGTATTAGCATTCCAATGCCAAGAGACCGGTTGGTGAACGTGCGCTTTAGAAATACTCAGTAACATAACATTTGGAGTCGGGTCTCCACCGGAAACTAAAGGCCTCGGATCTCCGCCTTTCTCAGATGGCTGCCCTAGGCCAGAAGGAATACATGAGTCACCCTTTTCAGCTTTGGTTGGGAAAGGGAGAGGGGTCTGCTGCTGAAACAATGGCGGTCCAGCAACTACCAATGCAAATCTGAACGTGGTTGGAGAGGTCCTCTTGATGTTGGGCCACTGGGACTTCAGATCCCACTGCAAAGCCCGCACATGCCACCTAGTGTGCTTGACGAGCCGTATAGTAGACGCTATCAATCCCAGAAGCCTCGGAGTCGACCTCACTGAAATAGTAGACTGCGGCAGAAAGATCAGGATCATAGCCTGAATGTCTTGTATTTTCTTTCCTGGGGGAAAGGCACAAAACCAACCACTCCCAGAATAGCTCAGATGAAGGGGGCATCTGAGTAGGAGTCATGTGTGAGTTTGGCACGTGATGGCTGCAGTCTTGAAGTGGCCGACGACTGCCTGGGGTGCGCAGTCGACGTAGTGGAAGACCTCTACAATGATAAACATTACCGCCATCACTTTTGTGAATACCCCTTGAGAGGAAACATCCATTACAACGCAGTCATTACAACGACCTACCTTTACAACGCAACTGTTAGAACACAACTGCCTTTACATTGCATGCCATTACAATGCATGTCACTACACCGCATGCCATTACAACACATTATAAGGTAAGTAATGGAGATTTTTTTAGTATTAGTGTAGGTATGGGTTTTGGGGTACATGGGAATAGTAATTTTTACCCCTACACTATCCAACCCTTTCCCTACTGTTGCACTCACTGGAGTGGGAATAGCAATTTTTACCCCTACACTATCCAACACTTTCCCTACTGTTGCACTCACTGGAGTGGGAATAGCAATTTTTACCCCTACACTATCCAACACTTTCCCTACCGTTGCACTCTCTGGAGTGGGAATAGCAATTTTTACCCCTACACTATCCAACACTTTCCCTACTATTGCACTCTCTGGAGTGGGAATAGTCATTTTTACCCCTACACTATCCAACACTTACCCTACTGTTGCCCTAAAAGTATTTTGCGTTGTAATAGCCCTACACTATCCAACACTTTCCCTACTGTTGCACTCACTGGAGTGGGAATAGCAATTTTTACCCCTACACTATCCAACACTTTCCTTACTGTTGCACTCACTGGAGTGGGAATAGCAATTTTTACCCCTACACTATCCAACACTTTCCCTACTGTTGCACTCTCTGGAGTGGGAATAGGAATTTTTACCCCTACACTATCCAACCCTTTCCCTACTGTTGCACTCACTGGAGTGGGAATAGCAATTTTTACCCCTACACTATCCAACACTTTCCCTATTGTTGCACTAACTGGAGTGGGAATAGCAATTTTTACCCCTACACTATCCAACACTTTCCCTACTGTTGCACTCACTGGAGTGGGAATAGCAATTTTTACCCCTACACTATCCAACACTTTCCCTACTATTGCACTCTCTGGAGTGGGAATAGTCATTTTTACCCCTACGCTATCCAACCCTTTCCCTACTGTTGCACTCACTGGAGTGGGTATAGTCATTTTTACCCCTACACTATCCAACACTTACCCTACTGTTGCCCTAAAAGTATTTTGCGTTGTAATAGCATGCGTTGTAATGGAATGCGTTGTAATGGTAGTTTTAAAAGATGCGTAATGGCATGTATTGTAATATCATGCGATGTAATGGTAGTTGCGATGTAAAGACTGTGTGGCAAAAGCATGCGTTGTAATTGCATGTGTTGCAACGTCATATATTCCCCCTTGACAACTGGTGAGACCAAAGGAGAGCAAAACAAACTGGAAATACTCCTGTCCCAACTTGAGCCGCAGGTAGCGTCGATGAGCCAGCAAGACAGGAATATGAAGCTAGGCATCATGCAGGTCCAACTGTACCATTCATTCTCCGGGGTTGAAGGTAGACAATCGATGGCCAAAGTGCGAATCTGGAGAGGGTGCAGGTCTAATCTAGGTCAATGGCCTTCATCCTACTTGGGCACCAGAAAGTAGTGGGAATAGCAACCACACCCTACTTCTGCCGTCGGCACCCTCTCTAGAGCCACTTTGGTCAAATGGCCCTGCACTTCTTGCTGCAAAATGGAGAGATGATCCTCCGTCAGTCATTGGGGAGAGCTGGAAGGTATGGTGGGAAAGAAATTAATTGGAGGGGCTTTACCCCCTGAGAACTACTTGCAGAACCCACCAGTCGGGAATGATCACCTGAAAACCTGGAAAGAATCGCTGGATGCTGTCTGACAACGGGAGGCTGTGCTCCATCAAGGGCACGCGGAGGAGGTTTGAAAAGTGGGCCTGTGAGGAGGAAGGCAATGATGCACGGTTGGAACCTGAGCCGCGATATTGCTGGGACTCCTGAGGGGTTTGAGCAGGCTGGTGGCAAGGGGCATCTCATCCAAAACCACAAAATGAGCATTAAAACTGGTGGGGTGGGGGAGGAGGGGCAGAGAGGCGCAGGGAGCGAGCGGTAGCACTACTCTCTTTAAATTGCTGGAGAGCAGAATCAGCCTTGTACCCAAACAGGTACATCCCCTCAAAGGGCACGTCCCTCAGCGAGGACTGACCGTCATCAGAGTTCACAGTTGTTTGCAGCCACGCATGGCGGCGAATGGCAACACTGGTGCCAATAGCTCACCCGATGGAATCGCTGGTGTCCACGCTACAACTAATCGTAAAAGTGGTCACATCATCATCTGAATGGCTTGAGCAAGGATAGGGCGGAGGTCATCAGCTACCCTAGGAAGGACCTGCACCTCCAAATAACAAAGAGCTTGGGAGTAGCACCCCAACCATCAGCTGGCATTGGCACTGTGGAGGGCCAGGATGGTGGAGCGAAAGACCCTCTTGCCAAATGTTTCCACCTGCTCAGAGTCCCTATTAGGGAGTGTAGGAACGTTTGCGGATTAGAGCAACTGCTGGAGTCCTGAACCACAAGGCTGTCGGGTGATGGGCACTGCGACAGGAAAAGCAGGGTTGCTCGAAGGCGTCTGACAATCTGTCAGCTGGCCCAGAGCAAGGCTTGGCCCAGGCTCCCATATTAAAGTGTCCGTCGTTGCATCATTAAATGAGAGAAGATGCTCAGTAGGACTCGGTCCTGGTTGTAGGACTTCGGTAAGAACACTGGTTTTTACCTCCATGGTGGGGAGCTGGTGGTCAAGACCGTCAGCTGCCCTACACAACCACAGTGTAGGAAGCAGATTCCTCGGTGTCAGGCACGAGAGAAGAAAAAGAAAGAAAGTTGTTTCTTGAGAGTTATCGAGGCTACTAGCCTCCTGCAAGTGCTCGTACTAATTCATAATTATAGGCTGAACAAACTCTTCACTTTGGTCATAGTCATCAGAATCGGTGCCAAAGAGGGGGTACAAAGTGGGCTACCTCCCCTAAGGGGGTGATATGTTAGATGGAGAAAGAGGCACCTCGGGTGGATTCGGGCATGAATCTTATCGAGGTCAGATTGGTGCCTGCTCGACGTTGGAGAGAACGAGTAGGGTCCTGTTTACCCGGCATCAATGGAGTCAGCAAAGGTGTGGAGGAATCTTGGGCCGGCACAGGGCTCGGGGCCAGAAACGGGACCAACAGTGAAGCTGGAGCCAACTCAGGCTCGGAGGGTTCAACTGGTGCTGAAGGTAAACCCGCCAGAGGTACTACAGACCGAGGGCCTCGCTGCAGCTTGCGCTCCGAAGGCGTGCCAGAGGCAGGCGATAGGGATCCGAAGAGCTAGAGCATGGAACTCTTTGGTCTGAAGAGATGTGGGGGTTAGCCCCGGAAACTCAGGTTGTGCCGCTACAAGTTATGGGATCGACGCTGAAGTTAACCGACATTGGGAGCGAGATTGAGAAGAATGGTTCTGCCCCCGTGCCTGCTCAGGTGACAGGGGCGTAACACAGGCCCCTGCAGCCCCTGCGGCGCAGGGGGGCCCCCAAGCTCCAGGTGGCCCCCTCAGCACAGCACTTGGGCCAGAGAGCTCCTGATAGAGTCCAGAGTCCACGTACCTTGCAGGGGGGCCCCCTCAATTTTCGTTACGCCACTGTCAGGTGAATGCGAGTGAAATGAGGGAGCGGAATTCCCATGCAACTTCTTGAATTGGTTTTGAGTTTTTCCTGGAGTATGATGATGAAGACTGGCCTCTCGAGCAGCTCCAACCACTCTGGGAACAAGCCCAGGAATGAACCTTGGATGTGGACCATGACTTTGAACCACCTCGACATGGAGTCTTTTTATGCTTGGTGATGTAGAGTTTTACTTGACTTTCCCTGATGGCCTTTGGATAGATAGACGCACAATGGATGCAGGACTTGTTGGCACCACAGCATGCCTGGTGGGATTCTGTCACAATTTGTTTGCGACAGTTCCTATAGGGCTTGAAACCTGTAGGTTTTTGGGGGGACATCCCTTGCCCACCAGAGAAATTTGAGGCACAATATCTTTGAGAGACATAAAGGGTGCTCCAGTTCCTTGTCTGGTAGCACGGAAAGTGAGGGACTGACGCCAGTGCGCGGGAGTTGGGCCAATATAGTCCCCACCCATAATTTCTGGAGCGTAATGTTGTCAGTGCAAAGCCACAAGGCACCACCTTCCAGCGTGAGGTGATAGTGCTGAACAAATCCCAGCTCCAGTCTGACCCTGGGGAGTGCTCAAAGGTGAGAAATCTGCAGCTAGAATTCTCTATCGGAAAGAGAGAACCACAACTGTCCAAACAAGGTGTTTGTCTTTATTCCATCCACTTTGCTCCAAGACCTGGAGGAGCCAGACTTGCTGCACAAGCTATTTTTACAGGAGGCAGAAGTCACATTGAATTAGGAAGTAGTCCTTCCTACCATGGGTAGTACCATTGTTCTTCACTATGTAGGTGATGCAAATATCAGATCAATGGTATGTCCTGCCATGCGAATAGTCAGCCGTACGTCACAGGACAGCCAGAAGCAAACAGAGATTCAGACAGGGCCCTGGATAAACCTATCAGGGACATGGTTGGTGTGTGGGGGGGGGGCAGGGTTTCTGGTCACAGGTTAAGGTCTCCCCAGGAAGCATGTCCAAGAAGGACTGAGGAGCTCCGGTTGTAAGGGTGTGAGATCCAGCAGTGACGAGAGTCCTCCTCTGTTGGATGACAGACATGGGGCAGATGTTGGGAGGCGAGTGATCCAGGCTATATGTAGGGGAATCCATATATGGCTTTGGGTATCAGCCTCCTTACCATAGCCAGCGCGTCGTGAGGTGGTGAGAGATCACAGACTCAGGAGGCCAGTGCCTTTCTGGAAAATGTAAAAGTGAAACCAGCCGCGACTGATGCGGTTTGAGCGGGGCAGTTACTCTTGTAGGAAGCAGCAGTAGTCCAAGTGGGGAAAAAAAAATTAGGGGAACTGTGGGCGGAGAATCAGAGGGCGGGAATAACCAGAGGATGGGGTCAGTGGGCGGAGTTAGAGGTGTGGCCAGGATTGGCAAAACATCCCAATCTATAGTATTTGTTTGGCATTTCACTGACCAGTTACAGCTTATTATGTTATGTAATTCAACCAATGGATACACATGATTATTTAACGATTAATACGAGTTATTGACATTAAAATAAATTCACAAAGAGGGATATGTTTCTAATCACAGAATGTCCCAAATATGCTTAAAAATGGAAGCACAAGCCATTTGTTTCCGAGCCATGGAGTTTCTGTCATCAGCAATATACACAGAGACTATAAATTTTACGTGTGTAAATCACTGTATAGGAAATGTTACATAGGACAAAGGACTACAAGGTGTAGGAGTCACATGATAACCATATTAGTAGGCAGTATAGTTTAATGGTGATTGATCTGGAGAAACACAAACTCAGAATTTAAAACTTAATACCATGATTGGGGGTTCTCTTTAATAATCATTATTGATTTCTATCCAAATGAACACTTTTTGCAACATTAGGATAATCAAAGGCTTAGGGAAAAAACCATAAATTTCTAGTTTATACCTTGCCGTTTGCTTGCAGCTCTTAGATGAAAGTTAATAGCTCACTGTTCTATGTTAGGATTTTAACTTATAAACTGCAAGTAAAAAAAGGATCTTACTGACAAAAGCAGTAACCCACTGACCTATTTACAATATGAGTACTTTGTGATGTGCATGGTACATTTTCTTTGCAGCAGGGACATTAACCCTTTGCGCTATCTTTCCATGAGTCAAAACTTCCACTAGACAAAACTCCGATCTCTCTCTAGGAAGAAGTTTATTCACCGGAGTTGTTATGACATTTTTATTATTGCCGAAAATTGTTGTAGGCCAGGAAGGAGGCAGCAAGTGCTTTTAAAACCATAATTTACAACGGCTCCACTCAAAGTCAGCACCCGTTGCAGTCACACCGGTCGCACCGCCCTGGAGCCAGCTCTTCTCAGGGGTCCTGTGACCTCAGTGACAGTCACTGTTGCTCTAGGGTCTGCTACTTTGTAGGCCTTCCCACAAGACTGGAGGTGAACTTCAGTATGGATTGTGGTGGGCAAGCCTTCAAGGTGAACCCACACTTGCCACTGCTAGGGTCCACCTACTGGTGCTAAGACACCAGGGCTTCTCCGGTTTTGCAGGGCCTTCTAAGGTCTAGCATGGGAATGTGTTCCCTCAGGAGAGTGGTCTGGTGGACTGGTCATGAAGACTGAACCTGGTTCCCCAGTTCCAAATTCGGCAGCTCTGCCCCCAGTGCTACATCCGCTCCCTCACTGAACACCATACTGCCCCACTGAGAGAAATTCACACTGCCTTCAACTACAATCCAATTTGACCTGCTATAAACAACTGGATGCGACTCAATTCAAATTACGCACTAGGCAAGAGCAATATGCAGCCTAAAGGAAAAACTAACAACATCCTGGAAAAAGCAAACACTCATAGGGAATGAAAGATTAAATAACGCATGTGAAATGTAAGCAGAAACAACATGGTGAACTTAACGCTTTTACAGTTCTTATGCAGAAATCAACGAGTATTTTTGCCTGAAAACTACAGGGCTCAGAAAGGACCCATTTCAATGTCAACTGCTTATATGCTTACAAGACGTAAGCAGTATGGGTTAAAAAGACCACATTCGTGAACACAAAGCCGCCGTATACATTTTGTTTTCCAATCCACCCATCAACCAGGTATTGCAGTACCTCCAGGTTTGGCGCACTTCCCCACCGGGGAAACACAGCGCTTCACTGGCAAACTCGGTAAAGTGACGCTAATGTTTTTGGGGTTTGAATAAAACCGATCTGGCCACTTTAAGAACCCTCCATCTTGTCTTTTTTTTTATTGATTTTGTATATTATGAACCTTTTATTTCCGCGGCTGCACTTTGGAATAGAAAAATGTAAAAACGACATTTCCATCAAAAGTGGTTTTCTTTTTTGCATCCATTTCACAGGCGAACAAATGAACGACAGGAAGAAAGAGAGGGTGAGAACCATTTCTTGAGTCACGGTTTTCGGTAATTGAGGAGGAGTTAGACAGACAGAGAGGGAATAGGAGTAAGAAGGGAGAGGGGGGGGCAGAGGCAAAGCAGAAGCGGACACCTTCCTTGTCTTGTCTGGGCAGGCAGCAAGAGACAGAGACCTTTTCCTTCTCTGCTCCCCGTCCGTCCCCGAACAGCCCCTAATGCCGAGCCTTCTCTGCAGGCCTTGGATATTTCTGAGGTCCAGGGATGCAAGTTCAAAATAAAAAAGTTGGGGAACGGAAGCTATAGAATTAAAGAAGATGGGGCACGTCGTGCCCTGTCGATCCCGCCCACTTCGAACACTGAGGAAACTAAGGGGGGTGGGGGAGGGCTCTTCAACAGTTTAATTGATTTTTGTGCGTGTTTAATTCCCTTCTCTGCAAAGTTCTGCTTTTGCCTCAGTTTTTGCCTCTTGGGCAGTTTACATCTATTACTTCTGCTCTCGGCCGCCCCCCCCCCCCCCAATGCCTCCTACCAGCCTCAATGGAGAGACACGCTTCTTTGCATTTTGGGGGGTGGGGGGTGGTTTGTACCCATCTTGGAGGTCAATTCGGCGCTGGACACAGACTAGTTTACGCAGCACTTCGAAGGGGTGTCTTCATGGGACCTTACTGTGGATGTCCTACGTGCTACTAAACTTCTCTTATTCGGTGCATAATCCAATTAAAAACATTGTAAAACGAATCACTTAAATAATGGATATTACCTAGCCTCTCACAACCTCAGAGCACACAAGGACTCAAACATACTTCGCTAGGCTGCATGTGTCCGCCACTGCGCATTAAACCACTGGGCAGCATATGGAGATGTCAAGCAGAACGCATCATTGTGGAATTAAGGTCTAAGAATGCACGTTAGAAGCGGGTTTTAAGGGGATTGCACACGATCCATCTTCTCTTTCCATGGAAATGCTTCCTACAAGCCAGGCATGCGCTGATGTTGAGTGGTCTGTACTCTCTAACCAGCGCCATTTTGGAGAACCCTGCCTGCTGCAAAACAACAACGGAGCACCGCTGTTAAGGGGGCACACAAGTGGCAAAGCATGCCCTGTGTGACTGGTCTTGTGAGACCCTCCCTTCCTCCAGTGTGACCATCACCTTAACCCTGTCCGCCCCAGATGACGTGGCAGGTGACCTCCTGATAGTCGTAGTTGCAGGGGACATTTCGTGCCATGGTGTTTTTTTATCAAAAAGGATCACTAACCACAGGTGATACCTGGGTGCCAGCACAGGGCAGAGTTACCCAAACGTGACCCAGGCAATTAAAAGTGCAGTAACGGGTAGGCGTAGCCAGGAAAAGATGGCGAGACTGAATATCACTGCATTGTCATTCTGCCCTCCACCATTTAGAGTCCAACTGAACACAGAGCCACCCACAGAGGACGTATGGCTGACAAGCTTCTCCACCTAGGAGATGTTTTCTAGCACCTAGGGAAGAGAATTCTCCCTTTATCCGCCGTGGATTTCAGATTTCTCACTTCCCCCAAGCATGTGATCCTGCCGTAAATTTTAGATTTCCCATTTTCCTAAACGTGTGATCCTGACCACATATCTTTATCGCCTGTGTCTCAGTAATCGGTCTAACTGCAAGCCCTTTAAAGTGCTTTAAAAATAACTGCGCTGACATTCTGGCATGCTGACATTTACGTGCAGACAAAGAGCTCAAAGGTACAGCGCACTTCTTTCTGGAACGCTATTTGAAAGGACCTGAAAGGCAACCCGTGTCAGAAGCTGCAGACACAGAATTTCAAATCAGTTTTAGTGCAAAGATTATTGGAGCCCAGGCAGAAAGACATGTTGCCACTTGGCCCCTCCCCCCACAGTCCCCTCCCCCCCGAGCAGCAGAGCCGTAATTTGCTGCTTTCAGTTACAATTTGGTGCCCCTCCCTTGGGATGGGGCCTAAAGGCGGCAGACTAACCTTACCGGCCATATTTCCAAACCCTACGATGCCATTGGTGATGCATAAAATCTGGAGTCATGACTTGATATCGCCAACCTGCACAAACTGTGCTTCGCGGAGTCCCAGCACTGAGTCGGGAGCTAAGCGCTGGTCTGGAAAATATTGTAATATCAACCCCATATTGCACTGACCGACTGTCCACAGGAGGGCGTGGCAAGAAGTCCCACCAAAGAGTGCTCAAAAATGGTGCAAGAAGACTCAATAGTACAACTTTTCAATTCTTCTGCATAAAAGCAAGAGCTTTCACAAGCAGTTCTAAAGACCTACTCATGAACTATTCCGATACATTGAGGTATAGCACAGTAACCAGCAGGAGCCTTCTTTCTCCGAAGCAGTAAATCACGTATAAGCCGAGAAGAGTCATTGGCTCTCGCTTAGGGCTGCATCGGATGAGCTCAGAGTCCCTCTGATCATATTCCCATAAAGTAGTCCTCTGGTCTCCTGCCGAGTGAAGGTTTTCCTGCATCTCGTAAGGTCAGCCTGGCCCTGGGGGCCTTCAACACCTCCTGCCTTAATCATGCAAGTGTACGTAGTTAATACAGCGCAAGCGCCTTATAAGGAGATGGGTGAAACCACCACTGCACTTACATTAAACAGAGGAGCAAGTCAAGCCCGAGTCACTACGCCAAAGCTCTTCAGGTTCAACCTGGGCGTGAAGGAGCAGGAACATAGGATGACTCCACCTGCAAGACAAAACAAGGAGAGTTCATGAACTTTACACTCAGGGTCAAAGAAAGCCATCTTCTTCTAGCAAACATACAAAGCAGCCAAATGGGCACTACAACGTTTTCAACCTTTTCCCCGATCATAATCACGCTGTCACGTGAACAGTACACCGAACTACAAACATTCACTGCACACCAATCCGCCAACATCAGCTCAAACACACAGCAGGCTCCAGTAGCTCCTGTGGCGTTCCCAAAGTTGTGGGAGACCCTGAAAACCAACAATGAATGACCAGGCGGTTATCAAGCCCTTTAAAATGTACATAAAAGTATCTTCGACCGTCTTTGCTGCATGATCAATGCCCCTCTTCCCGCCCTGAAAACTGGCTCTCCTGCCTTGGTTTTAATGTTGTCTTCACAGAAATTATGAACACATCGCCTGGAGAAGGTCCCCTGGGGGATGTCCTCAAAAAAGCAGTTCAAGCACAACTCATTCATACATACATGAGACGGATCCTTCAGTGATCAGTTATCGGCTCCTCTCTAATGGACCGCCAATGGCCAAGGTCATCAAGAGGAGTGAAACCTCCAACTGCAAGATCTTGAGGAACAAGAGTGCCACTCAAAGCACACAGCTTAATGTCCTTTCAGAGCCAGCCAGCCAGGTCTCTGCATCCAACCCTAAAAACTGCATTGCACATCACGTTAACCTCAAGGCTGTTGTAACTTTTAGCTAAGATCTAGGCCCCTAACCATAAAAGCACTATTTTAATCCAGCCCACCACTGTGCAAACACAGCAGCCAAGTCCATCTAGAATCAAACCACAGAGACCACAATTCACCAGCTCTGGAAGGTCTTCTGGGAAGCATTGAGGTATCAGGACCGAAAAGCAGCCCAAGTCCAGCTCTTCAGAGACACTCGTAGCGGGACTCTGAGACACAATGTCCTACTCTCTCCAGTCTGAGCAGTGGAGATCACTCCTATGGAACCTATGTGGCCAACAGCTGGAAGTTGTAACAAAACTACAAGAAGTGAAGAGCGTGAAAAAGAATCCATTACATGCAAATTTTCAGTCCATTTTTGCTGGGGCTTTTCTTCACTCTGAGCTGGATTGATCTGCACCATTATTTCTTCTGCCAAGCAGACAACTCTCGTAAGCAAGGAGAAGGAAGGAGGAAGAGGAGAAGGAGGAAGAGGAGAAGGAGGAAGAGGAGAAGGTAAATTACATGACGCGTGTCACATTATTAGATCATCCAATTCTTTCGCATCGGTGATTAAGGACACTCCACTGCTCACTCGCTTGGTGACTGAGCGTCTGCAGAGCAACGTGCAGTCGACTTTTGACTGTGACGTGCGACTGAAGTCACAATACGGAATAAAAGAGCAACTCTGTACTCCCGGTCAAGCCCCGGCCTGTGCGGTCCATCTACAGGGCCTATCAGCATCTTATGGCACCACAGACCCTAGAATTCTTCTCCTGAATTCCAAGGCGGCCAGCCCATGGTTCACATCCTTCCCCGTCAACCATACAGAAGAAGCCAGCGGTGAGTCCATATGATCCGCAGTAACCTACACTAATTGCATAGGTGCTGAAAGTCAGCGGTCTTACTCGTCTTTTTCCCCTCTTGTATAGCCGTGTTGATAGGCAACAGCACTCGTCAAAACCCATGCAATATCAAAAGACACACAGACAACACTCATCTCTACCACAAACTGGGATTAGTGCGTTGGCGATGTCACCAAGTGGTGAAGTGTCTGATGGACAGCAGCACAGAAGGTGCAACACTCGGGCACAGAGTTCAACCAAAGCAAACACAAAAAACAACATATTCACTGTTTACAACTTCGTAGGTCACTTCCAATGCTTGCTGACACTCCATGCAAATGCACCCTGATATTATCGGTGCTTGGAGCCAGGCTTGGCAGCATCAAGGCCATCAGGAGTGATCTTCCAAACAAGGGGTTTGCCAATCTCCAGGGTCCAGACCATGCTGCCCCGGTCGAATATGTTGTTATACAGGTCTGTGCTTCGAGTTCTCTCCACTGATGGGTGTGGTCGTTTTGAGTAACAGTGAACACTGTGTATCCAGAAAGGAACATAACTGAACACTGTACATCCTGCTGGGGGGTCAGCAATGTGGGATCACACTGCTTCACCTCCCAGCAGGTTCGCCCCTAAGCATTATGGTGCATGCAGTTCGCCAAGCGTGTGTACTTGCAAAAGTCTTTCGAGTATTTCACCAGGTTGGTGCAGATAGGTACTGGCCATCTCTATACACGTGTTTCTGGATTATTATCCGTCGTCAGTAGAGATTAGGCATTTCAAATATTTGGGGTTGCTGAGCAGGCTGCCAAAGTATTCTCGGGTCACAGTAACTCTCAAAGCGCGCAGGTGCCTCTCCCCGAGCTCGTCAGCTTGGGGCTGTCCCCAGGGGTCAGATCTGTCGCCAATATCACTGGTTCAAGTTTAGTTAGTCCTTTATCTATCTACACTACTGTGCATCTATTTGATCCATGT
The DNA here is from genome assembly GCF_964204655.1 of Triturus cristatus. NCBI lineage: Eukaryota > Metazoa > Chordata > Amphibia > Caudata > Salamandridae > Triturus > Triturus cristatus. The sequence continues at coordinate 58,339,223 of NC_140583.1, forward strand.
GAGGGCGCTATGTAGACATAGAGAAGGGTATAAACAGAGTCAACAGGCAAGGAAGAGTTATAGACATAAAGTGGGTGAAACAGAATATAAAGCTAAAGTAAGAAGGCTGCAATGAAAGGCCCTTCATGAGGCATCGCAACATCTTGCTGCACAGACAGCTCATCGGTCAGTCTGAGGAGTAGAGCTAGGGAAGTCTGTAGTAGGACGGTATAATCTCTCTTAGTGCCTGGAACAAGGGGCATCTACGTAGTATGGGAGTATGTGAATCTTTGCCCGACTTGGGGCACAAATGACACATGTGGGACACAGAACCAGTGTCTTTTCTCCTCAGTCTCCCTGGCTGGTGGGTAGCTCCTAGGTGTACCTGTCTCCATCTCAGAGGCAGGGGGAGCTGTGTGTGGGGTTGGGAGGATATTTGCATGTGTTTGCATGCTGGAGTGTATGTGTGCGTGCATCCATGTGCGTGTGGGTACGTATCTGAGCGTGTGTTAGCGTGTATTTGATTCTTTGTTTTCCTACCCTGGTCATCACTTCAGAGTCCTGTATCTGTGACTCGGCGCCACGAGGCCCACGGGTGAACGTGCACTTTACAAATACACATGTTACCTTATGTTATCCAATGGGGTGAAAGGACAACACTGTGGCCAGAGCGGGCAGACTGGTGACAAGACTGAGAGGGCCAAGCAGTCGACCATAACACACTTAGAGGTCTACGTGTTGCCTCCTCAAACTTTGCCAGGCAGCTTTGTACTTACCTGGGACCTAGGGCCACCATAACTTGGGAGCCTTCTCTTGGGGTGCCACGGAGGAGACACTCCCTGGGTACACCTCCCTGAGAAGGCAGAACCTCTGTTGCTAGGTCTCAGGGAGGGTAGAGTAGGAGAGGATAACCACAAGCCCAGCTGTTCCGTGCGCCTCCACCATGCCACATGTAAACCCACAGCTTAGAGAGAGCTTTGGCAGGCGCTCCCTGGCTTTTGGAGGAGCCCTGTTTTGGAAAGTAGTGATTTACTGCATCAGAATTGTTTGCCTACATGTGTGATCTAACGCTGAACCCCTATTTGAGGTCATTCCATGTATGTGTGTATAATTATTGCCCATCTTTGAAACACAGTCTCTATTTTTATACAGCTCATGAGTTTTGCACAATTTTGGCAGCTGATTAAAGCTTCTAAAAGTATCTTAGAAGCTAAAACTTCATAGGAGGATTGTGGGTCAACGGGGGACCCGTCACTACTCTGCACCACATGGGTGAATCATGGAAAGCAAAGTCTGTACACCATGGGGATGAGGGAATAGTCTGGGCAGGCAGTAAAAGGTACCCCCAGGGCATGAAGGAGAGTCTAGGCAGGCGGTGAAAGTGTCCCCCGGGGGTATGAATGAGAGCCTGGGCAGGCAGTGAAAGGTTCCCCCAGGGGGAAGAAGGAGAGCCGGCGCAGGCAGTAAAAGTGTCCCCCGGGGGGCTAAAGGAGAGTCTGGGCAGGTGGTAAAAGTGTCCGGGGGGGGGGGGGGGAGCTGAAGGAGAGCCTGGGGAGGCGGTTAAAGTGTCCCCCGGTCCTGGCACTGCTCGCAGTCCAGCTCCCGTGATTCCAACAAGCAGTCAAAGGCGCATTGGCACAGCTTTGTGTTATCTCAGTTCTCAGAAGTTCTCTAAAGAGCAGCTAGCTTGGCCCTCAAGGATGGACCGAGCATGTTGCGGTGCTCGGGGTCCTTCACTCGAGGGATCTACACAGTCTTTTTACCCTAAATCAATGGTTTCCAACCTGTGGTCCGGGGAACCCTGGGGATCCGCGAAGCCTTCTCGGGGGTCCACGACTACTTAGAAATTAAATAATATTAACAGAGAAGCTAAAAGTACAGGTGAACATTTTTAAATGTATTGTAAATGGGAAGGTATTTGAAATTGGAAGCTAAAAATTAAATGAATGTCCTAAGATTGATTAATGAGAGCAGCCCAGGTGCATTTAACAGAATATGGTACGGACAATAAGTGGCTTTGTGTGAATTTAGAACAGCTGCAACCTTTCCATTAAAATTAAAACATTTTTATTTATGTGTTTGTGAATTAAATAAAATGCGTCATCATTGGCTTATTTGTTTGATGAATGCTTTTTTTGGTATTTTTTGAGTATTATTTTGAGGTTCAAATCATTGACAATGCTTAGGCCGGGGTCCCCGCCTTCCAGTAATGACTCATTGGGGGTCTCCGGGTTCCGATAATAATTCAACGGGGGTTCCCGTGTTTCAGCACTGATTAAGTGGGGGTCCCCAGAAGTCAAAAGGTTCAAACCACTGCCCTAAAGCATCACTTGGAGGGTCATACGAGTGATGTGCATAGGCAGTGACGGGTATAGGGGTAACTTTCTACAGGTATTCTGGGCCCCGGCTCTAAAAGATGTGGAGGATGGGGGTGAGCAGAATGTTGCATTCCATCCAGTTCTCCATCAGGGAGACAATGAAAGCCTTTGAAACATGGTCTCCGGTGACCTTGCTTCTCATGTTGAAGAACAGTTCGGTTACCTGGTTCTGAACATACAACCCTTGGGGACAGGAATCGGAAAACGGTAGAGCACCGGATCGCTTCTCTGTGGATGGCTCCCAGCTAGGCCTGGGCGGTAAATTCCTTTCCGCTCGCGGAATTTGCGGAATTTGCGTAATTTCGCGTTCCGCGGAGAACGCGAAATTGCTAAAAAGTCTGCTTTCCGCGATTTCGCGAAATTTTTGCTTGTTCGCGATCTCAAAATGCGTGTTCGCGAGATATTTCTCCCCGAGCACGCAAACAGCAATTGTGAACAGGAAAAAAGCATCGCGAACAAGCAATTCCGCGTGTTCGCGGAATTTCTGCGTGTTCGCGGAGATGTTTACCGTTTCGCGGAGATTTGCGTAACGCAATTCCGCAAATTCCGCCCACCCCTACTCCCAGCTCTATAGTGATTCTGAGAAAACACAGTCATCTCCCCCAAATCTCGAGAGGTAACTGGATAGATCACGACTGGCTACAGATTCACTCTTCCAACAAAGGGGGAATTAAGATGCCATCAAAACAGAGGTCCTTAGAAGAAATCATTTATTTAATCCACGGTCAAGAATGTCATTAACCCGCAGACCTTCATTCAAATATGAAATATGGTCAGATATTCAGTCAGCAGATTAAACTCATTTGCAAAATTTCAGATTCTACTGTGACAAATCCGTAAAACGGGGATGGAAGCATTGAGATGGGTGGGAGAAGCATTCAAGTTTAAAATAACGAAAGAGGAAACAAAGACGACCATCTCCCACCCCACGTGACTTCAAATCCAGAGGCAAGGGAACCTTTACAACAATATCTTGCAAACAATGCAGTAACCAAGAGCTTCTGTAATACGGTGCAGAGACCTGGCTAACGATATACATGGAAGCGAGAAATATGGTCTGCTAAATCAGAAACCATTTTAAAACTGGTGCGTTCGCACAACCTCACCAAGGGCAAGTAAGATTTGAAGCTGTTTGGGGACAACATTGCTACTTGCAGGAAGGAATTAAAAAATGCTTATATTCATCGAACCACCGCGCATCTTCTGGGCCAGGGCTCAGAGAGACTAGAGGAAGCAAATGTCTGCTCAGAAAATGCACCTTCCATGAATTCGACAAGAGGATCTTGTATAATTCATGGAAGGTGAACATGAAGAGAGAAACGGACAAGAGGATGAGTCAGGGAAGCATAGCATCCTTAAACAGCTGCTATGTGATTGGGAGGCATAGCATCCTTAGAGGCATAGCATCCTTGAATACTGCTATATGATTGGGAGGCATAGCATCCTTAAACAGCTGCTATGTGATTGGGAGGCATATCATTCGTAAACAGCTGCTATGTGATTGGGAGGTATATCATTTGTAAACAGCTGCTATGTGATTGGGAGGTATATCATTTGTAAACAGCTGCTATGTGATTGGGAGGCATAGCATCCTTAAACAGCTGCTATGTGATTGGGAGGCATATCATTCGTAAACAGCTGCTATATGATTGGGAGGCATAACATCCTTAAATAGCTGCTATATGATTGGGAGGCATACCATCCTTAAATAGCTGCTATATGATTGGACATTAATTTACACACCAACTGGCTGAGCTTCAGAGATGGGTAACTTTTATGAATGATATTTCATGATATCGTAAGATGTACTTTCTGAGATACTTCCATATTTCCATATATTATATGGTAAAGTTATTTTAAGGCTAGTTCGTTGTTTTTTTAAAGACTACAATGGATTTACAGAACCTTTCATTAAAAAAAACATGGGTTGGTTAAAGAGGTAGTGGCATACAGGGTCACCTGGCTTGAGATTTGCAAACAATAAGATTCCGCCTCCTGCTGCTCTTTCCCCCCCCCCCACACCCCTCGCCCTCCTCAGCCTGTAAATACAGAGATGCAGCCATCAGTGTGGAACAGTGGGAGTGCTAGTCTGAGACATCGATGGGACTGTACAAAATCAAGAGTGGATTTAAGCATGGCAGAAGGAGGGGGGACACATACCATGTAGAGGAGAACATTGAACAATACATTCTACAACTCCTGTTCCATTAGAAAAGGGCTCAGGACAGCCTGAGGGAGGGATACAGGGGTACAGTGTGGGGATCAGAGGCAGTAGCGTCCGCTGCCCATCTAGGGTGGTTGGGTGGGTGGGTGGGGGTTGGGTAATAATATTAAATAAAACTTACCTGCTGCTCCGCTCACGGCCGCCTCTTTGCTACTTTCATCGTGCCTAAATATGGATGGGCCTTAGGGCCCAGGCTCCACACGCAATCAAGACGCTGCTCTCATAGCATGAGAGCAGCACCAGGATTGGTCTGAGCGGCCCCGTTTGCTGCTCAGACAGTGCCTTGGCTTTTCTCCAACCCGGCTCTTGAAACACAGTTGGGTTGGAGATACATAACTGTGCATGTCTGTTTGGCTGGCCTAGGACGGCTGGCCAAACAGACATGCGCACTTATAAGTGCACACTACTCCTCCTGCCTGCCATGTCCGTTCCCGCCCAACCCTATACCTATTGCCCGGCTCAGACAGCAATAAATAACGTTGTGTTATTATCATTTTTTATGATCCTTTGGCTCTGGGCAGTGGGGCGACGCTCCTCCGCCATTACGGAGGAGCAACAACTGATCAAAGGGCCATTTGAACCGGGACAATTACTGGAGTAAACCCAGAGTCGAAGCAAGCAAGCACATCCAGCCGCATGAAGCACAAGGACCGTGGCTGGGCCGTGTTAGCCGGTGCACGGGAGTGCAGGTGGGAGGCCGGCTGATGCATCAGGGTTGGTATTCAAAAACCACAGCACATGAATGAATGAATGAAACTGGATTTGTATAGCGCATAGCTACCCCAAGGCCTCCTAGTGCTACCCAAAGATAAAGAATACAGAAAGAAACCATGGTATATTTAGTGATGGCACTGCTGTGGTACCTGGTGAACCTGAGGCACTCACGTTGCTTCACATTACTCCAGTACGGAGGGTGTTTTAAAGGGGCAGTTGTATTGCAACTATCTGAGAGTGCACTGTCAAGAAAGAGCTCCCCAAGTCCTTGCACGCTACCTGCCCCAGTGAAACTGCCTTGTGTGGTTTCATATAGTTCGAGTAGTCTTTTTAAGTCTGTCCTACAGATAACTTTAGCTGTTTGCTGTCAAAGAGCAATTGCCATTACTACCAACAAAAAAAACACACACACCCATGCGTGCGCACACACACACACACGCGCGCACACACACAGACACACACACACACACACACACACACACACACACACACACACACGCACGCGCGCACACTCACACACCTTTAGATCTGTCCCTTGCTCTTGATCGGATGGCTTTCGTGTTTATCTTCTTTCCTTGCTTCTTAATCAATATCTTTCCACCCTATTCTCTGTTTGTACCACCTCTGGAGCATCGCTTCTTTACCATGATCTGATTGGGTGACTTGTGTCCTTCCACTGCTTGCATTCAGGGAGTTACTTTTTCCTTTCAGCATCCCCCAGGAGGGCGTATGTTTTCTTGCTCTCGCCCTCAGGTGCAGCTTACCCCTACAATACTCGCCAGGCCACGAGGTCTCTGCTGCTCCCTATTGGGGCTGTTGTTTCCCACACCGGTCCTTGACAGTTTTTTGGGTTTTTTCCAATTAACCCCCCTTCCTGCCTAAAGTTACTGCATTGACTTATGCCTTCCACAAGTCCTTCGCTGCTCCCCTTCTCCCCTTACACTTGCTCCACGATCTTTGTGTTCTAACAAAACAATGTTTTAGTTGGGTTTTTTTTACGGTTGGGGACGGCCCGGTCACCTGCATGTTGCCGTTGGGCCACTCTTTCTTCAAAACAAGTCTTTTGTGCGCAGCTCATTTCTTCTTTTAAATTTAGCACTCTAAGATTGGTGTCAGCTATCTTGGAACGGTAGATTAAAAAGAAACAAATGTGTGATATATCCACAGGTTTATGTCATCACGCTCCGCCCCTGTAGCATCATGACGTCAACACGTGCATGCGTGGTGACGCGTGTGCCCAATCAAATGCCCTGGGATTTTTGTTAATTGTTGGTTTTACACAGCATCAGCAAAAAAAGCCTTTTTAGGTCTCGGCTAGCGATGGCTGCGCTTGCGCAGTCTCGCTCGCGAGAGATAATGACTTGGGAGAAGAGGGGCTTGAACCCGCCCCTCTTCTCCCCTGTTCTCCATTGGCTGGCCTAGTAAATGCTGGCCAGCCATTGGAGAAGAGGTCCCGTCACTCCAATCATGCCCCGTCCTTTTCGGATCGGGGGGGCGTGTTTTTTGCGAAAAGTCTCAGGGAGGAGACAACAGCAAAACACGCCCCCGAATCCGAAATGGACGCTGCGTTTCTCCGAGGCATTTCTGCTCTGCCTCGGAGAAAGGCGGTGGTGTTCCTGGCGTCCTCTCCCCTTACTGTTGGCTCCACACATTGTAAGTCATGAAGAAGTCATCCCCCGAGAGAGCCTTCAAGGACATGAGAAAGGTACTTGGCCGGATATCCACTGATATAATCAACTCATCAGTGCTTTGCGCTCGCAAATACCTGCTCTCTGTGATCACAGATCCATCTCCCCTCGCTCTCTTAGGGGTTCACTGCTTTCTGCGTGCACAGACCCTGCTCCTCTCATGCGCTTTGGGTTCACTGCCCCCGGCTCCCTTGCAACCCTCACGCTCTTTCGGTTCTCTGCCCTCTGCGTCACTGGTGCCTCGTGCAGTTTGGTAGCTCAGGCCCTGCCTCTCCTGGGGCCTTGCGCTCTTGGGGCTCACGGCCCCCGGGTCCCTAGGTGTCGCGTGCTCTCTGGATGCAAATACCCTGCTCCCCTTGCGCTTTTTAGGGGCTCTGAACCCGGGCCCCTTGAGTTTTTTGGATTATCAGGCTCCATCTCCCTTGGTCTCGCGTGATCTTTGGGCGCACAGACCTAGGGCCCGCAGCGCTTTTCGGATTATCATGCCCCCATCTCCCCTGTTTTCTCGTGAAAGATGGATGCAAAATCCCTACTGCCCCTGCGCCTCTTGATGCACAGAGTCCGGCTTCCTCGCGCTCTCTGGACGCACAGACACCGGCCCCCTCACGCTCTCTGGATGCACAGACCCGGTCCACTCGCGCAGACTGACTGCACATACCCGGCCCCCTCGCGCTCTCAGGATGCATTTACGTCTTCACCCAGGGCCTTAAAACATCGGGTGCCCCCCGGGGCCCTTGGGCTCCATTAATCCCGGGGCCCCTGGGCTTCATCGACCAGCGCTGCTGCCCTGTCTTCACCCAGGGCCTTAATGGATCGGATATCCTGTCCTGCCTGGAACTAGGGGTGTGCTAAATTTGCATAATTGATTTTGTGTAATTGCACAAAATTTAGGAAAGTATTTGGATATTTCTGACACATAAAGGCCCGCATTACCCGTTGCTTGCAGCTATATCTCGGGTGGGGGGGGGGGGTGATATTTCTGCAGGGAATTTCAAGTTTTTTAGTGCCTCCGGGGCCAGAATTACATTCATCCTCCGGAGCCGATCATGCCTGGTCCGCAGACTCCACACTCAACAGGCCCCGCCCACCCTCACACTGTATCTGGGGGGGGGGGCAGAAATCTTCTGTCATCCCGCTGCCCTCCCCCCTTCCCCCCCGCATTACAAGTTTGAGGATTTGGGCGGTAACTTCCCAAAATTAGATCAGACCGAGCATTACTGGGTCTGTGTGTTATTCCTCATTCCAGCGATAAAGGCTTGTAACCCGTGTTATCTGACTGGAAGGTGCCGGCCAGGAGTGTGACTTCCGGCCCCAGGGTGTCCCCGGAGAGAGGTAACGGGGACTCATGAGGCCGGGATGTTGTGGACAGGAGTAACACCATCCCCTCCCTAATGATGTTCCCCGGAGCTAGATGTGCAAACACTGCTTTGGGATTCTGATGAAAAAAGGACACTAGGGCGCCAACATTACATACCTTGAAATTACTACCAGCAAACTCACCGACATCCTATACCACCAGGAACTGTAACTACAGCCCACAGCCGCAACCAACCACTGTTCACCTCGAGCCGACACAACATGATTGTCATGATGTGCAGAAGCACAGACAAGTCAGAAAACAGTCGCCAGCCTTACAAAAAAAGCATTTACAATGCAACGGTCTCGGCATTGTTAAAGTTAGATCTATTGGCATTGCTCATGACAATGCCGTTTCTTTAAATGTTTTAAAAACATAAACAAAAATAATGTCATGAGCAATGCCAATAGCTCTAACTTTACCAATGCCGAGACCATTGCATTGTAAATGCTTGTTGTATTTTCTGCCGATTCCGACCAGCCTCGGCGCACAGCGCTTGCCGCTTGCTTTTACCAATGCTTGGTTCAGTGCAGTCCCTACTCTTGGCACTAAGCTGCGCTGCATGAACTCCGCTACAGGGGATTAACAGTCGTCAGAAACATTCTTACATCATCATTTGCACTTGGTATCTCTGAGAAAGGGAGACGCCCCCCCAAGTTTGGGAACCACCTAGAAAGACAAAGTCCGAGCAGAAGCCCACAGTGCCGAGCAAGGTTTACATATGGACAAGTGCTCCATTTAAAGTGCTACTAAGAGGAATTTCGCACATGCACTGAACACCTGCCTAGCGAATTTAACAAATCTAAGCACTGCACGCTTTAATTGCAACAGAAAGCATTTTATGGACAAATTGCCCCGTACTGAAGTGATATTCCTGTAACACTTCATACTCATGGCGAGGGGCGGAAGTGCATTAGCAGAGCGGTGTGACGCACAGCGTCAGGGAGCGCTCGTATGCAAGCGCCCTGAAGTGCAGCGTGGGTGGTTTAGAAGCGTTTCGGTGTGGCGTGTGTGACCCGAGTGGTGTTCATATCGGACACAGCCCATCCTAATGAGCGGGGGGGGGGGGGGTGTCACACCAACGCACCTATTTCTCAACATAAAGAGTGTCTGTGAGGCTGAGGAAAGGACCGCCTGACAGACACTCTTCATTTTCAGGTCACACAGCCAGGAGCCAGACGTGCGCTAAATGTGCATCCACCTAGCTGCCTGAGCTGAATTTTGAGAGGCTGAAGATGTCACAGCCCCTGTGGGCTTCACCTCCAGGCGGGCAAAGTACCTTGAGGCCCTCCCCCCAGGGCAGGACTGGCTGTAGCACGCACTGGAATATTCCCAGTGGGCCGGAAGGGTGGGGGCCAGTTTTGAACCGATGGCGGCCGCTTTTGGTACAGGGGGGGAGGGGGGGGGGTGATTACGCAGCAGTGCTGCAATACCAGCCCCCTGTACCAAAAGCAGCAGCAGTGTTTGCCACCAGCACCCAACCCCCTTCCCACAGCCCCCGCGGCCGGCCCAACTTAGCTGCCAGGGCTGGTTTGCCTACCCAGCCCGGCACTGCCTCCCCTCATGACGAGGGAGAGCGTCACTGATTGCCTCAGACCTAGGCACTTCAGTTTTAAGCCTCGAAGTGCCCAGGGTCGAGTGTCCATCACCTCGTCATAGAGCGGGGTGGGATCAGCAACTCTTACTGACCCCATCTCACTCTGTGACTAGGGTAGGTACTGCTGCCTCCTCTCATTGGCTGACCTAAGGGGGCAGCAGTCCCAGCCCTCCTGGCAGCTCCGAGGCAAAGCTGTACAGGTGTGATTTAAAAAAAATTATTGTTTGGCGCATTCGTTCATATATGTATAAATATTTGGTAATGAGTAATGTGAATGGAGGTGTGTGTGCGCACCCTTGTGAATGCACAGGTGTGAGTGTGTATGTGTGCGTGTGTAACACCAACAATGGTAGATGAGAATGGCGACAGCAAAGCCGAATTTTGCACAAATGTGCAGAGCGCCCAACACTCCAACGCTCTGAGAATGGGTAAAAGATATGGAAGGCTGTATGGTGGTGGTGAAGGTGGTATATAAAAGTAGTATCTGTCCCAAAAAATGGGACCAGATCTGGGGCAGATGGAACACATATCGGAGGAGTCCATGTGTGGCCCCTTGATGGGAGGGCACAGTTGGACAAGTCTGTGAGAGATGGACAATCTGGGGGAGTGGTTTTGCAACAAATTGAAACTGTGAACAACGAAAAAGGTGGTGTTCACTATATATAACAAGTTATGCTAGCTCTGTACGTACTGTTGCATACCCTGTCATGTTATCAATAAAAAGAATTAAAAAAAAAAACAATGGAAGATGAGCCCGGAGTTCCTCCAAAAACAATGGGCAATAATCCTGAGGCAGGCAGAGGGAGAAGCAGTCAGGCTAAACGCTCTACGTTCAATCCCCTGGAGGAACAGAGTCGCAGCGCATGGCATGCGCTGAATACAGGGAGTCATGGCACAGGCGCTATGCCAATGATACTCAAAGTATGGTCCAGGGCGGCCTGGTGAACAGCAGAACTGGGCTGCAGTTTACAGGACTCAGAGCTAACTTTCAGAAAGATGTTAAATAAACTGGCAAGCATTTATTAACATGTATTATTGTAGTAAACAAAAATAAGTAAATAAGGGGTCTTGCACTACTTCATGTTTATTTACGAAAACATTAATTTTTAAAGACATCTTCCAACAAAAGTGTCAAAATATGATAGTCACATCAAAATTCAAAAAAGTGCATTTCGTTAACATGCAGAGGTTTCAGATTATATAAGTGCATTGAGAGTATGTTTTCAAAGTCATCGTTTTCAAAAATTGATATAAAAAAATTCCTGATGGACATACAAGGATGTTCATGCCTACAAAATTAGGCAAGCATTTTTTTTTATTTACCAATACAGTATGGAGAAGTAAATAAAAAGTTGTGCCAAATGTGTTTATTTGATCTATGCTAATGCACATTTAAAGAAAAACAAACAGGGCAGTGAGTTGGGATGAAGAGCGGGCAAGGATGAGGCACGACGGAGTGTGCGAGAGCAGGAGAGAAAGATGTGGGGGAGAGGAGGACAAGCAAGAGACAACAATGGGGAAGTACAAGGACATTGGAGGGTGGAGGTTCTGGAAGCACAGGGACACAAACGGTGGGCTGGCAGGGGTGGGGAAGTATACGGAAAACAGGGCGGAGGATAAAGAGGGGAAGCACTAGGCAAGGGAGGGGTGTGTGGGTGGTAATGGGGAATCAAACGGACAATGAGGGGCAGACAAGGATGGAAAGCAGTGGCGGCTGCCACAAAAAAGAGGTGGGGTGGGGGGAGCGCATGCATGGGGGTTAATCAAAAAACAACACTTAGTTGGAGTTGCCGCCCGCCTTCCCGTCGTGCCTCGTCCTTCCGGGTCTCAGCAAGCACTGGGGCTGTGCCATGTACTCCCTCCAATCCCCGTGCTGCTCTCATACCATAAGAGCTGCGCAGGGATTGGCCAGAGTGGGCTGGACAAAGGCTCCGCTCAGACCAGGAAGTCTGTGGGGGTTTCTCCAGCCCAGCTGTTCAATGCAGCTGGCCTGGAGAAACCTAAGGACGCATGTGTGTTTTGGTCAGCTTGAGACGGGCGGCCAAACACATATGCGCACTTAGGGAGTGCACATTGCACTCCTCCTCTCCATGCCCCGACCCTCTCGCTCAGATCCGCAAATGAAAAAGATGACATTGTTTTATTTTTCATTCGCTGGCTCGGAGCCAGGCAGTGGGGCGATGCTCCTCCACCACTGCGGAGGAGCCCCCGGTGATTGGAAGCATGCAGACAAAAGAGGGCAGGAGGGCAGGGATGTGGAGGTAGACGTACAACAGAGGGTGACTGGGTGGAAATGGAGAAGCAAATGGACAATGGAGGGTGGGAGGGGATGGGGAGGCAAACGGACAATGGAGGGGGTGTGGAAGCAAGAAAGGCAACGGAAGGTGGGCAGGTGAGGAGGAAGCAAGAACAGCAACTGAGGGAGGGATGGTGAGGGAAGAAACACATGGGCGAGAAAGAGAAACACAAAGTACATGAGGGTGACAGCTGGAAAACACATGCACTCTCATATACTGCTTAACCAAAATGAAAATGTAGCACCTGTATAGGAAGCAGTGAAAGGACACAAGTAATGTATCAATGCTACATCAAGTGAGAAACTCCAGAAGATGAAGCAAGCCTACAGAGATTGACGAATAAGAAGCTAGCAAATGAGAGTGACAGTAAGGCCAACCAATGCTAAGCAAAGGACGGGCTGTAAGCCCACTTTAAGATAACAATATGTCTCGCAACAGCCTAATGACGGACTAGAATTTCTAGAAATAGTCACATGTATACACAATCAACTGACATGAAACCACTTTGCTCATAGAAGATCTCACGCATTAGAACTGTGAGCGAGCAAAGTTTGCAGACAGACATTTGATTAGTTATAATTTCAACCAAAAGCAAGTTCCGTGCATAGATGATTGCCCTCTGTACATATCAACGGTAACCTCCATATTTGGGTGATGTACCCCATTAGTAAAAAGAGATAGTAACGTCATAGATAAACGATAGACCAACATGAATCACAGAAGGACATAACTTTCATATAGAGCCCGTCGACCCGCATGAATTACAAGAGATACCGCCCTTCAAAGAAAGAGAAAAAAACCACTATTAATAACAAGATATATTACATTTTGGTTTTCGTACCTGAATTATAGGAGAAAAACGTTCATATGTGGACGTTTCCCAAATATAGCAAAGTCGAAAAAGAAGGCGGCGGGTAGTCGGATGAAAGATCAAAGCGTACAGCATTAGAGATCGACTCTCACTTATTAGATCCACCGTCTGTCTACAAAGTGATGGTCACTTGCGTTGGCTTGAGATCTAGTTTATTAATACAAATTCATCTCTGCTAAAAGCGTGCACTGTGGCTCCTGACGCCCTGGTTTTATCTCAGCTGTACCTTTGTACGAAGGCCACCACGAGCCTCTCCTGGGCCCTGCGGTAAGGCTGGTATCCAAATTTAGGAGGCAGGAACAAGACATCCAGATAAACAGCTCCACTGGTCCCCCACTAGTCTGCCTCAACCTTTACTTTTCTTTACTAAAGGGAACAAATCTGCAAAATAACTCTCTCCCTTTTAAGCCTGCTCTTTGAGAGAGGTCGCCTTCCTCACTCACGGACTTGTCTTCTCAGCCCGGGCTCAACCGATGTGGAATGTCCTTCTGACTCAATTTGTTTTAGGAAAAATCATTTATAAATTCAGAAACGACTTAAAAGTCTCCTCTAGCCCACCCTCTCATGCATTGCCCCCTCCCTCAAAGGCAAATATGAAAAGGAACAAATGTTAGAAAAGAAGGATTTTATCCCCTCTGTGCAGACATGTAAAAGTCACACCCTGGTGCCTCGTGCTCTTGTGAGCTGTGTAAACAACCACTCAAGTAAACTGAGCTAAGCAATCATCCCCAGGTGATCTGTTTGGAGAGCACGAATCAGCACAGTGTGTGCACAGAGGCCACCCACACACCCATCCACGTGTACTGAGGGAGACAGAAACGTGTCCATCTGTAGGCACCTGCAGGACACGCACAATGTCTGAGTGAGCGCAACTTAAAATAAAATCAACATTTCTGAGTAGAAGTGATAATGGAATTAAGACTTCAGCTCCTTATATGTATTTGCCTGTCCTGTCTGTTTGCTTGCATAGGCAGCAACCCAAACACTGCCTTCCCAAGCACTACCAAGCTACAGCGCTACTATAAAGCCAAAGCGCTATCGTGTCAAAGCGCTACCAGCCAAAGCACAGCCTTGTGCCCTCACTAACAAGACACAAACAACTCAAGATGAAACCAACTCAAAAGGCAATGACTTTATGGTGGTCCTAATTCTAGATAGAATGCCCTGCAGGGGCGAGGCTGGTAGCCGTGGTCTGGCCATTCTTCACTCAGGTAGCATCAGCCGCCTTTGCTTTTAAAAGGTGGACACACAATTGCCTTCTTTCGTTTTCTGTCCACCGTTCACCATCGTCTTAAGAATTGGACTCTTCTTGATCAAAGTGAAAAAGGCCCACTCGTGTGAGCCATCACCTCATACGCAGCCTACAATTGTTACTTCTCCTTGAGTTCAAAGTACCTGCCCTGTTGCCTGTGCAGATTTTGAGACTAGAGCTGAATTTTACAACATTCCACACAAACTGGCAATAAAAGGCTTTGAACTGTTCTAAAAAGAATGCACAACTTCTCACAAAGGGACTATAGTGAACTGGACGCGAGGTTGTCACCTATCTGCCATTTCTGAAGGACCCTGGACCAGGGGTTCTGGCTCAGCACCAGAGGACATCTTCAGATCAGCGTCCGGAGTTCCAGAATTTGGCTGAAGTCAACCAACTGACTCCTGTCCCAGGTGGCACAGGCCACACGCCAAGCTTCACTGAGGATGGTCTGATAGCGCCTTTCTTGGAGAGCCGGATGAGTGCGATGCAGCAGGCCGGTACTCCTGAACCAAACCTCCAAGGATCAATGTTTCAATATTTAAGGTCATGTGGGCATAACGTCTCGCTTTCAATCACATGTTGCTTTCATGACCAGACTAGGAGTCACAGAAGGTGGATGGATTGTCCATGAGTGGGTACTACATCACGCGGTACTCGTGAACCAAACCACGACGGATCAATGTTTCAATATTTGAGGTCATGTGGGCGTGAAATCTCGCTTTCAATCACATGTTGCTTCCATGACCAGATTAGGAGTCACAGAAGGTGGATAAATTGTCCATGAGTGGGTACCACGGCACGCGGTACTCGTGTACCAAACCACGATGGATCAATGTTTCAATATTTGAGGTCATGTGGGAGTAAAGTCACACTTTCAATCACATGTTGCTATGATGACCACACTAGGAGTCACAGAAAGCGGATGAACTGCCCATGAAATGTGTACCATTCCACGCGGTATTCTTACACAACGACCAAATACACAATGTAACTGAAGGTAACTAGAGGTCCTGTCTCTCCAATGAGTGCAGACGCGCCGACTGTTGGTTGTTCCTTAAGTGGTGCAAACACTGGAGACCGCAGAAGTGTTCTTGCTACTTCCACAGAGGCAACGTTGTTGCGAGTGAACTTCTACGGAGTTGCTGATTGGTCGGTGCTCTATAAGCTGTTCCTGATTGGTTCCAGATTAAGGTAGGAAGGTATATCTGGTGAGATCTTCCACTAGAGCAGGGGTGGGAGGGTGGTCAGTGGTTGTCCACCAATAAGCTTTTCTTTCACCCTCTGGGACACTGGAAGAAGTAGCAAACTCCATCCAACGGACCTGCAGAAAGAAGAGTGGAAGGCTAGACCCTTTGACCTCTCAATGCGGACTGACTGCCCCGTGGTCCATTCCACCACAAGGTGAAAGGATCATGGACACCAGCCGCTCAACGCTCTCTTCCCTCAGTCATAGTCAGTACAGATGAATGAGTGAGGCTAACTGACTGCCCCGTGGTCCATTCCACCACAAGGTGAAATGACCATGGACACAGCCGCTCAACGCTCGCGTCTCTCAGTCACAGTCGGTACAGATGAGCCTCTGAGGTGGGTCTGGGGGAGCTCCTGAGCCAGAGGTTCCTTCTTGACCTCGTCTGTCCGGTGGTCCAGGGAGGGAGGAAGCTGCCTGCTCTCTGGCAGGGTCTTCTGAATGAATGGAGCTTTGATAATTTGTTATGGTCGTTTGGAAAAGGGCCTAGAGCATGCTGCAGAATCCTTTAGCAGCCCCACATATTTATGGGGCACTTGAGACCTCACACACTTCAGCCAGAAGCATAAAAGTGCAACCTTTTACGAGTCTGATTCCAGGAATGCCTACAAGTGAAGCTGCAGCGCGAGCTGTCCCTCAAGGGTCCACTCCCATCCCCTCACGGAGATCAGCGAAACAAGGGAAAATGGAAGCACCCGGGGGGCTCCCTCATTACGCCACAGTAGGGAGAAGATACACAGGAGGGCACAGCCAGGGGCTGTGGGACCCCCTCTCGCACCCCCCCCCCCCACCGCTCTCAGGACCTACCTGCAATCCAAGAAACTCTTGAGAACAAACTTTCCAAACAGGATCTTCGACACCTTAGGGAGTGAGTGAGGGGGTCTGAATTCAAAGCCTTCCTGTGGAGCCGACCAGATTCTACCCACTCACACTCACGTAATACTCTTACTTTTATTGTCTGCTTGCTTCATGGCGCTCCGAAGTGACTAATGTGACATGTCGGCGCTGCACACAACTCTGCATAAATACAATTATTTTCGAATCCACACCCTTTCCTCGCCGCACAGGCTAACACTGAACCAAGAAGCACAAACAGATTCTAGCTATGGAATGTAAATAACATCTCTCGACACTTGCCTACCATTGGCTAGGGCCCGGAAATTCCATACCTACCATTGGCTAGGGCCCGGACATACATAAGCACTCACGTCAATCAACAACAGCACCACACGCATCTATCTCACAAGCTTGGTTTGCACCGCCTGAAAGCCACTAGAAACCTCTCAGGTGATTAGGGCGCTATACAAATCAACATAACAACCATTCTTTCAATCTGCTTGCCTTCGACTTCATGCCATTTGCCTCCATAAGTGTATTTAAACACAATCCTTCTGCGTGTACTTTGTTTCGACTCCTCAACTCCGTCATCCCAGCCCACACATACAAACACTAGTAAACGCTGCGTTTTTCTTCTCCTTTGGTGCTATCAATATTTTCAACAGCTTGGTACCTCCTGAACACGCTTTATTATTGAATCCTAATTACAATTGGCACATGTACGATTTTAATCTGCGTACTCTGCACAGAGGCCATGAATTGGATGGGCATGTAGTCCAAACATATTCATGAGCCACTGACGAGAACTCTGAGAAATTCACACAGCCTTGAGCTTCAACTCCAAATCTGTCAATCATACCCCATTGGGAGCATCTACCCCTAACTGGTGCACGCCCAAGAGCCGAAGGGCACTGCGTTCACAGTAGGCGCTTCACAAGAGCCACACGAGGCCAGAAAAAAGAACTACAGAAAGATCTGGTAAAAGAAAATGCTCTTGGGAGACAGGGACGCATACACCATGCAGCAGGAAGTAATCCCTGTGGAATCTAACTAGGAATGCATCACTGAATTAGATTCAGAAGGAATTCTGCACACATTGTCTAGAACGAGTCACTCTTTCAGTTAAGAATATAAATCCAGGGCCCAATCGGGTCCGGTTTCAATGTCCGTGTCTAGTTACTGTCGGTGCTGAGCACTGGCAGGACCCGCCCCAATTAAAGCCCCAGGCCATACCTCCCTATTCTTGGAAGAAGCGGTGTATGAACTGAACGGGGTTTAACCCCACGTGAACACTCTCTTTCAGCCGTTTAATGAAATATATACCGCAGGAACAGGCAGACAGAAACGTCACTCGCACTAACTCCCTACCAGAGAACTGAAAAATCCCATTTTGGGCAAGCAAGTTTTCTGTCTCCGAGTGAGGTATGCAGAATTTGATGACATCCATCACCACTGACTGACCCTAGGCGCAGGTCTTCCGAGAGTGTTGTAACATTCGGGGGGGGGGGGGGGGGGGGGCTGCTTATTCGGTCTTCAATTGACAAAGACACATTCAAAAAGACACTGTTTTTATTTTGGGCTTTTCGAGGCAATATCTCTAGGTCCCCGACGACAATGTGCATCTCTCACTGGCTAGAACATTGAAAGCGCACGTGTCCACCCACCCCATTACTGCCCTACAGGACGGCCCACGTCTGGACACAACGGCCCCATTGAGGTCCAAGCCCAGACCCGTAGATTTGCAGAAGGAGGGACGTGCCCTGTGGGGCAGCATAAAAACTGGACACTGAACTCTGCAACATCAGTTTACAAAGACTCTGATCTGATTCCCGCACCCCCCCCCCCTCCCCCCCACCCCCACCACCAGTGACCCGACATTAAAAGTGTCACGCAATCACGCGCCATTTCCTGCTCTAAGAGAGTCCAGCACAGGGCCGGCGTTGTACACACAGCACAGACCTGCAAATCACTCTAGTTTCACATCCCTAGCTGCAGGGGGGAGGGGTGGGTGTGGGGGGAAGAAGATGCATTGTGCTAGACTGGCAACTTTACAAACACTAAATGTGAAGAGACAGCCCAGGAGCAGGGGCGTGTAATATTAAAAGACAGATTACGACAAGCAGGGCGCATCAGAGGGGCTAGAGGGGCTAAAGGGGCAGTGAAAAGGGCAACGAATGCGGATTGGTAGGGTTATTTAGTGAGGGAAAACACTATTTTGCAAGGTAACCAACATTTTTGAGAACTTTGAATACAGCGAGGGCGTGCGCACGCTTTTGTCGGCGAGTTTGGAACAATTCATGGTCAAATCAGACAGACACCTCACCATACCTGACTGAAAGCACCTGGACGGGCAGACACCTCACCATACCCGACTGAAAGCACCTGGACGGTCAGACACCTCACCATACCCGACTGAAAGCACCTGGACGGGACCCAGCTATCTACAGACAATACATTAACTAAGGCGGTGTAACACCCCCAATCTGTCCATCACGTTGCAATATTTTCTAAAAGACATTATTACCTAGAGATTTGGACACCCCCACCCCCTCCGTCCTCTCCCCCCAGGACTGGCCATCTCTCCTCAAGCACTCGTCTTCGAAGGCCGCTGCGTTTTCATTCACTAAAATCTTATTTCAAACTTTGCACTTTCTTCGAAGCTCTTCCTGTCTCTCTCGAGTCTGCCTTCATTCTTCTGGAGATGCAAACTTCAAAGGTGGACACTGAACTGGATGCTGAGGCCTGGAGCAGACACCAAGCGCAGGATCCGTCTTCTAGAACTGAACACAAGGGTCTGAATTCAACTCTGGAAAGGACCAAGCACACCAGCTGTACACAATTCACTCTGGAATTGGCTTCCAGATCTACACAGTACTGCAGATGTGGCCTCCAGATCTAGACAGTACTGCAGATGTGGCATCCAGACCTAGACAGTGCTGCAGATGTGGTCTTCAGTGCTAGACAGTCCTGCAGATGTGACCTGCAGAGATACAGTACTGCAGATGTGGCCTTCAGTACTAGACAGTGCTGCAGATGTGGCCTGCAGAGAGAGAGTACTGCCGATGTGGCCTTCAGTACTAGACAGTGCTGCAGATGTGGCCTGCAGAGAGAGACAGTACTGCAGACTTGGCCTTCAGTGCTAGACAGTTCGGCAGACGTGGACTCCGATCTACACAGTGCTGCCGATGTGGCATCCAGAACTAGACAGTGCTGCCGATGTGGCATCCAGAACTAGACAGTGCTGCCGATGTGGCATCCAGAACTAGACAGTACTGCAGATGTGATCTTCAGTACTGCAGATGTGGAATCCAGAACTAGACAGTGCTGCAGATGTGGACTCATATCTACACAGTACTGCAGATGTGGCATCCAGAACTAGACAGTGCTGCCGATATGGCATCCAGAACTAGAACAGTACTGCAGATGTGACCTTCAGTACTAGACAGTACTGCAGATGTGGCATCCAGAACTAGACAGTGCTGCAGATGTAGACTCAGATCTACAAAGTACTGCAGATGTGGCTTTTAACACTAGACAGTATTGCAGATGTGGTCGCCAGACCTAGACCGTTCTGCAGATGCAGCATTCAGAAATAGACAGTGCTGCAGATGTGGTCTTCAATGCTAGACAGTATTGCAGATGTGGCCTCCAGATCTAGATGCTACTGCAGATGTGGCATCCATAAATAGACAGTGCTGTAGATGTGGTCTTCAGTGCTAAACAGTATTCTAGATGTGGCCTTCAGTGCTAGACAGTACTGCAGACGTGTCCTCCAGAACTAGACAGTACTGAAGACGTGGCCATCAGAGCAAGCGAGTACTGCAGATTTCGCCATCAGAGCTAGAGAGTACTACAGATGTGGCAGTCAGACCTAGAGAGTACTGCAGACATAGCCGTCAGAGCTACAGAGTACTGCAGATGGGGTCGTCGGAGCGAGAGAGAGCTACAGATGTGGCCTCTGAGCTAGAGGGTACTGCAGATGTGGTCTTCAGAGCTAGCGAGTACTGCAGATGTGGTCTTCAGAGCTAGCGAGTACTGCAGATGTGGCCGTCAGAGCTAGAGAGTACTGCAGATGTGGCAGTCGGAGCTAGACAGCACAGCAGACATGGCCATCAGAGATAGACAGCACAGCAGACATGGCCATCAGAGCTAGAGAGTACTGCAGATGTGGTCGTCAGAGCTAGAGTACTGCAGATATGGTCTTCAGAGCTAGAGAGTACTGCAGATGTGGCCATCAGAACTAGAGAGTACTGCATATTTGGCCATCAGAGCTAGACAGTACTGCAGATGTGGCCATCAGACCTAGAGATTTGCAGGCTGGGTCTTCAGAGCTAGTAAGAACTGCAGATGTGGCCTTCAGAGATAGCGAGTACTGCAAATGTGGTCGTCAGAGCTAGAGTACTGCAGACGTGGTCCTCAGAGCGAGAGAGTACTGCAGATATGGCCGTAAGAGCTAGTGAGTACTGCAGAAGTGGCCGGCCTCAGAGCTAGACAGTAATGCAGATGTGGCCTCAGAGCTATAGAGTACTGCAGACGTGGCCTCAGAGCTAGACAGTACTGTAGACGTGGACTTCAGAGTCAGAAAGAACTGCAGATTTGGGCTTCAGAAGTAGAAAGTACTGCAGATGTGGTCGTCAGAGCTAGAGAGTACTGCAGATGTGGCCTTCAGGGCTAGCGAGTACTGCAGATGTGGTCGTCAGAGCTTGAGAGTACTGCAGGCAGTCATCAGAGCTAGAAAGTACTGCAGATGTGGCCTTCAGAAGTAGAAAGTACAGCAGATGTGGCCTCAGAGCTAGACAGTACTGCAGATGTGGCCTCAGAGCTAGACAGTACTGCAGATCTGGTTGTCAGACCAAGCGAGTACTGCAGATGCGGCATCAGAGCTAGAGAGTACGGCAGATGTGGCCATCAGAGCTTGACAGTTCTGCAGATATGGCCTCAAAGCTAGAGAGTACTGCAGACGTGGTCTTCAGAGCTAGCGAGCACTACAGATGTGGCCACAGAGCTAGAGAGTTGCAGGCGTGGTCCTCAGAGCTAGACAGTACTGCAAAGTGGTCGTCCGAGCTAGTGAATACTGCAGAAGTGACCGGCCTCAGAGCTAGACAGTAATACAGATGCGGCCTCAGAGCTAGAGAGTACTGCAGACGTGGCCTCAGAGCTGGAGAGTACCGCAGATGTGGCCATAAGAGCTTGACAGTACTGCAGATGTGGCCTCAGAGCTAGAGAGAACTGCTGATATGGCCAGCAGAGACAGACAGTACTGCAGATGTGGCCATCAGAGCTAGTGAGTATTGCAGATGTGGTCTTCAGAGCTAGAAAGTACTGCAGATTTGGCCTCCAGAAGTAGAAAGTACAGGATATGTGGCCGTCCGAGCTAGAGAGTACTGCAGACGTGGCCGTCAGAGCTAGAGAGTACTGCAGACGTGGCCGTCAGAGCTAGAGAGTACTGCAGATATGGTAAGCTTTTTATCCTTACAGCAGGTGAGGCCTCCAGAAGTAAGCAATAGTGCGGGTGGCACCGCATTCTAGACACAGTCTCCAGAAGTGGACAGAACACACCAGATATGGTCCTCAGCTGTAGATAACTGTGCAGCTATGCACTTCACAGTTAGACACAAAACTTTAGACGGGGCCCTTAAAATGATTTTACAAGCCCTGGTGTGGTCACCAGAACTCGATCTAGTTGTCCACTGCGCAAATTAATTAATATTTCTCTATCAGTGCTTGGAATGGAAAAATAGAAGTGCAAGTACTCTGTCCGAGAGAACTTGCTGTTTTCTGATAAGTGCCGGCACTCTCCAATTAAAAGTATTACATTTCTCTTGAGAAGTGCCGGTACTCTCCAATTAAAAGTATTACATTTCTCTTGAGAAGTGCCGGTACTCTCCAATTAAAAGTATTACATTTCTCTAGAGACGTGCTGGTACTCTCCCTTTCAAAAGAAAAAATGTACTGGTACTCCGTACCGGACAGTACCAGTGCAGTTAAAGCACTGTTCCCTATACTAATTCTATTACAGGACCGGAGGCTTCGTATTATGCTTCTCTTTCTATTTAATGCCACTCACACCAGCCAATGAAAACTTTGCATTATATAAATAAACTACATTTCCCATGATGCACATGTAACAAATCACACCCTGTAAGACCCCATAAGAGCCACCATAACCGGAACTCATCCTCTTTCTTTGCTACTCACGCAGGAAGTTAAGTGCAATCATCTTTATTATATCATAACTATATGTGTTTAATGGCATATGTTCTTCAGGCATGCGCAGCTACTTTAATATATGTTAGCGCTGCTCGCGCTTCTTGTTTTATTGCTTGCTTTGCCTGCTTTGTCGGCTTTTTGGAATTTGCTTTGCCTGTGGCTCTCGTTTTGCTTGTGAGCTTCGCATTGGGGCTGTGACTGTTTTTCAACTGGTATCGGGCTCCTACTGGGAGTCGGAAGCCTGCGCTGTCGTCAGGACATCGCGCGTGTCTGCAATCTTTAAAAGTCCCGCTACAGCGGGAATGTCAATACGCGCATTGCGGCAGTTTCGGACAGAAAAAAGGCTACACTCCCGCTTAGAGTATCGGTACCGCGCTGCCTAAGCCAGCGATATTACAGTGTTCTCAACGCGCGCGGAGGCTTCCCTCATTAGCTCAAGCGCACAGAGCCTTCTCCCTTCCATTCTCTTGCCGGTTTCCACTTGCGTAGCCCAATTGGGCTATTTCCTAGTAGGAATTGGGCTACGCACGTCACAACCTCCCCAGTTAGCCTAGGTACTTTCATTATCCCCTCATCCCTTCCCGAGCAACTTCTCTGACGCCTGGCTGGCTACAATAGTGGTGTGTTGGGCCCTGGAGTGTGCACAGCTCCATTTATTTCTGATCTTGGCTCTACTTGCGCCCTGGGGCTGCAAGAACATTCATACAGCTGCTGCTGAGGAGCTAGGTACCTTTATATATTTTGTGCTGCGAGCTGGCTCCCCCATTACTCCTCTTGACATAACCTCCATGGTTAAATATACTTATAAGTTCTGCCCCATATTGGAGGATTGGGTCATTTATGAGGAGGATGACACTTTATATGAAGAGGAAGTGGCAAACCCTTCGCTAAAAGACAATATTGTTGAGGCCCTGGATGCCTCTGTCCAGGAGTCGGTCAACAAGGCCCTTGAGAAAGCAGTTCCTGGGACTGTGGAGCAGGCGCTAGCTACTGTGTTAAAACCAATCACGAAACAGCTTGAAATATTTGCGAAACATCATGGTTTCACTGCCCCGGCAGGTTCTCCCAAGGACGCTCCCCAGTAGAAACCCTGGCCTCATTCTTCCTCTCTCTCTTCGCTGCCAGCCGCAGACACCGACAAATCCAAGAACCCAGACACTGACACAGACATGAATACTACGGGAACTGTCACCCCGGACGAGTCCCCCCCTAAGAAAAGAACCAAGAAGTCAAAAAATGTGGAAACACCGCAGGCTCTCCCACCTCCCTTCACTTTTAATCCAGCTGATATAGTTCACCCCAGGTCGTCCGATTGGCTGCCTGCCCCTGAGGTTGCTGCAGATTTGCATGAAAACCTTCGCAAAAGCTTTGACAAGAAGGTGCGGAACAGACTTCGCTCAGAGTGTCCTAGACCGGATATTTCTGATAAGGCGGCAGAAACCCCAGATATAGACTCCAGCCTCTTAACCTTCTTTAAAAAGTTTGCGAAAGATCCCACGAAGGGTATCGATCGTGCCTGGCGATTGTGCCAAGACAAGCTCTTAGATGTGGTCAGCCCTCTGGCTAAGATCTTGGAAATGGCTTTAGAAGCACAGGAATCCGGGGCTGCAGTGGACCCCCATGTCCTAGCATGATGGACACAGCGAGCCATATGTCTCTTGGGTAACACCAACTGTGCCATCTCCACTGAGCGGAGCAAATCGATCCTTATGCGCATGGACTCCAATCTCACAGAATTGGTTGCAGCGGAACCTGGTCCCTTGGCGGACGGGAACCTGTTAGGGGACCGTTTCGTCAAAGACGTGGCCAAGTACGTGGGCACCTTCACGACTTTTGACAAAGCACAGTCTGGCTTTAAAAGAGTCTTTCAGGCTGTTGTTTTCAACAGGGCCGGCCGAGGACGCTCGTTTGGCCGACAGTTCTTCCAAGGTTCTCAGAGAGGAGACTTCGGTCGAGGCAGGGGAGAGTGGGACTCCACCCGTGGCGGAACCTTTTACCCCACCAGACAACGCTTCAACAAGAGGCGCTTCAACAGAGGATCGTATCGTGGAGGCTTCCGAACCCCTGAATCTTCGGGTAAGTGCTCCAGACAAATTCATACTACCACTGGGAGGTCGTACTCAGTTTTTCTATCACAATTGGGTTCAACTATCTCAGGATGCTTGGATATTGCAGACAATTCAAGGTTTAAATCTCGATTTCTTTCAGACCCCTTGTGGACAGGCAACCCGGGAAGCTTTCTTTTTCCCAACTAGAGTGTGATTTTATAGATTCCGAACTCGAAGAATTGCTGCAGAAACACGCGATAGCGTATTGCGACGAGGGCCCTCGCGGTTTCTGCAGCAATATTTTTCTGGTGCAGAAGAAAGGCGGAGGTTACAGGTTGGTACTCAATTTAAAGGATTTCAATCATTACATGACCTACAAACACTTCAAGATGGAGGGCATCCATCTTTTGGCAGATCTCCTGAAACAAGGGGACTGGCTGGTCCATCTGGACCTGAAAGACGCCTATCTGTCTATTCCCATCTTTCCTTCCCATCGCCGGTTCCTGCCATTTCAATGGCGGAACCGATGGTACGAATATTTGGTCCTTTCTTTCGGACTTTCCTCAGCACTGTGGTGCTTTACCAAGGTGCTGAAGCCAGTGATAGTGTATCTCAGGGAACAGGGAGTTCGCATGATAGTTTACCTGGATGACATTCTTATCATGGCGCAGCCTCCAATTCTGGCGGTTCAGCATTTACGCAAAACCATTGCTACATTACAAATCCTGAGGTTCGTGATCAATGAATCCAAGTCGGTCCTGTGTCCCTCCCAGACGATAGACTTTCTAGGCTTCGTCATAAATTCTCAAACAGCTCAGTTGAGTCTTCCACGTTCCAAACTTCGGGATATCAAAAAGGAGTTGTGCTCCCTGTTATTCAAACAGATGGTCTCACTCAGAGTGATTGCCAGGATAGTGGGCCTTCTAGCGTCCTCCATTCAGGCGATTTTTCCAGGGCCCCTTCACTATCGAGCCCTTCAGAGGCTAAAGATTCAATACCTGCAGAAGGGCCTCTCTTACACAGACCTAGTACCTCTTTTCCAAGAGGTACAGGAGGAGATCCAGTGGTGGCTTGCCCACGTGGAGGCATGGAACAGCAGGGCCATATTCGGCTCCTTGCTGGAGGTTGTCATAGAGTCTGACGCCAGCCGCTGGGGCTGGGGGGCTCGCTGCGCAAATATCTAAACAGGAGGGCGTTGGTCCCTACGCGAACTAGACCTCCATATCAATTGCCTAGAACTTCTTGCAGGGTCGTTCGCGATCCGGACTCTGTCACCCAAACTAGGCTCTTGTTGCATCATCTTGCGGATGGACAACATCTCAGCAGTTCGATACATCAACAAGCTGGGAGGCACGATGTCCTCCATTCTAGAAGAGATAGCGAAGGACTTTTGGCATTATTGCCCGAGTCACCAGATCTCGGTCATAGCCGAGTACATTCCGGGACAGTCGAATGTAGTGGCGGACTGGAACTCCCGACATCTCAAGGATTACAGCGATTGGCAACTCCAACCCCAGATAGTTCAGTGGCTACAGGCGATCTGGGGACATTGCGAGATCGACCTGTTTGCCTCCAGATTGAATCGTCAAATGACCACGTTTTTTAGCTTGAGGCCGGATCCGTTGGCTCTGGCGACGGATGCTTTCTCCCAGGATTAGTCCCTGGAACTGAATTATGCTTTTTCCCCCTTCATTCGGATTCCCCGGGTGTTCACACAGATAATGTGCCAGAGGGCAGAGGTGATCCTAGTGACTCCTCTGTGGAAGTCGCAGCCCTGGTTCCCAATATTATTGGAGGTGAGCTGCGACTCCCCCAGGATGATTCCGTGGTCCTCAACGATGCTCCAGGGCCCCCATGGAGAGCTGCACCCGATGGTACTATCGGGGCAGTTGTCCCTGATGGCCTTGAGACTTTCCGGCAATGTTGGCAAATGCCAGGATTTTCGGACCAAGCTTCAGAGTTTATCAACCAAGCTTGGGCCCCCTCCACCAAGAGAAGGTATTCTTCAGCCTGGAAGTGTTGGGTTCGTTGGTACGTGGAACAACACATGGATCCCGTGGGGGCAGACTTACCCTATGTTGTAAATTTTTTGTTCAAAAAGGCTTCTGAGGGGTTGGCATACCGTTCTATCAACAATTTCCGTTCAGCCATTTCAGCTGGTCATTCCCAAATTGAGGACAAACCAATAGGGATGCATCATTAGTATGTAAACTCTTGAAAGGTATTAGAGTAGCAAATCCGCCAAAGCCGAAGTATTCTTCCTTGTGGGATATCTCACTAGTTCTTTCCTTATTCAATCAATGGCCACACAACGATATTTTGACAAGGAAACAGCTTTCATCGAAATTAGCCATGCTGTTATGTCTGTCTGCATGTAGACGTTCATCGAATGTTAAAGCTCTAGACATTACAGGTAGAGTATTTACTCCTGAAGGAGTTTCTTTTAACATCACTTCTAGGACTAAAACTAGGTCACGTAGTGTGGAATATAATGCTTTTCCTGGTAACACAAAACTTTGTGTAGTTCAATGTCTCAAGGCTTACGAAGAATGTACCAGGTCTATTCGGCCTGATGGTGTGGTGCAATTATTAATTGCTTTGCAGAAACCTTACAGACCTGTTACTGCAGCTACTATAGCCAGATGGTTAAAATCTGTTATGCAAGAAGCGGGTATTGATACCCAAGTATTTGGGGCGCATTCTGTTCGGGGCACCATGGCCTCTAAGATATTCATGTTGGGTTCTACTATTCAGGATATCATGCATTCTGCTGATTGGTCTTCTGAGTCTACCTTTAAACAGTTTTATTATAAACCGGTGGGTGATATTTCCTCTGTGGTGTTTCATCAGCGTTAAACTAGCATAATACGAAGCCTCCGGTCCTGTAATAAAATAAAAAATGTGCTAGCATTCGCACCAAGAATTTTCAACTCTATTAAGGACACGGAGGCGAGGGTTATTCCACCCGGTTGGATTACAGTATTGTAACGCTTGCCCACCCGTTTGTATTTATATTCTGTCAAAAACCGAGTATACAGGTTTTTCCTGTCTTTCATTCTTCCAGGTTCTGAGAAGAAGATGGATTGAGAGTACTTCTGGTTAAGAAGACGTTATGTTCCAGTTGTTTTTGGTTCTTCCACGTTGGAGGGTGTTCTATGGACTTAAGGACTTTTACTGTTCGAGCAAAGAAAGAGGATGAGTACCGGTTATGGTGGCTCTTATGGGGTCTTACAGGATGTGATGTGTTACATGTGCATCATGGGAAATGTAGTTTATTTACATAATGCAAAGTTTTCATTGGCTGCTGTGAGTGGCATTAAATAGAAAGAGAAGCATAATCCTCGCCTCCGTGTCATTAATAGAATTGAAAATTCTTGGCGTGAATGCTAGCTAATTTTTTATTCACCACTAATGTTTTTTGGGTTCCAGAGCGCGTGCTACTCACTGAAAAGCACTTGAACGCCTCGCCTCGTCAGGGGAAGTAAGCACTATACAAATGCAATTAAAATGTGCTTACTTCTGCTCTTTCTGCTATTTCAGGGCCTTCTTGTGTGACCACAGCCGAACAGCTGTGGAGTAAAGTCTCTGAGCAGCAGGCAGTCCCTTGAGTTAACTGTGCAATAATCCAATATTACACTGTGGAGGAGCAGCGGAGCCCTGGGTACTCCGAGGTAGTTAAACCCGCAGCACACAGCCCCACAGGGGATGGCGTTATTAAATGTCACGGCCTCCCACTATAAATAGAACTTATCCTCGGGACTCTGTACAGTGAAGAGAAATGACCCCTGAGGGGAGGGATTTCCTGGCCCCTTAGTGCCCTGGTGAGTGAGATATTACTGCGCCTTGAACTCGAACAAACAGGAAATTCCTGAGCGCGAGCCTGTCACCGCCGTGATGCTCCGCACGGAAAAATGAAATAACAAGTCCGGGCAGACAGATAAGAGGGCCGGGGCTGCCCCACAATCCTGTTTCTGACACCTTTACTCCCACCTGCTGTTTTGCAAATCGCAATTGGAGGCGTAATTTTTAAATAATTGTCGTCTATTCCCTCCAGGCCATGAATGCACCGCACCCCCCGTGCATATCATGTAACACTGAGCTCTGATTGCTAATAGATCAGAATGGATCGTCTCAGGGCTTTGAGTTGGTGGCATAGAGCCATAATGACAATAATCGCAAATTGATCAATAAACACATTATTGAGGGAACACACTGTGGTGATAGTTAATGGGGTGCAGCGTGTTCCCACTAGGACCGCTGGTTGCACCCAGTACAATACAGGGCCACCCTCTGCAGCTTGCACCGCGCGCCCCGCCACGCTTCCCTGGAATGAACCAAAACGGGCAGGGGGTGTGAAAAACAAGCACTTAAGTTCCTAGACTTCCCAAGGGCTTGTAGTGCGAGATGGTGAATGTGTACATAGTGCAAAGGTGTGCAAGGCGGCCAGCTGCCTGTGCGCTTTCTCTGCAGCAGTCTCCCCCTTGATTTATACACAGTAATTACCCCAAACCTTCATAAAATAACATTGCCCTTTTCTCTATTTTCAGGCGCGCCACCTTCAAAGTTTGCAGAATCTACCTGGGTTTTCTAAGTCTCATATGTTCTGGAATGTGCACGGCTCCCTTATGCACGTGTGTTAGGCCTGGCTTCCGTTGGCATGGTTTCCCCTGCCTTTTTGCCACGGACCTCCTGTTTTTGAATGTGTCTTGCATTTAAATTTTGCTGGTGTTTGGTCTCTGGGCACTCTACCAGTGCTGACCAGTGCTAAAGAGCAGGTGCTCTATGGCCAGTGGTTGAAATGGAGAAAGAGAAGTGCAGGTACTCTGTGACAGAGTACATGCTTGTTTCTGAGAAGTGCCGGTACTCTTCCTTTAAAAGTATTACGTCACTCTTGAGAAGTGCTTGCACTCTCCCTCTCAAAATAAAAAAGTGTCGGTACTCCATACCGGACAGTACCGGCCCATTTAAAGCACTGTCTATGGCTAAAATGTAACAGGAATTTGGTTTTGCCATGATTGGCCTATTTGATTTACTAGTAAGTTCCTAGTCTAGTGCACCCCGGGTGCCCAGCACCTGCAAATCAAATGATAACAGTGGGCCTGCAGCGCTGATTGTGACGCCCACATGAGTTGCCATGAAAACCTGTCTCAGAACTGCCAGTGCAGTTCCTGTAGGGAAGTTTGAAACTGCCATCTCGACCTGGCAAGTGCGCCCACTTGCCAGGCCCAAATCTTCCCTTTTAATACATATACTTATATGTACCCCTAAGGTACAGCTAAGGCAGCCCCATGGACAGGGTGCAATGTATTCAAAAGGTAGGGCATGAGCAGTTGTGTTTTACACGTCATGGTAGTGAAAAACTGCTAAATCCATTTTTCACTACCGCAAAGCTTATGTCTCCAATAGGTTAGCATTGAAGCTGCCTTGTAACATCATACAAGTGTGTTTTCCAACTGGCAGCTGATAGAAGATTGCAGTTTGGTGTCTCTGGACTCTCAATTTAAAAATACATCTTTTTAGTAAAGGTGTTTTTTGAATGCAGGTCCGAAAATGCCACTTTTAGAAAGTGGGGGTACCTGGCTCCTACATTGGCCCCTTTATCGTTGATACGTTTCACAGCCCTACCTGCCTCCTGTCTAATGGGCCAAACCCCTCTAGTGGTTTCACTTTTAGAAAGTGGGCATTTTCTTACTTTGACCATTCTGTGCCTCTGCCGGTCTCTGAATACACGTCTGGGTCAGGGTGACAGTTGGGCTCTTGTGCATTGACCCTAGACTGTCACACAAAGGGAGCTAAGGTCTGCCCTGCATATCCTGATACCCATCACCAGGGTGATGGGCCTTCCTGAGCTAGAGTGCTGGGAGGAGTTGACACTGACACCTGAATAGGGCTGTGCCTGATCTCACACTAAGAAGTTTACACTCCCTGTAATGTGTCTGGAGTCAGCGCAAGGAAGGGCAAGGTCTTTTGCACTACAAAGACTTTTCTTTCAAGTTTGCTAATTTAAAAGTGGAAATGGGTATACGTACTGGACCTGTGGCACCATAATATTCAGAGTACTTCTGGATTGAGGACATTCTGCTGCCATGAAGAAGAGCTGTGTTGTTACCAGGAGGGACTGGCACTTTGCTCCTTGCTTTGCTGTGCTGGCCTGCTGCTTGCTGCTTCGGTCCTGGGAGTGAAAGGACTGGACTTTGCCTTCTACATCCTGCTCTCTAAGGTTTTCCAAGGGCTTGAGTAGAGCTTGCCTCTTGCTGGAAGTCTCAGGGCCAAAGACGTCATCTAGCAGCACCTGGGTTCCTCTGCTGAGAGCCCTACTCTGCCAAATGGTGCGAAATCTAGTTCCTGGGCCCTTGGAAGTAAATTCTGGTGTAATAAGAAAAATCAAGGCATCAACCCCAAGCGTCGTTCGGCCCATCGCAACATTGCCAAAACTCGACTCATTGCCAAAACTCGACTCATTGCCACTGCCTGCATTGAAGCATGGATTCTACTGGACGCAACGACCGCGGCTTACAGTGGCAGCCAGCATGATTCATGGTTGACTGGGCGGGCGCAGGAGGCCACGGGGTTGCGAAATGCAATAACTATATATATATATATAGCGTTGTGATTGGTAAGCACCCAGGCTCCTCTGACCAATAACAACGCTGCTATGCAGCTTTGTGATTGGTTTTGAGCGTCCTGGTTCGATGCTAAACCAGGGAATGGGAGCCTGGGAATGTTCTCTACGCTGGCTGTAATGCAGCCTGCAAGGAGCACAGGGGAAGTGTGCATGACTGTTTTGGGTGGCCCAACAGGGCAGACCAAAGAGTCAGTGCGCACTGAGAAGTGGGCAAACCACTGCTCCCCTGCCCTGCTCCAAGATCAGAGCAGACCCGCCCACCTGCGAAGGAAACATAAAATGATAATAACTTTGCGTTATCATTTTATATTTCCTCTACTTTGCACTATATTTCCTTTACTTTGCACTGCTCAAAAGCAGTGGGGCGACACTCCCCCCCCACCATAGAGGAGGAGCCACCACTGGTGGCTTACAACGCTGCCCCCGAAAAATCACTGGTGCATTAGTCTCCAGCACCGCATCACCGAAGCCCGTTACGTACCGCTCCGACTCCGATGAAGGGCCTGCGGAATCGATGCAGTGCGACTTGACTTTCGACACATCATCGCTGGGTGCCGATTTGATCACCACCATACCAGAGTAAGGACCTGAGATATTGTGCCTGCAAACGACCCATCACCTTCCCTTTACCACGCATCCTCCCGAGATGTGGACGTTTCAACGACTCTGCACCACCTTAGGGAATCGAGGCATTCCTTGATACAAGTGACGCATCACCTCCTCTGCACAACGTGCTTTCCCCGAGCATCACTGTGCTATTGACCTGCATAGCAGTAAACAAATGATGCATCAATTGCTTTCTCAACGCCTCCCCTCCCCTATGCATCTTCTTTGATTTTTAGTGCATCTGAGGTATTTTGTCATGGTCAAGTGCAACCATTGATTTCTAAGGGCTACAACTTTAGTTAATCTTTGAAAATTCATATCTTGACTTGTGTTTGTTGGATTTTTTCCGTTTTGGTCTTGTTTTAATCAGATAAATAGTGGCTATTTTCCAAACTGGTGTGGCGTCCTGTTGTAGTGTTGTTACTGTGTGCGCGTGTACACATACTTTACACACAGTTGTGAGATAAGCCTGACTGCTCTGCGCCGGGCTACCAAGGGGGTGAGCAGGGGTTTTTCTGAGGGTGTAACTTACTTACCCTGACTACAGTGAGGGTCCCTATTTGGACAAGGTGCAAACCACTGCCAACTTGAGTTCCTGTTCCTAGCTATGTGGTTGAGATGTTTTTTTAATTTAGATTTCCCTGGCCGATGCCAGCTGACTCGAAAAAGAAATGGCCCAGATCTGTAACGGTAAAAAGGGTAATAGTGTTTTTGATGTCACTAGCGATGTCAGAGATGATGTCATTGGTGACATCATGCGTGTGGTCATGAGCAGTTCATTGCTACCATAACTGGCGAATTTCAGTTTTCTCTTAATTGAAAATTGTAACATTAATTACACTTTTACTGCATCTTTTCAATGAAAATCTCAGATTTTTGTAAATGAGCGACACACTTAGGAGTCTGTCGCTCTCTCTCCTGGTGCATTATGGGTTCAGGTGAAGTGATGACGAAGCATGTGATGCACTTCGAAGAGAAAAGAGTGTGTAATATTCCAAATCCAACACTAAATGACAGGACAGTGTACAGCAACTGAGTTACAATTACAGGCGGCGAACAGCTCAGTGACCACTTAGCACCAAGCTCCTCACACCGGACTACGACACACTGCGCGTTCCTTAGGGCTGATGAGCACAGATCACAGAACCTTCATTTGACACAGCCAGCTGACTGACTGCAGCTACTTGGCCTTCACCAAAGAAACTGGTCCATTGGTCCTCCGGCTAAGCCAAATCCTCAGATAATTCACACTTATGGCCCACTCCCCATGAGACTACACTTGGATCCAGCAGACACTTCAAACATGTTCATCCCTCTGCTCCCTCGCCACGCCCCTTCGCAACTCCCCATCTGACCAGGAAGAGAACACCTAGTCTGGCAAGCGCTCAGTGGAGTAGTGGGGGGAGGGGGCAGAGGAGATGGTGCAGCTCATATGGGTACATTTGCATTTTGTTGCTCTGTGTAATACTGTTCATTTAGGGCAGGAAATACCTCTACTCAGGGGCGGCACCTCCACAAGAGCGGTGGAGCGTCACCCGCCGGCTGCGAGCACAGCCAGGCAAACACACATAAAAAAAAAGGCATAAAAATACCATTTTATTTTGCAACCAGCGCGCGCTATGCACAGCGGGAGCATGAGGCAGGGCGCGGGGATGAATCCTGCCACTGCAGGATTACTGCTGCTCCTTTCAGTGTGCATGTCGGGTGGCCAGCTGGCTACCTATGGCCAATACGTCATGAGCACTGTAGACCAAGCTATCCCCGGGCTGTGAAACAGCCGGGGAATTACTGGCACAGGCCCTAAGCCTCGAAATGAGCGCTGGGTTTGTCTGCTCCCACCAATCCTGTAGCTGCTCTCATACTGAATACAGCATGAGAGCAGCTTTAGGATTGGTTGGATTCGCGTTCCACTTAGCCGGAAGGCGGTCTTTCCATTCCTGCTCGTGGATTTGCAGGGATAAGTGCCTAATTTATGGCGAGCATGGCACCATCGCACCTACCATATTTTCTAACCTCTAGCCGCCACTGTCTTTACATGATGATTGTATGCAACATGGGATAGAATCTTTAACATGTCTGCTTTTGAAACGCTTGTTTCTCTTTTTGTACAATGATGAAGGGAGGTTTGGCAGCAGCAACAGGGCCCATACCAGAAAATGGTCACTGTGGGAAAGTGCCTTGCAGCACCGCCACAAAAGGGGGACCAGATAGCAAAACGTCCTTACTCAGAAGATGGAGCGTGGAAATGGCAAACCGTTAATTTGCCTGGGGCTACGAAGAGCTCCGCACCAGGGCTAGTCTAGTAGAAGACATTGCAGATCATAAACATGTTTTAAGGACAATACGTTGGAAAGCTTTTAGGACAACATTTTTTCACCACCAGATGCAGTGTAGCAATTACAGGCTAGTACTTCATCACACCCAGCAGAGTGGGCGGGGAAATGGGCAAAGAAAAATCTTTTGGATTACATCAGTCGATACTTCATCCAACTGGACTAAATGAAATGACGGACCGGCAACCCTGCTTATGAACTGGAGTCGCTCTGTGCTGGAGGTGACACATTTTGGGCCTAGATTATGGTTTATTCCAAATGTTAAGGGAGCATGCAGATCTCTCCACACGTCAGCTGGGCTCCAGTAATGTTTTTTATATGTTAAACATCCTCAAATGTGTATTCTCCAAAAATATGGGTTCAGATCTGCAGAGTCAGTAACTTTGTTCCAACTTTATAATACGAATATTATTTTTTGAGACTTTCAGTGCTTCTTATTTACACTGGTATCCGTTTCCTGTAAGTCTTAAGATTTATATTTCAGTTCGGATATTTCATATGTATTGAAGGGGTGGATATTTCAATAGAAAGGAATAGACTTATTGACCAGCAGAAGGAAAAACCATTAATGCAAGGACGAGGGCAGCATCTCCGTGTCTGCTGGCTGAAGTGAGCAGCACCTCCGTGTCTGCAGACTCAAGAGTGCAGCGCCCTTGTGTCTGCAGGCGGAAGAGTGCAGTGCCCTTGTGTCTGCAGGCTGAAGAGTGCAGTGCCCTTGTGTCTGCAGGCTGAAGAGTGCAGTGCCCTTGTGTCTGCAGGCTGAAGAGTGCAGTGCCCTTGTGTCTGCAGGCTGAAGAGTGCAGTGCCCTTGTGTCTGCAGGCTGAAGAGTGCAGTGCGTCTGCAGGCTGAAGAGTGCAGTGCCCGGCTTGTGTCTGCAGGCTGAAGAGTGCAGTGTGTCTGTGTCTGCAGGCTGAAGAGTGCAGCGCCCTTGTGTCTGCAGGCTGAAGAGTGCAGCGCCCTTGTGTCTGCAGGCTGAAGAGTGCAGTGCGTCTGTGTCTGCAGGCTGAAGAGTGCAGTGCCTGGCTTGTGTCTGCAGGCTGAAGAGTGCAGTGCCCTTGTGTCTGCAGGCTGAAGAGTGCAGCACTCTTGTGCCTGAAGGCTGAAAAGAGCAGCGTCGCTGTGTCTGAAGGCTGAAGTGAGCAGCGCCTCTTTGTCTGCAGGTTGAAGAGTGCAGCGCCGCTGTGGCTGAAGTTTAAAGTGAGCAGCACCTCTGTGTCTGCAGGCTGAAGAGTGCAGTGCCCTTATGTCTGAAGGCTGAAGAGTGCAGCATCTCTGTGTCTGAAGGCTTAAGAGTGCAGCACCTCTGTGTCTGAAGGCTTAAGAGTGCAGCAACCTTGTGTGTGCAGGCTGAAAAGTGCAGCACCTCTGTGTCTGCAGGCTGAAGAGTACAGTGCCGCTGTGTCTGAAGGCTGAAGTGAGCAGCACCTCTGTGTCTGCAGGCTGAAGAGTGCAGTTCCGCGGTGTCTGCAGGCTGAAGTGAGCAGCACCTCTGTGTCTGCAGGCTGAAGAGTGCAGTGCCCTTATGTCTGAAGGCTGAAGAGTGCAGGGCCGCTGTGTCTACAGGCTGAAGAGTGTAGCGCCGCTGTGTCTGCAGGCTGAAGTGAGCAGCACCTCTGTGTCTGCAGGCTGAAGAGTACAGTGCCGCTGTGTCTGCAGGCTGAAGAGTGCAGCGCCCTTGTGTCTGCAGGCTGAAGAGTGCAGTGCGTCTGTGTCTGCAGGCTGAAGAGTGCAGCGCCGCTGTGTCTGCAGGCTGAAGAGTGCAGTGCGTCTGTGTCTGCAGGCTGAAGAGTGGAGCGCCGCTGTGTCTGCAGGCTGAAGAGTACAGTGCCGCTGTGTCTGAAGGCTGAAGTGAGCAGCACCTCTGTGTCTGCAGGCTGAAGAGTACAGTGCCGCTGTGTCTGCAGGCTGAAGAGTACAGTGCCGCTGTGTCTGCAGGCTGAAGAGTACAGTGCCGCTGTGTCTGCAGGCTGAAGTGAGCAGCACCTTTGTGTCTGCAGGCTGAAGAGTGAAGCGCTGCTGTGTCTGCAGGCTGAAGTGAGCAGCACCTCTGTGTCTGCAGGCTGAAGA
Source organism: Triturus cristatus (assembly GCF_964204655.1). Classification (NCBI taxonomy): domain Eukaryota; kingdom Metazoa; phylum Chordata; class Amphibia; order Caudata; family Salamandridae; genus Triturus; species Triturus cristatus. The sequence continues at coordinate 58,375,556 of NC_140583.1, forward strand.
GTGCAGTGCCCTTATGTCTGAAGGCTGAAGTGAGCAGCACCTTTGTGTCTGCAGGCTTAAGAGTGCAGTACCTCTGTGTCTGAAGGCTGAAGTGTGCAGCGCCTCCGTGTCTGCAGGCTGAAGTGAGCAGCACCTCTGTGTCTGCAGGCTGAAGAGTACAGTGCCGCTGTGTCTGAAGGCTGAAGTGAGCAGCACCTCTGTGTCTGCAGGCTGAAGAGTACAGTGCCACTGTGTCTGCAGGCTGAAGAGTACAGTGCCGCTGTGTCTGCAGGCTGAAGTGAGCAGCACCTTTGTGTCTGCAGGCTGAAGAGTGTAGCGCCGCTGTGTCTGCAGGCTGAGGTGAGCAGCACCTCTGTGTCTGCAGGCTGAAGAGTGCAGTGCCCTTATGCCTGAAGGCTGAAGTGAGCAGCACCTTTGTGTCTGCAGGCTTAAGAGTGCAGCACCTCTGTGTCTGAAGGCTTAAGAGTGCAGTGCCTATGTGTCTGAAGGCTGAATAGTGCAGTGCCTCACTGCCTGCAGGCTGAAGTGTGCAGCACATCCCTGCCTGCAGGCTGAAGTGTGCAGTACCTCATGTCTGAAGATTAAAGCGTGCAGCTCCTCTGTGTCAGGCTTAAGTGTGGAGATCTTGTGTGTCTGCTGGCTGAAGAGCACAGCGCCTCCGTGTCTGCAGGCTGAAGTGTGCAGCACCTCCCTGCCCACAGGCTGAAGAGTGCAGTGATTCCATGTCTGCAGGCTGCAGAGTGCAGCACATCCCTGCCTGTAGGCTGCAGAGTGCAGTATCCCCATGTCTGAAGATTAAAGAGTGCAGCACCTCTGTGTCGGTAGGCTGAAATGTGCAGCGCCTCACTGCCTGCAGGCTGAAGTGTATAGCGCCTCCCTATCAGCAGGCTGAAGTGTGCAGCACCTCCCTGCCCACAGGCTGAAGAGTGCAGCACTTCCATGTCTGCAGGCTGAAGTGTGCAGCACCTCCCTGCCCACAGGCTGAAGAGTGCAGCGCTTCCATGTCTGCAGGCTGAAGTGGGTAGCACCTCCTTGTTTGCAGGATGATTTGAGCAGCACCTACCTTTCTGTAGGAGATCCGTTCTCCGAGCCAATGCGTGAATCATGTAGTTTGGTTGTGCGGAATGCTCCAAGTTTTCAATCGGTCACAGCCATCCATCAATCCGGTACTTGTATAGCGTGACTACTCACCCGTGAGGCTATCGAGGCGCTGGGTTGTGAGATTCAATCGGAAAGCCAGTTCTTGAGTTTCTTCCTGAAGTCTGTCAGAGTGGGTGATGTGCGGAGGGGGAGGGCCCACCTAGACCCTGCGGGGAGGTGGGAAAAGGAGCGTCCTCCTGTGCGGTGGCGGATGCACTGTGTCTGCCCGAGGGCGAGGTGGGCGGAGCGGAGGTTTCTGGATGGTTGGTGGAAGTTCAGTCAGTGGTTCATATATGCAGGTCCCTCATCGTGGAGGCCTTTGTAGGTGTGTCAGTGGCTTGAACTGGCTTCTTTTCTGGATAGGTTGCCAGTGGAGGTCTCTCGGGTGCTGGGTGTTGTGGGTCCTTTTTGGCACTTTGAGCATCAGTCTGCTGTGTGTCCTATAATGCTTTGATCACCTAACAGTTTAATGAACAGTCTGAAACTACAAAGGCTCAACTTCCGGCCTGTGAATGACGCACCATATACCATGCCCAAGAAGGTGGTCTTCCTGAATCTGTGGCCAGCGAATGTTTTAGCATGAAAATTCTGAGTCACCATGCACCCATTTCTTTAACATCGGTCAATCTTTAATCCAGGTTTAATTTTCCCTTTTTTTGGAGCGGTAAACACCCATATACTTCTTACACCAATGTCCTACCACTCTCAGTTCCTTTTTTGGCAATGGAAGGATTGGGCATTCTGTAGCCCTTCTCCCCGATCTCTCTTGTTAGCATTTTAGTGCATTTCGCTCAACTGAGAGCCAACAGCCTCCCTTGGATCTGCAGGGGTCAAGAGACCAGCTTATTTGTGGTTTTATCCCATCGAATTACGGCAATCTTTGAGGTTTAAATGAAATGTGCTTTTTGATTGTTTTATTTTCCATTTCATTACATAATTTGCAATACTTTGACTAGGTTAAGTTTTCGCTCCTCTAGTTTTAGAGAACATGATGGCGTTCATCGGTTGGGTGGCCTCGCCTCTATAGCCGGGTTCATTGCTACATCCTTTGGCCTTTTTGGTGAGGGCCTTGCACACCAAATCGGGGTAAAGTTCATGGTGCCGGCCCCTGCCCATGTGCAGGTGGTGTTAACTGGTGCACCTTCTTCCCGGGGTCACGAGTCATGGTGAGTGTGGTTCCATTTAAAGGCCAGTCATGGGCCTCAGGCAGGATCCTTCAATGTCCACGGAGATTCACTTGGTAGGGTCTGATGGGAGTTACTTGTCTAAAAGACTACCCTTGGGTGTCTGGTTTTAAAAAATGTCTGGGTTTGGTAGGTTTCTCTGGATGGCCCAGGTACAAATGACTTAGCTGCTCTTTTTGCCAATGTTTCCACATTGCGTTTTGGGGCCTTGTGTGTTGCAGGCCTCACACTGAGCAGTACAGGGGAGTACTGTTTTATCGGGGGAAGTGTGGCAACACCGAGTGGCAGGAATTTTGTGCATTCCAGCAGATTCTGGACATTTAGGTCACAGAAATGTGAGGAAAATCATTAATTTTAGGCAAAGTTTGAAGTTTCCGAGGCATTGTGGGTAAGAAAAAGAGAGAAAACCGCACTTGGCCTTACCCAAGGATTATAATAAAATCTGTGGAAGCGCCGGTCGATCACATCCCACTGTGTTTGCCTGGTGCTTTGCCGGGTAAGAGAGGTATTGCTAGAAAGTGGAGTTTCTCAGCTTTCTAGAGATACCTCCCTCATTGCATAATTCCCTGTGAGCACAGAGAACAGGGTTGTTTTGAGTCTCTGTGCACTCACAGGAACACCAGGAAGCAGTTTCATGGGTGCCAGTCCTGCAACGGACGTGTATCGTCCAGGGGAGTGATTCAGTTATGGGCTTTGGAGACTGGAATCAATACTTAATTTATCAACAGGAAATGCCTCCAAGACCATCAATCAAAACATTCTTTAGGGGAAGAAACCCAAGTATTGTTTCTTCCAATGTCTGTTGTTTGACCTGTAATTAGTTGAGGCTTTCAACTGATATGTGCACTTGAATAGATCACGCTAAAAAGAAGATATTCGTGTGATTCTGTATGAAAGGAATCAACTGTCCTCTTTACTTGAGTTATAGCTTTTTTCATTGCTTTTGTTAAAAAAAATTCAAAGAAACATTTTACATGTATTACTTACAATTATGAACAAATCAAAACCGACAAACATTACATGACATTACTAGTTGAATATGTACAATGTAGGGTCCTACATTGTCGTGCTGGTGGGACATTGGCCACTTTAGTCCTCTAATCTGCAGTGCTAGTCAGTACTCCTTGGCCCTATGATGGTGGGGGACAGAGCATTAGTTTGTGGCACGATATGGTCCTGAATTCCATTTACCGTGATCCACCGCTTTATGTGCAGATAGAGCAATTAATGATAGCTCTTGGCCCCTTTCCAATAGCGCCAACGTGCTTCAAACTTCATGATGGGCCTGTGATGTGTTTCAAGGAAGGTCTCTTTCAGGGCTCTAAGTTTGCGGACACTTTGGGTCAGCTTGTTCCTGTGTTCTTTTGAGGAATATATATGGTTTCCTTAACAAGGGCTTCTGTTTTATTGGGCGGTCCTTGGCGTATGTTTTTGTGGAGGCCATCCAACTGTTCAACTCTGGGGTCCTGCTTGTTTAGTGCCTTCAACCTCCTCTGCAGGGAGTGTTCGTTCGAGAGCGGGTCGTTTAAGTGCGAATCCTCTGACTCGGTCTCTCTCTCCTTCGTTATCCTGCTGCATACTCCGCGGGTCAACTGACGTCACTGTGTTACTCACATAATCGCCTCAGTTGAAGGACGTCAGACCCACCCCCGCTAATAGGGATGAGCGGGAGAGTCTCCTGCCCTGACCCAGGGAGCTAGGGGGGAAGGGGAGTGGGCACTGGAGCAGCACATACCATAAGCTGCTCCAGCACGGTGCTTGGACGTGACCTTCTCGTCCTTAGCGCCTGGAAGTGAGGGCTATGAACGTAGAGGATCAACCTTTAGCTGTGCTGTAACTGCCCCGAAAATGAAGAGGTGCGATAGAGACTGTGCTATGTGCTTGGGCTGAAGAGCCAACTATACAGCTACATGACGAGCCTCACTTTCAAGAGACTGGCCATGCTATGCATGCTCCTGTGATGTACACATGACAAACTGCACCCCGTACGCCTGAACTCCTCTTTGCTTAAAAGCTGCAGGGTCCTTAGTAAAGGGCAGATCCCACACCATCCAAACCAGTCAGCGCCAGGGAGGTCTCTCTTGCCCTTGGGAATGGTCCAATCCTTTGATTTAGGCCTTTAACTTTTATTTCAACTACAGGCGGTGATTAATATGTGTTTAGGGTGGAGGAAGCAACAAAGCGCGTTGCAGTGAGGGACCATCCACTCTTGGGGATTGCTCAACCACCTTCCCAGAGTGAAGCATGCTGCCTGAGCCTTGAGTAGGTCGATGACGAACCGTAAAATACAGTTTCCTTCTCTAAGGCCTGTGCCAGTGCCCAGGGGCATAGCTTCGGGGAAGTGGTCTTTGAAGTGTTACACCCTCCTAATAATGTCTTTTCTGGTAAATAGTTTTAGGCCTGCATGGTGAGGTGTCTGTTGGATTTCATTAGGAAATGTTTGCATAAATACAGACAAAAAAAAACACACATTCTCTCCCTCTCGACTTTGAAAGTCTTCAAAAATGTCTTTACACAATATTGTGTTTTCTCTCACTTAGTACCCCTACCAATCAGCATTTGTCTCCCTTTCATATGCCTCGTTAAGGTCGTTCATGTGCAAGGCTTGTTGTATAATGTATTTTATTTGTAATCCTCTCCTAGCTAAAATCCTGGAAAGATGTGTTCTCCTCCAACTTACTCAACACATGGACAGCACCAACCTTCTAGACCCCCACCAACTGGGTTTCAGAAAAGGCTCCAGCACAGACAAAGCGATCCTAAACGTCAGACGATATACACAAGTCCCTCGATATGGACCAATGCTGCCTACTCATAGTCCTGGACCTATCGGCAGCCTTCGACACGGTCGTCCACAAACTACTCATTAAGGTACTCCAAGAAAATGTAGGAGTGGAAGAGGTGGTCTTACAGTGGTTCACCTCTTTTCTACAGAACCTCACCCAAAGAATAAAAATCAAAAACTTCTCGTCTGACCTACTCCCAGTCAACAGGGGTGTCCCTCAAGGATCAGTCCTCTCCCCACAACTTTTTAACATCTATATGAAAGCACCGGACGTTAATAAAAACCATTTCTTTCCATCTCTATGCGGACGATACCCAGATCTATCTTGAAACCTTCTCCACTGATGACATTCAGAGACTGAACGGCACTCTATGAGAAGTCCAACACTGGCTAACACTCAACCACTTAAAACTCAACCAGGACAAGACGGAAATCCTCCTCATCTCCAACAAGGAGGAGAACCCCCAAATCACAGAATAGCTAAAAGCTATAGAAGCTCTTAACTGCAATCTCACCCTGGCTGATTCTGTAAAATCGCTGGGAATCCCTCTAGATCCAAAACTAGACATGATCAAACACTTCAAGATCACCGCAAAGAGCGCCTTCCTCGACCTTAAACTACTCAACAAAATAAAACCCTTCATCCCTACCAACGACCTCAAACAAGCTACTTAATCCCAGGTATTGTCCAGAGTGGACTACGGGAATGCAACCCTCACAGGAGCAGCAAGATCTCACTTAGCTCCCCTCAGATCAACTCTGAACGCGGCAGCCTGAATGGTCACCGGAGTAAAGAAATATGAACACATCTCGCCTGCACTCAGAGAGCTAAAATGGCTCCCAATCGAAATGCGTGCTAACTTCAGAACTGCCTGCTTCACTCACAAAGCTCTGCAAACAGGGAGACCCGCCTACAAGGCCTCCAAACTCAAGAAGGCCGGTCAGACAAGGAGCCTCAGGAGTACAAACACTCGTCTCCTCATCCCTCCGAAAACTTGCATACAAATAACTGCATTTCGATCCTTCTCAGGAAACGCACCCAAAATCTGGAACTCCATCCCAGTTCATGTCAGGACTACCCCCTCCTTTTTAAAAATTCAAAAGACAGCTCAAAGACCTCTTCCTCAACTGATCTCTCTCGAATGGATAGCTACAGCCCAACCGCAGAAGCCTGCTCACAGCAGCTCACAGACTCATTTGACTTTAAGACTACTACCTCACCCTCCTCCTGACTCCCTCCTCTATCTCCCCCTCCCTCAACCAGCCTCGCAACGAGTCAGTGTGCTTATTACAGTGATATTATGCGACGCGTCTTGAGTCAATATGTGTACTATTGTTATATTGTGTGATTTCCCGGCTACCAATGCTGTAAAGTGCTCCATATCTTCGGGTCTGGCCAGCGCTATATAAAACTGTTAAATAAATAAATATTTTAACTTTATATGCCAGTGCGATAGTAGGAAAATCCAAAGCTCCCCCGTCTCCCCCCCAATCTCACCAACCAGTGCCGTTTATTAACACAGGCTCCCAAGCATGCCCGAAGTTTTAGCAGGGCTCAAGGCAAACATTTCATGCAGGCCCAACACAGCAGGGGCACCTGTTTCTAAGTTAACTGAATGAACCCTACAGCGAAGGAGAAAGTATGGAAGCTGCCGCATCAGGATACATCTAGTGGCATAGCTGTTTTATCTGGCTCATCCTTAATGAACAGGGAAGGCATGTTCCAAAACCTATACATACATTTTGTAACAGGAGCTCAAGGACCTTCACCCAGAAGCGAAAGTGGGCGTGGTTGAGGGGCACAACAAGCCCATATTTTTTTAATTTAATTAAAAACGTTCTTTCAAAACCTCTGTTGTCCAATGCATGCACCGGTCTTTCACATCCCACGGGCCTCCCACATCACCTGGTGCTTTGCAGGATAACAGAGGTATTGCTGGAAAGTGAATTTCTCGGTTTTTTAGAAACACCTCCCTTGTTCCATAATTCCTTGCGAGCACAGATAAGGGGGTTGTGATCATCCTCTCTGCGCTCACAGGGAAACCAGGAAGCTGTTTCCTGGGGGCCAGTCCTGCAACTGACGTCACTGTGTTACTAAAATAATTGCATCAATCGAAGGACGTCACCCGCCCCTCCCACCACCCCCAGGGCCTTGGGGGGGGAAGGTAGTGGGCACCGGAGAAGCACATATCACAAGTTTCAAATCAGTGTAACACAAATTGTAAAGGCAATTTATTCATGTATCAAAAAAAAGATTGTTTGAATTGAATCTGTACGAATAATCAATTATTCATAGATAAGAAAAGTGAGATAAAATTATAAAAAGACTAATATAAAAAGGAGAAAAATATATATTTTTTTAAATAAAATAATAAAAAAGATTACAATCAATTCACTTTGTGTGTTATATTATATAGATGTCAGTCCAGAGCTATGCCATTCTCGTACTAATGTAAAACAGCATTTTACCCGGTGCAACCACTCTTTTTCCAATATACACAAGTTTCTCCAGTGCCAGGTGCTTGGACGTCACCTTCACGTCCATAGCACCCGGTAGTGAGGGTTATGACCGCAGAGGTTCGATCAACCTTTAGCTGTGCTCTAACCACCCTGAAAATGAAGAGATACTATAAAGAGACCGTGCTATGTGCTAGGACTGAAGAGCCAACCCTACAACTACATGACAAGCCTCAGTTTCCAGGCACTGGCCATGCATTGCTTGCTCCTTCCTGTGAAGTACAGATAACAAAATGTATTGGAATGGGGAAATACGATATCAATGAATACCATAATATGTGCAGGCCCAACAACGGCAATACCAATATATGCAATGTCAATGTATGTCATAATCTGTGCCCTCACAACAGTGTCGATACCGGCAGCAACGGTGTCAATGTATGCCATAATCCATGCAAGCATAACAATGTTGTTACCAGTAGAAACAATGTCACAATACGCCATGATCTAGGCATGCATAACTATATCAATATCAGTAAAGACGGTCTATGTACGCTGTGACAACTGTACGCACAATGTCGAGAATGTCAGTAAAAATGAGATCAAGGACTGACATATTACTTTTAGGGGTTCTAATGAACTCGTATCATTGCCGTCAGATACACCCAAGTAACTTCCCCATCAACCCAGAGTCAAAGATAAGTGTTCAGACACTCCTGCAACCCAAACCCACGCCTATCGAGCGACAGGTCACAAGTGGGGTCTCAATTAGCCCAAAGACAAATGCACACCCAGGGAAAACCCTGATCGATCCCACAGATGGGTAGTTGCACCACTAACAGGACAGACGAAGAAGCCCCAATAGAACACATTTGGCAATAAGCGCATGCTCCCAAAAAATACCACTAGCTAGACGACACATGTAGAGAGGAACAGCCAGTCAATCAGGACACGACATACACCACACGTAGTGATCACGTGCTCCCCACACCAGATATCTGGACACAGACTCTGGCCCACACTAGGTCTCCCAAATGTCAAAAGCCATCTCTGTCCTTAGCAGATGCCCAAACCTGTTAATTTATGACAGAGATGCTCTTTCAAGAATGCAGAACTGTTTTATTGTACCTCACGAGATGTATATATTGTCATCTGAAACTTTGTATGAGACACTTTCTTCAGACGCACTCTGTCGAGATTCTCCTGGCATCTGCGTTGAATTAAAACAACTTGTTCCTGTTTTGCCAAAAGGGGCTTGTCTTTTCATTTCTTTAAGGTAAATTCATATCTGAGCAACAACTGCACCCAATACGGCCCTGAGCTCGTCTGCTTAAAAGCTGCAGGATACTTAGTAATAGTTTGCAGATCCCACACTTTCTAACATGTCGGCACCAGAGAGTTCTCTCTTACTGTTGTGAATACGGCTCTGCCTTTATCATGGCTTGGGCCTTATGTCTTCATTTCAACTACAAGCGGTGATTAATATGTGTTTAGGGCGGATGCAGCAACAACGCGCGTTTCAGCAATGAACCATCGACTCTTGGAGACTGCTCAACCACCTTCCCAGAGTGGAGCCTGTAGCCTGGGCTTGGCCCTCAACAGTAGGCCCAAGTCGAGCCGTACTGGATTCCTTCTGTGCAGGCTGCTCCAGTGCACAGGTGTGCAGCTTCTGGGGGGTGTTTGGGGAGTTACACCCCCCCAATAAATGTATTTTCTAGTAAAAAGGTGGGTACACGTGCTTTCAGTTGGGCATGGTGAGGTGTCTGTCAGATTTCAATCCGCATTTGTCTCCCTTTCCACTGCCCCTTTAGGACCACTCATGTGCAAAGGACCTTACTGACCAAGCGCGGCCAGTGCCATTTAATAACACAGGCTCCCAAGCATGCCAGAAGTTTTTGCAGGGCTCAAGGCAAACAATTCATGAAGGCCCAACACAGCAGGGGCACCTGTTTCTAAGTTAACTGAATAAACCCTACAGCGAAGGAGAAGGCATGGAAGCTGCCGCATCAGGATACATCTAGCGGCCTGGCTGTGCCAGCAGCCTCGTCCCTAATGAGGAGGGAAGGCAGCTTGAGCTTCCACACCATTTTGTAGGAGGAGCTCGAGGACCTGCTCCAATCCCCTTCAGCCAGAAGTCAAAGTGGGCGGGGTCTGTAAGGAACAACGCTCCTCTGCCTTTACTCTAAAGACAAGTGGTCTGGGACAGTATTTGAGGATCCTCAGCCGAAGTGGAGGGGATGGGAGTCTCCTGTGCTGTTCGGCTGCGGGAGGGACAGACAGCTCAACAAGAAACAAGGCGTCCTGCCAGGGTGCTGCTGCCCAACAGAAATGTAAACGTGCACAGCTGGTTAATCTGCAAATGTAAAGGCTGCTTGGAAGGCGTGTTGGCTTTTATTAACAGAGTTCACTTGTACTTTTCCCGACAGGCATGTATTCTTTTTGAGAGGCAATGGAAGAATGTTTTCGACTGACCTGTGGAGTGCATGCTTTTAATGGACAGTTATAAAAAAAAAAGAAATCCACTAGGTACACTCCGAAATCTACTACTTTGGAGTAGTATATTCTGGAATATTATCTATATTTTGCAAACTCTTTTTTATCTTAAAACTAAATAATGCTCAGCCTTTTATGGCAGCCTATCTTAAACTGTGTGTAAGTGAAAGTTTAAAATGACATATACTCACAGTGCTTTCTGTAACGGGCTGGGACCTCACAGCCCTAAAAATATACAAGTCACTAGTCCCCAATGCACCAAGGAGGATTCAGTTCTGTGGCTATCTGGTTACAGACATGCACAGTACTTGCATTAACCGATAAAGGTCTCAATAGTGCATTTCCTACTGATTAGCATAACTTGAATTTATTTTTCATTTAAGGTGTGCGTTATTTAATATGCAGTTACCTGAAAGTGAAAGACCAAAAAATAAGTTGCAGAATATTTTGTTTTTAGCAACTCCTTTGACCCCGCCCCCATGATCACTGGCCCCTCCCCATTGCACTTGCATCACAGTTCCCTTTCTTTTTTTGTTTTTAATGACAGCCATCACTGCCTTCAACAGACCTGCTGCAGTCACTCTCTTTACTTGTGCTCCAGTCCATGCCATCAAACTACGATTTCCTTTCAACACACTCGCTTGAGTCCACCTCGATGAGACCCGCTGAGTCCACTAGGATTAGACCCACCCCAGTGTCTCTCCCTCAGACTCGCTCCAGACTAAGTCAAATAACCCATTCCAGTCTCTCTCAACAGACCTGCTCCAGTCCATCTCGGCCAGACACTTCGATCAGACTTGCTCCAGTCCATCTCGGCCAGACACTTCAATCAGACCTGCTCCAGTCCATCTTGGCCAGACACTTCGATCAGACTTGCTCCAGTCCATCTAGGCCAGACACTTCGATCAGACCTGCTCCAGCCCATCTCGGCCAGACACTTCGATCAGACCTGCTGCAGTCCATCTCAGTCAGACAATGTGATCAGAAGTGCTCCAGTCCATCTCGGCCAGACACTTCGATCAGACCTGCTCCAGTCCATCTCAGTCACACACTTCGATCAGACCTGCTCCAGTCCATCTCGGCCAGACACTTCGATCAGACCTGCTCCAGTCCATCTCGGCCAGACACTTCGATCAGACCTGCTCCAGTCCATCTCGGTCAGACACTTCGATCAGACCTGCTCCAGTCCATCTCGGTCAGACACTTCGATCAGACTTGCTCCAGTCCATCTTGGCCAGACACTTCGATCAGACCTGCTCCAGTCCATCTCGGCCAGACACTTCGATCAGACCTGCTCCAGTCCATCTCGGCCAGACTCTTCGATCAGACTTGCTCCAGTCCATCTCGGTCAGACACTTCGATCAGACCTGCTCCAGTCCATCTCGGCCAGACACTTCGATCAGACTTGCTCCAGTCCATCTCGGCCAGACACTTTGATCAGACTTGCTCCAGTCCATCTCGGTCAGACAATTCGATCAGACCTGCTCCAGTCCATCTCGGCCAGATACTTCGATCAGACCTGCTCCAGTCCATCTCAGTCACACACTTCGATCAGACCTGCTCCAGTCCATCTCGGCCAGACACTTCGATCAGACCTGCTCCAGTCCATCTCGGCCAGACACTTCGATCAGACCTGCTCCAGTCCATCTCAGTCAGACACTTCGATCAGACCTGCTCCAGTCCATCTCGGCCAGACACTTCGATCAGACCTGCTCCAGTCCATCTCGGCCAGACACTTCGATCAGACCTGCTCCAGTCCATCTCAGTCAGACACTTCGATCAGACCTGCTCCAGTCCATCTCGGCCAGACACTTCGATCAGACCTGCTCCAGTCCATCTCGGCCAGACACTTCGATCAGACTTGCTCCAGTCCCAGACGAGCTCCAGTGCCCTTCAACTAATACATCTAGACCCATTCAACAGACCCCCTCCAGTCATTATGCAATGTATACCATGTAGATTGGACTACATGGGTTGTTACAGGGCTGGTCACTACATTGTAGGCAAGAACGAGGCAGGCTATTTTCACCTTTTTGCAATACAGCAGTTTACCACACAGGTAAGTATGTTTTATTTTACATTATTTTAATCTTATTAAAAAAAGGTATTTAAAGGTTAAAATATGGTTTTATTAAGATTCCTGGATGGGTAGAGGTAAAAAAGGTAAGGTTCTTTTTTTTAGGGTTCAGGTGCGAGTAAAGGTAAACGTTTTTAGGATTAAGTGCTAGATATAAAGGGAAGTATCTTTTTTTTTTAGGAATCAGGATGGATAGATGTAAAGAAAGAATGTTTTTTTTGGGTACAGGTAACGGGACATAAGAGATATAATATATATATATATATATTTTTCATTTTTTTTTTTTCAGGCTGGCTTGGATGGTATTTTACAATTCCAAGCTGTTAGTCTGTGCCTGGAGTGGTACAAAGGCTGTGGTCATTTTACAGCTCAGCGTGGACAGCACTGTGCAATTCCTATGCTTTAAGACTTTGCTGTAGAAATGACAAAAGACTTTGTCCCTTTTTATCTCGGTGCGGATGGCACGTGCTAATCCTACGCTTAAAGACTTTGATAGAAAAGCAAACATTTGAGGTGAGCAGATCTAGAGTGTCGCTGGTGTTGAGCGGGCTCTATACTGGAGCTGCTTTCCACCTAAACTTGAGCACTACCCAGAGTTCTCTGCTTCTTTTTTTGTGTGTATATATATATATATATATATATATCCACGCTCTGTTTCCAGTCCCACCAATTGAGAAGCACTCGAATGCACACACATGGTGGCAAGCCTTTAATTTCAGGATACAGGTAAGCTCAGTTCGTGGTATCAATCACACAGCCAGCATGCGATTCGCCTTACGCGTTTCGAAAGTCTCTGCTTTCTTCCTCAGAAGCCATCGCTATGATGGATACATGCTCCGGTCTCCATTAATCACTGCCCGATCACGCCCCCAGATGGGCCGGTCCATTCACCGTAGGCATTGTGGATATTGGAGTCCCGAAAAATCCTTCCTCAAATGGTGCATTAATTTCTGTGAAACATTTCAAGCCCATGGATGGGCCACCACAGACTGCGCTTGCCTTCAATTCCTTGTGTGCATACCATTTAGCGGCGTTACAGATGCTCTGCCGCCTAGCCCCCATCTTCGTGGGGTGGTGCTCCTCGACGGCCGGGTCGCCGCCATAAATCCACGCTCTGTTGCCAGTCCCACCAATTGAGAAGCACTCGAATGCACACACAAGGTGGCAAGCTTTTAATTTCAGGATACAGGTAAGCTCAGTTCGTGGTATCAATCACACAGCCAGCATGCGATTCGCCATTCGTGTTTCGAAAGTCTCTGCTTTCTTCCTCAGAGGCCATCGCTATGATGGATACATGCTCCGGTCTCCATTAATCACTGCCCGATCACGCCCCCAGATGGGCCGGTCCATTCACCGTAGGCATTGTGGATATTGGAGTCCCGAAAAATCCTTCCTCAAATGGTGCATTAATTTCTGTCGCGGGCGGTCCGAGTGAGGATACCGGAACTCCTCACATAAACTCCACAAATTCCCCTTAATACCAAGGAGACACTCGGACACCCCGTTTGAAAGTAGATCATTTAATTTGGCATATACATATATATATATATATATAGTGCTTTTGTGTTGATACTAACATTGGCACTGTTTGACGTATCCCCAGGGAACCTTTCAAAAAGGTGCTACTTTAGGGGGGCGCTGTGTTTAGCAATAACTTATTATTTAAAAGCACCTGCTGCAGAGTTCCTCGTGGGTCTAGCTTTCCGGCAGCAATAAAAATATCAAAGTAACTCTTGAGATTAATGTTCCTGCTAGAGAGAGAAATCGCAGTTATGTCTAGTGTCAGTTTTGACTCACTGTAAAGTAGCACAGAGGGCTACTATGCCTGCTGCAAATATTTTATGTGGATAGCTGAGTGGATTAGTAAAGCCTGCCTTTGGCAGCGCTTTAAAAAAAATTGAATATATTGGAGAGAGGGGCTATAGAGAGATGTGGGGCACTTTTGCCGGGTGATAGTGAGGGAATGCGAGGAGGAGGTCATGGGGGGGGGGGGGTGAGTATCAAAAAAGATTGTGGCACCAGGCGTCACCAGTGCTAAAGCTGGTCCTGGCATAGAGTGCAGTGTTGCAGAGTGGCATAGAGAAGAGTTGCATAAAGTGGAGCTGTGCAGAGTAGATTGGAGTGGCCTAGGCGCGAGTGGTGTAGAGTGCATTAAGTAGAGTGGCCCAGAGTAGCGTGCAGTTTTGCAGATTGCAGTGGTGTGGAACAGTGCAGAGTAGAGTGCAGTGGTGTGGAGTGGTGCAGAGTAGAGTGCAGTGGTGGGAAGTGGTGCAGAGGAGAGTGGAGAGGCGTAAAGTAAAGTATGCATGGTTTGTTAGTGCGCTGACATTGCAGACAGCACATTTTCAATTGAAACGACCATTGGATCTGCACAGACATACAGTTTTAATAATGTATCTATCCGACTCACAAACAATAATGTGGCAGTGACATCACCTAGTGTATTGATTTCTATTTATCATATTAAATTCTTTATTTCTAACACACTTCAGAATTAACAAAAATGTGCTTGTGCTCCTAATTCTTATATATTGTAAAATAATTACCAAATTCATGTAAATTTTGTTCTGTGCCTCGAAAAAAAAAAACACTTTCCGACCCTCAGTATTCAGCGAGATTGTCACACGAATCTTCTTACTTTGAAGTCAGAGGAAGAAAAGTGAACACCAAGCTTCCTGGAAGACAGAGCCTGACATTTGACACCTCTCTGCGAATGCACAGTAAATGTGGCGAGATAATAACTAGATTTACAGTAATGTTTACAGAAAGGAGCAATCATGGAAAAATACAAGGAGAGTTGGTGTGAAAAGACTTAGCTGCTTGGGAGGGACGAACTTACGCTGGACGGCCTCAAACAAATAAAGCCAGCAAATAGAAAGCCAGAAAATGTGAGTTACAAACCACAAAGCCAAAGGTAAGCACCGGTGAGAACGCATTCCCGGGGAGGCTTTCCGAACGTCCCCAAGATGTCTCCAGCAAACCAGACAGCTGCGCGGTCTGCTAGGCTTTGACCTAAACATGCGTCTTCCACGCACAAATCTGTACGGTTTCAGAATGCCGAGGATGAAACTTGAAACCTAGCTGACTACGGGGGATGGATCTTGGAAGCAGCAGGCGAGCCAAGGGCTTCTCCCAGTGACTCCCTGGTGATGGAGCTGTCTTTTGGGAGCCGAGCTGCAGAGCATCCACCCGACTCTGCCCTCGTCCAGCAATAACTCTAAGAGGGGGCGTTTTGGAAACGGGGCTCTCGGACTAAGGGTTTGGGACCAAGGTTCAGTAAGGAAGGGTTGTGAAGAAGTGTGTTTGCGCCTAGAAGGGGGACGGACAGAAGGGAAGCTGCTCACCAGGGTCAGTCAGGGAAGACCCCAAATGAAGCATTACTGTCTCGCGGCCAGGACAGATGACCTCCTGACCTCCTGCTGAATGATAGCCGTCCGCTCCGTGAGATTTATTTTGAATTCCTGTGCACTGAGCCTGACACGTGTTTCGCTCCTGATGTCCTTATTAATCGTTATCAATCACAATGCATGCTGGGCCTAAAATATGTATAAAACTGTATGATTTTCTAGCACCTCCAAGGGGTGCGCCGTGTGCCGCTCCTGGTATGCTTCATAGAAAACTCCCTTGTGGGGTGTAAAGGGGCTTTCATCGGGTGGTCTCTCTATTGTTCCTGGGTGGATGTGACATTGTACTGCCCCCCCCCCCCCCGGTGCTTTAACAGTACCTTCATCTGGTAGGCCCTCAGTACCTTCAACGGGCGGGCTCTCTGTCGCTCCTGGGCAGATGTGAGATAGTACTGCCCCCGGTGGTTTAACAGTACCTTCATCGGGTTGGCCCTCAGTACCTTCATCGTGTTGCCCTCAGTACCTTCATCGGGTTGGCCCTCAGTACCTTCATTGGGTTGGACCTCGGTACCTTCACCGGGTGGGTCCTTGGTACCTTCACCGGGTGGGTCCTCGGTACCTTCACTGGGTGGGTCCTCGGTACCTTCATCGGGTGGGTCCTCGGTACCTTCATCGGGTGGGTCCTCGGAACGCTCAACGGGTGGGTCCTCAGTACCTTCATCGGGTGGGCCCTCGGTACCTTCATCGGGTGGGCCCTCGGTACCTTCATCGGGTGGGTCCTCGGTACCTTCAATGGGTGGGGCCTCGGTACCTTCATCGGGTGGGCCTCGGTACCTTCATTGGGTTGTTCCTCTCCACCTTCATCGGGTTGGTCCTCAGTACCTTCATCGGGTTGCCCTCAGTACCTTCATCGGGTTGCCCTCAGTACCTTCATAGGGTTGCCCTCAGTACCTTCATAGGGTTGCCCTCAGTACCTTCATAGGGTTGCCCTCAGTACCTTCATAGGGTTGCCCTCAGTACCTTCACTGGGTTCGGTCCTCAGTACCTTCACCGGGTTCGGTCCTCAGTACCTTCATCAAGTGAGTCCTCCGTACCTTCATCAGGTGGGTCCTCCGTACCTTCATCGGGTTGGCCCTCGGTACCTTCATCGGGTTGGCCCTCGGTACCTTCATCAGGTTGGTCCTCAGTACCTTCATCAGGTTGGTCCTCAGTACCTTCATCGGTGGGTCATCAGTACCTTCATCGGGTGGGTCATCAGTACCTTCATCGGGTGGGTCCTCTGACGCTCCTGGGCGGATTCTATATCCCACTACACTGATGGATTAAGACCACCGCCAATGGATGGCTCTTCTGACATCTCGCGTGGACTCCACCCTTGCTTGCACATCTAGATCAGGGCGTACATTTGATCATGTTCACTATAAGTCCGTGCATCACAAGGGTGCCGATTCTCACACTCTCCTTTGCATGCCGCACTTGTTCACAGTGACATCACGCGTACCGTGCATGCACCGCAACGTGCAAACCTCATGTCCCTCACTCAACCAGGTTCATGAAGGCCAACCTACAAACAACACTGTTTAATACTGCACCACGAAGGGTGTCCGGGACCCAAATCCAAAAATCCTCACCAGGCCTATGAAGCGCTATATAAATAATGCAGTCAGGATACCCAGCAAGCGCTTTAGGCTTTGCAAGGTATGGAAGGCGCTATACAAGAACTAAAACAATACAATAGACTGTCCCATTGCATGGCCTCCAAGCACTATACACGAGCGCCTGGCAGCCTTGTGAGGGGCAGGAGGAGCTACAGATCTCACAGATGTCTTGGCGAAGACCCTAGGCGTCGGGCCACAACAGTGTGTTACAAGCTGAAAATAACACGAATCACAAACCTGCTCTGTGTCCACGCCTCGGACAAGGGAAGGCGAGAGCCTCGCACGCCAGCTGGCACGGCTCCCGGAATCTGACGGGCATCAGCCGCCAGGAGAGAGAGGTCGCCCTTCACCCCGCTGCAACCAGGACTGCGACTGTTGGAAAAACATATAAAATCCCCTTTTAGTGGAAATATGTTTCTTTCTTTTTAACAAGCTGCATCAGCAGTAATGACCTCATTCACAGTCGGGCTCCTTCTGGTATGCACACACCCAATCTTGGCAAAAAGTGATCTGAGTTGAACTGAGCTACCCAAGGTCACACGGGGTGGTCACATGGGGAAGCCGGGATCTAGGCAGACGGAAGAATGTTTTTGATTACTTTGGCCAAAATGCTTTCTAACCCCTGTGATTAAAACAAGCAAGCGAACACTCTGCTAATCTTAAACATGTTTTAGTTCCCGTAGGGTTAAGCAGCCGGTTGCTTTCGCTAATTATCTAGAAGTGTTAATTGAAATGCCCCAGACTCTTTTTTTTTGCCCCATGGAGTTTCTCTTTTTTTTATTTAAAGAAAAAACACTATGGCTGTGAACGGGGTAAAAAAAAAAAAACATACATTTATGTATAATTTGCATAAGTAAAATGAAAGCACTCAATGGCACATTTACTGTTAAATTATTCTTTCAACAAATAGCAAAGCCGTCAGCACAGATTTATTTACAAGTAGCGGCCCCGCCTGACCAGTCCAGGCCACGCCCACCCAGTCAGTAACCTGTGGCAAAGACTGAAGTCAAAACAGGAGGTCAGGCCTCGCTCACCCCCCTGGTTTACACTTCGTTCTACTCAAATATAGGGAGGGGAAAGGGTGACAGCCGAGTGTGTTTGTCCTGTACCCTCATCCCTGGGGCTCACTAGTACCCCATGGAGATCTCAGTCTCTGCAGCTCACTCAAACCCCATGGACATCTCAGTCTCTGCAGCTCACTGACACCCCAGAGACATCTCAGCAGCTCACTGACACCCCAGAGACACCTCAGTCTCTGCAGCTCACTGACACCCCAGAGACACCTCAGTCTCTGCAGCTCACTGACACCCCAGAGACACCTCCGTCTCTGCAGCTCACTGACACCCCATGGACACCTCAGTCTCTGCAGCTCACTGACATCCCAGAGACACCTCAGCAGCTCACTGACACCCCAGAGACACCTCAGTCTCTGCAGTACACTGACACCCCATGGACACCTCAGTCTCTGCAGCTCACTGACATCCCAGAGACACCTCAGCAGCTCACTGACACCCCAGAGACACCTCAGTCTCTGCAGCACACTGACACCCCAGAGACATCTCAGCAGCTCACTGATCCCCCATGGATGTCTCAGTCTCTACAGCTCACTCATACCACATGGACATCTCAGTCTCTGCAGCTCACTCACACCCCAGGAGATCTCAGTCTCTGCAGCTCACTCATACCCCAGGAGATCTCAGTCTCTGCAGCTCACTCATACCTCAGGAGATCTCAGTCTCTGCAGCTCACTCATACCCCATGGACATCTCAGTCTCTGCAGCTCACTAATATCCCATGGACGTCGCAGTCTCCGCTGCGCCTCTGTAGTGGCTTAAAGCGCTATCCGTTCAATTTCGCATACAATGAATTTGAAGGAAACTCATTTACATATATGCTGAACTCTGGCATGGGTCCAGCCATGCTCGACCTGTGCTGGACCCTCGAGTAGTTGGAAGGGTGAAACAGAACCCAGCGTGGGACAGAAGGAGGTTAGAAAGGTGCAGGTACACCCTCGACGAAGGTTGATGTATCTCCATGGCCACACCCTTTCTTCTCCCCCACCTTCCTGCCTATCCCGTCTCAAACGCGCAAGACATAAAGACATCATCTACTTTGGCCTGATGATGTCAGTGTCCTGAGCCCAGGAACATCAAGGCCAGCAGCTCAGACTCACGCATGACGAGCCAAGCCTAGGAGTGACACCTTCAGCCAGTCTGCGCTATTTCACTACGGAGCCTGGCATTCTGGGAATATGGTCCTGCCCTGCTAAGCCAAAGCATGTAACCTGCAGTGGGATGAAACAAAGGGCTGGTTAACAGCGTCACACATGACGGTAAAGCATGTAACCTGCAGTGGGATGAAACAAAGGGCTGGTTAACAGCGTCACACATGACCGTGAAGCATGTAAACTGCAGTGGGATGAAACAAAGGGCTGGTTAACAGCGTCACACATGACCGTGAAGCATGTAACCTGCAGTGGGATGAAACAAAGGGCTGGTTAACAGCGTCACACATGACCGTGAAGCATGTAAACTGCAGTGGGATGAAACAAAGGGCTGGTTAACAGCGTCACACATGACCGTGAAGCATGTAACCTGCAGTGGGATGAAACAAAGGGCTGGATAACAGCATCACACATGGCCGTGAAGCATGTAAACTATAGTGGGATGAAACAGAAGCCTGGCTAAAGGTGTCACACACAGCAGCTAAGCATGTAAACTGCGGCAGGAAGAAACAGATGGCTGTCTATAGGGGTCACGCATGGCAACTATGCATGTAAACTGCGGTGAGATGAAACAGAGGGCTGGTGGTTAACAGAATGACACACGGCCGCTAAGCATGTGTACTACAGTGGGATGAAACAGAGGACTGGCAAAAGGTGTCACGCATGGCAGCTAAGCATGTAAACTGCGGTGGGAAGAAAGAGATGGCTGTCTATAGGGGTCACACATGGCAACTATGCATGTAAACTACAGTGGGATGAAACAGAGGGCTGGCTAAAGGTGTCACACACAGCAGCTAAGCATGTAAACTGCGGCAGGAAGAAACAGATGGCTGTCTATAGGGGTCATGCATGGCAACTATGCATGTAAACTGCGGTGAGATGAAACAGAGGGCTGGTGGTTAACAGAATGACACACGGCCGCTAAGCATGTGTACTACAGTGGGATGAAACAGAGGACTGGCAAAAGGTGTCACGCATGGCAGCTAAGCATGTAAACTGCGGTGGGAAGAAAGAGATGGCTGTCTATAGGGGACACACATGGCAACTATGCATGTAAACTACAGTGGGATGAAACAGAGGGCTGGCTAAAGGTGTCACACACAGCAGCTAAGCATGTAAACTGCGGCAGGAAGAAACAGATGGCTGTCTATAGGGGTCACGCATGGCAACTATGCATGTAAACTGCGGTGAGATGAAACAGAGGGCTGGTGGTTAACAGAAATACACACGGCCGCTAAGCAGGTGTACTACAGTGAGATGAAACAGAGGACTGGCAAAAGGTGTCACGCATGGCAGCTAAGCATGTAAACTGCGGTGGGAAGAAACAGATGGCTGTCTATAGGGGTCACGCATGGTAACTATGCATGTAAACTACAGTGGGATGAAACAGAGGACTGGCTAAAGGTGTCACGCATGGTAACTATGCATGTAAACTACAGTGGGATGAAACAGAGGACTGGCTAAAGGTGTCACGCATGGCAGCTAAGCATGTAAACTGCAGAGGGGTGAATCAATAGACTGGCTATAGGTGCTATGCACGGCAGCAAACACCAGGCGATGATGGACGGAGCGCTGAAACTTTTCAGAAACTCACTCAGTCACAGATCTGGGTTGAATCCATCACCGTTCTTTAGCTCACTTTGCCACCTCAGTTCAGACACAGCTATATGTAAATAAGTCTTGACCCTGTGCCTCATGGGAACAGTCCAGCCCAAACTGCCAAGCCCGGTCTTCCCTGGACCGGAAACAAGCATCCTGGGGCCGGTTTCAGGCTAACAGCTCTCTTCAGCCAGGCTAGCTTGAATCCAGTGGCAAAGTGAGCAAGGGACCTACGTCTGGGCATACCCTGCAAACTTAGGGTGAACAAAGCAAACACACGGAGATGATGGACGGAGCGCTGAAACTTTTCAGACACTCATCCCCAGTCACAGATCTGGGTTGAATCCATCATCATTCTTTAGCTCACTTACCCACCTCAGTTCAGACCCAGCTATATGTAAATAAGTCTTGACCCTGTGCCTCATGCAGTGCTTTAAATGGGAAAAAATAAGTGCAGGTACTCATTAGAATAGAGGCGTGGCAAGTGGGCGGGGCTAGGGGTGGGGCGAAGACCAATAAACGATTGTACCAAATGACTTGTGTATCAGTTGCAGCACCTGTCAAAACACACAAGAAATGCGTTTATGACAATAAAACAGATTTACCCATTACACAGAATTACAAGCTCCTCAGAAGCAGAGCGGAACATGTCCTGGAGGAGAAACCCAACCTGCGCCTGCTGTGCTGTGGATCAGGGTACCGGTACTCTCCCTGGCTACAGAGAAGTGCCGGCACTGACGGCAAAACAATTCGGATGTGCCGGTACTCCGTACCGGTGAGTACCGGCCCATTTAAAGCACTGGCCTCATGGGAACAGTCCAGCCCGAACTGCCAAACCATGTCTTACCTGGACTGGAAACAAGCATCCTGGGACCGGTTTTGGACTAACAGCCCGCTTCAGCCAGGCTAGCTTGAAACCAGTGAAAAGTGAGCAAGGGACCCACGTCTGGGCATACCCTGCCAACTTCGGGTAAACAAAGCAAACACAAGGAGATGATGGACGGAGCACTGAAACTTTTCAGACACTCACCCCCAGTCACAGATCTGGGTTGAATCCATCATTGTTCTTTAGCTCAGCATGTGAACTGTGGTGGGAAGAAACAGCGGACTGGTTAACAACATTACACACAGCAGCTTAGCATGTAAACTGCAGTGGGACGAAGCAGAGGACTGGATAAATGTGTCATGCATGGCAGCAGGGCATGTAAACTGCGTTGGGATGAAACTGAAGGTGTCACGCACGGCTGCTAAGCATGCAGAGTGCGATGGGATGAAACAGACCACTGACTAAAGACGTCACGCCCAGCAGCAAAGCATGTAAACTGAGGTCTGATGAAACAGAGGTCTGGCTAAAGGCAGCATCTAAGCAAATATACAGAAGTGGGATGGCACAGAGGACTGGCTAAAGGTGTCATGCGTGGCTGCTAAGCATGTAAACATCGGAGAGATGAAACAGAGGACTGGCTAAAGGCGGCCCGCAGGGCCAATAACCATGTAAACTGCAGAGGGATGAAACAGCGGCTGGCTAAATGTGTCACGCATGGCAGCTAAGCATGAAAACTGCGGTGGTATTAAACAGAGGACTGGCTAACGGTGTCACGCACGGCAGCTAAGCATGTAATCTAAGCACGGCAGTGAAGCATGTAAACTGCGGTGGTATTAAACAGAGGACTGGCTAACGGTGTCACGCACGGCAGCTAAGCATGTAATCTAAGCACGGCAGCGAAGCATGTAAACTGCGGTGGTATTAAACAGAGGGCTGGCTAACGGTGTCACGCACAGCAGCTAAGCATGTAATCTAAGCACGGCAGCGAAGCATGTAAACTGCGGTGGTATTAAACAGAGGGCTGGCTAACGGTGTCACGCACAGCGGATAAGCATGTAATCTAAGCACAGCAGCGAAGCATGTAAACTGCAGTGGAATGAAACAGAGGACTGGCTAACGGTGTCACGCAGGGTAGCTAAGCATGTAAGTATACAAATATAAGTGAATATATCCATTTTCATGAAACAGAAGTGGCTCTACCCTGCTTCCACATGCAAACTGCAAGGGCGTGTACTCGAAACAGCAGCAGAACATCAACAGAACACTCGACTTCTGCGTGTTCCACTGACGCAATACTCTGCTATCAGTGTTAGAAGGATGAAGGGTCGAGTCAGTCCTGAGTGGAACTTACGATTTAAAGGTCACACACGCATCTCCGCTCCAGGAGCCCTCACCCACTGAGCCACAACATTCACACAACAATACACCGCTTCAGCACTCAAAGGTCATGAAAGTCTCCGAACCACTCACCTGAAAAAGAAAAACAACATTCAAAGGTGCTTTAAGGACCAGCTGCTCTGCAAGTCACGGGTTGCCATGGAAACAGTTTTTCTTTTGAGCCTCCCTGTCATAACACGTCAACACCAAACCCGAGGGCAAGAGGCAGACAATCTTCTCGAAAGGCGCCTCGAAGCAGAGTCACGGAGCTAGGCTCCGAAACACAACTAATTGACACCGACTGAGGGAGCCTGCCGAGCAGCAGCGGATGCCCGCCCGCCCGCCGCGGGACACCACTGCTAATTACATAGACCTGCAGGTTGCACACCTGCTGCTAAAGCCGCACGTCTTACAACACGCAACGAAACTCTGAATTTGGCTTTAGAAGGAGGAAATATCAGGCAGCAGAGAAGTTGGCGGCTCAGAAGAGCCCAGAAGAGCTACAACCAGAGGTACGGGAGGTTCAGGCATTATCTGCAGATAGCGGGGTTCACCTTGCAAGAGGTTCCTCTGGACAGAAGAGAGAGTTACACTCACACAGTGCACTTCGTGTTTACAAACAGCAGCGCTATCTTGCACTCAGAGGCATCGACTTTAAGTATAAGCGCTATCTATGCTCAGGTAACAAGACAACCTACACAGAGCGGCTTTGCCATCACACTGAAACGCCAGGGCCCAGACTGACTCGGGGTTGCATTATGCAAAGTGACAAAAGCGACACAGATGTATTCACTTTCAAGCACAAATCAGATTTTGTGCTGAAAAGGTGCCTTTTCGGAGTTCAAATAGAGCTTTGTGCTGCTTCATGTCAAAGGGGTTATTACCAGGGCCACTGGAATTATGTGTCAGGAGAAGGCGACATTATCCGTCACTGGACGAGAAAATTATGCGGCAAGAAAAAGCAAATTATGCAGAATAATGTGACACATTTGGTAATAGTATTACTTCCTTGTTTCCTCGTTTTAAAACTTGTTGACACTATCTGGACATTAGTTGCACCTCTTTAGCGCCAGCTCAATACCCAAATATAGCAATAAGCACCAGAAAGCTTTGCAAAGGACCTAACACTGCACAGCAAAGTGGCTCACTGTATTTTTAGTAACTTTTGAACTGTTTGAGCCAGAAACAAAAATGTTGGGGGGTTAAAAATCTGCAGATTATGCAGCAGATGGTGGATTATGTGGCAAATACGGCAAATCTATAATAATGCAAAAATCGCCACAGCTGCACGATTGCATTATTACAGTGGCCCTGGTTATTACTTGGGCAGGTCAGTGCAAATTGTAGCTTTTAATACAAAGCTTGATCTGCTAAGACGCCAGGCCGGGCTTTGCATCGAAAAGCACCACACCCTTGAAGCAGGAGTACATTGCATTGCTGAAGTGCAAACACACTCCCAATGAGTGGAGGCCTTTTGAGTCTGTCTATTAATAGCATTTTGTACTGGAAAGCGGTGCTTAATTTGAGCTGGTGGTTTCCAGTGCTCTGCACCAGCACTTAATCATCAAAAACAGTGCTTTTTATGAGCACCAGTTAAAGATACATTCATTTATGGTAGGCAAGGGGAGATTAAGTGATTTGCCCAGAATCACAGGATGTTGAGTCCTCGCAGAGACTCGAACTTGGTTCCCCAGCTCTGAAGTCTGCAGCTCTGGCCATTACGCCACATCATTTCCCCACTTTCAAGGTTAGTAGTTGGTTCTGTTTTAGGCAGCACTAACGGGAGATGCAGGAGGGCTGGTGCAAGCGGACTCCTGACGAGAGCCCCGGAACTTATTTTTTTAAGAATTAACCACTGCTGGAAAGGTACAATTATCACAGTTTATAGAGCGCAACTGTGGCCTAGAAAGGTGTCCTGCCGCTGGTTATCACAGAAGAGGCGGACTACAGTGGATGAAACAAGAGTATATTCAGAATCTAAGGGTCTTCCTCAACGCCAGGAGACCACCAATGACGTGTGGAGAGGGGGTGGATGGTTCCAGAGGTGTGCCGCCTGGACAGAGCATATCTTGCCTCCAGTCTGGGTCTTTTTAAACCTAGAAGCCACCCTCAAGCTCACATTGGCCGAACCAGAGTTCTCTGGGAGTGATAGCGCGTGCATTTGTCCTGCCAGAACTTTGGGTCCGTTTGGTGGCATGCTCTCCGGGCCATGCAAAGCGGCTTGAAGACAGTTCTTTTGGACAAAAAAGCCAACGAGGCGAGCCCAGAGCAGTTGAAGCTTGTCGCGGCACTAAAAGGGCGAGCTTGGCCGCAGCAACTAGAATGGGATAAAGGCATTTCAATAGGTAGCCCGAGGCTGCTAAAAACAGCAAAATGCAACCTTCTAATCTGCGGAGAGCAGTCTGCCCAACTAAGGCCCCGAACTGGCCAAACATAGAAGGCAAAACCTCAGCATTATCCGCAGGGAAGGGAAAGAGGGAGGGGAGGACTTATGAACAGGATCTGTGAGAGAGGGATTTGCCTATTGAACAACATATTTCAGTTTTATCGTTATTACATTTTAGTGAATTAGCGCCAAGCCAGGGGGAGAAACCTCACATACAACCGCGACAGCGTTCAAGCGAGGACGGCACAGAGTGATCGAATATTAAAACAAGGTAAGTGTCCTCAGCCTAATCCATAAAAGTGGTGCCGTGTGATCTAATCAAGTAAGGCAGAGGACTCAGATAGGCGTTGAACAATGTCAGATTCAAAGAAGACGCTCGCAGGACCTCCCATCACTGCCCTAAACTTGAAGTGAAGGCAGGAGATGGACAGCCCCACTGTCCTAAACCTGGAGTGAGAAGGCAGGAGATGGACAGCCCCACTGCCCTAAACCTGGAGTGAGAAGCCACGAGATGGACAGCCCCACTGCCCTAAACCTGGAGTGAGAAGGCAGGAGATGGACAGCCCCACTGCCCTAAACCTGAAGTGAGAAGGCAGGAGATGGACAGCCCCACTGCCCTAAACTTGGAGTGAGAAGGCAGGAGATGGACAGCCCCACTGCCCTAAACTTGGAGTGAGAAGCCACGAGATGGACAGCCCCACTGCCCTAAACTTGGAGTGAGAAGCCAGGAGATGGACAGCCCCACTGCCCTAAACCTGGAGTGAGAAGCCACGAGATGGACAGCCCCACTGTCCTACACTTGGAGTGAGAAGACAGAAGATGGACAGCCCCACTGCCGTAAACTTGGAGTGAGAAGGCAGGAGATGGACAGCCCCACTGCCCTAAACTTGGAGTGAGAAGCCACGAGATGGACAGCCCCACTGCCCTAAACTTGGAGTGAGAAGGCAGGAGATGGACAGCCCCACTGCCCTAAACTTGGAGTGAGAAGCCATGAGGTTTAAAAAATTCCTTCCATTCTTCTAGAAACCACAAACAGTCCAGCAAAATATGTGGGCCACTGCGTTTTATAGGCATGGTCTCGATGTAGGGGAACATATGCATCTACATGGCCCCCTTCGCACAAGTGGACCGCCACCACAACCTCAACATCATCTCCTACGCCGACGACACTCAACTCATCCTCTCCCTCACCAAGGACCCACGCACCGCCAAATCCAACATCCACGACGGAATGAAGGCCATCGCCGACTGGATGAGGAGCAGCCGCCTGAAACTGAACTCGGACAAGACAGAGGTCCTCATCCTCGGACCCACCCCCTCAGCCTGCGATGCCTCCTGGTGGCCGACCACTCTGGGGACAGCACCGACACCGACCGACCACGTACGCAACCTAGGATTCATCCTCAACTCCACCCTCTCCATGTCCAAACAGGTAAACGCCATCTCCTCCTCCTGCTACAACATCCTCCGCACACTTCGCAGAATCCACAAATGGATCCCAGCCGAAACAAGAAGAACGGTAACACAAGCCCTCGTCAGCAGCAGATTAGACTACGGCAACGCACTCTACGCCGGAATCCCAGCCAAACACCTATGACGACTCCTGCGCATCCAAAATGACTCCGCCCGTCTGATCGTCAACGTACCACGCCACTGCCACATCACCCCCCACCTGCAAGACCTACACTGGCTCCCCGTCGAAAAGAGGATCACCTTCAAACTCCTCACCCACGCACACAAAGCACTCCACAACGCCGGACCAGCCTACCTGAACAACAGACTCAGCTTCCACACCCCCACCCACCAGCTCCGCTCTGCCAGCCTCGCACTCGCCACCGTCCCCCGCATCCAACAAACCACCTCCAGCAGCAGATCCTTCTTCTACCTCGCCGCCAAGACCTGGAACACCCTACCTACCCACCTACGTCAGACTGAAGACCTACTCGCCTTCAGAAAACGCCTCAAGACCTGGCTCTTTGAGCAGTAGCGGCGCCCCCTCCTCTCCTCCCGCAGCGCCTTGATTCCCTCACAAGCATGTAGTGCGCTTTACAAATCCCCCGATTGATTGATTGATTGATATGCTCATTATACCACCCTTTTACCAATAACTGGGTGGACAATGTGCTCCTCAGATAACAATAGCCTTCGTCTCGAGCCTTTGTGTTAATAATAGCACGTAGCTCCTGTTTGGGGATCTGCTGCCTCGTTTCCATTGCTCTGGTTCTAGAGAAGGTTCAGCACAGATCTCACCTAGCATATGTCTAACCTGGGTTGCTCAATTAAGTTCGCTTTCCTCTATTTCTCTTTTACAGAGGTGCGATATGTTGGGGGTCCCTTCTCGGCTCAATCTCTGCCAGCAGTTCAATGTAGCCTGCGGTGCCTGAAAGTTCCAGGCTGTGAGTGGACATACAGCTCTCACAGCCTGGATCATCGTTGATGCCGGGAGAGCGAGGAGCTGCTTCACACATTTACCCTCCTCGAAACTTCAGTCCAATTTACCACCTAAATATAGAACCTCTGCTCCATGCTGGCATTGTGGGCAGACCATTGCATTGAAAGCGGATAGAGCTGGCCGCAGAGAAGGGCCGCCATACGGCCGATTGAATTGTTTAAGGCCCCATACTTAGGAAATAGCCTTTGCTTTTAGTGACTGTCTGTGGTCCCTTCCATTCAGCTTGCTATCAAACCACATACCCGAGTATTTACATTTGTCCACCACCTCAACTCTGACCTCTCCCAACTGCCAGTAAAAGGAATCCTTTCTTTTCCCCAGCACCATTATTTTAGGCTTTTCTAAAATGACTGTAAGGCATTTTTTTAAAACAATAACCATAAAAAGTGTCCTGTTCTTTTTTCTGTTGCAAACCCAGCTCTGTCATGTCCGTTATCACTATATCGTCAGCGTATAGCAGACATGGTATAGGGCCACCCCCCTCCCCCCCCCCCATCTTAAGGCTTAACCCACCAGCCTTACGTAATGTATTTGGCAAGTCGGAAAGGAATAAAGAAAATAGCAGGGGGCCAGGACAGAACCCTGGCGCAATCCATTCTTTATCTGAATTTTCTTGGACAGCGTACGGAGGGTATCGCAGATTACCCAAGCCCAATTAATTAAAAATAAAATCCTGAATTAGTAAGAGTGCGGTTTTATTGATGCCAAGCTTCACCTACATATTCCACAATAGACTACGGTCTACCAAGATCCGCTGACAGCTCAGTGTGTCTTGTGTTGATGGGTGGTAATGCTGTACTTAAGATAGGAAACAAATATAGCGGCGCGGGCTTCTGGGGCCGTGTCTCCGCGTATTGCGTACCTTTGTGGAGGTGTGCGTGCAGCCCGTTTTAATAGATTGTGTGATTTCTGCATTGTTTCATGAAATGTGTGTTGTCTTTGGCCACCCAAAGTATATGAAGTATATGAAGAGTGACTTCTTTTGATTGTATTTGTATTTTTATCCCTGCTCTGCTCCATAAAAAAAAAAAAAAAAAGTCTTTGGCCGCCCCCTGCCTGTGTGTCTGTTTACCTGTTTCACTTGACTTGTGACTTGCTAAACGCCTTCTCAGGGGCAGGGTCCCTTCCACCATCTGCTGGGCTAGTTAGCCGGCACATAGAAGGGTCTTTGGGGGCAAATCCTGGCTGCCCTTAAATCACTGGGTCTTGTCACCTCACATCGACGCAAACCAGCGACTACTCACACCGGAGGCCGTGAGGTTGTTTACTATGCATGGAGGGGCCCCTCTGCCGCCCCCACCCGACCTGCAGGCAGGGCTTTAAGTGGGTCGGTTTCTGTGGTTAGAACAATGCCTCCAGGCACATTTTAGCACCGTACATCTGACTTAAAGAAGATGTTATAATACAATGCAATAGGTCTCGCAGTTGCAAGAGTTTGAGCTCATAGCATTTAAAATGACAATGCCTTTTATTTATCAGTTTTAAAAACAACACATAAATAAAAGGCATTGTCATTTGCAATACCAAGAGCTCAAACTGCTTGTTATATATTGTTCTAACAATTGCCCCCTTCCAGCTTTCTGGAAAATGTCCGGATGTTAAAATATTTCGGGAGGTGACATTTAAAAAGCTTGCCCACCAATCCGTATTATTTTTTAGTATAATTGCTGGTAAGTTATCTGTCCCTCAGTGCTTAATTTGAGCCGGTGCTTTCCGGTGCTGAGCACCGGCACTTAATTTGTTTCTGGGGCTCGGCAGCGACACCTAATTGTCAGCACCACACTTAGGGCAGTCTGCCACAAGGGGGCGCTGCTCATGTAATTTAGAGATGAGCAGTATACCAGTTGTTTAGGGAAACAATATACATTGAAAAATTGCTAATACCTGCCTCCCCAACCATTCCTTTAGCTTTGGGGACCTGGAATCATCTGAACTGCGGCATTTACATGTGAGAGAGATGGTTAGTAGTTGTTTTGGCAGCGATGACAAGGGCGATGGATGGTGCAAGCTGCAGAAGCCTCCTGGTCAGAGCCCTGGCACTTAATATTTTACAAATTAAGCACTGCTGGCCATGCTGCTTTTGTTAGTTTTAAAGATCGAATGGTTTCTTTTATATTTTGAAAAGAGAAATACGGCTTTATTTCTCCCACATCCTTGAACTTTAGTTTCCAGAGTCTTGTCTACCCTCTTACTATTGTACAAGTTACTCAAGTAGTTAACCCATTCATCTCCTCCCACTACACACCGCATTTGCCCATGCACGTTTCCCTCTCTTACCAAGCACCACAATAATCTTAAATTATTTGGACCTACCACTTGCATGGTTTGCTAATTTTTGGACATAAATTCTGTTTTTCTTTCCCTCAACTTATTTTTTTACACTCAAGTTTTGCTAAGCGGAGACTCGCCATTGTTTCCTCATCCTGTCTTTTTCTGAGCGGTCTTTCCCATTTTTGTGCCCTCAATTTTAGTCTCCTACTCCTACACTCGTTATTAAACCAACCAATTCTCCTTCCGCCCCCCCCCCCCTCCCCCTTCTCATGACCTCTTTTCTGGGACGCGGGCCCGGACTTTATCTGTATCATTAAACAATTTTCCACCTGCTGAATCACCTGCTCATACCATGCTGGGGCATCCTCTCTTTTCTCTAGATTATCGAGGGACATTTTATCAATCATCAGGCCATTGACCAATTTCAAACTTTCCTCGGTTATACGGTTCGAGGGTGTTCTATCTGTAAAGGGACCACTGTATCTCTTTACGACCCTCGTTCTATCCGGAGTAATAATCGTGAGGCCCAGTGGTCACTGCCTTCACTTTGCAGCCCCTCAAACCCTTCTAATTCAGTAAAATGGCAAGCGTTTATAAAGGCAGAATCAACTGGGCAATTCGGATTTCCTATGCGAAAGGTCTTTCTTGTGGGGCGGTCGGTATCTACAGAATAGCCCTATAGATCCCAGGAACCTCGCTAGAGATTCATCTCGTGCAGAACCACCTGCTCTAGTAAAGATGGCAGGGGGCACCTGTGCCAGGGTCAATAGATCTTTAAACTGTTTATCGCTAAGAGAGGGGTCCAGTTTGTGGATAAAATCCCCTGGGGTCATCATCAGCTGTGATGCATTTGTTGTGCAGATGAGCTCCCGGTCTGCCCCTAGCAGT
The DNA here is from genome assembly GCF_964204655.1 of Triturus cristatus. Taxonomy (NCBI): domain Eukaryota; kingdom Metazoa; phylum Chordata; class Amphibia; order Caudata; family Salamandridae; genus Triturus; species Triturus cristatus. The sequence goes on from NC_140583.1 coordinate 58,406,717, forward strand.
CCCGGCTCCCCTTGAGTCACAAAGCGCCTTGATGCATCCGTCTGCACGCAGCACTGTTATTGATACTTTTCAGATATAATCTATAGCGCCAACCACGCTGCCATTCTAAGTGCTTGGCTGTTCATTCACTCAATGATCTAGGAAGCCCATGGCGACCCAGAGGTGCATTACCGAGTTAAAAAGAGACTCCCCTTCCACATGAGTGGCGCTCCCTCTGTGCCTCCCTTACCCACACTGGAGCCCAGATGGAAGCCCTCCCTCCCCCGTCATCAGAGGCACACAACGTGCCAGTTATTAATTAAACATTTCAGGCAATTAGCTTGAGAACATCACATTCCAGCCCTGCAGGGCACAGCCTGCAGGGGCCCTGGCGCAGCTGCCAGGGAGAGGCCTGCGCGCTGGCACCGCATGGGCAGGAGGTGGGGTGCGCTGGGCACCAGCGGGGCGGCGGGGGTGGGTATGAAGTAGCACTGCCCATGTACCAGGTAGGAGAGTGTGGGAGATGTTTGTGCTGACACTGTCCCTGTGTGGAGCGGGCAGTGTGAGGGGAAAGGCTGTGCTGGCACTGCCCATGTAGAGGGCAGCAGTGTAAGCGGGAGATCAGGCTGGCACTGCCCATGTCTGGAGTGGGCCGCCTGTGGGTCAGCAGTAAGCTTGCACTGCCCCTGTCCTGGACAGTGGTGTGGGGGAGGTGCGAGTGCTGGCAATGTCCACGTCTGGAGTGGGCAGTGTGAGGGGAAAGGCTGTGCTGGAACTGCCCTTGTGTGGAGTGGGCAGCGTGAGGGGAAAGGCTGTGCTGGCACTGCCCATGTAGAGGGCAGCTGTGTAAGCGAGAGGCGCAGGCTGGCACTGCCCATGTCTGGAGAGGGCAGCCTGCGGGTTTACGGTAAGCTTGCACTGCCCCTGTCCTGGACAGTGGTGTGGGGGAGGTGCGAGTGCTGGCACTGCCCATGTCTGGAGAGGGCAGCCTGCGGGTTTACGGTAAGCTTGTACTGCCCTTGTCCTGGACAGTGGTGTGGGGGAGGTGTGAGTGCTGGCACTGCCCCTGTGTGGAGTTAGGCTTGTGAGAGAAGCTTGAGCAGGCACTGCAGTCTGAGAGAGGTTTGAGCGGGCACTCCTAGGTGAGGGGGCCCGTGAGAGGAATGGTTGTGCAGGCACTGCCCATGCACTCAGGCAGCAGTATAATTAGAGGTTTGAGCTGGCACTGCCCCCGTGTGGAGTGGGCGGCGTGAGGGGAATGGTAAGCTGGCACTGCCCACATACTCAGGCAGCAGTATAATGAAAGGTTTGAGCAGGCACTGCCAATGCATGGAGTGGACAGTGTGAGGGGGAATGGTAAGCAGGTACTACCCATGTAGTGGGCAGCACGATGGTGAGAGGTTTGAGCCGGTACTATCCGTCTATTGAGTGGGTAGTGTTGGTACTGCCTAGGTACTGGATAGCAGTGTGGGGTGGGGTAGGATGGGGGATTGGGGGCTTGTGCTGGCCCTGACTAGGTGGGGTGTGCTTGTGTTGGCACATGGACCATCTGCATCATACAGCCCCCATCTGCCTCACCAAACTAACTACATGTCTCATAGAACTGTCCCCTGCACAGTGCATGGCTCAGCTATGTACATATGTCTGCCTGCCTCATTCATCTGCCTCTCCCCCGCACAGTGCACGCCTCAGCTGTGTACCACCTCTGTCTGCCTGCCTCATTCATAGGTCTCTCCCCTGCACAGCGCACGCCACAGCTGTGTACCACCTCTGTCTGCCTGCCTCATTCATCGGTATCTCCCCTGTACAGTGCACGCCTCAGCTGTGTACCACCTCTGTCTGCCCGCCTCATTCACAGGTCTCTCCCCTGCACAGTGCACGCCACAGCTGTGTACCACCTCTGTCTGCCCGCCTCATTCACAGGTCTCTCCCCTGCACAGTGCACGCCTCTGCTGTGTACCACCTCTGTCTGCCCGCCTCATTCACAGGTCTCTCCCCTGCACAGTGCACGCCTCTGCTGTGTACCACCTCCGTCTGCCTGCCTCATTCGTAGGTCTCTCCCCTGCACAGTGCATGCCTCAGCTGTGTACCACCTCTGTCTGCCTGTCTCATTCACCGGTCTCTCCCCTGCACAGTGCATGTCTCAGCTGTGTACCACCTCTATCTGCCTGCCTCATTCACCTGCCTCTCCCCTGCACAGTGCACGCCTCTGCTGTGTACCACCTCTGACTGCCTGCCTGTCTCATTCACCTGCCTCTCCCCTGCACAGTGCATGGCTCAGCTGTGTACCTGTGTCTGCCCGCCTCATTCACCTGCCTCTCCCCTGCACAGTGCACGCCACAGCTGTGTACCACCTGTGTCTGCCTGCCTCATTCATCGGTCTCTCCCCTGCACAGTGTACGCCTCAGCTGTGTAACACCTGTGTCTGCCTGCCTCATTCAACGGTCTCTCCCCTACACCATGCATGCTTCAGCTGCGTACCTCCTGTGCCTGCCTGTTCATTCATCTGCCTCTTCTCTGCAAAGTGCATGCCCCAGCTGTGTGCCTCCTGTGCCTGCCTGCCTCATTCATCTGTCTCTCCCCGCACAATGCATACCTCGGCTGCGTACCTACTGTGCCTGCCTCATTCATCTGTCTCCCCTGCACAGTGCATGCATAAGCTGTGTACCTCCTGTGTCTGCCTCATTCATCTTACTCTCCCCTGCACAGTGCATGCCTCAGCTGTGTACCTCTTGTTCCGGCCTGCCTCATTCATCGGTTTCACCCCTGCACAGTGCATGCCTCAGCTGTGTACCTCTTGTGCCTGCCTGCCTCATTCATCTTCCTCTCCCCTGCACAGTGCATGCCTCAACTGTGTACCTCCTGTGCCTGCCTGCATAATTAATCTGTCTCTCCCCTGCACAGTGCATGCCTCAGCTGTGCATCTCGTGTCTGCCTGCCTCATTCACCTGCCTCCCCCCTACACAGTGCATGGCTCAGCTGTGTACCTGTGTCTGCCCGCTTCATTCACCTGCCTCACCTCTGCAAAATGCATGCCTCAGCTGTGTACCTGCGTCTGCCTGCCTCATTATTCTGACTCTCCCCTGCACAGTGCATGCCTCAGCTGTGCACCTGTCTGCCTGCCTCATTCATCTGCTTCTTCCCTGCACAGTGCATGCCTCAGCTGTGTTCCTCCTGTGCCTGCCCCATTCATCTGCCTCTCCCCTGCACAGTGCATGCCTCAGCTATGCACCGATCTGTCTGCCTCATTCATCTGCCTCTCCCACGCACAGTGCATGCTTCAGCTGTGTACCTGCGTCTGCCTGCCTCATTCCTCTGCCTCTCCCCCGCACAGTGAATGCCTCAGCAGTGTACCTCCTGTGCCTGCCTGCCTCATTCATCTATCTCTCCCCTGCGCAATGTCTGGTTCAGCTATGTACCTCCAGTCGGTCTACCTGCATTGTTCACCGTCCTCTCCCCTGCACAGTTCATGCCTCAGCTGTGTACCTCTTTTCATGGCCTATAAGAATCCTATAGCTCCGGTCTGGCTTGCCCGGCAACCTACCTGGCTCATACAACTGTCCCCTGGCCTCTCCCCTGCACAGTGCATGCCTCCGCTATGTACCTTCTGTCTTTCTGTCTGCCTCATTCACCGTTCTCTGCCCTGCACATTGCATGCCTCAGCTGTGTATCTCCTTGGTTGGCTTGCAACATTCATCTGTTTCTCCCCTGCATGGTGCAGGCCTCAGCTGTGTACCTCCTTCCTCTTCCTCTCCCCTGCACAGTGCATGCCCGAGATGTGTACCTCTTGTGCCTACCTCATTCATTTCTCTCTCCAGCACAGTGCATGCCTCAGCTGTGTACCTTCTGTCCGCCTGCATCGTTCAGTTGTTCATCTGTCCGTAATCTGCACAGTGATTGGTTCTGCTGTATACCTCCACCTGCTGTTTACCCACCTCATACAACAGCTATGGGGCCTCGCTTTATTAGGTTGCACCTGAGATAGCTCCTGCACCGTCTCTTGCAAGACATTATGTTTATTTACAGGGGGGCTCAGAGCCCGCCTATTGCTTTCCATTGGTTGGCTTTAGCGTCACTCTCCTTTCCTTGCTTCTCTTTGGTTGTTCTAAGCAGTCTTCACATCCTTTTTGTGCGTTTGCCCCTTCCCTGGAGCATCACCCAAGTACTGCTTCCTTGCCAACTGTCCTTCCACTACTCACGCTTTCAGAACTATTATTTACTTGTAGTTGCAGAACTTCATAAGAGTGATTGCGTTTCCAGGCCAATTCCCCCACTACCCTTAGCCTTTTTTTAATTTTTATTACATAGTACGACATAATTCCAAGGGCATTACATTGCTTTACAGCACCAGCATCAGATTAAGTTACGCAAAGAAAGACTTGTTTGTTTGATGTTGGTTTTCCACTGCACCGTTTTTTTGCTTGCCCTCTCCCACCCCACGTTGTATTACTTGCCCCTGTTGTAGCTTTCCCCCTCGCAACCCGAATTGTTGCTTGGGAGCGTTGTGTTGATTACCTCTCCCACCGACCCATGTTGTATTGCTTGCCCCCTCATACCCTCCAATCGCTGGTTGCACGCCTCCTACCCTCCAGGGCCACCAAGAAAAAAAAAGCATTGGCAACGCCAATAGATCTCACCTATACGATCTATTGGCTTCGTGAATGTTTGTAGCCATGGTGCACAGCAGCTGAGCAGAATGGCAGAAAGTTTATATAACAAGCATTGGCATACCCAATAGGTCTCGCCTTTGGGACCTTAATGTTTAGCCAGACATATTGACTTTACCTAGGTCTTTAAGCTGTACAGAAGTCTGCAGCATGCTGAAAAGTTATATTAAAGTAGTGTCAGAAGCATTTGTGTTACCTTATATATGACCAAGAAAGCATTATGTACAACTGAATGCCCATATTAAAAATGTATTAACAATAAATAATGTGGAGGGTTTTTTTGTCCTTTCACTGCTGACAACTTTTATCTGCCAATCTCAATGGTTGCTTGTTATGTTTTTTTTGTTATGGGGTGCATAAATAACAGGAGGGTGAAGGTTGGGAAATAGTACCTGCATAACAGTCAGTGAGAGTCAGTCAGTCAGTGAGAGAGTTAGTTAGTCGGAGAGGGAGAGTGAGAGTCAGTCAATCAGAGTCAGTCAGTCAGTAAGAGAGTCAGTCAGTCAGTCAGTCAGTGAGAGAGTCAGTCAGTCAGTGAGAGAGTCAGTCAGTGAGAGAGAGTCAGTCAGTGAGAGAGAGTCAGTCAGAGTGATAGTCAGTCAGAGTGATAGTCAGTCAGTGAGAGAGAGAGTCAGTCAGTGAGAGAATCAGTCAATTTGCTTTTATTTTATTGAAATTTTAGCCATGGTGCACAACAGCCACGCTCCTTTGAAGCATGGCTAAAACACTGACAAACATGTGCCCTTGCTTGTATATATTATAGTGCCTTGCGGCAAAAGCCTTATCATTGCATTTGGGGTAGTATCTCAGATCCCGAAGGCTGTATGGCTCACAGTTTCTTCTGTGCTTCTGTCCTTGCATACCTGTAAACATGAGCCTATAGCTCTGACCGGATATGGCGTTTATGGAGTACAATGACTAGTGTCATACAGTGCCTGGCTTCCAAACCCTACATTGCCTCCTGGACTGGCTTTCAAACCCTACATTGCCTCCTGGACTGGATTCCAAACCCTTCATTGCCTCTTGGACTGGCTTCCAAACCCTACATTGCCTCCTGGACTGGCTTCCAAACCCTGCATTGCCTCCTGGACTGGCTTCCAAACCCTACATTGTCTCCTGGACTGGCTTCCAAACCCTACATTGCCTCCTGGACCGGATTCCAAACCCTTCATTGCCTCCTGGACCGGCTTCCAAACCCTACATTGCCTCCTGGACTGGCTTCCAAACCCTACATTGCCTCCTGGACTGGCTTCCAAACCCTACATTGCCCCCTGGACAGGCTTCCAAACCCTACATTGCCTCCTGGACTGGCTTCCAAACCCTACATTGCCTCCTGGACTGGCTTCCAAACCCTACATTGCCTCCTGGACTGGCTTCCAAACCCTACATTGCCTCCTGGACTGGGTTCCAAACCCTACATTGCTTCCTGGACTGGCTTCCAAACCCTACATTGCCTTCTGGACTGGCTTCCAACCCCTACATTGCCTCCTGGACTGGCTTCCAAACCCTACACTGGCTTCCAAACCCTGCATTGCCTCCTGGACTGGCTTCCAAACCCTTCATTGCCTCTTGGACTGGCTTCCAAACCCTACATTGCCTCCTGGACTGGCTTCCAAACCCTTCATTGCCTCTTGGACTGGCTTCCAAACCCTACATTGCCTCCTGGACTGGCTTCCAAACCCTACATTGCCTTCTGGACTGGCTTCCAAACCCTACATTGCCTCCTGGACTGGCTTCCAAACCCTACACTGGCTTCCAAACCCTACACTGGCTTCCAAACCCTACACTGGCTTCCAAACCCTACATTGCCTCCTGGACTGGCATCCAAACCCTTCATTGCCTCTTGGACTGGCATCCAAACCCTACATTGCCTCCTGGACTGGCTTCCAAACCCTACATTGCCTCCTGGACTGGCTTCCAAACCCTACATTGCCTCCTGGACTGGCTTCCAAACCCTAACTTGCCTCCTGGACTGGCTTCCAAACCCTACCTTGCCTCCTGGAATGCGCGTGACGGCCTGCACTTGCTACTCCTGGAGAATCAAGTGTACACAGGGAGTAACTTGGGTGCAACTACTTGACTGCAGTGGTCAAGTGAATAATGTGTAAAAATGTGCTAGGGCCCTTTTCAGGGGGTCACCACAGTTTGCTCCACCCATTCCCTGCACCTGCACAACCACTAACCATCACCCTGGTACAAGTGTGACAATTCAGACCAATTGAGGCCCCCAAACCTCCAAGAAAAGCTTGGGTGGCAGGTACTAGTTGGTTTTAATGTATATTAAATTAATAAACAACTGTTGCTCTGTTCATCGCTGAATACTCATGCAGCGCCACCATGTGGCAGCTGTCATAAGTGCCAGTGTTGACAATTAAGTGCAGAGTACCGGCAACCACAAGCTCAAATTAAGCACCGGTGGTACCCAAGGCCCTAACACCCCAGTGGCAACCGAAAGTACCCACACAACAAACTGCCCAGTAACTATCCAGGGGACCCAGAAAATGGAGTATGAGAGCCCATCTAATAACCCCTCCCCTCTGAGCGGGAAGACACACCTGGAGTATTAGCTGTATTAAAAGGAGATTAGTCCGCCAGCTTTAGGATTAGCCAATGTGACGGGCGAGGGGGGGGGAGGGCGAGGTGGCACTAAACACACAATGACAGCCGGGGCGCCCAGTAGGAACATGGCATGCCTTTCAAAGCCAGCTTTGGCAGAGTGCCCAATGAGATAAGGCGCTCCGGGCTGCCCGACATGACAGCCCAGGCTCGTTACCATCAGGGATTAAGGCCGTCTCGTATCCAAAGGGATCACCCAGCTGTGACAGCAGAGGCATTTCACCCAAGGGGGGGGGCGTGGGGGGGTTGGAGGCCGCGAGGCGAAGACAAAGGGGCAGATTTACTCATTTTTCACACAATGAAGCACAGCAGCCAATGTTTTGTTGCACTGCGTTGCGCAATGGTGAAGAGACAGCGCAGAGCCATAATTAGTACACCTGTGTGAGCGTTGTTGGCATCTCCTGTAGTAGCGCTCTAAAAGGCTCTATTGCTCGACCAGTGTTGGACTGGAACAGTGGGCAGTCTGGCACTGCCAGGGGGCCAGCTTGAAAGGACCAATTTGCCAGTCACTTTTTATTGTCCAGTCAGCTGTGAGAGGATCAAATAAAATAGCCCACGCACTTGTCCTTTTAAGCTGGCCCACCTGGCAGCGCCCGGCTGCCCAAAGACAGCCCAGTACTGTGCATGACGCACTTTTTAAGGTGCACAGGTGAGCGTGTGCTGTCTAGCATAGGGTGAGTACTAAAAACCTCCTTCCAATACAGATTCCTTTGTCTAGACAGACATAGAAGGATTCCAGGCACTGGGAGTGTTGTAGATGTGTGTGGGTTGCACATGTGCGATGGGTGGGCTGTTTTCAGTAATGAACCATTTCTCCCTCCCAGAGCCCGCTTCGTGAAGGCGTTTCCTTTGACACAAACCCCAGCCTGGCTATCTTTGTACATAGCGCTTTGAGTCAAAACCTAGGAGTGTTTGCGATGATCCGCTCATGTTCACCCCCCTTGACGCAAAGCAGCAGAGTTGTTTTTATACTGATAAACGTGCACCTTTGCAACGCCAAAATGCATGTGTGCTGAAACTATACACCATGTACCTTGCACTGGTGCTGGCCTGCAGAAGATCCGTGCCAGGGTTTTGCAGGGCAGCACCGCCCAGCAGAGGGGCAAAGAAGGCACCTTGGGTGGGAGAAACAAGTTTTGGAACACGCATGAGAACGTGACCTTATATACATATACGCAGTTCTTAATTTGACCCGGTGGTTTCCAGTGCTCAGCACCGTCACTTAATTGTCAACACTGGGGCTTGTACCAGTCTGCCACATGGTGGCGCTGTTAAAGAGGACTATTGACTGCTGCCCGAGCCTTTCTTACAGCTTTGGGGGCCTAGAGTAGGCTGAAGTGTCACCCTTTTAAGAGTGTGATGATTAGTAATTATGTTGGTCCTGCCATTTGCAGGATGGCAGGGGCCATGGGTGGTGCAAGCTGCAGTGATCTCACGACGGCCCTGGCAAAAATTTTTTTTAACAGATTAAGCACTGCATACATAAACCTTAATGACTACTTTCATACTATGAGAATATAAATTCACATGCATGTCTTAACATGTGCTGATATATGTATGAATTGCGATTTTGTTTTGTATCTACTTGAAGCCATAGCATTGTTGCATACTTACACGCGTGTGTCTTGAACGCCTTCTCACATTCTTCCTAGAAGATGAGCCCCTAAGTGGCCATCTGTATGTTTGCGTCCATCCCGTGTTCCTGCTTCCATCCTCTTGCATTCAGAAAAAGTGTTTAAATGTAGCACCAAAATGTATGGATTTTAGCGTCACGCGCTCCACCGGATTCGAGGCGAAGCCCTGCTCTGCTGGTTTGGGAACTGCTATGATGTCGAATGCTTGCTGGCTGTTTTTTCATTAAACACACATCGGACTTCTATGCGCTAGCCCAAGTGTCTTGTTTTCTTTCGCACGCCTTAATGTGTCTTGTCTTGCGTTGTTCTTCAACTGGTCTACAGGGTAAGTAGCACTTTTGAAATGAGTCCAGACTCACATCCAGTGCTTAATATGTAAAATAAATGGGTGCCAGTGCGCTTGTCATCTCGCATCACCCACTCACTGCTTCTGCCACCAGTGTCAATTACAACATAAACACAACTACTAACCATCACGCTCCTACAAGTGCGACAATTCAGACTATTCCAGGCCCCCAAAGCTATCATAACAAGCATTGGCAATGCCAATCGGTCTCGCTATTGGGATCTTATATGTCTTTAGCTACGCAGCACATTAGCGGAGGGGGAGCGCGACACTCGGCATTTTAGCTGATGTCTGCGGAGGGCTTCTGCTGCCTCAAAAAGCGCCTTCCTTATTGATATGCACTTACCCTGACGTCTAGTGCGAAAGTGGTTCAGCACCCACGCTAATCTGCTGCACAGCTAAATAAACATAAGATCCTGATGGCGAGACCGATTGCCATTGCCAATGCTTGTATTAACTTGCTGGCCTGTCCACAGCTGCTCTAAACATACGTAGCGTTCGTCTTTTCACTCTATGTTAGAAAGTTGAACAATTCAAACACGCCCTTCTTAATGACGCATTGTGATTGGTCCGATAAAGCAGGCACTCCTAGCCAATGGCGTAGAACCCCGCTGTCAACCTGAAGACAGCTTCTGACAGAAACACGCGTGAGGAGAAGGCTGAAGAATGGTGAAAATAGAAAAGGGGCGGCAGAAGCATGTGTGAACGTGACGAAAACCTTAAGCTGCTATTGGTCAAGCTTAGGGGTGGGCGGAATTTGCGAAAGTGACTTTCGCAAATTAACGCGAAAATGTTACAAATCTCCGCAAACACGCGGAAATATCGCGGAGATGCAGAAGTTTTTTTCCCGCCCGTTCGCGGTATTTTCTGCATGGTCGCGGCTCGCCAACTTACCCATGCAGTTGCTTGCGGGCGAGGCCATCTTGTTTTCACTCTTCTCGCGGTGCATGATCGCGAGAAGAAAGACGTGATCGCGCGACCAATGACATTACTGCGGGCGCGAACTATCGCGAGACATCGCAAATGGCTACCAACAATCCAACATCTTGTGGAGAACGCGACCGGATCGGGAAAACTTGTCGGCGAACTCGGGGATTCAAGTAAGGCGATCGCGCGCACGCGAGAATGTATTATTTTACAGCGCGAGCAAGAACCAAATTATCGCTAAGCTGCGGAATGCGGAAATTTTGACATTTTCGCGCTCTCCGCGGAACTCGAAAATGTCAAATTATCGCAATTTCCGCGAGCGTAACGGAAATTTAGCCCAGGCCTAGTCAAGCTACCCTATACTCCGTTCACCATGACGTCACGAGCAACAACTAGATGTGGCATAGAGGCTAATGAACACTGCGCGTGGTGTCTGCGCACGCGCAGTGTACCCTCGGACGAGCTTGGAGTGACCAACAGGTTGCGGCGCACGCACATCTCCCTAGGGTTTGGGATCGCCCTGGTAACTGGCCTCGCGCTGCTTCTGACGGGTCTCACGTGCAGTCTTGTGGCGGTTAGAAGGCGCACTTTGGCCAGCTGGCTCGAGCAAGAGGCGGGATGGCATCTGACACCTAGGAAATGGGAGGTGGTAAAGAAAAACAAGAAGCCCGGAGTGGGCGTAGGCAACAAGATCTCCAGCAGCAGAGTGAGGAAGACTCTGGAGGAGGCCAACCTGCCGCGCATACTAGACCCTGCACGTGAGTACCTGGAGGAGCCACTATTAATACTTGCCCCCTCATGTGTTCATAACGTGAGAGACGTAGGGTTTCGGGGGGAGCACGGCAATGGCGAGGAGATTGCCTTCAAAGGATGAAAGCCCACACCTCAGCTTTTGTAATAGGTGTGAGAAGAGAGGGTGAGGTCAAATAGAAGTGGCTGTGAGCCCCTCTTTATATATATATTTTTTGTAAGTTATTGTTAGTTGGGGAGAAATGCAGGCACCATCCCTTGACTCCGGGTTTGAGGACAGCCCAGGTGCCAACTCACCACACTTTGGTTTGAATTCAGCCTCCTGTTAGTAAGTTTGTGGTTGAAAAGAACCTCTTCATGTGGGTGTTAATGAAGGGAGATTGTCTGTGAATGTATAAAGCCAGCATTACATAAGGAACACAGTCACTCAGGGTCAGTAGAAAGGCCCAGGCGCCAAAGTAAAAGTGGTTCGCATTAATACATTGAAAAGCTAAAAAGGTGCTCATGTTTGCAGATTGGGGGCACTTTTAACTTGTTAAATACTTCACATTGTATAAATAAGTGTGCGGCAATGTATGGAAGACTGTATGGATTTTATCTTGCTGCTGGCAATGTTTGCTTTGATTCAAATAAATCAATATTAACAAGTAAAATGAAACTCACCTAGCCATGCACACAGACGCAGCGATGCAAGCAAAAATGCACGCATGTTTTCGGGAAGGAATTTAGCGTTTTAATTGCAAGGCGGAATGACAAAGCGCTCGCGTGCGACGCTCATCCTTGATGTCTCGGCGTGCGGCCTGTGGTGAGGGAGGGGGAGGGAGTTGAAGCGTGAGCAAAACAGAGGCAGAGCAAGGCGTGCACATGGGAGAGCGAGAGGAAAGCCAGATGGCGCCGCTGCTCGTAAGCGCGCGTAACCGCAAGCTCTAGGCCGGCCATGGTAGCATTTTCTGAGTCCACTTACTAAAAGTCTCGCCAGAGCAGCGCATACGCTGGCTCAGGCGAGACCTAAAAATGGCTTTGGCTACAGGCATTACTCATTTTTAGTGTGTATTGAATTAATAAACAACTTTTGTTGTGTTCATGTCAAATTAAGACAAACAGCGCCACCATGAGGCTAACTGTCATAGGTGCCATTGTTGATAATTAAATGCCAGTGCGAGTACCAGAAACCACTGGCTCAAATTAAGCATTGCTCACATCTGTTAAACACAGAGACTCCAACTGTATCGTTTCTACAACATGTTTTGAAGTTACTCAACACAATATGGAGACATTCGGTTGAGTCCCGGTTGCCCACGGGCTTTGGGCAGCTTCTGCCTTAGATCAAAGGGGTGCGTGTTGGTGCAAGGATGGCATAGCCGCTGTTCTGTATACTTCCATCGGCCCACCTCAGTCTCCCTTGTCACTGGGAGGAGAAGGTGGTTGGTGCTTTACATGAAGTGGTTGCGGGTGGTGTGTGGGGCAGGAGTCGACATGAGGGTCAGTTTCTACCACTGAGAGGCTGTCGGAAAGGTATGAGGGGACACTGGCATCCTTAACTTGCTAACTCTAATGATAGCATAAGGTAACTCGCGCTTGTGTTTTCTGAAGGCATATGTTCGTTCACAGTGAGGTTGAAGACATCTACTAATGATAATATTCGGTTTTTATGTAGCACCAACACCACAGACTTGACAGTACTAAAATCTAAATAGAACAGGTGTTTCTTTTAGCCAATTACACAGTAATCACTTGCTTTGGAGAAATGAAAAGCTGAGCTAACCTCCAAGGAATCTATTGTGTCGCCCTAGATAACAGCGGAAGTCAGCAGTGAGCGCTTAACACACTCAACAATCTTGTTATCACCCTAGGAAGGGACAACTTTTAGTTTGTTGAGACAGTTTTGGCCTGGGGCTCAAGACAGCCTCCTCTGAAGAGAAAGGATTTCCGAGTGACTTCTGTGTAGAACCAACAGTGCAAAGTTTGCTTTCAATAAGTGCTGATCCTCTTGGATCTGTCATCAGGATCTGTCAGCAGCATTTGACACCATTTCACCTACTCTGCTGCTGGACAGACTCCGGAGTCTTGGTATCAAACATCAAACACTAGCCCTCCTGTCCTCATTCCTGACAGGGAGATCCCAAAGGGTGAATTTAAAACCCTTCCACACAGACTCCTATGTTCTGCCTTGTGGGGTCCCGCATGGGGTCTTCTCTGAGCCCTACTCTTATCAATCTGTGTGTGGCCCCCCTTGCGCCTGTGGTCCATTCCTTTGGATTGGAGGTTGTGGCATATGCGGATGATACACAGATTATGGTCGCTATCCCTAAAGGCTTTGCTCATTGGCAGAAAATATTCTTGGATGCATGACCGGAGTGGCAGAATGGGTGTCTGCTAACCTTTTGAAACTTAATGGGGATAAAAGCGAAGTGATGGTATTCGGATCCGGGGTATCCAAGAGAACAGTAGCTGCTGGCCTCATTCATTGGGATGCTGTCCTGCCCCGAGCAAAAAGGCTAAGAACCTTGTCCTGATAGATATTGAACTTCGCTTTAATATCCAAATGAATCGCACATGGCTCATAAGGATGCTAAAAAAAAATCTTGCCTTTTATCCAACGACCAGCTCGGATACTGGTAGCACTGGACTTGGTAATGTCCAGATTTGATAACTGTAATGCTCTGCACCTGGCTGCCAACAAGAGTATGCAGTACAAACTCCGTGTACTGCAGAACGCATCGGCAAGACTCATTCCGGACATTCCCAGAAAACAATCTGCCAGGACGGGATTGGAGTTCCTGCATTGGTTCCCCATTGAACAACGCATTAGCTTCAAATCACTTTGTATGGTTCATAAATCGCTGCATGCCTCCTACCTGTCAAGGTTGAAGACTATGATCAATTGGCATTCTCCCAGCAGACCACTGCGCTCTTCGCTCCAACGGCAACTGGTTGTACCAAGAAGAAGAAGTGGGGGGGACAGAGCATTCTCGGTGGCAGCAAGCAAGCTCTGGAAATCCCTACCCCTTGCTCTCCGATCCATCCCCCTTCTGCTCCCCTTCAGAAAAGCTCTTAAAACCTGGCTTTTCATGGTCTAGCATCTAGCTGGAGCTTCTGTCTCTTTCTATGTCCCTGTGTATGGATGGCTGATCTCTAGCGCCTCGATGCCTTCGGGTGACTGCTGTGCTTTATAAATCTCAAATCAAATCAATTAATGCAAATCAATTAATGCAAACCACGTGCCACATGGGCGGCCTCGAGGCAGAGCTGACCTCTTGCTTGAGCGGTGGGTGACAAAAATTAGCTGCGCGTCCTTGGGAACGGCCATGTCATACATATGTGGGCAGCACCCTCCTGACAAACTTGTCGCACACACCCATGGTTTGTTTTACTAAAAGTGATTACGTGATTTCTAAGAACTATATATTTATTTTTTTCTTTTCCAATAAACTATTTAAAAACAACAATAAACTCCATGACAGCTCTTCAGTTGTTATCAGCCTCAAAAGGCGTATGATGACATTTCCTGTATTGGCGTCATGTGTCAAAGGCTATGTGCCATCACTTCCTCAGAGGTCTTCGCGAATTAATTGAAAGGATGCTACTTGCTGCAACATTTCCTGCCTGGCCAATGACCAAAGTGATGTGGACTATTCAAAAAGAAACCAAGGGGTGTCCTATGCGCCCTGCTGTCCTCGAGCTGTAGCAATTACGCGCTCAAAAGACCTAGAAGGCAAAATCGCATTCCCTTTCAAGCTGTCCTTGCTCCTGAGCAATTCAACAAGCAGTTTCGCTCAATACATTTAAAATAAAAAAAATGGATGGCTCTGGATTTGAAAAACAACACAATACACTTTGTCCCCAAGGCTGGGAGCACAACGCGGTGTTCACAGTGCCAGTTTTGTGAATTCATGGCCCAGCTTTCAGGAGGGTGGCGATGGTTTGAGAAAGGTGTGCACGTGTGGGTCCGTCTACCACCGACCCTTTCCACAGGCCGCTGGAGCGTAGATGCAGCTAGGCATGGGTGTCATTTTAATGACACCAGCAAATGTCACAAACCCTCCTTATTTCACATTAACTGAAAATTACAGGGAAATAAACATTACATGATTTGATAGTTTTGTTTTTTATCTGACCAACACACGAGGTAGTGGTGGATATTGAGTCGCACAATCACATGAACATTTGAGTCAGAAGAAGAGGCATTTTGATACAGTACATATGTTTAGGGATAAAACCAACATTTCAAAGGTGCCAACTCGAGGTCAGATATCCCACTACCATGGATATCAATTAAACAGGTCAACAAGGCCTGTAGCACAGACAAACAGAGAAACCCCGGCACTCTAATATAGTAAAGCCAAACACATTTGTTTTAAATTAATCTCATACACTGCAAGTACCAGATAATAGAGAGAGATAACAGCTTGGCATAGAAAATGTTATGAGACGTACGAGTATATGCTGTAAACATACATTTAATAATTGTCAGACACAGAGTAATACATCTAACAAGTTACATCCCATGTCATAAAAAGTTGATATACATATTTCCTTTTGTGCAGTTTTGGTAGACACAAAACTTGACACGTAGAACGTTGAGTCAGAAACAGCCAACGCGCGTTTCGTCACCACCGTGACTTCCTCAAGGCTTAAATTTTCGGTGCTCTGAAGATAATAAGGATGGCTAAGATCGGCCTAATCCCCTGTATTCTCCGAAGTCCTAAGAATTCTTTTGGGGAATCCGGATGTCCCAATTTCCATATATTGGCAGTGAAGTAAATCAAGCTTATTAAGCTTTATTCGAATACGACTATCTTGTACTTGGTCACCTAAGTTCTCCAAGGTCCCGGAAAATGTTTGAGTCCCGTTAGCAATTTCATAAAAGGGTTCGGGCGAATAGCATAAAAGAAATCCTGCTTGCGATCGGTGCCAGTTCTCTGTAGTCTCACCTCCTAACGTGATGAATATTCATACAAGTATCTTCAAAAAAGTGTGTAAGAAAATTTCTGCAAGCTTATGTTCCGCTCTCGTCAAGCATCCAGTCTGTTCACAAATTCAAGGAACCATGATAAGATCCTCCGGTTTCGCAATACGTAACGTCCCGAGATTCCTGCCGTCCGGGGACTTCCTACATGAGTTTTGTTTTTTTAATCGAGCGCTGTGAAAGTCATGCTACATGCCAGGATTCACACAGAAATGTGTTGCTGAGAGACATTTGTTACTCAAACCAATCTTTCGCCAATGTCTCACGAGGCATTCAAGTTTCAATGCGAAGAGAGTACTCAGTTAAAACAAACCACCCTAGATAGCACCTTAAGAAGTTTGTGACTATAGCCACTTAAGGCTCGAGTTAGAGTCCTGGCTCAGGCTCGGCCCGAGGGTGTCTCGGCCCTCGAGCCTAAAACAAGCTGAGCTTTAATGTGGCGTCTGTCGTCTAGCCACACTCTACCATCATTGCTAAGACTTAAAAACAAATGATAAACCTTTGGTTTTAACAGGAAAGAAAGAGGTAGTCATTTTGTGGATAAATTGTATAATGTCATACCAGGCGACCTGGAACCAGTCCTCGCTTCCCTACTTGACCGCATTGTGTAATCTTAGGCAAACATTTTATATTGCAAACCCTCCTTTTTAGGTCTCGCCTGAGCCAGCGCTTTAGCGTTGCTCTGGCGAGAGTTTTAGTAAGCAGGATTTGGAAGTGCAAACTAATGGCTTTTCAGGCCTCCAACTACAGTGCATGTGCGCCGGGCGCGCGCACCATTTGTCAGCCTGCGGGATCACTTTCGCGGCCGCTTTGATGTTCTCAGTGAGCTGCGCGGCCATTGAGAACATCAAAGTGGCCGCGAAAGTGCACACCATTTGTCAGCCTGCGTGCCTCTCTCCGCCTACCCCCCTCCCTTATCCCACTTCCTGCTTGTTGTTTACGCGTGCTTAAGCGATCCGCATTTTAGCAGCCCTCCACCCACCGTGTTGCTCCCTTTCCCCCCACGCATTCCCTCCTCATCAGTTTAATTTTCTTTTTCTCCATCTGAAGGGGCAGCTCGAAACACACATGGAATGCTGCATTTTCTACGACTATTCATTAGATGCAAGGCTAAGATTGGTCAACTTGTACTAAGCATCCCTGTCTCGGATGATTTAACAAGCGTGCCTCATTTGTTTTTTAGCTTTTACGTATTTCCTAGGGACAACTTTATCTGTCTCGCCAGCCACTTATTTTCATAAATCATAAAAAAAATCATACTTAAAATAGCCACTAATACATACAGGGCCTTTCAGTCAGCCCTCTTCATCCATTGGTCTGTTCAAGTGCCATTCACAAATGTGCTGCCCTCCTCACAGCATTGAACAAAATGCAAATGGTCAGCCCACTTCTTCCATTGGCTGTTCCTCCACTGTGAGAGTGGCAGGCATTTGCCTTGGCTGTGGGACTCGTTTCTGAACAGCGCGCCTGCAGCCTACCTAACAAAAGCTAAGAATGAGAAGTTGAACAAACTGTGCTTACTGCGGACAAAAATTCAAACAAGCATTGGCATAGCCAATAGGTCTCGTCTTTGGGACCTTATAAGTGTTTGGTTATCCAGCACAATATCCTTGGTGCAACAACATCAACTGTTGCATGGCTAAACACTTATGAGGTCCCAAAGGCGAGACCTATTGGCTATGCCAATGCTTGTTCTTCGTTGACAGCAGTTTCAATAGCTGAGTTTGCGTGGTGTGCGTTGTACAAACCAATCTGATGTACTAACCTCAAACGCCTCTGCATGTTATAGAACTTTTGTATATGTTATTTTAAAGAGAGACTGTCATTTTCAGATGATGTTTGATACATGATTTAGATGACAACTCTTTTCAGGGCTCGGCTCTTCGAGCCCAGCCAGACCCTTGGCTCGGCTCAGGCTTGGCTCCGCCTGTTAATGTGTTGGCTCGCCCACCTCTACGTCCTTGCAAAGTTTTGAAAAGAGTCCCAGTTCATCCCCACCTGTTCATAGTCTTTGTCGCAAAGCAAGAGAATTTTCACCAAATTGAACTTAGCCCTCGGGCAGCCTATGGGCATATGTTTTCTGCGATAGTTTACATTTTGCGAAAGGTGTCTATGCACAAAAGCAAACTTAGATGTTTACTCCTCTCGGCGGAGTTTTATGCAGAGTGGCACTGCAAAGAAGCACAGGGGTTGTTTTCTGCCATCTAAATCTTGCCTAGAAATAAATTTGCAGAACGCCCAGTTGATCTTTCCAAAATTTTCTGCAAACAATTCTTTGCAGCTTCGCAATAGGCCTGCCTGTTGTGTGCTCACTGCTTCTGGGCGCTGCTCCAGGACAGGCCGCTAGTTTACAGAGCTAGCCCCACCCTGCTGCCAAGTCTCCCTGCCCTCTCGGCCCCAGTGCCTAAATATAGCGCCTCGCAAAACAAAGGCATTTCAGGAATGAACTGTAAAACCCACTGGATCCCACCGCCCCTCAGCCCCGGGTCTGGTTTCAGTCAGCCGCCTGGAACATGTGCTCTTGCCACCGTGAAAGCGCCCCCTAATTTGTATTTTTTCGGGGATTAGGTCATGTTGCAGTTTCTGTTTTGAGGATTTCTAGGGATGGGGGAGGGGTCTGAACAGAAAACCAACACGCTAAGGGAAGATGTACTCTCGATGAACCGCCCTGGACGGTTTAAGGCCCTTGCTGATCACATTAATAATCCGACAGTCGCATAGCGCTTTACCAATCAAGCTTCTAAGCGCCCTAATTGATGATAATAGTGGCCAATCGCATCGCTTTCATCGGCCGCAGACAAGTGAAAGGCGGAGTCCCTGAAGAGAGCAGACAGATCGCTGACGAAAGTCCACATCTCGCTGAGCTACCTCCCGCCATCCAAAGCGGCGAGCAAGCCAATGAGAGTGGGTCTGGCATCCCTGATGATTAAAACAGGGCTCGGCAGACACCGGAAAGGGGCACAAACGGTCGTGACTGACCGCTTCCATTTCCGGACAGGCACGTCCGCCTCTGCTTTAATAAATAGACATTTTCTTTTCGATCTGGACCAAATTCCTACACGCCCCACACAACTTCAGCGAACCACAACACACTATGAAAAAAAACGAGCTTTGGAAATGCAAATAGGCCTGGCTTCCATTGTGAGCCCAGGATACAACATTGAAAATGTTGAGAAAATTTAAAAACAAAACAAACTACTATTCTCTGTACATACGGTGCATATGTGAGATTAACCCTGCATTAACGCTAGTTCCAAATTACAAAAAAGGTGCTCCCCTTCAAGCAATATCTTGAGATTAGCAGGAATTCGCTTGGCACTTTTAATTTGGAGAGGAGTTTCAGTAGTAATATGTACTACACTTGCGCCCTTGTGTTTAGTCTAAAAATATTATCTCATTTATTAAAAACGTTTCCCAAATCTTACTTCCTTCCGGCATGAATCTCGATATTTAACATGATTGTACGTCAAGGTTTAGGCATGGGAATTCTCAAAATAGTTCGTATTTCTAGACATCCCCAAAATCACAATTCATGAAGACATCACAATACTCAAAAAACAAAGGATAAAAACCAATCATGAATATATTTAACAGGTATGTTTGATGCGGCGTTTCAGCGGGTCGCCCCGCCTTCATCAGGACATGTATATGAATTAACAGTTAATTGCACATAACTCCTGGTATAGGTCTCCTCAACTTTCTTACCACTCATTCTGTTCTTTAAGTGGCCTCCATAACCAGGGCCGGACTGGCCATAGTGGGCCCCGGGCGTTTCCCCGGTAGGCTGCTAGGGTGGGGGCCGGTTTCTGTTCCCAGTCTGTCCCTGTCCATAACCGGTGTTAAACCGCACAAGTTCTCAGCTTATCATCTCTGTGTGGATCACGCCCTCTATTCTTCACCTCTGGTGAGTTCTTCACGTTGAGTTAATGACATGAAGCGGTCTTTACACTCGTATCCAATTCTCTTTAGGAAGCTGGTCTTTACGGTTAGATCCCTTGGGTCTCTCGTCATAATAGACGGACCCAAGCCCTAGAAGCCCTCATACCCTAACATCCATGTTAAATACACCTCCTCTCTACTCCCCTACCCTCCTTACTGAGGTCCTATCTTGTTAAACTTTGTTTTTTTATGCAAGTTTTCCATCAACACCATAACAAGGGTTCCAGATCCTCTGCTAGGATGAGAGATGTAGCAGCTACAGAGTGGGGTTCCCGGCTGTTTTCACTCCCTGACCGGTCAGGGCCTTCATACTTTTTTTTAGATCTGGTGTTGCCCAAGACCTTTCAGATTTACTAAATGAAATGCATAATACTCATTTATATTGCGCTTTCAGCCAGACACCTTCATCCATTGGTCTGTTATTCTATCATTCACGATTTTCTTCTGCACGGGGGAATGGGTCAGCCGACTTCAACCACTGGCTAACTTCGCTGTGAGCGATGGCATTCTGTCCTTTCACGAAGAGCGCATTTACACACCGAGTAGTCCCCCTAAAGGCTAGGGACGACTAATGCAATGTGTGTTTTTTTAACATCAAATTTTTTAACATCAAAAACATATTTTTGTTGTTACAAAATTGCTTTGTTTTAAGATTGATGAGGTCCCAGCAGCTTCTCACTAGTAACAATTTGCAAAAACTATGACAAAAAAACACAGCATTGACAAAAAGACTGGCAACCAATGGCAAACCTAATGGCTTGGCCAATGCTTGTTTAACAATAGAGGTTAACATCAGCTGTTTGTGATTTAAAAAAAAATGTTATTACACTTTTTGATTTTACTAAAAATTATGCATTTAACATACTTATAGGGGCTTTCATTCACTTTCAGTCAGTCCTTGTCACTTATTAATCTGTTGTGTTGTCATTTGCAAATTTCTTCTGTCCATTGCAACATAAAGCACAGGGTCCGCCCACTTGAGGCATTGGCTGACTTCACTGTCAGTGACAGCTAGCAGCTCTTTCACAAGGAGCACATCCGCACATAAAATATTTCTGTTCAGTGCTATGGACTTCTTTGGCAACGTGTGCTTTTTGAAAGTTCACATATTTTAGCTTTTAGTCATTTATTTTCAATACTGGGAAGGCCCCACCCAGCACCTCGCCAAAACACAGTTTTTTCAAAACCATGACAAGACAAAACAAGCACTGACTGGCATTCAACGGTAGACCTCTTGGCTTTGCCAATACTTGTGTTAGATTTAGAATATATTTTGGCTCTATTGGTAAATAGCCGTTTTTATGGTTGATTTTAACTAAAATAAACCTCGTATTACCGGCTTCACCTTTTAGGATTGAAATTATTTTTTAGGTCGAGCCTAATCAGCGTGCAAGCGCTGCTTAGGAGTGACCGCTTGGAATTGGCTGTACTTTTTGGAAAACTCGTGCATGTACTGCACTGTTTCCAATGAGCGCTTGTGCATGTATGGCATACACCTTGCGGGAGTGAACAGCGGGGCCATCTGTTTCCAATTATCGCGCCCGCACTTGTTTCCATTTGCCTGTCTCGCGGTCGCGTTAATTGAAAACAGATGGCAGTCTTATTATCTTTCACTTTTGTGCTTTTTTCTTCAGCGCGGCCGCGCTTGTAATGCCTTCTTGTTTAGGTGAACATCCTCAGCATCTCGTCATCAAACTTGTCTGCCTCTCTTCCCTCATTTCTCCTGCCATAGAGCGTCTGCACTCACCCCGCCCAAGATCCTTCCTTTGTCTTGTCTCCCTTCGCAGCCCAGCTGTTCAATCCGCCCAATTGTGGATCACTTCGTTTGCATGCACCGGTCCACTGAAGGGCAGCTTTGGGCAGTGTGTTCAGGTGCGCGCTCGAGCATCGTCGGCTCACGCCGGTTTGTTGATCCGTTTCTTAGTTGCACAGGCTGCCCCTCGCCCCTTCCACCAGCCGGAGGCGGTCCCGCGCCACACAGTCTCAGGCAACGGAGGCCGGGGACTTGGAAAAGAGTGGCTCGGGGCAAGGAAAGAGTAGTCCCCGGAAAGAAGCAGCAGCGGGAGACCCAAGGCATGGAGCAGACTCTCTGGGACATTAAAGAAGACAGGAGTTCCGAGGGCACCCGGGGCACGTGAACCTGAGGGGCGAAGCAGGCTCTCCAAGACTAGAGCTAGGCACGGCGAGAAGCAGACGTGCGTGAGGAGCGTGGAAGACTGCGATGCCTGATGCACGCAGGTAAGGCCTTAGGTAAAGTTGGCATCTGATGGTACCGCACATCACTGCCTCCTCCATTCCACCCCACCCCTGAAACGGCCAGCTTCTCTCGTCTGCAGACTGCTTCTGAACTCCCATCTTCTCATGCAATTCTGAACTCTACCAGTTGCACGATATTCGCCATCTCTTTAAACACCCTGCGGTCAATTCTCAAAGCCATTTTGCACTTCTTAAAGTAATGCTCCTGTAATACTCCCATAGCGCTCATTTACATGCTGTGAGTGGTGCTGTAGAGTGGTGCTATGGAGTGGTGCTATGGAGTGGTGCTGCAGAGTGGTGCTGCAGAGTGGTGCTGCAGAGTGGTGCTGCAGAGTGGTGCTGCAGGGTGGTGCTGCAGGGTGGTGCTATAGAGTAGTACTGTAGGGTGTTGCTGTTGCGTGGTGCTTTAGAGTGGTGCTGTAGAGTGGTGCTGCAGAGTGGTGCTGCAGAGTGGTGCTGCAGAGTGGTGCTGCAGAGTAGTGCTGCAGAGTAGTGCTGCAGAGTAGTGCTGCAGAGTGGCGCTTTAGAGTGGCGCTTTAGAGTGGCGCTTTAGAGTGGCGCTTTAGAGTGGTGCTGTAAATGGGTACTGTAGAGTGGTGCTGTAAAGTAGTGCTGTAGAGGGGTGCTGCAGAGGGGTGCTGCAGAGGGGTGCTGTAGGGTGGTGATGTTGAGTGGTGCTTTAGTGTGGTGCTGTAAAGGGGTACTGTAGAGTAGTGCTGTAGAATGGTGCTATAGAGTGGTGCTGCTGAGTGGTGCTGTAAAGGGGTACTGTAGAGTAGGGCTGTAGATTGGTGCTATAGAGTGGTGCTGTAAAGGGGTACTGTAGAGTAGTGCTGTAGAGTGGTGCTGCAGAGTGGTGCTGTAAAGGGGTACTGCAGAGTAGTGCTGTAGAGTGATGCTGTAGAGCTCTTCAACATAGCTTAAAAACATTGCCAAAGCCAATCGCTCTGGCCAAAAACTTACAAGATCCCAAATGTGAGACCTATTGGCTATGCCAATGCTTGCTTCGATTGATTGCGCCAAAAGGAAGCTGGATGGTGAGTACGGCACACATTCTGAGTTTGGTTTCTCAATCTTCTGTTTCTTGCTCCAGTTGACCATGGCTGTGGTTCACGCCTCAGGTCTCTGGTGAAACTGAGACTTCCTCGAAGCAGCGTGCAGCATCATCACACAACAGGGGTCATACATTTGAAGAAGGCAAAATTAAAAGTGGACAGAATGTCCGGCAAAACTATGTGTGTTTTCTCTAATAAAACAGGAAGAACTCTTACAACTAGTGAACCGATCAATCTTTTAAAAAAAATAACCACATGGTTATTTTTAATTTTTAGGTCAAAAAGAGTAATTGTCAGCTGACCACGAACTTACAGGGAACGTAAAGTTCAACAATTGCTTACTGGCTTTATTGCCACTCGCTTGGCTTGCTTCTTTTTCCACTGCTTTTCGTGTCCATCTTGAGTGAGTCCCACCCGTAGAGCTTTTCCTCTTTACCATTCCCTGATTGCCTGGCATATAGCTTTCCACTGCTCACTATTAGAGAACGACTTTTTTCTTTTTTGCTTGAGCACGCCATGACCGTGCATGTGTTTTCCAGTTCTCTACTCTGTATGAGCCCACAAATGACCGCCCCCCACACATAGTGTTTCTGTCTCATACCTCTCCCACTGCACTCAGTGATGTTGTCTCCCTTAGTGTTTCTTCCCCTGCTCACCGTTTTGCAATTACCCCCACATGCTGCTCACTCTAGTCTACTTCGCCTCCTATTCCCTTAACCTGAGCTCCATGTCCTTCAGTGGTTTATCCCCTAACAATTTTCTCTTTCCCTCGACCCTGTTGTTCTGATTTTCCCCGCCATCACTCTTCCTTTGCCACCTTCCCACCCCACAGCATTTTTCTTATTTTGTGCACAAAATAAAATCTTCATTTTTTTTACTTATCAATAAAACTGGTATCTTCTGTCTTGGATCAATAAATAAAAAACAAAGCTAATGAGGCATTCTCCATTCTGTGCCTACCACTGGAATGCGCTCATGTTATTGTGCCTTAGTCTTTTTTATCACCGTTGCTGCACTTTTTTTTTAGTCATGTTGCATCTTGGATCATAAAAAACAAGCATTGGAAAGCCTACGGGTCTCGTCTATGCAAGAGCTATTGGTTTTGCCAATGTCTTAGCCATGCTTTGGAAAAGCGCGTACTATAAGGAAGCGTGCCATTAGGACACGGTCCCCCAGGAACCCAGCCACACCCTTGTGGCCCCTCATCCAGGGATTGGGCATGAATTACTTCCGGGGCAAACGACGTGACGTCACTTCCGGCCGGGGCAGGCACCGTAGGGAGGGAGGAGAGGGCAGGGGGCCTATTTAAGGCAACTTGCCCAGGTCCTCGTCCTGCGATAAAACTTGCCGACACTTCCGCAAACCAAATTGACCGCAACCCGCGGCCTATCACAGCGCTGACCTTGTGATCCAACCTCAACTGTGACAAAGCGTCACACATCAATAAGACAATCTAAACAGCGACTAAAAAACTCAAAATGAATGTGGAGTAATGAGGCTATCACCTCGGTATCCAAAAACTCACCACTGTCAGATGGAATCTGACAGGCGAAAACAAGACACACAGTCCTCGTCCTCTCTTCCTTACGGCGCCGGCCCCGTGTGCAGGGGACTTCGTGAATCTCGACTCTGGGGCGGAGCAAAGGAGTCACGCGGCGGGAGAGGCGAGAAATCAGACTCTAAGTTTTCTCTTGACTCTCTCGCAGAGCCGTAGGCATCCGGGCACTGGGCGCACCGCTGCTGGAATCCGTTGGGGGGTCGGCCCGCCACCAGAAGCCCTAAGTGTTTTCTGCCCAGCTCGAGTGAAGTGCTCGGTGGGGGCTTCATGCGGGGGCAGGCTGGCCCGGTTTGTCGTCGCAAGGGGCTGTTAAGGATAGAGATAAGGTCATTATTAAGTCAGGCGTTTAAGGCGGTGATTGATTGTTGGGCGGGGATGAGTGCGAGGATTCAGACCCCCCCCCTTGTTTTTGACTTTATAGGGCCCAGGATGTGGGCAGGGTGGTTTCTGGGTCGGACGGCCCTGAGGATTATCTGCCCAGCTCGAGTGAAGTGCTTGGTGGGGGCCTCATGCGGGGGCAGGTTGGCCCGGTCTGTCGTCACGAGGGGCTTTTAAAGATGGCGTTAAGGTAATTATTAAGTCAGGTGTTTCGGGCGGTAATTGCTTGTTGGGCGGGGAGGAGTGCGATGATTCAGACCCCTCCACTTGTTTTTGACTTTATGGGGCCCGAGATGCGGGCAGGATGGTTTCTGGGGCGGACCAATTGATGAATTGCGTCGGAGGTCTTCGCTGTGTGATGGGTGCCAGGTTCACAGTGGGTGGAGCGCACTTATGCCAGGCTTGCGTTGCCGAAGATAGGCATTTCCCCTTGGCCCCATTTCATGAAATCTTGCGTCGGAGACATGAGGTCACGAAGACTTAACTTTATATGCATAGTTCCGCACACACGGTTCCTTTGGTCAGCGCGTGTGCGGAGAGCTCGCCGCGCTCGCTATTTATGGGGCGGGTAGGTTCACTTGTATTAGCGGAATCTTTGGAATATGGCCCGATGGTTCTTAGATTGGTAATTTCACTTGTATTAGCGGCGTCTCTGGAATATGGCCCGATGGATCTTAGATTGGGGGGATGCCGCCCTGCGGTCGCGGAACCGGGTAGACCCGGTGGCGAGTTTTTGGCAGGATCGCTAGCTCAGGCGTCACAGCGGTGTTTACTTGTCCATCGAGCCGCTATGTCTTTGTTGCCATGTGTGCGGAATCTCTTCAATAGCACACTTCCTGCCGGCATAGCTGTATCTCGCGTCGGAGCCTCCTATGCACAGGCTGGTATTTGGCCTTCGGCTGCCCATGGGTACAGTGCTGTCCTGCACCTGGAGCTGAGCGCAGAATTCACCACCCCCCGGTAGTCCCTAGGAGGAGAGTCTGAGGGTCGAGTACCCAGCCTTCAATTTGCAGGGAGGAACATGGAGCAGGTCGGGAAGGTAATCGAGAGGTTTTTTGTTTTAAGTAGGATCACAGCAGCTAGGAGCAGGAGGCAGTGCAGTGTTCGCTGCATTGTAAAAGGGAATTCCGAACAGGCCAGGGGACGGTAGCCTTTGTCACTTTCGGTCGGCATAGCTGTGTGCCGTGATTCGTCTATGTTGCCCGAGTAAGGGGTGAAATGGATTGGTATTGCCCTCATACACATGTACATAGGCACAGGCAGGCCATAATATATCGCCTCTGTGATCGAATGGAACTTTTAAAGATTGACCTATTCTAACCCGCAGCGACATCACAGTGGGGTGCCTGCGTCGGCAGCTGCAAGAAGTATAGCAAGGGGCGGTACCAACGGCAGGAATTATGAAATAGTAGCATGCGGTTTCCTTGATCTCGCCGCACAGTCATTTGTGGATGTGTATGGCTCGTTGCCGGACAAGCAGTGTGTTTACTGCTCAATGGTGACGGTATTAGCAGTGTGTTCAATGCTCGGGCATGCAAGTTAAGCAGTGTACTGCTTGGTCCTCGCGGTAGTTCTAGCAGCATTAGGAGTGTTTTTTTCTGCTACGGTCAGTGTGAGCAGGGTGGTACTGCTCCGTGCGGACGGTATGGTTCATGTGGTTTGCTGTTCATACGGGGACACTATCAGCACCAGGTTTACTGCTCAGTTCCGTGAAAATTGGTTGCATGTTTGTTGCTCAGGATTGACCGGATGGGCAGCGTGTTTCCGGCCAGGGCAGGAAGGGGGCTCACTGCTCAATGTAGGCAGCACTAGCAGTGTGTTACGGCTTAGTGCTTTAACAGCGATACGTCTACCGCTCGGTGCTGCCAATTCTGTCACGGGGTGTTTTTTACAGCTCGTTGATGTGCAGACCGGGCAGTAAGAGTGATGCTTGCTGGTTGGCGCAGCATTGGGAATCTGTTTTCTGCCAGTATTAGCAGTTTATTTACTGCTTAGAGCTAGTAGTCTTGGCTCACAGTGTGAACATTGTACGTACTGCTCAGGGCTAGCAGTATTAGCATTGTTGGTACTCCGTAGGGCAGGCTGCATAGCAGTGTGTATACCGCTCAACGCTAGTATGGCCAGTAACCGCATTGCAGTGGGTTCATTGCTGGGTGCTAGCAGTATTTACACGGTAGTCAGGGTTCATTGGTGGCCATGTTCCATACTGTTTACTGCCCATTGCCGGTAGTACTTGCAGTCTCACAGATGGAATCACTGCTCAGTGCATCCAGTATTATCAGCGTTTACTGCTGATGGCGATCTTCGTATTAGCAGTGTGTTTTTGATAAGGTACTAGCAGGTTTTTCCATTTCAATTAGAGGTAGTCAGTATTTGTCCCAGTACAGGCGATATTGACAGGGTATTTACTTCTCAAGGTGGCCTCTTAGCAAGGCCTACTAGGGTCTGGGGGAGCAGTCGGCACAGTGCTCGGGTCTGGGGGCCTGGGATTATTGTCACCATCTGCTGCATTACTCCCTCCAGGGTGGAGCGTTCACGTGCAATGGGGGGGGGGGGGGGCCTTACGCATGGATGCACGCTGGCATGGAGCACGCCAAGCCCCTTCCTTTCATGGGTTCAGAGGCGCCCTTATCATGGGGGGCCGCCAGGCTATCCAGTGTCAGCAGCGGACAGACAGTTAGCATACTTTCTTAGAGTGGGGGCTCCCTGGGCAATAGGTTTAGATTAGAAGATTCCAGGAGTTCACTTTTTGAATACCAGTCGGTCGTATGCCCTTCCTTCAGATAATTAGGGTTAACAAAAGTGTTGTGCTTCACCTAACGAAGCATCATCTAATTCCTTTCGAGTAGTCCCATCTTTGCCGTTTCTTGTATTTTCTGTGCCTACCCCAGCTTACTCTAAGATCAATGTTTTCATGGGTTCATTGCTTGATTCCATCCCCGTGGCTAGAAGTCCTCCCACTAGTGTAACAGAGCTCTTAATACAATCTTCTGTAGCCCGCCCATCGGATGGTGTTAGTCTCCTTTTTCAGCCAATGAGAGAGATTGGCGGTCCCTAGCCAGTTACCGGGCACACTTCGATAGTGCATGCGAGTAGAGGGCCATGATGTTTCAAAGGGGGGGGGGGGTCGATGCCCCCCCCCTCCAAGAGGGGGGTCCCACAGGACTATGCTGAACGTACTTGTCCTGGGGTAAGTTTGGGACATTGCAGCGCTTTCAGCCACACCGGCGAGTGTTCGGTGCAGGTTCAGCTTCGGCCGGTGGGAGTCCGGCCCTATCACAGTTGATAGTTGATAGGGGCCTCCTGTTATGAGCACATTTAAGAGGTCATGCCAAAAGTGCTGAGACGAAATGAAGGCAATTCCTGCTTGGGGAGTAAGACCTTAGCATGATATATTTTGGCTAACCTCCACTTAAGGGGCAGTTTTCTGACGAACTTACCTTAATTCCCGCAGCAGGTGTGGTGGCATTTTAGGGGGCCTGCAGAGGGATCTACTTGGTAGGGGCATCCCGACTCTGTCCACTTGAGAGGGCTGCAGTTCCAGGACACTGGGACAGGGGCGGACAGGCTCACTCCTAGGGGAAGGCGCATGCCGGACCCTACTGGATAGGGGGACGGTAGGAGAGCGCCAATTGGCATAAAGGGATAGAGTAGGCCGGTTGATGCTCACGGCGGAATACATGCCTATCCGTTCTCAGGTTCTAACTAGCAGAGTGATGCATAGCATAGTTTAGATCAAATCCCCAGCTGCAATAGGTAGTCTAATCAGGTTACCCAATACAGAGTTGGAGCTGCAACATGCGCAGCGGGCCGGATATCGCACTGGACGAGATTAAGAGTGTAGGTATTTCCAAGTTTTGTGGGGCACTTGCCCGTGCCATCTGAGGAAGCAAAACATTGCGACTCAGTGCACTGGAGAGGTCTGCAGTTCCTGGGGCACTGGGTCCTGACGCAGACAGGCTCACTCCCTAGGGGGGGGGACCTAACCGGATTCTACTGGGAACGGGACGACCTATCGCGACGGGGGGGGGGGGGGGATTTATGTAGTTAGTCACTCAAATCAGAATTGGGACTGCGACATGCGCAGCAAGCCGGATATTTCTCCGGAAGAGAGTAAGGTAGTATGTCTTCCAAAGTTGTATGGGTGCTGGGTCACTTGCCCGTGCGTTGGGCCACTTATCGCTCGTTGAAAGCTGCGGCGTGAGTGAAGCAGGAGGCTGGGAGAGGGTCTCTCGTTCATGGGAGTGACGTGGGGGACCTTCAGATCACACACATTCACAGCTGGTGGAAAATTCCAGGTGTCATGGGGGACTGCAGTCCCCAGAGTTGGTTATCCTACATTTAGGAGGTAATAATATGTTTGGGCTGGGACAGAGGGCCACAGGGGAGGCTCTGTCGTCTGGATTCGCCCGATTGGGATAGACTATTCCCAAGATAGCGTGGTCCCATAGTGCCGTGGCAAACAATTCGGGGCCAGGACTACGGTCAAGTACCTTTTAATGTTTTGGCCAAGTGCCTTGAAGGCCGGTATGGCCTAGCGGTGCCTGAGGCAGGGGCCTGCTTGGTAATGCACCACAAATTAGGCATGGCGATCATATGGTGCACTGCAATGGAGGGCGCATGTGTACCTGGGACCCAGACTGGCGGATGCAGGCATTTGAATCCGACATGGCTCCGAGCGGGGAATTGATGGAACTTGAGGGTTCAGGTGTTGCCTGGTGGTGGGGAGGGCGAAAGGCGGTTGGCCCTGGTCGCCCTTGTGGCGGAAAGGAGGCCACATAAATTGCCTTACATTGTTAAGGGGAGTCCTCCTGCATACTCCCTAGGCCAGCACTGAGGGGGGAGATACGGTAAGCTCACCCCAGAGAGAATGGAGACACCAGATGGGGGCAAGGGCGCCAGTTTACAAACTAGGGCATGGGGCATCCGCCCCTGGTTATTCCCTACGAGCCCCGATGGGCAGCCTGGTGGTGGAGGGGTGGGCCCCTCAGGTGGCGGACAAGAACCACATGGCAGGGGCTCACCTCTCAAGGACGCAGGTGGGTTGCGCCTTGTGTGGTTCTTAGTTGGTTGGGGGACGCGAGCCAGAAGGCCCCTTAGTGCTGGAGCAATAGACATTCTTCTGGTATATAAATTGAGTTCTGTCAGACTTGATGATGGATTATGATTTTATGATCTACTTAAATGTAAATATTGTTTAGACTCGAGATTGAATTTGATAAATCCATATCGTATGGAATTGTATTAATCATATATTCTCATGTTTGTGTGATGGTTTGTAATAAACATGGCCTCTTTTACCCACAGCTCTGGTCGTCAAGTATTGATTTGTGGGTATGAATGGGGGCGGGGTCGGGAGCAACCTGGGGGGTCCAGGTCCTATAGAGCAGCTTGGTTGCTGTGAAGCAGGTCTAAAAGTTATTTTTTTTAAAGCGCTATTATATGGCCAATGCGGTCTGCCTTAAAATCGAGCATATGAGGGTGGGCACCATGGACAATTTGAGGGACGGTGGGAAGGAACAGGCAACACTGACCATGAAATGACGGGAGGAAGGAAAGGGAAAGGACACCTATAAAGCACACTATGACGGGACCTGCGCTGCCTAAGTTAGAGCGCTTTTTAAGTCGAGCATTTGAGACCGCTTGTACTTGTACTGGGGATCAGCCCTAGGACTTGTCTGCTTCCGCTTAGGACTGTTTTTTCTGTTCAACTGCCTCTATTTAACTGTCTTGATAGAAAACGACCAGTAGAGGTTAGTTAAATACCAGAATTGCTTTCTGCTTAGGGACTTACTTTTTTTTATTTTTCTGGCAACTGTCTCTATTTACCTTTCTTGAGAGAAAACGACCAGCAGAGGTCAGTAAAATACCAGAATTACTTTAGCATTCTCTAGATTCCAGTCCATAGAAGTGGTCTTCCACGAGCACCCGTAGACAATATTTTTTTCAAACCTTGTATTTTCAGTGATGTGGCCCCTGAAGACTATGATTTTATATTAAAAACAGAGCTTTGGACTATACCATCTCCCACGAAAAGGCAATATTTCTCTCCATGTGTTTCCTTTCCATGCCTGGTGTGTCATGCAGTTTGGTGCTTCCTTTCCCTACATGTTAAAGAACAGTAGATGTGTCAGCACCCAGGATAATACGCTGCATAGCTAAATACAAATAAGGTCCCAAAGGCGAGACCGATTGCATTGAAAATGCTTGCTTTTTCTTTGGGTGGAAAGGGGCTGGGAAGGGGAGAAGCAACACGGACATAGCAGGTTGGTGGGGGAAGAAGCAACACAAACAACTGGGGAAGGGGTCGTATGGGAAGAAGCAACACAAACAACGGGGGAAGGGGTCGTATGGGAAGAAGCAACACAAACAACGGGGGAAGGGGTCGTATGGGAAGAAGCAACACAAACAACGGGGGAAGGGGTCGTATGGGAAGAAGCAACACAAACAACGGGGGAAGGGGTCGTATGGGAAGAAGCAACACATACAACGGGGGAAGGGGTCGTATGGGAAGAAGCAACACATACAACGGGAAAGCGGTCGGATGGGAAGAAGCAGCACAGACAACGGGGGAAGGGGTCAGATGGGAAGAAGCAAAACAGACAACAGAGGAAGGGGTCGGATTGGAAGAAGCAACACAAACAACAGAGGGAGGGGTCGGATGGGAAGAAGCAAGAGAGATAACAGGGGAAGGGGTCAGATGGGAAGTAGCAACACAGACAACAGGGAAGGGGTCGGATGGGAAGAAGCAACACAGACAACGGGGTCGAGGGTCGGATGGGAAGAAGCAACACCGACAACGGGGTCGAGGGTCGGATGGGAAGAAGCAATAGAGACAATGGGGGTGGGAAAGGGAAAACGCAACAAGGATGACAGAGGAAAAAGTAAAAAAAAAAAAATAGTACCTCAATCACAGCGTAATCAGTGGAAAGACTTCAATCAAGCTGAAACAATCAGTACTTGATCCATGCTCCAGCCGAAATAGGAGGAAAAGAACGCGTCACACACAGGCCAATTGGAAGGCAGCAAATAAGAGTGACAATAAAGCCAACAAATGGTAAGCAACAGGCAGTCTGCAAGACCCTTGTGTACAAAATCCCTCACAAGGGAGAGCACACGCAGCGCAGGGGAGACCTGAAAATGACGCCTTCATGTATGTTTGCATGTTTCATTACTAAGCGCTCTGGTTTATCAGAGTTTAGCAGCACTGTGAACAAACTCTCCGGTAGGTGGTATCCTTCACTCTCTGCTGACAAGCTTAGCTCAATGGTCTCTGTTCCTCTGATGCAATCACAAGAGCTGCTCTCAGCGGACACTGAGGACGTGACGCATCAAGGACTGTCAGGGGCGGCCATGACAGTGAGGCCGAGACGGCTTTTTTGGGAAGTCTTTATTAACTGAGGATGTGAGATGTTCAAACTATATTGGCATCCGTGATGTCACTCTAACTTTGACAGACACCTTAGCAAACAGAACGAGTCAGGGAAGGATCCTTCTCAGATAAGTGGGGGGGCGGGGCAGTTTAGAATCAGATGAAAATGATGCAGCTTTGTCCGACGCGTCTATGTGATAAGTGTCATGTAGACAATTGTGATCTGTGTCACACCTGTTGTAGATGCTCCGTGTTTATCCCTTGTGTACTTGTTCGTTTGTCACTGGGACATTGTTGTCATTGCTCCAGTGTTTTGTTATGCCACAGATTTGCTTCCTTGCTGGAGTCGATGCTGTGAAAGTAAGATACATAAAATACATTCACTGTGGAGTGTGAGAGTTGCGTGTAGGATGGCATGGTGCTCTTCTGTGATAGGGTCAGCTGCAGCAGAGAGTCATGGGTGCTCCAGAGCATAAAAACTGACCAATGCCACAGGCCACGTAAGACAACTTGAGCCAGCCCTGCCTACCAGCGGTAAGTTAACTTAGGCGACTTGTAGTTTAGCTACGATTGACTTTGTAACCATTGTTTTAGAAAAAAAAGCTTGCAAACTGTGGTTGACTTTTTTTAAACAAAGTTTTTACAATTATTATTATTATTAGAAATATTTATAGAGCGCATAGGTACCTGAAGGCATCCCAGCGCTGGCAACAGACTGACAAGCTAATAGCTAATGGGTGGGGTTTGGAAAAGGCAGGTTTTGAGAAACTTTCGAAAAGCAAAATGATTGGACTCTGAACGGAGATGAGGAGGAAAAGCACTCCACAGTTTAGCAACATTATAAGAACAAGCATTGGCATAGCCAATAGGTCTCGCTTTTGGGACCTTATAAGTATTTAGTTATGCAGCAAAATATCCTTGGTGCAACAACATCACCTGTTGCATGGCTAAACACTTATAAGGTCCCAAAGGCGAGAACTATTGGCTATTCCAATGCTTGTTACTTATGTTTTACAATAACGATTATCAGAACGCCGAGGAGCGCTAAAAATCCAAATGCCCTTCGAGGCCTTATACATGAGAAGTAGGCGCTAGGCAACTGCACATAGCAGAACATGTGCACATATTTCAATAGCAATGCATGCCACGCTTGTTGTATCATTACTCCGTAATGTGCATAGGTCTGCATGCATTCATTAGCATTAATATGTTTACCAGGCTGGGTGTGCATGCAATCATTTCAGGAATGTGTGCATATATTAAAGATGTATGTCGGCAGCGGGATCGTAGACAGCCGTGTGCAGAGTAATGCAGATTGAGTGAGATGTGTTGCCTTTTGTCAGGATGGATATATGGTGTCACCTTAAAGGATGGCGCCCTAGTAAACACAGGCCAGTGAGTGGTGAAGACATGCAGCTACAACAAAAATCCCTAACCCAGCCCTAACAACAGCATAAAAAAAAAAAAACTGATGGGGCAGTCACTGTGGTAACTTTCGTTCAATAATTAACTTCTTCTGAAAAAAAGGGCATAGTTTTACCTCGCTAGGCCAGTTGGTAGCACACCGTGTTCGACAACTGGGCTTTCACTTAGGAACGCAATGCATTCTGGGGGCGGTTCACGTCACTCAAGGCAACTGATCTGTAGAAACTTTGCGAGGTAAGTTTATTCTGACCGGTGGTGACTGCAGTTTTAAAGTGAGTGGGTCCAGATGTCTGCCATGAATATATAGCATAGGAGACTGAGCCTGACATAGAGGATGCTGGAGAGAGGGGGGAGGTAAGAAGGGAAAGCGATAGAGGAGACAAACAGAGAAATAGAGCGAGGGAGAGAGCAGGAGCTGGGAGAGAGGGGTGAAGAGAAAGAGAGAAAGTGATGGAGGGAGAAAGACAGGGAAGCGGGAGGCATGTAAAGAGAGTAGAGGGCAGTAAAGGGGAAGAGAGAGGGCTGATAGGCAAAGAGTGGGAGAAATGGGGCGAGAGATGGAAGAAAAGATGAAGGGGGAAAAAAGAGACAGGAATAAAGTCAAAGAGAGGAGCAGGACAAACAAGAAGGAAGAAAAACAAGCGTGTGCGCCTCGCTCTCAAAGTTAAAAAAAAAATAATAATTGGCCGCGCGACCGTGAAAGTTACGCTGAAGTGAAAGTGATCGCGATCGCGGGCTGTAAGGGTGCCCGCGAGCGATGTACTTAATGAGCCATGACGACACAGGAAAGCCAGATGGCACCTGTGCTCGTAACTGTGCGCGTAACTGCACGCTCTAGGCCACACAAAAAGCTGTGGTCGGCTTTTTGAAGCCCGCTTACTAAAAGTCTCACCAGAGCAGCGCATGCGCTGGCTCAGGCGAGACCTAAAAAGAGGGACCGCGGCTAGGCAGAGGTTGGTTGATCGTAGGCATCTATTTGGAGGATGGTTTGGCTGGTTGAAGGCCCTCTCCCCCAGAAGGACTTGTGGGCTATGCATAGAGATTTGAATTGTATCCTCTCCATGACAGGCAGCCAATGAAAGGCATTCAGTGCGGGCTTGGCAGACTGGCTGTTGGGGGTTTTAAGCAGCATGTGTGCTGCACAAATCTGAATGATTTGCAGCTTCTTTGTAGTTGCCAAAGGGGCCCCTAAATACAGGGCATTTCCATAGTCCAGGCGAGAAAGAATTAGAGCATACCAGAGGGCAAACTTTGTTTTTGGCCATGCTGTACAGCATTCCAAACGTTAATACGTCCCAAAGGCACGATCTTTGGCTGTGCCAATTCTTTTTTTTGTGTTTCTTATTTAAGGTTGACATGGGTTTCTGATAGAAAACCTTGAAATCATTGCAACATGTTTGCAAGCGGCAGCGGCTCACATACTGTGGTGCCCGAACCTGGCTCCTGTGAGAGCGCCTAGTCTGTGGGACACGTTATCTGGTCCCAAGCCTCCTTGGGCTCAATCTCACGGGAGGGGGGGCTTGTGATGGAGGAGGGGGGAGAGAAAGAAGCAGATCGCCCCACCCCTCCCAGCGGCACTGCAGGTTTGTCAGTCACGGATTGCCTACTGTTGCCACTGCAGGCCCAGGGGCCGGCTCCGAAGGAGAGCTCTCTAATTGGGCCCCTGGGGGCACAGGAGGTGGCTCTGGGGGGAGCGCGCCTCGTGCACACGTCGGAGGTCATTAATTACTTCCCACCCTCTTTCAATAGTTCACCAGAG
Organism: Triturus cristatus; assembly: GCF_964204655.1. NCBI lineage: Eukaryota > Metazoa > Chordata > Amphibia > Caudata > Salamandridae > Triturus > Triturus cristatus. Next base: position 58,442,347 of record NC_140583.1, read on the forward strand.
GAGCTAACATGGCGAGGTGGCCTTCAGTGAGGTGGCCGCCTGTCGCTGGGCTATGAGGTTAATTTGGGAGCATGCAAAGGTTTGCATCACAAAGTTCCTGTGTTTCTAGTGAAGACAGACGTTCTGTCAGTGGGGCGCACGTTTTTATTGTGGATTTTGCGTTAACATTGGGGCTTTTGTGCTTCTTTTAACCTGAGGCGAGTAAATAAGCGATTGTTATTCTTTTTTTGGTGCCAATTAGCACACTCTGAAATATAGACACTCAGGGGAAAAACTATGAAATGATGTGGAAGATTGAAAAGTGTGAGACGCACAAAAACACGTGCGCTAAAAACTGGGCGCTATATTTGATGACTTTCATGAAACAAAACTCGGCACACTGTAGCACAGTTTACAAGGTCCATGGGGGAGCATGTGTTAGGACATGTTTTTCTCTCAGCATTTCTGGGACTCGTAATGTTGGATACTCATGTAATAAACAGGACTCCAAGTCCCATAATGCAAAGGTAAAAAACCTGGCCTGGATGCTGCAAGTTCTTAATATGTACTTGTATCACCTCCGGACCGCACACAGCCCAGTCACATGTGGTTTTATCAGGGCTTTAAGTGGGCCGGGTCCTGCAGGTGCTCAGCACCGGCATTTTTAAAAGCAGGTGTCAAGGTGGGTACCTATCAGGCTCTCTATTTAGGAAGGATAATTAGGAGCACTGTTCGTGCTATGTAAAAAATAGGACTAAAACCCATCAGACGATTGGTGGAAAGCATCACCAGGCTCAAAAGTAACAAGCATTTTGAGCTATTGGCATTGCTAGTAATGATGCAACACCAATAGCAGCTCAAAGATTCAGTAATGTGAGACCTATTGCATTGCAATTGTTTTTTTTTTTTTTTTTATATAGCACGAACTTGAGTGAAAGGTGTGTATTTATGTTGCATTGAGTACAGTGTAATTATGTGTTGTGTTATTATGTGGTACAGAGTGGTATTGTGTGGAGTGTATTTATCTTGCATTAAGTAGAGAGTAATTATGTGACGTGCAATTATGTAGTACTGAGTGGTATGTGGAGTGTATTTATGTTGTATTGAATGCAGTGAAATTATGTGATATGTAATCACACAACCACATACAACCACACAACCACACACACAACCACAACATACACACACACAACCATACACACAACCACAACACACCCACAACCACACACACAATCACACAACCACAACCACACAACCACACAACCACACACAACACAGACACAACCAATCACACACACACACACCCACAATCCCCGTTTGTCTGTCCAGCTTCACGTGCCTGTTAGGAGAAGCTCCCAGGCTTCTGGTGACTATTATCAGTTCCCATAACCAATCACAGATAATCTTAGGTTCACATGACCAAAGACAGGCACTGCTGGCTTCTGTATGCCCAGTGTCAGTTGGTGACACTTCCCAAAGGCATATATTTATGTTTCAATGGAGTAAAGTGAGGGCCGGGTAAGTTATGCCCAGACCCAACCATACCCATCCGTAGCCAGGCAAATGGGTGTCAAGGGAGTGCGACAGTGGACAGGCTGGGTTTGCCAACATCTGAAGAGACGAGGATACAAACAGGGCACCGGACCGACCAAGCAGCAGTCTAGACCAACCAAAATAGTAGCCACAAAGGCCGACAGTATGCCCTGGACAGCGTGCCTTGTGGTAGTGCAAAGCAGCAAACCGCCCGCTCATGGGACTGAAAAACCCCTGCTCTTTTGTGTTGGTTTCTTAGGTATAACTATCTGCTTGCAGACTAGCCATAGACACCTTCTGCAGCGTCAGTGGTTATCAGTCACACAACGTAGGGCAGTCAATACTCCATACCTGGATGATGGAGGCAGACATAACAACGCGCCATTTTACCTTCAAAGCATGGAGGGAAAATATTAGCTACTTCGTTCAGCATCTGCCAAGTTCACGGTTGCAAAGATAAACAAGCATTGGCATAGCCAATAGGTCTCGCCTTTGGGACCTTATAAGTGTTTAACCATGCAATAGTTGCATAACTAAACACTTATAAGGTCCCAAAAGCGAGACCTATTGGCTATGCCAATGCTTGTTTTAACTGCTGCAATTTATTGAAGCCTATCGGAGAACATCAAAGCAGCCGTGCGGCCACGAAAGTGATCGCGATTAAACATCAAAGCGGCCGTGCGGCCGCGAAAGTGAAAGTAATCGCGGTAAAGCGCGACGCACGCGCCTGCGCACATGCACTGTAGGTCTAGGCTGGCCTGGTAGCACTTTTTGGAGCCCTCACAAAATGTCTCGCCAGACCAGCGCATGCGCTGGGTCAGGCGAGACCTAAAAACAAAGCGTCAAATAACAGTCAGAGATGAGTCCTCACGGCGAGGATGGCTCGGTTTGTACAAAGTTTACTGAAGAGATCTGCAGCGATCTGCAACACGCAAGTCTCACAAAGTCAGCATAGCCTTCCAGTTAAATTGATTGTACATTTACGGCGTTCCCCCCCCAAAAAAGCATTATGAAATGCTATATAAAAACAAGTTATTATAGCCAATACTATTTGGATGGCCTCGTAGAGAGGGAGAGGAATACTGAATACAATGCAAGATAGGTTCCTGCTAACCATTACTGCCGGACTTGTAACCTGTTCTATATAGTAGTGAAGTCACCACGAGGCTACACAGCGTTACATAGAACTCCTAAATGGCACCAACAGCATGGGACGTACCAAGGGCCACAAGACAATAACACCAACTATTGTGGTGGGGGAGGAAGACAAACCAGGTCTAACAGATGCTGGGGGCAGAGATCTGCTAAACATAGTGTGTATAAACAAAAATGTGTCCTTAATGAAAATATTAAGCTCCTTTTAGCATTCACTTGAAAAAGTCCCTGTTTGAACGGTTAGTTGGGCATCGCTGGGTCCACCAGCTGGAGTAATGACGCTGAAATGGAATGCATGAAGGCGGTTTTAAGGGGTTTGTGTATAAAAAAGTGGGGTTCGTAAAAGAGGTGTGACTAAAAGTAGTATGGACCAGTATGCATAAAGGGGACTATAAAACGAGGGGTTGCATAATGAGGCAAGAGGTTAGAAGACGCGTGGGGGGGTAATTAAAAGAGCGTAGTAGCAGGGGTTACTCAAAGGGGAAATATATAGAGGGGAGACATCAAATAGTAAGTTATGCAAGAGTACAGGGCGTATACAGATAATGTTAAATAGGGAGCATATTGCAGATTAATTGGTAAGTGGTTCTAGGGGATACGTTTAGATACACAGTGGGAGGTTATATGGATAAGCTGATAACGGTGGATATAAGGACAGACATGAGATGGGGCATACAGCTGCAGCAGGGATGTTTAAAGGGAGGGAACGGGGGTGGGGTCAGTGGCTTATATATATTTTTTTTTGGGGGGGGTGGTCCAGGAAAAGTATAAAGTTAATAAAGGGGGAGGGGCATTCTAATATAGAGTGGCGATAACTGGAGCGCCTAAAGCGGGTGTCGAGGAGCGGTAAAGAGGAAAAAGTATACGGTAGTGTGTGTGTGTGTGTGTGTGTGTGTGTGTGTTTTGGGGCAAGGGGGTTACTAACTGAGGTTTTCCAAGGGCGAGTTCAGCAGGGCCGTTGCAGAGGGTTTGTAAAGGGTGTTAGTCAAAGGCAGAAGTTGTTTTCCGTAGGTTATAGAGGTGTGCACAGAGGGGGAGACATGTTCAGGAGCAGACATTAACGGACTGGGGCATACAGGTCCCACAGTCGGAGCCACTCCCTCCCGCCTCATCACAAGTCTCACAGCCGGGCAGGCCCGCCCCCTCCCATCAACCGCAGCCTCTCACCTGACGGGGCCCGCTCACATCCCCGGGACTGAGCTCGGACACAACCGGGACAGGAAGACTCTGAGCCGGGCACAGCCAGGCACCAGAGCTTGGGGCGCGGCCAATCTCTGCCGGCGCTCCGCCTCCCCCCCAGGATGCACCAGGGCAAGGTGACGCTTCCGCCAAGGCGAGGCTGCTCTGGCCGACGCTGAACTCTACTGTCTTCCTGGCCCTACCCTGTTAGGAGCGGCCCACTGGCAAAAGCAAACAACTAGACTGCTAATTGTCCATAGTGTGCATTCATTTACTATTCCAATAGAGGGTACAGATTTAAGAAAATACGAAAAATAATATGTGAAAACGTAAGTGTAATTACATCACATTTCTAATTAATCGGAATGTTATTCAATTTACAAACAAATTTGACTGTACCCAGGTATGTTCAACATCCACTTTCCACCTCTGTAGACTTATACTATCTATTCTCTATGTCAGTTTGTGCCTTGCAGAAATTCCTAAGCCACAATAGGGCATTTTCGAAGGAAATGGAATCCCGCGAGTGGTACGCGCGCACCACAGCGAGACGTGCTTTCAATTATCGCGCCCGTGTCTGGGCAGGATAATTGAAACCACATGGCCTATTGGTGTCTATTATGCGCACTAAGCGCGTAATAGACACCAATAGGTTGTGGGCGGAGCAACACGGCCACCTTTGGCCAATTGCGTGCAGTCTTTTATAAAAAGACGCACCCAAAGGTCAATGGGGTAGCACAAAAGGAATCGCACAGGCGCGAGCGTGTGCGATTCCAGGGTCCATTTCTGAACCCCGGACAAAAGGTCTCTCGCCTGCGCGAGCACTGCTGCGCAGTGCAACGCAGGTCGCGAGACCTAAAAACGAAGCAGTATCAGAGCATCATCAGAACAGGATCACCAATGAAAATCCGGTCATCAGAGGCAGTGCTGAAGCCTACTCAATATTTTTGCCCTCAGGGTGAAAAAAAAACCTTAACTCTGAAATAGAACAACCCGTCACTTCCTTTGATGTAACTTCAGAGAGACTCATTTTTCAGTTTTATATAGAGCAGGCTTGTAGCTTTACATGAGCACCAGTTACATTACACAAGGATACATTCATTTTTTTGAATCGCAGGACGTCAGGCTTGAACCTGCTTTCTCAGCTCGAAGGTCGGCAGCTCTGGCCTAGGCACAACCTCTATAACACAACAAGGCACTGGGAAGTTCCAGTGACCTAAAGGGTATGAGAGGTAAAATTATGTAGAGTATATCCTCCCTACAAGTAACTATATTCACAAAAAATACTCTAATGGACCTAGAGAAGGATCCAAAAAACTGAGGGAAAGAGGAAAAATGAAAGATTCTGAAATAAAGGTTGTGCCTGACCCAACCATGATCGTGGGGGAGATAAGTATTTCTTTAAGTTACCCTCACACACCCTAGTGGTGTCATGCTTCATCATCGGGTCACCCAGACCCCTAAAAGTCCGGGTGGGCTCGACCACAGTGTTGGGAGTGCTTTTAATATGTTAAAGACAGAGGGGGTTAACTAGATAAAATACCTCAGGCAGATCCCCAGTTTCCCTTTAATTTTGGGTCTGTCTGGGTAATTAAAATAGATAAAAGTGGGTCTTATAGGAGTGTTATGGTCCTAGGACCCTAGTGCCGACATGTTTCAGTCCAAAAAAGGGCCACTAAATGGTCCAGGACTTTCTTCAGGGCAAGGATGTAACTCCCCTATGTGAGTGAAATTACTGGGATGGGATGTCCCTATCCTATCAGTATGGTGGGGGCAGAGTAGCTGCTCCACGTGATATTTCGTAAAAGTGGGTGTGTGTCAACTGCCAGGCTCCATCCAATTCGGGGAGGTTGACTGTATCTCACAGGACCAAAAAGTCAGAACGGGCGGTCTTAATTAAGATCGGTCACCCTGCCTGATACCTATTTGGTTCTGGTCCTCGGCTTTCGCCTCACCAACAAGAACGGAAGCATTTTCAATATTATATTTAACCAAGTGTTGTTGCTTATTTATCTTATGCAACCTACAACCCTTGATAAACCCAATAGTCCAGGTTTGTTGCAGGTGTAATGCTACTTGTTGTGTTATATCTAGGTGCAATTAGTCCGTCTTTTTTAGGTCTCGCCTGACCAAGCGCATGCGCTGGTCTGGCGAGACTTATTGAGAGGGCTCCAAAAAGTGCTACCAGGCCAGCCTAGAGCTACAGTGCATGTGCGCGGGCGCCGCACTTTACCACGATTGCTTTCACTTTTGTGGCTGCCCGGCCGCTTTAATGTTTGATCGTGATCGCGTTCGCGATCACTTTTACTATCGCGGCCGCACGGCTTAGCCAATAGGTCTCGCTTTTGGGACCTTATAAGTATTTAGTTATGCAACTGTTGCATGGCTAAACACTTATAAGGTCCCAAAGGCGAGACCTATTGGCTATGCCAATGCTTGTTTTTTTATCTCAGCATGGTTTCTTATGCTGATGACACACAGCTGAATTTACTATTGATTCTAACATCACTTATCAATCTTTTAAAGCGCGTCTTATTCATGACAACCACCTGCCTGAAACCGAACTCAGATAAACCGGAGATGCTGGTTTTTGGGGTCACCCGGCCACTTTAGTCTGCCTTTAAATGGACGAAGGTATTGCGTAAGTTTGAAGCAGGTTTTTCTTTTTTAGCTCCAGATTTTGGCACTCAAGTGACTTGCTTCTCTTTGCTACTTTCCCTTAAACGGATTTTGTAAGCACCCTGCTGCCTGTTTCTGTGCGCAAGACATTGTTTCACGCTCTCACTTCGGCAAGACTGGGCCAGGCAAATTCACTCCATCTCGGCCTCCCTCAGCATCCTGTCGGACATCTTCAAGTTGTCCAGAATGCAGCGGCCAGGCGCATTTTCTACATCCCAGGACAGCAGACCATGTCGTCGTACCCTACATCTCTTCACTGGCTCTCTGGGCACAAAAGAGTGCACTTTGTGAGTTTAGTCCTGACACGTCATTCATTTCACACGAAGGGGCCCAGGCAAGTACCTGAGGGACCAACAATTCATCACCCCAACAGAGATCGGTCATCGGCAAATGCGCATCTGTTCAAAATCTGGAAATGTCGGGGGGCCGGGAAAATGGGCAGCCCTTTTTCTCTTCTCACTGATAAACTGCGGAATGACGTCCCTTCTACCTCACTCCCCATCTCTAAGGAAGAGGGGGTAGCTCTCGTTATTCATTCATTTGAGAAAATGTGACGCTCCATGTCCCCTGCACGGAGCTTCCCAGTTCTACCTCCCATTTTGGTAGAGCGAAGATGTACCCGGAAGCGCGTCTATGCTGCAGGTGATGGATACTGACCTGCCATTGGTGGAGCGCCATCTTAGATGGACCAACCGGATATTCCTTTATGTGGTTTTCCGGCTTTGAGATCGATGTCTAGGCCTCGGTGATTTAGTTTGGGGGAATCCGAGACACCTACCTGATGTTCCGGAAATGAGGGGTTCAGCAGGAAACGCACGAGCCACGTGTGCAGAAGACCCCAAAGGGATTTGTTTTTTATCATTATCAGAACTTGAAACCATAATAGAGGTAAGAATTGTAACATCTTTCTGCTTTCTTAATAGCCAGCAATGAAAATGTCATTTCAACTGTCACAGCCTAGCTAATGAGGATGTCACGGTCAGCAGGGGGCGGGGTCACTGGTCAAACCACCTCCTTTGTAGATGAGAGTGAGACAGCTGCCTGTGTCTGCTAGAAGGGTGGCTGCAAGAGCCTGCACTAGAAATACACTGCTGCCTGGGGAGGGTGGGGGGGGGGGGGGAGGGGTGACTGCCCAAAGTGAGATCCTGTGAGCCAAATCAATCACACGGCAAGATAGGGGGCAAGCAAATGCATCTCCAGTAAGCCTCCTGGCCACCCCTTGTCAAGCGGACTCCGAATCCGACGGAGGCCTCAAATACTTGTTTTTGAGGCGCTGACCGAAGCTTGGTAGAACGGGTTCATCGAGGCGGCACAGGTGCACTCTTAACAATAGCCGTTCTTTTTACACATGCGTTTTGCCGTGTGCTGCCTCACACGGACTCATTGGTGCAAGCAGGTTACACTGGTGCACCACCGACCAACCACAAGCACAAGTGAAGGGTAGACATGGGGCTGTTGTTTCACCCCTTCTAAGAGCCCCTGCAGCCCCACTCTGTCTATTGCTTGAAGATTCAGCCCCCCCCCCGAATTTTTTTCTTAACCCCCCCCCCGAAATTTGGCTCTAGTTGCGCCTCTGGTCTAGACCAACCACAAGCACAAGTGAAGGGTAGACATGGTCTATCAGCTCAGTAACCCGAGTTGTAATCCGTTCAACCCCACATTTCCAAATTGTGTGATCGTGGGCACCTCCGTGTAACTTTGCGCTTCACTATCGCGGGAGCGCTTACAAACAGGCTTAGTCCCGCACTAACGGCGGTGTGAAGCTAAGAGGAAGACAGAAACGTAAACTGAAGTCATACAAACACTACCGATGGCCTTTCGTGTCCTGTGAAGTATTCGCTCACACCTGCTCGGTGTGAGCAGAGTCTCAGGAGTGAGGCCACGTGCAGGGGTCGCCAGGACATAAATCCTCGCACACAGACGGCTCCAAGTGCGGCCAGTTTATTGCGGCGAGAAGTGAGTGCGAACAGGGCCAGTTACAGCATCACTACACCCCTGGGCCTCGTGAACGCGCACACCCTGCGCCTGGAACGCGCGTCAGCTGCAGCGTCGACCCTTCTGCTAATACAGGGCTGTGAGCGGCGTCTCCAGTTTCTCTGCAAAAACAGTCAGTTACTGGAGGGTTCCAGGCTCTGGTGTAGCGTCTAGAATGAGGAGGAGTGTGCTAAGCGCTAGGCTGAGATGCGAGCATCAGTGCCTGAATAACACCCCCAGCTTCGCTTTCAAAGGCTGTCACTCATCGTAAGGACTAAGGAGTGCTAAGCCGGGTTTATTCCACACCTGCCGAGGCGCAGCTGGAAGATGGGGGGCTGGGAAGTTATTGGGAGGGAGAAGATTCCCATATGAAGCATGCAAAAGGGACTTTAGATTCTGTCAACAGACGTGCCAGCACCCACAACTCTGAAGCCACGCCCCCCTGCTGGCTGGTCACGAATATGAGATGTTTCTCTCTTTATTGAGTCCCGTCAGTCTTTTAAAACTGGGGTGAATGGGGTACAGCAGCTCCGGGCCCTACCGACACCCCCATTACTGAGACTTAGCGCATTGTCTGCATTCTCCTATAGGTTTGGGGTCCCGTCTGTTTACAGCGCCTTGAGGGCTCGGGAGCTCAGCTATACAAACACAGGATCTAACCAAAACATGCCGCCTTTAGGTCAACAGTAAAAACCAAAATAAAAAAATCAATCATCTATGAGTGTAGACTTCGCATACGCCAGCAGGGGGCAGTGACGTCTTCAAACAGTACACAAACACTGAGTCTGTACAGCGCACACCATCCTCTCACAAGGCACAACACTAACGGATAATACAGACAGATGATAATACGGACAGATGCTACTATCGAGGCCCACGCTGCCCTCCCGGGTGACGTGTGCGCTATACAAACATACAAAACATAGCAGGCATCGCATAAGGGCTCAGTGGGTTGAACCCGCCAGCAATGGGCAAGATTCACTCTGCCCGGACTCACCGGCGTAACGAACCTGAACCTTGAGGGGGCCTCCCTGCAAGGGGGAGGGGGGGGGGGCGTCTACGGGCTCAATCAGGAGCCCTGCAGCCAGAGCGCTGTGCTGAGGGGGCCCCTAGAGCTTGCCTCCCCCCCCGCACCGCGGGGACCTGTGTTACGCCCCTGCCCGGACTCCAGCACTCCATCAGCTGGTTACAGACGGGCATCAAAAGTGGAGGCATTAACCCTCGGAGCTATCTCGCCTCTGGACATTATCGCTCCAACAACGACCCTGGTCTGTTTTTGGGACTGAGAGGAGGTAAACAGCAGCTATCAGACACAAGAGGGGCAGGGACCCCAGACCCTCCGGGAGGGTAGCAAGGTGCGTCTTCGGAGGAAGTGATCTCCGTCTTCCTACCGGGGGCACCAGGCCACCTGGGGAACTCTGTCAGCTGCAGTTGCCTCCCGCCCCAATCCGGTCTTCTTGGTCTGAGTAAAATTTGATGGGGAAGAATTAGTCGCAATGTGTGACAATTGGGCTGCAGTATTGCAACAGATGTTTAACAATGACCATCAGAACATTTCCAAATTATTCATCACACACCTCAACATTCCGACCGGATTTTTCAAAAATGGACCCGTAGTTTAAAATAAATTGATGCCTTTAAATGTCTGCCGTTTGCAGCCCTCCGCGCCACTCCCCGTCATCCTGCCTGGAGACTGGCTCCGATCCAGCGCCAAGAGGCGGGTATGGAATCTTTCTGGGCTCGTCATGAATCCCCGAGGGGAAAGCTTCCCCGATTACTGTGTTTCTATCGTCAAATGTGCAAACATTTCTACAGCTCGCTCCTTCCTCCTTTGCAAAGGGTTTTGAGATCCTAATAACATTTATTTCCACTTTTACGGCGCTGCTCTGCCTGAAAGGCATCCGGGCGCTTTAAAAATAACAAGAGAAGGTTACAATGCAACGTAATGGAGGATTAGACGTGATGGACGAAAGGTTCGCCAGGTGTGGAGAGACGCCCGAATGCAAGGCCTTGTAAACCAGGCAGCAGATGGTAAATTAATCTGCTCCAGGTGTACACCCGTGTAATTCCTTCAGCACCGGTGAGATGTCATTGCATGTTCAGACCACAGCATGGAGGGCGACCTTAACTGGTGCTAGAAAGAATTGGGGGGGCGCAGTAAAATAGCGTTATTTGCAAACAACAAATCGATTAATGCAGGAGTGGCAAGTTTTAGCAGGTTGGACGCCCAGGGGTTTAACTTTGTTCCGCGAGTGTAAATTAGACTTTGAAGTTTGGCCGGCTTTAGTGCTGGTGGCGCCCTGTGCGACAATGTTTGTTGCCCCCCCCCCCCCCCCCCCCCAATGACCACCTCCAGCAGGGAGTCTCTCACTAGCACCCTTTAACAGTGACGAAGTCTCCATAAACACACACTCTCAGATGCATTGAATTAGTTACATAGCGCCACTCATACCAGTGTAGGGTGTCCGAGCACTTTGCATCACACACACATTACACAGAGACAATCATACATGTGTGAATCAGTGTATAGGAAATGTTACATAAGCCAAAAGACTAAAAGTGTAGGAGTCGCATGTCATCCATACTGGTAGGCAGTATAGTTTAAGAGTGCTTGGTGTGGAGAAGCACAAACTCGGAGTCGAAAAAGAAACAGCATAGTTGGGAGTTCTCTTTAATAATAAGAATCGATTTCTAGCCAAATTAACCCTTTTGCAACATTAATAAATGCTCTAATAATGTATACGTTGCAGTGTGTATGCAGTTCTAGGATGAAAGTTGATAGCTCACTATTCTATATTAGGGCTTTAAGTTATACATTGCAAGTAACAAAAGGACGTTTCTTTTGAAAGCAGTAACCTGCTGATCTGTGGACATCATACTTCTGTAATCTACTTGGTACTCGTTCTTTGCAGCAGGCATATTAACCCTCTGCACTAACTTCACGTAAGTCAAAACCTCAACTATGCAAAATGCTGATCTCTCTCCAGGACGATAATTAATCACAGGAGTTATTGTGACATTTATGTGAGGCCTGGACATTGCAGGCGGAAAGAAACGCTGCAGCAGGTGCTTCAAAAGCGTAATAAAGGTTCAAGCTCGGCGCCCCCAGGAAGCCAGCACCCGGTGCGGTGGCACCGGTCGCACCGCCCTAAAGCCGGCCCTGAGTTTGGGGACATTGACGTGACACGAAAGTGAAACTGGATTTCACACCAGGAGTCACGAGGGCAGATTTGAGGTCTTTCTAGGCTGCCACCACCCGATTTTGTTGCGTTTAGGGGTATTCAGAAGGAATTTGCCTTTTTAATTTAATTTAGCAGGAGAAAGTTATATGTAGGCTACTTCCTGGCATGTCTGAGCTACGATCTGAGAGTGATGACGTCATTGATAAATGGTACCTCGAGAGACGCATCTATAAATAAATGCGAGCCTTCAGAGCTGGTGTCGGGGCTCCGCATTTTGGCGGGAAATGATAGGCAGACATTGAATAATGCTGCTGCTAGAGGAGAGCCTTGGCTTGGGGGACGCCGCAGTTCATTTCACCAATGGGAACCACACGCCATGCCTCTGGTAGTTGGCACCACATATTGAATGGTAAGTACTATAGCGCCTAGAGCTCCGTGGCCTAATAATACACGCTTTAAGCTTAACAGCGTCTAAAGAATACAGGGTCTTTATGAATGGTGGGCGATAAACTCCGCTCTGCCGGCGGAGTTGGCGGAGTTTTGGCCGCTGAGTAACGTGGAGTTCCAGCCAAATTCTGCCAACCACCGCATGGCAGAGTTTTTCCTCACGCATTGTTCACCAACGGTAAGTGGGTGAGTGAGTATTGGCGCCCCCAAGCACAATATTCAGGCGTGGATGGTCGCGACAGTGAGAGCGTTGCTGCTCGAGTAGAAAATCCACTGGTACAACAGCAAAACCAACCCAAGGTGCAGCGCCCTCTGGCGTGTCACATGGTGCTGTCGACATTGATTTTTCAGCACCGAACAAGCTCCAGAGCACGTGCAGCGCAACATGCTGATTTCTGCCTGTTCACGAACTTCGCGGCATCTCAATGAGTTGATATAACTGCAGGATTTCACGGAGTGAAACTCCACGAGTTCTGCCCAACCCTAGTCTTTATTTATCACACAGCGCCATGAAGCATATCATTGTCTCTATAAGATCTTAATGAATGCGTTTTGAAATCACCAGCAAAAAATATAGTGCCTAAAAGCATGCAACTGTACATCACAGTCTCTTCAACCCGACATTGCTGCAGAATGATTCACTCTGGATGGAACATGGGCGAGAGAGACAGAGTGAGAGGCAGAGATGCCCTCTGTCCGTGCCCGAGTGCTCTAGCGCCAGTATCACGGTAAGATGTTTGACAGTTCTGGGGAAGGAACCGTGTTTTCTTTCCCAAAAAGAAAGAAATAAATAATTGATGATGTAGAGTCTTTTTCAGGGCTTCCAGAGGTTTACGCTGGGAAGACACCGTGGATTATTCACCACAAGAGTCACCATCGCCTGCTTGCGAGTATGCGGGGATGGTGACCACAGCAGCCACTAGCATGGGTCAGTGCAAGCATGGATGCAGTCACAACCCCAAAACTGAAGCCCTGAGTAGGCAAATGGGGAGGAGCAGCTCAGAGAACATATGGCAGCTGCTGTGCCACAGGAATGGAGGAGCAGGCGCTTAGAAGCCAGGATACAAGTGCCAGATGTATAGAGAGCAGGGGTATGGAGACAGGCACCACGTGCACGGAGGACGATGGCCAAGGAGGCGGGTGCCACATGGGCGGGAGAGCCGGGCATTAGAAACCAGGGGAAAGCTCAAGAACCAGACCACAAGCAGGCTGGAACACCAAAGACCAACAGCCCACCAGGCACCGCTGCAAACAGCTGGAGCACCGTTGGAGACTCACCCACAACAACAGCGACAAACAGACCTATAGATCAATACCACCAGCACCTCAGAGAGTGAACAGATCAACAACAGCGCCAACAACTCAAAGGAAATCTTCTCCATAGTGAAGGGGTTAGTGAAGGGGTTCACCTTCCCCAATTGAGAACGACACAAACCATGGCCCAGTCTGAGAAGCTCCTTACTTCCACAACAAGATAAGCACAATGTAAGACAACTTTGCACCTCAACTGGACTCCTTCAGTCTAGCAAGAGAACACACCAGACACTACCCTGACTTGTCGGCTCACCATCACTCCCAAGGAAACCACTGCCACCATGCACTCCATCCACTCAGAAGTCCCACAAATCCCTTACCCGCACTTCACCGTATCTGAAAGATTTAAGCAAATCTGTGTCACTATCACCCTGATCCTCGATTACTCCCTCACAACAACTACCTTCCCAGACACCTGGAAACACACCACTATCCGGCCACTACCGAACAATCCTACAGCGGATCCAACCACGCCAGAAAACTACAGACTCATCTCCCAGCTGCTCTACACAGCGAGCGTCCTAGGGAAACTGATCAACAAGAGACAAGCCGACCACCTCAACGACAACCTCGTCCTGACCCATCCGAATCAGGATTTGAACCTACCCACAGCACCGAGACTGCCCTCATCGCCGCCACAGTCATCGGTCTCATCATGGACCAAAGACCCACATGCCAGTCTTTATGGGAAGCGAGAAGCAACCGGCTGCACATCTTTGAGCATCTGTAGTGTCCAGCTATCAAGTTGCACATCTGTATCCCACGAGGAAGAGGAGAAGCACCCAGTCACTGAGGTGGGTTCAGCTGTGCTCATCACACAATTCCTTTAGCATTTAGTTCACCTAGCATCGAGGAGAAAAAAAGAGAGAGCCTGCTAGGAATGACACGAGCTGCACTCAAAGACCAGTCATTGAACGGTCTCCACTGTGAGAAAATATCCAATGGTCCAGGCCCCGCTGGCAGCGTCCAGTCTGTCTAAAAACTGCTGACTCTGCAGTTTAACTCTGTGTGTGTGTGTGTGTGTGTGTGTGTGTGTGTGTGTGTGTGTGTGTTTGTGTGTGTTTCTATGAAATAACACAAGTTTAGTATCATGTGACATATAGGGACAGTTTCACATGCCTACGTCTGCATAACATTCTACACTTCCCCTATGCATCACATATGCTATGTATATAACACTGCCCTACATAGATAATAGGCTCCCAGTAGCAGCTGGCATGGCTCGCGGGTGGAGGGTGGGTGGGAGGTCGCCCAAGGTCATAATACATAAAAAAAAAAAATGTAAACCTACCTTTCCGCCTGGTCCCGAGTCTTCACTGCTCCTGCGCTCCTGCTTCCAACTGGAACAGGAAGCATGCAGCCAGGGTCCTGCTCCTAAGCCAATCACAACCCTGTATGCAGCATTGTGATTGGTTTGGAGCGCAGTGACACAGCGCTGCAACCAGGGGCTAGAGGGGTTGGCATGTTCTCCATGAGAAGGGCAGAGTGGGCATGACTGGTTTGGGCGGCCCAAGAGGGCCGACCAAACAGTCTTTGTGCACTCAGGGGTGGGAAAACCATTCCTCCCCTGCTGAGAGAGCAGCCCAGCCCAGCCCACCTACCCACCCGCAAAGCAAACATAAAATGGTAATAACAAAAGTTATTACCACTTTATTCTTTGAGTTCTCGCACTGCGAGAAAGCAGTGGGGCGACACTACTCCGCCCTAGCGGAGGAGCCGCCCCTGCAGGCTCCTTGTGCTTAAAGACACCTATGTATCACCAACTCCATATATATACACATGTTCCTTACAGATCGCACACACCATATGTGTTACTTGCTCACATAAACACGTTCCTGCATATAGGTGCCCTGGACATATCACACGCACTATACGTACTGCAAGGCCCCACTGTGCCTGCCCAGAGGATCTTTGTATACTGGCACAGTCCTGCGAGCACTGGACCGCTATAGTGTGTAACCTCTTGCGATGAAACACTGTAAAGCTTAGTTTGCGCCCCCCCCTTCCTTCCTTTTCCCTATCGAAAACTATGTCTACTGTCTCACTTTACCAGGCCTTCCATCTTAACCCCCACTCAAGAGCTTTTGCAACGCAATTTTAATCATATACGAATGTTGCCATTATTGGTTTTATGTAGAATGCATTTTGCTGGTCTAATGCTCACCGTTTTTTTGGTTAATTTGAAAGATTTTAATTAATCATAAAATAAAGTACTCATTCATTTATTCATTCATTTACTGCAAGGCCCACATATGTCACTGTCCACGCTACACTTTTCACCGTGCCACCCACCACCCACTAACCCCCTTCACTGTGCCTTCCTCAGAGCACCCCGCCCCCATTTCCTGGCAGCGCCTTGCTGCACACAAGTTCTTTTCCCCCTCTGCTAATCTCTGCAGCGCCTGCTGGACATGTCTTCGGATCAGCTTTCTGATTAAGTGAAAATTCCTAAGTGTGAAGTAATCCTCCGTTAACGGTCGGCTGCCCTCTGTCCAATTAGATTCAAGCTCTCAGACGTGGCCTTTGTAATGCCCCAACAACACACAGACCAGCGAGGCTCCGTCTGCTGGAAGGTGGAACGTTAAACGGCGCTCTTTTCCTCAACCCATCAATGCTACTTTGGGTGGAAATCAGGCGATTTGTTTCAGGTAATATATGGCATGAAAAACCGAAATTGTGCATTGTTCACGGCAGTTCATGAACTGTCTTGAAGCAGTCGGGAGCCCTCGTGTGTGAAGTCTGGACTGTCCTCAGAGGCCTCAGACTGTCCTCAGAGGCCTGCATAATTCCTACATAATTCACGGCAGGGCAGCAGCTGGAGTGCCTGCAGGTGTTCGACTAAAGTCTGGGAGCTTTACTCAAAATAGGAAGCGACTTTGGATTGGAAGCCGGAATGAAATCTACACGAGGGTCAGACCCGGTCTGAAGGGCTCCTGGGAAGACGCTCACCATAGAAGCTCCAGTAATGTGTGTATTTAAAGGCCTTTTAAAATCTGCAACTTTGATCGACATGGGTGTTGTGACCCCTGCCCTAGCGCCTAGATAAGCGCGGGCGCGCTGCGTGTAGGGTCGCGGCAAATAAGCACACCTTACACTTGGCTCCCGGACTCCTGTCAATGGTCCTTTTACAGCCCTTACAGTCCAGTACCCATGCTCATAGCGAGTCCGAAACTTGCCGCCAGGCCTCCGGTCTCTCAGGATTACAGTGTCCTCTCCATGGAGCTGGCGAGACACGGCCCTCCTTGTCTGACTGGCTGTTAGGTTCTGCTTCTCCCTCCTCCCGAGGGCACCTTCCTCATCGAACGGAGGGGGTGTCCACCCTGGGGCGGTGGGGAGGTCGTCGCGGCGGGTCCCATTGAACATTAATGCCCAAGGTACCTGATGTATAGGCTAGGGCGGCCCACTGACCTGGCTCTTGCTCCTGGGTGAGGACTCCCCCCAGGCCGACTGGGCTGGCATCCACCAATATCTCTGTTCGCTTGGCCGGGTTGAAGCATACCGGGGTTGTGTGGTCAAGGAGAGCGTTCTTCACTGCTTGAAGAGCCACTTCCACATGGTATCAGTGCAAGTGAGGTTTCGGAGGGGCTCGGCGATGGTGGCCAGGTCCGGAACGAAGCAGCCACAATGTGTCGCCATCCCATGGAAACTGCGCACTTTCACTATTGATAGTGGCGCCGGCGCATTCTTGATGGCCAGGGACTTCCGAGGGTCAACCTGGATTCCTTCCAGTGTGAAAGTGTATCCGAAGAATTCTATCCGTTGCTGGAATAGCAGGCACTTTTCTCTGTGCAGAGTGACCCCATGGTCTTGGAATCTTTGAAGCGTGGCCCTCAGGTGCTTGTAGTGTTCTTCGGCGGTCTGTAAGTGGATGAGGATGTCATCAGTAACATTTAACACGCCGGGCAGTCCGACCAGGATCTCTTGGACTGTATTTTGGAAAATGTTGGCGGCTGATGATATGCCAACAGTGAGTCCTAGATGGGTACTGAACGTGGTGATATACCTGCTTTCTTTGGCAAGCACCAGTTGATGACAACCGGCGTTCAGGTCCAGTTTTGAAAACTACCTGGACCCATTTAAGTCAGCGACGATATCATCCATCGTCGGTGTTATGTGGCGTTCGTGCCGAATGGCCTTGTTAGGGAGGCGCATGTCTATGCAGAGTCTTCATTTTCCTGGTTGGAGGGTTTTTTGGCGATTACTATGGGGGACACCCATGGTGTGGGCCAGAGAATTTCTCTATGACCCCCAGGTCCTCTAGTTTTTGCAGCTCTTCTTCCACTATGGGTCGGAGGTGGAAAGGGAGCCTTCCTGTGCCTCAATGCCATTGGCTTGACAGTCTGGTCTATGTGCAGCTTGATTGGAGCTTTCCGTATACTCCCTAGCCCTTTGAAGAGGTCTTCAAATTGGTCGAGCAGGTCTTTCGTCTGGACGGCCTGCACGCTCCTTGCCAACGTTACAAGGTCTAAGTCTTCTGCTGCATGGCTGCTCAATAGTGTGTCGGCCTCTTGGTTGAAGACGTGAACGTCAATTGTGATTTGGGCGTCTCCAGATCAGCTGGGTACCATCATCTTGCCTCGGAGCGGTAAGGGTATGTCACTCCCATATGTGAAGATCTTCGTCTTTAAAGGCCAGAGTTCCGGTTTGGGCCTTAGTTTGTTATACTGCTGGATCCCCATGACGGTGACTGATGTGCTCGTGTCGATGACTGCATTGACTTCCGACCCCGCAATTAACACTGTGCACCTGGGCTGACTGGGCCCGCCGAGTAGTGAAGCGGCCATGAGTGCGCACCACGCATCCTGCACGACTCACCGGTGCTTGTGTGGGCGACTTCTGTCCTGGCGAGTGGCTGCTGGGTGTTGCCTTTGTGCTGGGCTGAGAGGCCTGACTGCCTTGTGGTGTCAGACGCACAGGCACCCCTACCGTATCCCAGCACGCCCTTCCCTTACCCAATCACACCGCACAGCCACTGCTACCGTATCCCAGCACACCCTTCCCTTACCCCATCATACATCACAGCCACCCATATCATATCCCAGCATGTCCTTCCTTTACCTCATCACACAGCAAAGCCACCCCTACCAAATCCCATCATGCTCTTCCCTTACCCACCCCTACCGTATCCCAGCATGCCCTTCCCATACCCCATCACACCTCACATCCACCCCTATTATATCCCATCATGCCCTTCCCTTACCCTCATCACGCCCTATTTTTTTCAAACCGTCCGGAGCTTTGGGTTCCACTCCACAGGTTAATGAGAAAGGTAATCGAGCGGGTCATCTGTGATACGCAAGGCAATATACGACATATTGTTCTGCGTTGGCGATAAGGTGACAATGAACCATTATATTTTAATGTCACCATAAAATGTACAAAAACAAAAAGTTGTACCACATAGCTCCTGTGGAATCAGTTTAAAAATCCTTTGCACCATTGATGGATGAATGAAGCTGAAGAAACAATACAGGTCCCTCATGAGCTGCAAAGGAGCACTGCTCTAAAGCCGTGCGGCCCGAACTAATAGTGTGTTACCAGTAGGCTGAAGGCCCTGTGAGATGCCCAAAAGGCCGAAACACATTGGTTTAGCTTATGCTCCGGTTCACAAAGCAGGGCCTAACTGGTCTAGGCTTTCAGTGTTGAGACGGGGCCAACCAAAACTGGTTTGCATATGGTTGTATCCAGCCTATAATGGCACAGTGAGTGAAAAAATGGTGGAATCAAATAGTGCACAAAGTTATTGCCACTGATTAAGAGTGATTCAAGCATTTCCAACCATTGTTTTCTTCAGACTCTTCAACATTACTGCCAACTCACTCATCAATAATCAGCTCTAAGTAAAAGTACAGACATCGCTTCACCACTTCAAATGGGTCTCCGGGCACTGGTGTTAAGATGCTCAATAAACCACAAGAAAACTAATTCTAAACCAGACAAGAAGGCAACGCGTCTAATCTCAGGATCAGATTGATAAAGCCAATAGGTATCTGCAGAATGACTAAAGGCTTTTTTTTTTTTTAAAGTCTTTAACCTGGGGTTAAAAAAATTATGTTTAAACAGTAAAAATAAGCAAATACCAAATCCATAGCCCACTTTCACCACTGTCAAGAAGAACCCCATAACCAGGAAGCGCCCCCAGACTCTCACAGCACATCACAACCGTATTAATGGTACCAAAGTGCATAGCACCCTCAACAAGAAACGACGACTGCCAGGCCAAAGGAAAGTCCCAGCTTCGCCATTCGTAACACTGTGTGACTCTGAGCATCCCTGTGCACCCTTTACCAGCATGTAAGGCAGGGGTGCCTTGAAGCTGCTTGTGGGTTTACTGGGCACTTACCACATTTACTCCATCAGTCAGACGCCGGCTAATTGTGTATGGGTGGGGGTGGGTGGGAAGGTTTGCAGCAGGGGGCCCGCGCTCAGGGTCCAACCGGCGCCCTTCCCTTATGGTGCAAACAGTTCTCCCCCGTCGCATCTGTTGACGCTATATCGGCTTTGACTCATTATCTGCACATATGGTCCAAAATCTGTACTCTGGGTAAAAAAAAAAAAAAGAAAAGAAATGGGCACCATTCATGGACAGACACTGTTTCTCCCTCCCTTGAGCCAGAAATTAGAAATCCTATTTTTTTCAGTAAAGACGCCGAGCTGGGACTAGCGCCATACACTAAGGACTGCCAAACTGATACCAAAATATTGTAATTGTGGAACTACCGCAGAGATGAAAACACCTTCAGAGAAAAGAGTTTCAAAGACTGAAAAGGCGCCTGCGGCCAGGCCTGTTTGACAAGAACATTCTCGAAGACTTAGGGGGAGAAAGGGAGAAAGTGGGAAGGAAAAGGGAAATGCGAAAAGTAAGGCGAGAATAAGGAGTGCGAATGAATGGTGAGAGAAGAAGAATAAACAGAGAATGGGGGAAGAGAGAGAGGAGAGTAACGGAGCGAGCTCAAAAGCTGAAGAAAAAAAAAAAAAAAGAGGCGGGAAAAAGGCCAGAGGAGGCCAGACGATGGCTCGCCATCTGTTGCTTTCATATTACAGTGAAGCAGAACGGGCTATCATGTACTCCACAGACCCTGGCGTATATATACATTATTTAAAGAAGCATTGGCAAAGCCAATAGGTCTTGCCTATGCAGGAGCTATTGGCTTTGCCAATATGTTTTAGCCCTGTTGTACACCGGCGTGGCTACTCTTCGGCACGGCTAAGAGTGAGTGGTATAAAGGAGAGAGGAGTGGATTAGAGTGGTGACGTAGCATGCAGTGGCTTAGAGTGCAGTGGTGCAGAGTAGATTGTCATGGAGTGCAGGGGTGTGGAACAGGGTAGACTGGCACACAGAGTGGCACAGAGTAGAGTGGCACAGAGTAGAGTACAATGGTGCAGAGTAGAATAGAGTGGATAGAATGCAGTGACAGAGTACAATGGCGCAGAGGGCAGTGGCATAAAGTGTTGCAGAGTACAGTATAGTAGCGTAGAGTGGCTTAGAGTACAGTGGCAAAGAGAGCATTGGTTTTGAAGTACAGTGGCATAAAGAGCGATGGCGCAGAGTACAGTGAAGTGGCACTGAGCGTAATGGTGCCGACTGCAAGTGCGTAGAGTAGATTGTTTCAGAGTAGAGTGGAGTGGTGCACACTAGAGTAAAGTGGGGTAGAGTAGATTAGAGTGGTGTAGAATGGGCTGCTATGGAGTGCACAGACATAGAGTGGAGCAGTACAGAGTAGAGTGCAGTGGTTTACAGTGCAGTGGCTTAGAATGTAGTGCTGCAAACAAAAGTGGCATAGAGTGGAGTGGCATAGAGTGGAGTGGCGTAGAGTGGAGTGGAGTGGCGAAGGGTGCAGCAGTGGCGCAGTGTGGAGTGGTGCGCAGTAGAGTCTCGTGGAGTAGAGTGATCTGGCAGAGTAGAGTGCTGTAGAATAGAGAGGAATAGAGTGAACTAGCGTAGAGTGGAGTGGGGCAGAGAAGAGCGCAGTGATTGAGTTTGGCGTACAGTGGCGCAGTGTGGAGTGGTGCGCAGTAGAGTGGAGTGCGTAGAGTGGAATATGCATGCTGTGGTAGTACACTGACATTACAGACAACATATCTTCAATTGAAATGACAATTCCATTTACACACACAAACAGTTTTACTGATAAAGGTATACAGAGCACAAAAAATAGCGTGGAAATATCATCCTCTAGTGTATTGATTTGTTTGGATCGTATTAAAATATTTGTGTCCACCACACTCCAGAGTTACAAAAAAATTGCTTAATTTGCGCATTTCTAGTTCTGATATATTCTGAAATATCTTCATGTGTATTTACAGACAAGTACGCTTTGTGGTGTGCTAGAAAAAAACATAACATTGTACAGCCTTCCTCAAGTATTTCCCCAGTAGCCAGCATGATTGTCACATAAATTCTCTCACTTGGAAGTCAGAGAAAGAAAAGTAAACACCAAGCTCCCTGGAAGACAGAGCCTGACATTTGTCTTCTGACTCTGAACACACAGCAAATGTGACAAGATAAAAACAAGATTTAAAGGCCTGTTTACATAAATCAGTATAGGTGGGAGAATACAGCAAATAGAATTTAGGCAAGGGAGGGACACACTCGAGCTGGACAGCCTAAAACAAATAGAGCCAGCAAATAGAAAGCCAGAAAATGTGAGTTACAAACCACAAAGCCAATTGTATGTAATGCATTCATAGGGAAGCTTTCCGAATGTCCCCAAGATGCCTTTAGCAAACCAAACAGCTGCACTGTCTGGTAAGCTTCAATTAAAAAACACTGGTTCTTAAAGACTAAATAAGAGGTTTGTGAAGCCTTTTTAAGTTCCAGAGTTGAGGGGCCTCCTCTTCAGACAGAAGATTCCTTCTAATAAACAACAAAAGTCCAATGCGGATGAATTAAAAATCAATTATAATTCATCCTAGTGGTCATGCTGTAATAGACATTGTATCATAAATACACCGCAATTGACGAGGTGCTAATAGTAATAGGTGCATAGTGAAGGCACAGTGCTTGTGAGATAGTAAACTGAAACATAACGGGGAAAAAATAGCTCTGGTACACTTGAAATGTAAGATGACGCCTATATTTTTTTTGAAATGTATATCAGGTAAATTTGCAACACAGAATTTCACCCAATTGTTTAGGGTTCAAAAATGGCAGTCCAAAATATAGTCAGTGTTTCAACCCCTTAATATTGAATAACTCCAATGGGTCTTCATCAGGATGGTGCCACATGTACACATTAAGGTGCAAAAATGTGCTTGAAAATAAGAATTCATCAAAGAATGTGGACAGTAGATGGCCTAAAAATAAGCTTATTCGACATTAGCTTACCAGAATGAAAAAGATGGAAAATGAAGTCTGTCCATCCGGTCCAGGAGAATTATTCCAAATTTCTAGAGGATTGGAAGGGCCCTAGTATTAAGGTGGGTACAATTAACAAACACGCTGTGCCAAAAGCATATATCATTGGAGCGTGTCTGAAACTAAAAGGCTTTCCTCTAACGTATGGAATAAAGCCTATGGATTGAAACCTCCCTGTGGTGTTTAGAGCATGAAACTTTTTGTTATTAATACCACTCTCTAACTTAACAAGGATGAATGTACTTCTGAGTGTTTCCGAAAGCTTTCTCATTCAAGGCTGCATGGAAGAGCGGAAACAACAGGCAGGCCTTCTCCATGTGTGCCCCCAGGACCTGGAACAGCAGCTCCATCAGAACTGCCCAACCCTAAAGAATTCAGAAAGGAGCTGAACCTCCCCTTCTTCAGACATCATCCTCACAGGATGGGGTTCACCCCTCACAAACACCTTGCTTCATTGTAACCCACCCTGAATCACAACTCAGGGCTCCGCCTCTCGTCCGGCGCCTCCATGCTGTGTGAGGTTGATGTGCCTAGTCCGAGCATGTGCAGACACCCTGGCCTTTTATTTGTAGTCCGCTTTTTGTTTCTCTGCCACCTCACATACACGTCTCTCCGATTTCAGTCCTTACTCTTTGTGAGAGCCTGGTGTGAGGACACACGTTTTAACATTGGACACGTCCTCCGCGTTCAAGCGGCCCTATTGTGATGTGTTTGTAGAGTGTCAGTAGTCCAGCACTAGTGTCAGGAGGGTGCACCGGGAAACTGTCGGGGAAACCGGAAGTGGATGGCCTAACACCCCCTGTGGCCGGGCGGCACCTTAATAACACCCCCTCTCAGCTACAACAGAGATCTCAGAACCCTTCGGACAGGTACATCACCTGGTCACAAACCATTCATGAGATAAGGAGACAGGAAGTGTAGGGGAGTGGAAGAAAGAGGTAAAGAGACAGGAAGTGTAGGGTGGTGGAAGAAAGAGGTAAAGAGACAGGAAGTGTAGGGTGGTGGAAGAAAGAGGTAAAGAGACAGGAAGTGTAGGGGGGTGGAAGAAAGAGGTAAAGAGACAGGAAGTGTAGGGTGGTGGAAGAAAGAGGTAGAGACAGGAAGTGTAGGGGGGTGGAAGAAAGAGGTATGATGTTGAATCAAGAGCTGCTACCCTGGTGTTCATGAGATAAGGAGACTGGAAGTGTTGGGTGGGGGAAGTCCGAGGCATGATGTGGGGCAACACCAGGTAGTCCACCGGCTCCCAAGGAAAACCAGGGACCCTACACTTGAGTTTAATAATATTATTGGCAAATAGAGCATTCACCCTGCGCCCCCTCCCACCCCACCCCACCAGCAAGAAGGACACGGCCGAACTTATCCCGGACCCCCCCCCCCCCCCCCCCCCCACCACCAATCCTGTGAAGATATACCAAAGGTTGGCGATATGCTTGGGAGCTGGGGCGGGTACGAGTGGTGACACGTCATCCACCTATGGCCCGTGCCACCATCTTCAAGGCGGTGTGGGCACAGCTAGATATCCACGGGGTTCATGCAGCTACTTCTGTATTCTGGCTACAGCAGAGTAGGTTGAAAGGCGGAGCAGTCACGGACCTCGCGGTGTTCGGCATCTCATCCAACATTTCACACTACAGCTCTGCGTGGGGAGGGGGTGGGGGCGGAGAGGATAATGCGCGCCCACCACTTCTAGCCTGGAGAGCCCCTGATGGGCGAAGCCATGCACCATCTGTCTGGTAAACATCTCCGGGGCCAATTATCCGGAGGATGCTGTGGGGTCGCGCGAGGACGGAAGCCGCGGGAAGTTTGAAGCGACGGACAATAAAAGCCTCATCACAAGTCCGCTTCAGCAAGTTAAAGGTCGCAGTGAAACGGGGGTGCAAATCGGTAACCCCCCCCCACACACACACTTCTCTCCAGCCCCACGAACGGATTGTCCTCGTGGGGGCGACAGCAAGCAACGACCCGAGGTAGCGCACGCCCAAGGAAATCGATGCATTCAGAGAAGGTTCATAAAGCGCTGCGCGTATCTTTCTGATACTTCTCAGCGCTGAAAGTCTAGTCCGAGCAACTGTGAGGGACTTTAGAGTCCGAGGGGATACCTGGTCAGATGTTCAAGGGTCACGACCCCCGTGCAGGTGGGAGCGGAAAGAGTACAGGAGACCCAGAAAAACTCACGCTCTAGGAACAGCTTTGGCCTCACGGTCTAAGCACTCGCCCTGCACGAATGGACGCCACAACCCCGTCAACCTCCAATCCCCTCCTCACCACTTCGACTTTTTGTACTGGTTGAAAATCACTTTACTCCTAACCCTGTTCTCAAGCAAGCGGGAAGTCACATACAATGCGCCCCGCTGGAAGAGAGTGCGCACCGCTGGAAGAGTGTGCCCCACTGGAAGAGAGCGCAGGCAGGTGGAAGAGAGTGCGCACTGCTGGAAGAGAGTGCGATGAGGTGGAAGAGAGTGTGCCCCACTGAAAGAGAGCGCAGGCAGGTGGAAGAGAGTGCGCACTGCTGGAAGAGAGTGCGATGAGGTGGAAGAGAGGGCGCCCCGGTGGAAGAGAGGGCGCCCCGGTGGAAGAGTGGGCACAGCTGGAAGAGAGCGCAGGCAGGTGGAAGAGAGTGCGCACTGCTGGAAGAGTGGGACGAGGTGGAAGAGAGGGCGCCCTCTCTTCCACCTGGAAGAGTGTGCACAGCTGGAAGATAATGTGCCCAAATGGGAGAGAGTGTGCCCTGCTGGAAGAGTGTGCACTGCTGGACGAGAGAGCGCACGCAGCTTAGAAAAGAGTGCGCACTGCTGGAATAGTTTTTGCCCCGGTGAAAGAGAGAGCTCTGCTGGAAGAGAGTAAGCACTGCTGGAAAAGGGTGCGCCCTGCTATGAGAGTATGCGCCCTGCAGGAAGAGAGTGCATACCGCCAGAAACGCGCAGTGCTGCAAGAGAGCACGACTGCTAGAAGAGAGCACGACTGCTAGAAGAGAGCACACTGCTAGAAGAGAGCACGACTGCTAGAAGAGAGCACGACTGCTAGAAGAGAGCACCACTGCTAGAAGAGAGCACGACTGCTAGAAGAGAGCACGACTGCTAGAAGAGAGCACGACTGCTAGAAGAGAGCACGACTGCTAGAAGAGAAGAGAGCACGACTGCTAGAAGAGAGCACGACTGCTAGAAGAGAGCACGACTGCTAGAAGAGAGCACACCTGCTAGAAGAGAGCACGACTGCTAGAAGAGAGCACACTGCTAGAAGAGAGCACGACTGCTAGAAGAGAGCACGACTGCTAGAAGAGAGCACGACTGCTAGAAGAGAGCACGACTGCTAGAAGAGAATGCGCTCAGATAAAACAGAAAAGAGAGGTGCAGCAATAGAGCACACACTGCTTAGAAGAGAGAAAGTACTGCTAGCAAAGAAGTGTGCTCAGTACAAGGACATTGAACAAGAATTCAGACTGTTTTCTGACACACAAGTGAACACGGAAGGGTGCATACCCTTGCTTCACTGTGGGCGATGCTCAAGGTGATTAACAGCACTGCGTGTGGCCTTAATGCGAGCAAAGAAGAACAAAGAAAATATTGACGAAAATGGGGTCCCGCCTGGGTGTCACGATTGGGGGACTGGAAAAAAGATACATTGATTGGTGCATATTGGCAGAGAGAAAAATCCAAAAAGGGGAGGGGCTGCATGAAAAAATGGGCCAAAATATGGGAGTAATGGAATGACTTCCGAAGTGGACTATGTACCCTTAATACTCACACTGAAACCGACATTTTCCGTTTGAAGCACGCTACTGTTAATATGGTTTGACACCCTGCAGAGGAGGATGCGGTAAAGAGAAAAGAGGGGGGGGATTGGGTGAATTAATTTCTGTATTTTCACGGCTGTGACACAGTGCTACAGTGTTCGTATTATGGTTCACCTTACTTGCAATAAAAAGATTTAGCAAAATAAAAAAACGGGAAGTAAGAACGGGACCACCTTTAGCGCTGGTGGCGCCCTGTGCGACAATGTTTGTTGGCGCCCCCCCCAATGACCACCTCCACCACGGATTCTCTCACTAGCACCCTTTAACAGTGAGAAAGTCTCCATAACCACACTCACTCAGATGCATTGAATTAGGTATATAGCGCCACTCATACCAGTGTAGGGTGTCCGAGCACTTTGCATCACACACACATCACACAGAGACAATCAATCATACGTGTGTAAATCCGTGTATAGGAAATGTTACAAAAGCCAAAGGACTAAAAGTGTAGGAGTCACATGTCATCCATACTGGTAGGCAGTATAGTTTAAGAGTGCTTGGTGTGGAGAAGCACAAACTCAGAGTCGAAAAAGAAACAGCATAGTTGGGAGTTTTCTTTAATAAGAAGAATCTATTTCTAGCCAAATTAACCCTTTATGTAACATTAATCAATGTTCTAATGTATACTTTGTAGTGTGTATGCAGTTCTATGATGAAAGTTAATAGCTCACTGTTGAAAATTAGGATTTTAAGTTATAAATTGCAAGTAACAAAAATATGTCTCTTTTAAAAGCAGTAACCTGCTGACCTGTTTACATCATACGCACTCTGTAATCTACTTGGTACACATTCTTTGCAGCAGACATATTAACCCTCTACACTAACTTCACATAAGTCAAAACCTCAACTATACAAAACACTGATCTCTCTCCAGGAAGATAATTAATCACACAAGTTATCTTCACATTTTTGTGAGGCCTGGACATTGCAGGAGGAAAGAAACACTGCAGCAGGTGCTTGAAAAACATACTAAACTTGCAAACCCAGCGCCCCCAGGAAGCCAGGACCCGGTGCGGTGGCACCGATCGCACCACCCTAGAGCCGGCCCAGAGTAAGAGCCATCCGCCTCATGATGATGCAACATCGTTATGTGTTGGACTTAATAACTGCTGCCGAGGGATGGGTGTGTTCCAAGATTGGTGCTTCCTGCTGCAAATGTATCCCTGGCAATGACCTTAGCAACGGGACTTTGACTCTTGCCATCCAAGCATTGCACCATTTACAAAGAGACAAGTGCGAGGATGGAGCTGTCCTGATTCAGGAGTGGATTACAAACTGGTTCTCTTGGCTCCCTCAGTGGTTGACAGGTCTGTGCACGTCATTGTAGCCCATTTTGATATTTCTATTGTTTTGGTGTAGTTTCCTGCAAGTGTGGGTTTCCTGCTGTAAAAAAAAGTAATCCTCGAATTGGGTAGAATGCAAATAACTAGGAAAGTAGTTAAAGTCAAAACTGGAGAACAACAAGCCCCCAATAATGTGACTGTCATGACGTGTGAGCTAGATAATGTATCTGAAAATACAGCTAGAGGGGGGGAAATTAAAATTGATAAAATCAATGCCAATGCTTAACATGATACACATAAAAACAAGAGTGTGTCCTGCCAACAGCAAGCAAGACAAAGCTATTTGAGAAAATAGTGCTCAGAGGCTTTAAATAAAGCCTACTGAGTAATAACATACGCAACAGGGGGTGTCGCCATGGGGGGTTACAAAATGAGACACGGCGGTACTAAGGAGGGACTACTAAGCCTACTGACCAATGAACAGCCACAGTTTACCCGAATACAGCATGCCTCGCAGAGCAGTGCATGCGCTGCCAAGGCTCGACCTAAAAACGGATTGTCAGAAGTACTTTATGATACCCCAAAAAATGTATAAAACCCTGCTCAGATTGATTGTACTTTGAAACAGTCCTCAGACCTGCTTCTGTAACTGCGCCCTTGGCTGAAGTGTTTAATTAAACCAACTTTTATTGTTTTGCCAAAAACCTTGTCTTTTATTTTACAAGGTAAAATCAAATTCAAGCAACATTACGCTGCCTTGACACAAAGAAGCGCGTAGTACTCCTGTGCATTACTTCAGGATAATTTCAAATGCAAAGTCATTCCACGCACAACACTTTGTGCCGGACTTGTGCCACTTTTGAGAGGCAAGCCTGGTGCAAAGTGTTAGTACGCCCGGCCTCAGTGTTGAAAAGGAGTACTAATGCGATGGAAGAAAGGGCACACGAATGCAAGAGAGGGCTCACTGCTCGCAGACAAGGTATGCCGTGGAAGAGTCTAACCATGCACAAAGAAGGCAATGACTGGTAAGCGAGCGCTCAAACATGGAAGGGAGAACACTTTTTTGTGAGGTTTTAGAGAACACCAAGGCCCAAGGGCACTGAGGGTTTTACAACAGAGCAACGAACGGAGCGCTGACATTTTTCAGCCACTCACCCCCAGTCACAGATCTGGGTTTAATCCATCGTACTGTTGCTCACTTCGCCACCCGAGTTCAGACCCAGCCATATGCAAATCAGTCTTGACCCTGTCCTTCATGGGACAGTCCAGCCCGAAATACCAGGCCAGGCCCTCCCTGGATCAGAAACAAGCTTCCTGGATTCAACCCAGATCGAATAGTGACTGGGGGTGAGTGTATGAAAAATGTCAGCGCTGCGTCCCATCATCTTACTGTGTCGGCTGCACAACAGAAGCAGACAACTTAACACCTTTTTTCTTTCTAGACACAGAGGGATTAAGTGATTTACGCAAAAGCACAGGATTTTGAGCCAATGCCAGGATTTGGTCATGTTCTATTTAACTTAGTCAATGTGTTTTTAAGCCATGTTGTTAAGATGGTTGAAAGTAAAAAAAAAAAAAGAAAAAAAAGAAGAAAAAAAAGGCTATCAGGCTTCCAGCGCTGTCATTGCATTTTTTTCTTTTTTTTCTTTCAGGCATGCTGCACAGAAGTTGTACCGCTGCACAGCATGGCTAAAAAAAAGCCAACAAACCTTGCATTGCATTATAATACATATATATATATTTAAAAACCGAACAAGGAAGTCATGTCAACCGAAGTTTACATACTTCCACAGCTCCCTTGAACGGGCTGCACACATAGCTGTGTAGATCGCTTTACTGGAGAGGAGGGTTACGTTTAACAGACGTATTTACGCCTATTGATTTCCAGCGCATTTTGACTCTTAATGGCCTCCCTTGAGTATGGGCGGAAGCTTCTTTTTCTCAAAATAAAATAAAATAAATGCAAAAGCACCTACAAAAAAATATGAGTGCTAGCTGAGCTGTTTTCCCTCAGTGGACGCTCTAACCATGACACACTTCTTCGCTGTCAAAGATTTGCTCACTTAAAGCACTTTAGTTGCAAACGGTTTATATAAAAATCCATCTACACATATTTCAAATTTCAAAACTTCTGGGGCCGTATCAAGTAAACAGTTTAGCACCGGCAGTATTATCAATTATCAGCAGTACTACATGAAAAGATTTTTTGAGGTAGGGTAATAGCCTAGGGCCACCCGGAGCCCGTCATCAGTGTGACTGTGTACAAATAAATTGATTAAACACTTAGTTAAGATCAGATTGTAAAAGAAATATGGCACCCTGAAAAAAGTGTTACTAAATCCTAGCACAAGCATGGAGAGGGACTGATAAAGCAATTAATTAGTACATGGTTCATGCGCTATGGAAGTGACTAACAGATGAAGAGAAAGTGAAACCAGCATGCTCTGAGCAATGAGAAGCAAGGAAAGGAGACTGATGATGAAGTCAACCAATGGCAAGTAATGGGCGTGCTCTAAGCCCCCATTAATTTAACAAAAGTATTGTATGCGCTGACTCAAGTGAGACATCAAATGCAGGTACATCATAGGCAGTGAAGTAAGCTTCACACACCAGCTGGTTTGGGCCAGGCATAGCAAGATAGACTGACACACGGAATATGTACAGCACAGACAGCAGAGCAGGCTTCACCAACACACACGAGACTCGTACAGCCAAGGCATAGCAAGCCTCACCAACACACAGAGAGTAGGTACAGCATAGGCAGAGGAGCAAGCTTCCCTCGTACATTCACGAAGAACAGGACACACACCAACAGAACACGTACAGCACAGACCGCAGCAAATGAGGCTTTGCTCACATAGGGTCACGCAAGCATAACAGGTAGAATACAGACATCAGGAGAGCAAAATTCCCTCTCACGCACAAGTACACAAACAAAACAGGTACAAAACAGAGCTCAGCAACTTTCACAAACACAGAATAGACGCAGCAAAGGGATGCAGGGCAGGGTTCACCAGCACACACAGAATAAGTACAGCATAGGCAGTTGAACAAGCTTCCGTCACTTAAACGCATACCAGTAGAACAGAACACACATGGCACAGAGAGCAGAAGAGAAACTTTCACAAACACAATAGGTACAGCACAGGCGGTAGGCTACACTTACATACACAAAATAGGGACTGCACAGGCGGCCGAGCAAGCTTCTCAGACACACACAGGACTGATACAGCCAAGGCACAGCAAGCCTCAACAACACACACTGGATAGGTGCAGCATAGGCAGTGGAGAAAGCTTCCCTCACACAAATGCATGGCACTAGAACACAACACACATGGCACAGAGAGCAGCAGAGCAACTTCACTGGCCAACACACAATAGGTCCAGAACAGGCGGCAGAGCAAGCCTCCCTCACACATACAAGTAGAACAGGAGCCACACAACAGAAGACACAAGGCACAGAGAATAGCAGAAGAGGCTTCACAAACACACATCCAAGCAGAACAGGGGACACAAACCTACACAGCACATACATGAGAGACAGCAGCAAATCAGGCTTCACTCACACAAAGAGCACAGTTACAACACAGACATGATCAGCGAAAGCTTCCCTCTGATGCACATGTTCCCACAAACAGAACAGGCACAACACAAGCATCAGCTGAACAAACCTTCCACATGACCTCCGAGCAGGTACAGCACAGGCAATATCAATGTACACTTCTCTCACACAAACACGATGCTGTTAGCAGCTCCGCAAGCTTCCCACACACACTCAGACCAGCTAAATGACAAGCAGATGAAGCTCTCCTCTCACATACAACAACAGGAATTGACCAGACAAAAGCATCACCATTGGGTGACCAGGCTTCCCGGATCCGCCGCAGTCCCGGTTTCTACCATCTTCCAATGCAAATGTTAGTAAACTTAGCACAGGAACCGGTCTTCGAGGGGGAGGCGAGTTTTATGTGTTCTCGTTTAGAACTAGTTAGCAGCTCCTAGCAGAAACCAGTGTAGAACAGAAATAAAATGACAGAGTGGGATGCAAAGAGGGGTGAGCAGACAGAAAGGAGACCCTTTGCTGAAGCCCCTTCCGCATGGCTTCATCACAACGTCTGGAAAGGAGAGAGGTTGTTTCATGATGGCACTTGTTTGCACCATTTTATTTCAAATGTAAGAGGCGCTGGTGGCACTCCGAGAGGTATGGAAAGCTGACCGGGGTAAAATGAAGGAAGATGACTGGGCAGAGGCGATCCGGAGCCCTCGGGAGGTTGCAATACGGGCGAAATGTCGCCGTATACAGCTATGTATACTTCACAGATCCCACACATCTGTAG
This sequence comes from Triturus cristatus, assembly GCF_964204655.1. Lineage (NCBI taxonomy): Eukaryota > Metazoa > Chordata > Amphibia > Caudata > Salamandridae > Triturus > Triturus cristatus. The sequence continues at coordinate 58,474,560 of NC_140583.1, forward strand.
CACTCTTACACCGGATGAAACATAGCGATACTGATGTATGTACACGGAGCGGAGGGGGCAGTGGCACCTTTTATTCACACGTTAAGAGCCTGCCCCCGTATTCAACAGTACTGGAAAGAGATAGTATGGCTACTGGCTGAGGTAGTGGGCCAGGAAGTCCCTATGGTAGCCAGGTGGCACATGTTATCTGGGACAAAAGACAGCTGGCCCAAATATGTATGACTTTGGCTTATGACGGCAGACGTTGTAGCTCAAATGAATATAGCAAGGGCGTGGGGAAGGATCCAACCATCAACGGTCACTGAGTGGAGCGGAGATCTGGGCTGGCGCTGTGCAGCAGGAAAAGCGGTGATCCAGAGTAGGGGGTGCCTGGGGAACGGGATAAGATTCGGGGCCGCTGGGTGACGTACAGAGGTCCTTCAGGTCCACATGACTGCATGCAACCAATGAGTGGGGTGCACCTATGAGGGTCAGGAACTGAAGGCGTACTGCGACGAGTGCTCATAGTAATAGAAAATGTACTGAGTGTGAACGCGATCCCTGTGCAAGAATGGAGGCCACATCTGGTTGTAGTTTAACTAATTGGAGTACCCAGATTGTTCAGTAAAAAACAGAATAAAAGAAAATATATAAGAGACAGCACAACTTTACTACCATGTCAGAGGGCACAAAGGTGAATATATATATACATATATTACCTACTGGCGGTCGCCAGTAGATAGTTATAGTTAGGACCACGTTTCCATAGGAAATCCGCAACATTCTATTTGGAATAACTTTGGCGCCGGTCGACGAATCCTCGTGAAATTTTCAAAATAGGTGGGGCGCTACGCTCCGCTCCTACCCTGAAAGTCTCGGGGGGGATTCGTCAAGCGGGGGCTGAGAAAAAAGGGGGGTCCCAAAACGCGTTTTTCCCATGCATTTTTCCATAGGACCTTTAGACACTGTGTGACGGGGTAGGGGATAGCGGTGCCATAAACACCCCTGACTGTCACTGTCCGGCACTTGATTGCGCTAAAAACCCTTCTCTCACCACGCAGGCATCTGAGGGACATTCCCGGCTGGACCACTGGGCTCCGTACAATCGCCTCGATTGGACGATAGAGGATGAGCACCATACCTTTAAGACGGAGTTTCCCTGCGTGGAAGCCCCTCCCCCGGATGACGTCTTCATCGGCGGGACTTCAAAGGAGAGTCCGAGAAGAGAAACGACGGACGGCGTTTCCCCGGAGGTCGAGAGAGAGCGAAGGAGACTGGAGGAGCGGGAGTCGGAGAGAAGGAGACTGGAGGAGCGGGAGTCGGAGAGAAGGAGAGCGGAGGAGCGTGAGACGGACTTCGGAACATCGGAGGAGCACGAGCCCGAGCGGAAGGGAGCGGAAACGACTTAGCTGGAGTGGAGGAGACGGGCTGACCTCGGAGGCCAGACGGAAGGCGGAAGAACCCACCTCGACGTGACAACTACGAGGGGAGAAACCTACAAGCCAGGAGGCCAACGTATCCGTGAGGCGCCCTGCCACGTTCCCGGGGGAGGAGCGTGGCTGGAGCAGGTACGAGGGAAAGTTGCGGGGTGGGTGGGGAAGGGAAAACGCTTCTGAATAAAGCCGCCTGTAGACAGTTCAGCCCCGATCAGATCACAGCACCTTCCCCTGAGCACTTAGGCACGCAACTATTCCCCAACACGGTGTCCCTCACTCCCGGCCCTAACGTCACCACAGTACCCAGCGTTTGTCTGACACCTGCTTTCCTTTATCTTTTGGGGCGGATACACCGGAGAGACCAGACCAGGACCACCCTTCCGAGCCACCGCCAAGAGAAAGAGGGAATACCCGGGAAGACATCCAACGAAGCAACACCTACCCCAGGCAGCTGTCCCGAAGTGGGAACGAATTACTGTGTAAACTGTTGAATAAAAACTCCCTAGAACCTCCTAAAGCCTGAGCCTGCGTATCTGTCACCTGAACCCACTACACACAGCTACAGCCCGAACGGCTGAACAGAGTTACTTGAAATTTGGCAGAGAGGTAGTCCTCAGGTCAAGGAAGTGCCTTTTGTAGGTCTGGTGTAAATCTGTTCAGTAGTTCCTGAGAAAATAGCATTTAAATCAATATATAGATCTGAGCCAGCTTACGGTGCGCTTACCGTGCGCTTACGGTAAGCTTACCGTACGCGTACGGTGACGTGTGCGAGCGCGATTCTGATTGGCTTTTAGATCTTAGCAAACATTCGAATCGGTCGAAACCAGGAAGTGTCGGCCACCATTTTCTCTCTCGCACTCTGAGGGGAGTGGAGGAAAAACAAAGTCAGAAAACAATAAAAGCGGCTTGATAGACAGCTCCCAACCACCCAGTCATTATTATGGTGTCCCCAAAGAACCCAAAAGGCAAAAAATGTAAAAAAAATTATTTTCGAAAAATCGCCGATTACGCTTACCGTACGCGTACGGTAAAAAAAAATTAAAAAAAAAACAATATCCACGTTTTCATCACCCCGTGTGCAAAAGGTGCCCGAAGATTAAAGACAATCTGTAGATAACCATTAACAACGATGTGTCTAATACGGCCTCCGTGTGCGGACGGTGCGCGAAGCTCATCGTGCGTACATGGCCCATATAGCGTAACGTGGGCATGCGGTGCACGTAGCGCACCGCGTGCCCACCATGCGTGCACGGCACTAACTGCGTAAAGTGGGCGCGCGAAGCGCACCGCGTGCTCACTGTGCGCGCACGGAACGAACTGCGTAAAGTGGGCGCGCACGCCACGAACGGCGTAAAGTAACTTAGCATTTAAAAAAACGTACAAATTCACTGAAAAAACCATAGGTTTCACACACGTTATAGTTAGGAATTAGCATTTAAAAAACCTTGCAAATTCACTGAAAAAACCATAGGTTTCACACAAGTTATAGTTAGCGGACATTTTACTGATAAAAAACCATTGAAATTCCCCCGTTATAGTTAGTGCAGGCAACTATAACTCACGCGACCGCAATCCTCTGCTGATGACATGTGTCTTTATGAAAAAAAAATATTTGTAATATATGTATAGCTAAAAATGTATGGAAGAAGACATGGGTAAATAAGTGTCTAAATACAGTATTAGCATCAGCAGAGGATTGCGGTCGCGTGAGTTATAGTTGCCTGCACTAACTATAACGGGGGAATTTCAATGGTTTTTTATCAGTAAAATGTCCGCTAACTATAACTTGTGTGAAACCTATGGTTTTTTCAGTGAATATATATATAGATAACTTTTTTTCTGTTGTGATCCACTGATCATCTCTGCACTGCCTTCGTCTCTATCTCATAAGCATTTATTTACTTTTATCAAGCCCTGATTTTACTATTTGCTTTCTTGAACTTTTAGTTATGTTTTTAACTTTAGGCATAGAAAAGTCGAAGTCTCCGAATACAAAGAAAACTAGACTGAATGAGCTAGTCGTGGGGCACCTTGAGATCTCTGTAATACCTTCTTCCGCACAGCTCCTTGAAGGGGGCACCTGGCGCTGTCGGTTGGTGGGGTGTGCCAGAGTAGGTCTCCAGTAGTGGTAAGGGCAGTGGTCATATTTAGGGTGACCGGGTGTCCCGCTGTTAACGGGACCGTCGTGGTGTTTTTCATCGTGTGTCTCTGCACATTTCGGTGAATGGAGCACATGGCCCGGTTTTAAGAGAGAGTCAATTGAGACAAGCTCTCGTCTGTTTGGATGAAAAATTAATAAGCAGTCTTATCGGAATCCAAATTGTTTCAGAGATAAAACTGTGTGTTGTCACTTTAAATTGTCCCTTAATGTTACATGTTCTGTTTTTCAGATGTTGGTCTCCGCTGACACGTCATTCTGTGCCGCTTGGTCAATGGAAAACTGGAGTCCTACTTCTATGTTTTTGGAAAGTCCCAGTTCTTGGTTTTCACAATCTTGTCGCAGAAGTACCACCCCAATACAAGCACCAACCTACGGCAGGATAAACAGCGACAACACAGGCTTTCTGCACAAGCTTTTCCGTGCGCTTCTAAAATCCTCTTGACAACCTACATAGTTAGGTTTGAATTCATACCCATTCGCACTTTGGCCTCTCTAGTGGCACTCCAGCCAAGGTCGTGAACTTGTCCCGAGCCAGAGGCAGATTTGTAGTAAATTGCACCCGTGTCCCCGGGATACCCACAAGGCACTGCGCGTGAGCCGACCACAGCGCACGGCTGGCAGTATAACTAAATAAACACACGCTAATGCAACTCAACAAGCAGAGGAGATAACGTGTTATTTAGCTGCAGTCGGAGAAGGGAGATAAGGCCCGAGCAGACAGCAGCCGGCGCAGGCTGAATGCGAGAGGAGGCCCCGTCTCGTCTCCAAAGAGGCCCCGTCTCGTCTCCAAAGAGGCCCAGTCTCGTCTCCAAAGAGGCCCACTTATCTTCAAGGCCGGTCACAGCGGTGGGAATCATGGGTGCCGCAGTCACACAATCACTCCCCTGCTGAGCACTGCTCCTGTTACTGGCACAGCGCTCACGTCTACAACCCCTATGGTCTCGAAGCACTTTCTCTTGTTCGAGTGGTTGCACTGAGGAGCATGCGTACACTGGTGCAGGGTGTGCGACTGGAGCAGGGGTCTTCAAACTTGTGAAGCACCCCCCCCCCCCCCTGTGATGTTGGGCCTCATGCCCACATTGCAGTGAAGGACGGACACAAACACTTTCCAGGGTGGTGTACTAACGGCCTCGGGCGCGAGCGTCCGGCCTCTTTTATTGACAGGGTCACCTGACTGGTGACGCCTGTGGTGGGTGGGTGTGAAATGTGTATTACATCACTGGTGGAACACTAGAGCGTGCCTAGCAAGACACTACATCCCCCCCCACCTTCAATGAAAAGAAAGAATAAAAGTCCAGCCTGGAAGAAAATAAACAAACAACAGATAATACTGAACCAGTTTCTTCAGGCCGTCAGTCAGGCAGTGCTGGAGCCTTGGCGGCATGGTCACGCTGTTTTGTTGGCCTTGGCAAGGTGTTTTAGACGGTCCTGGTCTCGCAGCGTCGAAGTCCATTTATGAAGGTTCAGCATCAGTGCATTGAGAGCTGCGGTGAGGTCCATTTTGGCAGGTCTCTGTATGTGAAGCCTTTGCCTGGAGGTGGCGTGGTTGATGGTCTTCCTTGCTTCTGACTGCCGAGCTACTTCCGGTTGTCCTCTCTCACTCAAACTCTTCTCCCATTGGAACCTCCTGGAGAGTCTTCCCGCTGATCTGCCATGGAACCGTGTGGACCGTGAGTGTGCTCTACTTCAGTGTGCTGCAGGTTGACAGTGACACACAGATGGGTCCCGGGTGGCTCGCCTCGTGAAACTCCGGTAATTGTTCTTCAGTTGGGCAACAGGCGGCGGTCTGATCTTGTGGAGCGAGGACTGGGAGGTCTTCGCAGTTTGCCTTTATCTTGCTGCGGTTGTCGGTCACCCGTGGCATCTGCGGTGAGATGCAGGGATGTCATGTGAATCAGACTGCCGATGCTTGGGGACTGACCAGTCGGGCAGGGAAGCATTGGAGAGATACTCGCTTTGCGCTAGTTGCAGCTTGCATTTGTCTCTTCTCCGTGGGCTGTCTCCCGGGATGTCGGTCTGGCGGGTGGCTGTCTGGTGTCTCGGGGTGTGCTCATATTGTGGTGATACAAGCCCTCTGCCCTGTCACTCTGTTCCTTTTCTCCTGCACGCCTGTGATGGTTATCTGCCGTGTGGTGCTTAGTCGCTGTTCCTTCTCCCTTCGCGGAGTGGCGTTATGCCACTCTCTTCTCCTCCATTCGATCAGGATCTCATGTGGAGGTGACATCCTGCCACACGTCTCATGTTGACGTCACGTGGACACCTCGCTGGCCGCGTCGGTGTCCAGACAATCTCACCTTCCCTGTGGGCCTGTATCAGGTCTGTCCTGTCAGTAGGACTTGTACTTCCTCTTGGGAATTTTCGTTAGCACCCTTTCTCTGAGAAGGTCTTGCTCTTCTGCCCTCTTTGGGGTCTTCTTCGATTCTGCCCTTTTCGGGGTCTTCTTCGATTCTGCCCTTTTCGGGTCTTCTACAATTTCGCCCTCTTCGGGGTCTTCTTCGATTCTGCCCTCTTCGGGGTCTTCTTCGATTCTGCCCTCTTCGGGGTCCTCTTCGATTCTGCCCTAGGGGTCTTCTACGATTTCGCCCTCTTCGGGGTCTTCTTCGATACCGCCCTCTTCGGGATCTCCTTCTATTCTGCCCTCCTCGGGGTCCTCTTCGATTCTGCCCTCTTCGGGGTCTTCTACGATTTCGCCCTCTTCGGGGTCTTCTTCGATACCGCCCTCTTCGGGGTCTCCTTTTATTCTGCCCTCCTCGGGTCTTCTTCAATTCTGCCCTCTCTGTCCAGTGGTGCCTTTCTTTTCTTCCTTGAGTGCTCTTTGTCCTTCAGTCATGTGCTGCAAACAGCCGGACCGCTGCTTTTTGTTTCAGGCGTAACTTTCCACCATGGGCTTTTCCGTTTCTAGCTGCAGTGGCGCAAAACGGCCACTAGATGGCAGTGTTGCCTCCTTGTCCGTCAGCCTCGGAAGCTTTCCTCCTGCTGCGGTGCTCCGTTTTAGGGACCTAACTGCCTTACTCCCGGTCCTTCTTCCTGCCATGCCTCGCCTGGTAAGCCCTTTGTACTTTAATGTCTCTCCTGTTTTTGGGACAGCGTTATCTTGTGCTGCCACTGGTCACTATTACGGGCATTGCAGTTCCGGTTTATTATTTTCCTATGCACACGCGCGCTGGGGGCTTGTGCTGCAGACTTAACTACCGTGAGTCTGTAGAGATTGTCTTGCCCACGCTGGCGTCGCCGGGGCCAAGGAAATGGAAGGCCACTCGTGGCAGGTGCAGCATTCTTTACACCTCGATGCCACAGAGCTTCAGAGACCTCCCCCTGCCTCCGTAAATGCTGCCTGGAGCACACGTCTACTTCCTGAAGGTATCTGTTGCAGGACGGCTTTCACGCGCTGCCGCGACTTCACTTTACAGCTCTCCCCCTTTGTGTGGAACGCTTCTCTGCGTTCGTCCGCCCACCGTCAGCCCGCTTACTGATGTAGTCAGGTCTCTGAGGGCAGGCACTGCATCTTGTTTCGGTTCCCTTTGCTGGGCTTTCCTTCGACACGGGTGGGCTCCGCTTGCCTCCTCGAGCCTCGGGGCACTTCAACGCGGCCGATGCGGGTGAGCTCCGATCGGCTTGCTTTCTTTCTGGGCACTTCCCCACCGGGGTCACGGCGGGATGCTCGTGAGGTGCGGGGTGGGTTCCCGGTCACCTCATCATCTTTCTGCAGGCCCGGGGCTCGCCACATGCCCCACAGGCCTTCCGGCGACTGGCGCCTTCCTCGCAGGGGGGGGGGTGCCGATTCCACGCGGCAGCTCTCTTCCCCTCCCTCGTTTTCCTCGGCCTCATATGTCCCCCACCAGGACCGGGGAAGGCGAAGCCATCGCACACATGGGATAAGACCCACTCGTCGCCATTGTGATGTTGGGCCTCATGCCCACATTGCAGTGAAGGACGGACACAAACACTTTCCAGGGTGGTGTACTAACGGCCTCGGGCGCGAGCGTCCGGCCTCTTTTATTGACAGGGTCACCTGACTGGTGACGCCTGTGGTGGGTGGGTGTGAAATGTGTATTACATCACTGGTGGAACACTAGAGCGTGCCTAGCAAGACACTACACCCCCCTCCCAGGGGGCCTCGGGTGATCCTAAGAGAGCCATCCGGCTCTGGCCAAAAGAATAATTATGCTAATAACAGTGCTTTGTTTTAAGCCCGGAGGTGGGGGGTGGGGGGGGAGGGTAAACCGGCAGCAGTAAGCCTCTGCAATGGGCCCCGACTAACATCTTTTGTCATTTATATCCTGGCTGGGACTATGTGTCAGAAGGGAAGGGACTCCGAATATTCTTAAAAACCCTCACCCACATTTCTAATAATCCCACAGTAGATACTCTTACATGTTAGTAAGGCCTGGCTGAACAGAACAGGGTGTTTGGCAATAATGTATTTGCATTTTTTAAACGGTAAAGAACTTAACTGCAATGAAAACTGGCTGGTATCGGGTGAAAGTGGTGGGTTAACAGGGGGGGAGGGGGAACAAAAAATAAAAATAGAACTTACCTGCCGCTCGCTGATTGGCATTCTTTCCTCTGAGTTCTGCTGACTACTGCGCACAGGCGGAGGGTCCCAGACTCCACTACAGCCAATCCCAGCTCTTCTCTCATGTTGGCACCAGCACGAGAGGAGCGCTGGGATTGGCCTGAGCGGACTAGTTTTCTGCCCCAAAGAGGACTGGGAGCCATGCCCGCTGTTCTCTCCACCAGGCAATGCAAAGAGATGTCAGTGTGCATGTCGGTCTGGCCGCCCTAAGATGGTCGGCAAAACTAACATGCGCACTGACAGCAGTGCCAACCACTCCCTCTTCGTGCCTGCTATTAATTAGGCGCCGCCCCTAAGACTCAGTCCCTGAAGAAAAATAAAACGATAATAAACCGGGTTTATTATCATTTTTTTTTTTCAATTTTTGCAGCGGCTGGCGGGGGATACCGCTTCTTCGCCATAACGGCGGAGCCACCGCTGCTGCAATGTTGAAATATGTCTAGGCATATTTAAGCATTGCCACTTTAATAGAAAAATCGTGAAAAATTCTGAGGGGGTCAAATGATTTTTTAGGTCTCGCATGGCGTTAGCAGCGCGCATGGCGTTTTTAATAGAAAAATAGTGAAAAATTCTGAGGGGGTCAAACGATTTTTTAGGTCTCCCCTGGCGTTAGCAGCGCGCATGCACTGAAACGCCATGCGAGGGCCTTTTGGAATCGATACAGATTCCGCAGTGACTTAAAGCCACGCACTTGTTTTCAATTGGCGCGCATCATCGTTTATGTTAAACGCTGGCGCGTGATTGAAAACCGGGCTTTTGGGTTACCGCCTTGTCCACTTTTAGTACGGCCCAGCTGGACAGGCCGACGCCATCTTTGTTCCCGTGACATAGGAGGGTCGCTTACCGCAGCAGAGGTCTCCCCTCTGCACGTAGTCTTGACCTCGTGACATCACACTGGATGGCCTGTCATGCAATAAGTGTTCCATTCACGGTATTCTGCTTCTGGTGCTCCTGGGAAGGCACGGGAACTTTCATGTGGATTTAAAATGTGTTTTTCTCTGTCTGCGTTTAAAACAAATTATATTTTAAGCATATCGTTCTGTATATTGCATAGTGACTGGGTTAACACATTTGTCGTTCGTGGTGCTATTTAAAGAGATGCACATTTATTCATCTGTAGGACGAAACCCGTGTCCTACAAGATACATAGACATCTCAACAGCGGGCACTTAATTCAGTAAATGGAACTCCATTCCCCTCTCTCTTCGTTCTGAGCCCAACCTTCTGCGGTTCCGTAAGCAACTAAAAACACTACTTTTCAATAGACCAGTATAAACCCTTAGCCCTCCACCCACATGCTTGGTCCGTAGCGCTAGGACGCCTTAGGGTAGCTACCGCGCTCTATAAATAGTCTTTTCATTTCATTTCAAATCACGTTTAAACGCAAGGAGCGCCAGCACATTTACCAATCCCAGCTCTCAGTCTGACGCTTTGGTGGCAGTGATGAGGAAAGGAATAATATTGTGGGGTGTGAAGAGGCGGTGCCGCTTCCTTGGGTCTTCAGAAAGAGGTCTACGCATCATGTGTTCTGTGATATTATGCGGAGGGCAGAAATCGTTCCATTCAACATATGCCTTAAAAACTAAAAGCCCCTCGGCACATTAAAGGCTAAAAACGGGTGGGTCCGCTCCGAAATTCATCGTACAAAGTAGGCTTTCATGGGGGCCGATAGAGGAAACAATACATAAAGACGACAAAATCAGGCACGCAGCTCCTAGAGTCCAGCGGGTAAACACACCAGCAATGCAAGCGGGGAGGGGGAAGTCATCAGCGCCCCTCCTTCCAGTTTCTACTGGACGTTCAAGGGACAGGAATTTGTAGCGCATCGTGCTATTTGTTCTGGTTCTAAGCACTTCCATCCTGGGTCGCTATGAAGCGATTGGTCCCGGACTGCCTGCGTAATCTGTACGCAGCTGTGCCCCCACCACCGAAGTTGATCCTTGGCGACTCACATTTCAGTTTCTCTGCTGTATTGAAGTGTTTGAGAGGATTGTTCAGGGCATGCAATGCAAAAACCTTTTGGGCTCGGTTTGGGGTGGGGGTCTTGTTTTGGTCAGAGAGTACGCTCAATTGTTTAACGCAATTCGACCATTCTTAATTAAGTACGGGGTCCAGCCTCAATTGACCAAAATTGTGTGATTCTCGCCACGTGACGTCACCTAACTGCCCTGAATTTTTAATTCCCAATAAGTGAAAACAAAATGAAATGTCTAAGACCCCACTTGAAATACATGATCCTCATTTGTCCGCCCAGACAAATGTGTTGAGGAAGTTCCAGTGCATACAAACACAAGCATTAAACATGCAATAGGTCTCTCCTATCATTAAGTTAAAGCCATAGCAAAGCAAATGGCTTTAACTTAATCAAAGGCGAGACCTATTGCATTTGCAATGCTTGTTTCCCCACTGGGGGGCTGGGGGGTGGCGGGCAGTGACATAAAAAAGTTTAGAGACTACAGGACTGGAGAGTGCCATAGGTGGTGTGTGTCTGTAGCCACGTGTGAGACAGCACTTTACATGTTAGTTTACATCTAATGAAAAAAGCAAAGTTCAAGTCCCAGAATGCAAATGGTCATGGGTACAAAGCTGGACTGGTAGGATGTGTCACTCGACACATGGATCGGATATACCTGCACACAGAGTTCCCACATACCACCCCCTGCACTTCACAGACTGCCCCATCCACATCCAGACAGGGGCATAGCTTTAATAAATATATAATTATATTTTATGGGGAAAAGTTGGGTCGGGTTTGGGGAGGTGCCTGTCAGATTTCACAAGGTGTTTTACATATACGCAGACAAAAATGCACGCATACTCTGGTGTAATTTAACATTATATGCCAGCAAGATTTTTTGAAAATCTGAAGTTTACAGACCCCCCCAATTTTACGGACCAAGCTACGCCCCTCCCTCCAGATACCTAACCCCCCCCCCCCCCCCCCGACTGCATCCAGTGACCGGCTACATTAACCCGGCGACAGAGGCCCTCCCCTCTCCCCAGATTCCAACACCCCCCTTTGGTGAAATGTCTACCCCGCTCCTCTGTCCAGAGCCCCTGTCCGTCACCCCTGCATAGTTCTCTCTGTCTCCCCACTTTTATAGACCTTCTGATGGCATTTGTGGCCGAAAACATGCTGCCTCTCTCAAACTGTGGCGATCTGTGCCCCATTCTCGTCTGATTGACATTTTATAGCACCTAGGCTGGCGTTCAGCGCGCTTCCTGGCGCTCCATAGCTTGCCAGGAATCTACCCAGCTGTGAGATTAAAAAAAAAAACAATTAGCCCAGAATTACGCCTCTTGGTCAACAAATTAGCTAGCTGATCACCCCGCCTTCTCCAAAAACAGCAAAGCTTACTCGTCCCCAAAAAACGGAAAGACACTCCTGGGCTCTCTCGGGAAAGCTGCTTCCACATTCTTTGGTGAGCTGGCGCGGCCCACATGCGAAGAGTTTCTTCCTGGGGTGGGGGCCCTCACCCCCCTTCCGTTTACACTTGTCAGCTTGCGGCTACATGTATTTATATCATGTTTACACTTCGCATGTCTGCCTGGTGTGAAACCGCACAGCGTCCTGTCCGACAGCGTCGTTTCTGGCGCAGCGCCCACTGAGAGCTGAACTGCTACGAGGCGCTCTCTCGTCCCTCTCGGTGAGGAGAACCCGCGGATTAAGGGCATTAGCACAAGGATTGGTGCAGGGTGGCACTGAGGGCCCTAAACGGAGCCAGCCCCCAGCTGCTCCATGACAGATAGCCGGGGTTCATCGGAGCAGGGTCGAGTTCTGGCTGACCCACCTGGCACGGGGTCCATCTCTGCCCCAGACACAGCCTGGTCCATAGTCCAGCACTGCCCGCCCCTAGAACTGAATGGCAGCACCCATCTAATGCCAGGATGTCTCAAGGTGGGTACTAAGTGAACTAAGGATTCAGAGCTGCGTGGGTATAACACAATGAAAGGCTGCCGAGGCGCGGAATAAAGGGGGTGGCGAGCCAACAAACTGGCAGGGAGAGCCGAGAAAAGGGTCTGGCTTGGCTCCAAGAGCCGTGCACGAGCCGGGTCCTGGACTTATGTGGCAAGTAAAGCATGCAACATTCACGTAATAATATTATATTACTAAGCAGAAGTGTTTAAATATTGATCCCTTATAGAGCCAGCGGGCAGGCTGTCTGACCTCAGGTCAGGTCTGTAAGTACCAAAGAGCGAACGCCTCCCACAGCGGCCTGTTCATACTCAAGAGCTGTCCTGAGAGCTGTGGGGTTATACTGCCCTCGGATACTACCCTGATCGTTGGGTGGGTATACTGCCCTCGGATACTACCCTGAGAGCTGAGGGGGTATACTGCCCTCGGATACTACCCTGAGAGCTGAGGGGGTTTACTGCCCTCGGATACTGTTCATACTAACTTAAGAGCTGTCCTGAGAGCTGAGGGGGTATACTGCCCTCGGATACTACCCTGAGAGCTGAGGGGGTATACTGCCCTCGGATACTACCCTGAGAGCTGAGGGGGTATACTACCCTCGGATACTGTTCATACTAACTTAAGAGCTGTCCTGAGAGCTGGGTGGGTATACTGCCCTCAGATACTACCCTGAGAGCTGAGGGGGTATACTGCCCTCGGATACTACCCTGATCGTTGGGTGGGTATACTGCCCTCCGATACTACCCTGAGAGCTGAGGGGGTATACTGCCCTCGAATACTACCCTGAGAGCTGAGGGGGTATACTGCCCTCCGATACTACCCTGAGAGCTGAGGGGGTATACTGCCCTCGGATACAACCCTGAGAGCTGAGGGGGTTTACTGCCCTCGGATACTGTTCATACTCAAGAGCTGTCCTGAGAGCTGGGTGGGTATACTGCCCTCGGATACTACCCTGAGAGCTGAGGGGGTTTACTGCCCTCAGATACTGTTCATACTAACTTAAGAGCTGTCCTGAGAGCTGGGTGGGTATACTGCCCTCGGATACTACCCTGAGAGCTGAGGGGGTATACTGCCCTCGGATACTACCCTGATCGTTGTGTGAGAGAGAGAGAGAGAGAGAGAGAGAGAGAGAGAGAGAGAGAGAGAGAGAAAGTGTGTGTGTGTGTGTGAGAGAGAGAGAGAGAGAGAGAGAGAGAAAGTGTGTGAGAGAGAGAGAGAGAGAGAGAGAGAGAAAGTGTGTGAGAGAGAGAGAGAGAGAGAGAGAGAGAGAGAGAGAGAGAGAGAGAGAGTGTGTGTGTGAGAGAGAGAGAGAGAGAGAGAGAGAGAGAGAGAGAGAGAGAGAGTGTGTGTGTGTGTGTGTGTGTGTGAGAGAGAGAGAGAGAAAGTGTGTGTGTGTGTGTGTGTGAGAGAGAGAGAGAGAGAAAGTGTGTGTGTGTGAGAGAAGAGAGAGAGAGAGAGAGAGAAAGTGTGTGTGAGAGAGAGAGAGAGAGAAAGTGTGTGTGTGTGAGAGAGAGAGAGAGAGAGAGAGAAAGTGTGTGTGTGAGAGAGAGAGAGAGAGAGAGAGAGAGAGAGAGAGAGAAAGTGTGTGTGTGTGAGAGAGAGAGAGAGAGAGAGAGAGAGAGAGAGAGAGAGAAAGTGTGTGTGAGAGAGAGAGAGAGAGAGAGAGAGAAAGTGTGTGTGAGAGAGAGAGAGAGAGAGAGAGAGAGAGAGAAAGTGTGTGTGTGTGTGTGTGTGTGTGAGAGAGAGAGAGAGAGAGAGAGAAAAAGTGTGTGTGAGAGAGAGAGAGAGAGAGAGAGAAAGTGTGTGTGTGTGTGTGTGTGAGAGAGAGAGAGAGAGAGAAAGTGTGTGTGTGAGAGAGAAAGTGTGTGTGTGTGAGAGAGAGAGAGAAAGTGTGTGTGTGTGAGAGAGAGAGAGATTCAAAATACTCAGCCTTTACTCCTGGTCCCACAGCACGGAAAGTGACCCAAAGTCTTACCCTGCCTGGCGCTGAAAGACCAAGTAGCCAGTCCAGCCAAAGAGCCCTGAGAATATAGCCGATTCCCCTAAAAGCCAGCTAAAGAACTGGTATACACACTGGGGGCCAAAGAACAAGCTAGAACACTACAGATCACTTCACCTTACACAGCGCCGCACCGTGGTGAGAACCGCAAAGCACAGCTGTTCACCAAGAGAATGAACGACCAAGGGCAAGAATTCCAGAAATAACGACTGACGGACAGAAACCAACCAGAAATCAGGAGAGAAGCGTGTCTGCCACCAGTGGGGCCTGGAAGAAGCCGCGCCAGGCAGTCTCCCCGCTGCCCCGCCTCCTGAGATACACTGAGCACTCACTTTCCATTAAACTGCACTTCCAGACACTCAGCCGTTGCACTCGTTTACTTTGTCAACACTTCTCTTGCCAATAAAGTTCTCTGTGTTGCGTTGTATGGTGGTAGGTGGCTTATAAACGAACAAAGCATTCCCCGCCCCGAGATGTGCCTAGTGGTACCTCTATAGCGCCAGGAGGCGGGTGCACAGATCACGTGATGGGTCTGTAGAGTGCTGGCATGGGATATGTATGCACGCTGCCCTACGTCACCGCAGTAAATAACTCACATACGGAATCTTTCACTGTGGGGGAAACGTAAACACAGCCAAAGAACTAACCAAACACAGACAGTGACCAGAGACTAGAAACATAGTCTGTCCACAAGCCAACTCACAAACACAGGAGAGGGAGAGTCGGTCCACAGACACAAAGAGGACAGAGTCTGCCCAAAGACCAACCCGCTAACCAGGAGAGGACAGAGTCTGCCCGCAGAACAACTCACAAACACCGGAGGGGGTAGAGTCTGTCCACAGACCAACCCCCAAACCCCGAGAGGACAGAGGCTGTCCACAGACCAACCCGCCAGCCATGAGAGGACAGTCTGACAGCAGAACAACTGACAAACACAGGAGACGGTAGAGTCTGTCTACAGACCGCCCCAGAGAGGACAGAGTCTGTCCACAGACCGATCCACAAATACATGAGAGGACAGAGTCTGTTCACAGACCGATCCACAAACACAGGAGAGGATAGAGTCTGTCCACAGACCAACCCTCAAACCCTGAGAAGACGGAGTCTGTCCACAGACCAACCCGCAAAACCTGGGAGGACAGAGTCTGTCCACAGACCAACCCGCAAACCAGGAGAGGACAGAGTCTGCCCGCAGAACAACTCACAAACACAGGAGAGGGCAGAGTCTGTCTGCAGACCGACCCAGAGAGCACAGAGTCTGTCCACAGACCGATCCACAATCACAGGAGAGGATAGAGTCTGTCCAAAGACCAACCCTCAAACCCTGAGAGGACAGAGTCTGTCCACGGACCAACCCACAAACCCTGAGAGGACAGAGTCTGTCCACAGACCAACCCGCAAACCATGAGAGGACAGAGTCTGACAGCAGAACAACTGACAAACACAGGAGAGGGCAGAGTCTGTCTACAGACTGACCCAGAGAGGACAGAGTCTGTCCACAGACCGATCCACAATCACAGGAGAGGATAGAGTCTGTCCACAGACCAACCCGCAAACCAGGAGAGGACAGAGTCTGCCCGCAGAACAACTCACAAACACAGGAGAGGGCAGAGTCTGTCTGCAGACCGACCCAGAGAGCACAGAGTCTGTCCACAGACCGATCCACAATCACAGGAGAGGATAGAGTCTGTCCAAAGACCAACCCTCAAACCCTGAGAGGACAGAGTCTGTCCACGGACCAACCCACAAACCCTGAGAGGACAGAGTCTGTCCACAGACCAACCCGCAAACCATGAGAGGACAGAGTCTGACAGCAGAACAACTGACAAACACAGGAGAGGGCAGAGTCTGTCTGCAGACCGACCCAGAGAGCACAGAGTCTGTCCACAGACCGATCCACAATCACAGGAGAGGATAGAGTCTGTCCAAAGACCAACCCTCAAACCCTGAGAGGACAGAGTCTGTCCACGGACCAACCCACAAACCCTGAGAGGACAGAGTCTGACAGCAGAACAACTGACAAACACAGGAGAGGGCAGAGTCTGTCTGCAGACCGACCCAGAGAGCACAGAGTCTGTCCACAGACCGATCCACAATCACAGGAGAGGATAGAGTCTGTCCAAAGACCAACCCTCAAACCCTGAGAGGACAGAGTCTGTCCACGGACCAACCCACAAACCCTGAGAGGACAGAGTCTGACAGCAGAACAACTGACAAACACAGGAGAGGGCAGAGTCGGTCTACAGACTGACCCAGAGAGGACAGAGTCTGTCCACAGACCGATCCACAAATACAGGAGAGGGCAGAGTCTGTCCACAGACCGACCCACAAACCCAGAGAGGACAGAATCTGTCCACAAACCGACCCACAAACCCAGATAGGACAGTGTCTGCTAACAGACCAACCCACAAACCTGGAGAGGAGAGAGATTTAATACAGACCAACCCGCAGGGCAGAGTCTGCACACAGATCGATCCAGAGAGGACAGAGTCTGCACACAGACCAACCCAGGAGAGGACAGAGCCTGCCCACTAACCAACCCACAAACCCAGAGAGGACAGAGTCTGCACACAGGCCGACGAAGAAGAGGACTGAGTCTGCCTACAGGCCAACCCACAAACCCTGAGAGGTCAAAGTCTGCCAATCACCAGCACCACTGTCAACCAAGACCACAAGCACTGGCACCCCATCACTACCGCCTTTCACTACCACAAACATCACATCCCCCATTAACAGAACCATCCATTAGCACCACAGCCAAGCACCACAATCATCACTGCCCCTTCCACTAATACCACCCACCGCTACTAACACCACTGCCAATCACACACTCCCAATCACTGCCCGCAACCAGCACCATTATATATGGCTAGAACCACTGCCCATCACCCTTCCTATCCACTACCACAAGTATAAGTGTCCTCAAAATGTTGTCAACTTTTAGCACCACAGCCAACTATTACTGCCATCCACTACTACTAGCACCACTATGCCTGCCACTACTGCCACCTACCTACCAGCATCACTGTGACTAGAATCATGGCCAACTACCACACGCATCACTGTCCCCACCACTAATAGCAGCCACCGCTACTAGCACCACTACCAATACCAGTGCTGCCAGTCACACCACTCAACCACTACCAACAACCAGCACCACTATGTATGGCTAGAACCACTGCCCGTCACCATTGCTATCCACTTGCACAAGTATTAAAGTCTCTACTAATGGTGTCAACTTTTAGTACCACAGCCAACCACCAATATCCTCACCACCACTGCCGTCCGGTCCACGGGTGTGCATGCCAGTACTGCCAACCAGCACCACTGTGGCTAGAATCATGGCCAACTACCACACACATCACTATCCCTACCACTAATACCACCTACCACTACTAGCACCACTGCCAATATCAGTACTGCTAATCACACCACTCTGAACCACTACGCGCACCACTATGTATGGCTAGAACCACTGCCCATCACCATTTCTATCCACTTGCACAAGTATGAGTCCCTACTAACTGTGTCAACGTTCAGTACCACAGCTAACCACCAATGTCCTCATCACTACTGCCATCCACCGCTGTGCCTGCCACTACTGCCAACCACCAGCCTTACTGTGGCTAGAACCACTGCCAACTAAGGCCACTAGCATTAGTGCCCCATCACCACTGTCATTCACTACCACAAACACCACTGCCCCTATTAAAAGGACCAGCCATTAGTACCACAGCCCCAAAACACAAGATTCACTGTCACTACCACCACTGCCAACCACAACTAGAAACACCACTTTCCTTACAATCGCTACACACCACCACAAGCATCACTTCCACAACTGACAACCACCACCACAAGGTTACTTCATCTACCAGGCAGCCAATAAAACCACTGCCAAACACCACCACAGGCATCACTTCTCGACCACAACCACCACTCCCCTATAGCCGCTTCCAACCTCTGCAATAAACACCACAGTTAGCGAAGTTTACATCTATGCCTAGTGCCCCCTCACCAGGAGGTCAGCGCCCACCTTATCCCACCGCCCACACCGACTCATGAGTAACGAGCCCCTACGCCTGCACATGTTCCTCTATCCCGGGAGGGCAGTTGTTGGTACAGTAACATGGGGTACTCTCCGGGGTGTGTGTGTGTGGGGGAGGGGGGAGGGGGGCAGAGAACAGCCATGGAGTTGTTACCTCTTTGTTTTCTATTCCCCGAGTTGAAGTTTTAAAAGTTGGCGAGTGAGACTGCCGTCCGGACGTTCATACCTTACACGGGGTGTCTGTCTTTGGGGCTCTGGGTCACTCCTTCCTTGGGGTTCTGGGGAAGTGCCTCTAGTTCTTTAAGGGGTGCACCTTTCTGAAGCACTGTCTCCCCTGGAAGTCTGAGGGTAACTGGGTCGCCTACCTCCCCAAGCCGTGTGTGTGTGTGTGTGTGTAGGGGGAGTCTCCACGGCGGTGTCTCTCTGAGGTCTGTGGATCTGTGCGTGGGGGGCGGTTGGAGGTGTCGCGAGCTGGGCTGGTTTTATGTAGCGATTCCGGGGCTCCGTGTATGTCTGGCACCCAGGAAAACAAGACTCTCCGTGGCTCTGTGAGGGGGGGGAGGGGGGGGGTGAGGTGTCTGAACTGTGGGACCCCTGGGTTCTCCATGGGGTTGGGTGTTCTAAGGCACAGATTTCACTTGGACTAGGCAGGGGTCCCCATGACCCTGCGGGGCGCTGAGGCACCCTAACTCCACACACTGGAACAGTTTCATGCACTTTACCACGAGCCCTCATAGGAGGTCACATCAGGGAGGGGAGTCGTAGGGGGTAGTCCCTTACCTTCTAGTTCCCGGGGGTAGCAGCGCTCAGTCCGCAGCTGGGGGGCACGTCCTGCTGGAAGTGTTCAGTCGTGAGGGGGTTGAAGTGTTTCTCCAGTGGGTGAATGACAGCCTCTCGTGGGGAGGGAAGGGTTGTCTTTTCAGGCCAGGGTGGCGGGATGTCCAGCTCCTCCAGGGGTCTCCCAACCCCCCGTACCCCAGAATCCGCCGTCTAAACTCGCAGCCTGCGTCTGCCTCTCCCCCAGCTCGCAATCTCCTCCTCCCGGTAACTCTGCCCTCCCACAACCCTGGCCCCTCCCCTCTTCCTCCCCGTGGACCCTACCCTCAGCTCCACTGGCCCCTCCCCTCCCCTCGGACCCTCACCTCGGCTCCTCTGTACCCTCCCTTTCCCCGCCCCCCGGACCCTCCCCTCAGCTCCACTGAAACCTCCCCTCTCCCCCACGGACCCTTCCCCTATCCCCCCTCCTCCCCGGCGGACCCTCCTCCCTGGACCTTCCGCCCTCAGCCCCTTGTGCTGCCGCAGACTCAGCGCCCCGGCTGGTGGCAGGAGGTGGGCACGAGACCGGGGCGGGGGGCACCTCTACCCATCTCGGGGGGTGCGAGACGGGATCTCAGGGTTTGAAAGTCAGATAACGTCTTCATGAGTAAAACAGAAGAAACAACTCTATCACTGACAGGAGAGCAGACAGACTCACAGCCGGGGCACCACAACAGACCTGTACACAAGTGTCACACAAGGAGGTGCAGGAAGCATCTACATCAAGAAAACCGTGGCAGCTACAATGGGCACTGCTGTGACCCTTGTGGACCCCCAGTGAATCGCAGCTGTAGGTGACCCCACCCCCCACCCATGGAAGCCCTATGATTTGAACCTCTAGACTTCACCCCAAATACATAAACAAGTATGCATCAAAGAAATGCACAAGTTATGGGATATTGTAATCCTCTCACAAACAAAAAGTGACAATTTAAATTTGAATGGAAAGGATGGAGTCTTTCAAATGTTGGCTTTATTTCTCAAAGAGGAAGTGATGTGCCAGACGCGCATGTCCGTGCCTGTTTTTGCTCCTAGTACAAGCTCTCTTTCTGTTTGTGCAGACTGCTGCGGATGCAGTTCATGACACCAATTGTCCATATAAATCTGTTTGCTGTTCTTACACTGTGCCCCTGCTGCCACAAACCAGAGACGAGATTACCAACATAAGATCACACTTTCAAATTACTAATCATTTACATTTTTACAACAGGGCGGTGCCAGAAGGTAACCCTTGACAGGGTTTGCGGAGTTGCACTACGCGGAACTCCGCGTAGTGCAAGAACCCTGCGCCGCACTACGCGAAGCTCCGCAAGCGGGGGAGTACGATAGAAACATGTCGTTTGCGGTGATTGCACAGTGCTGGATGCTTGCCCGCACTGTTTAATCATCGCGAATGGCCCCATGCACAGCACAAGCGGTCCCTGCTTTCCTTTTCTGCCGCTCGAGTAGATTTTTACTCGAGCTGCAGCTTTCCCAACTCGAACGGGTTGTTTCTCAACGCGAGCAGTCGCGAGCATATGCAACCGCTCGCAATGAGAAACCCGACCCTCTGCGTTGAGAAATCTCGCCAGGATGGTTGATATTCCACGCTCACGCTCGCCAACTTGATGTTGGCGATCACGAACAGGGAAAATCTCGCTGGGAGGTTGATTTTTCTCACTTGCGGTTGCCAACTTGACGTTGACGAACGCGAGCGAGGTAAAAAAAATCAGCGAGCTCCGCGGAGTGCGGAAAACTACGCAAACTCCACGAGCGGAGCGGAGTTCACCGCCCAAGGTTACCAGAAGGGCCGGTGTGAGCAGTTAGTGTCTGGGCCTTTTCAGTGGCTGTGCGGTGGCCTATTTGTGGTGTAGAGGGGCAGTTTTGTGGTGTAGAGGGCCAGTTTTGCAGTGTAGAGGGTCAGTTTAGCTGTGTAGAGGGTCAGTTTTGTGGTGCAGTGGGTCAGTTTTGTGGTATAGGGGATGTGCCAGTTTTGTGGTGTAGTGTGCCAGTTTTGTGGTATAGTTGGCCAGTTTTGTGGTGTAGTGTGCCAGTTTTGTGGTATAGTTGGCCAGTTTTGTGGTGTACAGGGAAAGTTTTGTGGTGTAGTGGGCCACTGTTGTGGTGAGGTGGGTCAGTTTTGTGGTGTAGTGGGTGTGCCAGTTTTGTCGTGTAGTGTGCCAGTTTTGTGGTGTAGAGGGACAGTTTTGTGGTATAGTGAGACAGTTACGTGGTTTAGAGTGGCAGTTTTGTGGTTTAGGGGTCAGTTTTGCAGTGTATGGGTCAGTTTTTTGGTGTAGCGGGTCTGTTTTGAGGTGTAGAGGGCCAGTTTTGAGGTTTAGAGGGCCAGTTTTGTGGTGTATTGGGTCAGTTTTGAGGTGTAGTGGGCCAGTTTTGCGGTGTAGCAGGTCAGTTTTGCTGTATAGCAGGTCAGTTTTGCGGTGTAGCGGGTCAGTTTTGTGGTGTTGGGGTCAGTTTTGAGGTGTAGTGGGCCAGTTTTGCGGTGTAGCAGGTCAGTTTTGTGGTGTAGCGGGTCAGTTTTGTGGTGTTGGGGGCAGTTTTGAGGTGTAGTTGGTCAGTTTTGAGGTGTAGTGGGCCAGTTTTGCTGTGTACCAATTGTACTGCTGTTTGATATTTTTAAATAATGAGTTCAAGATTGGATCGAGAGAGGGTCGCAGAAGATCTTTTTAAAAATCTTCATGCTGGAATACCTGTTAATAGAGCAGTTGCCCAAGGAGTCCCTAGATTGAATGAGGGTCTTAGGGCTAAATTTGTTCGCCTTTAGCGCCTTAAAAAATTCGAAACTTCCAAATGGTGGGATGGTGCAACCCTCAAACAGTATATTAAATTGAATACGGTTCCACGAGGCCTGAGGGCACAAATATTCCCTACTTACGATGATTTGGAAGCGGATTTATTATCAATATGGGAGAAAGAGCTTAATGATAACAGTTTTAGACTGATGAATATCTTGATTGAAAATGCAGATCGTAAGGTGACTAAAACAGCATTGGAAGTTGACATACTGGAGAAGGAGATTGCTGATCTCAATCTGGTAGAGCCTACGAAGAAAAATTATGCTATCCTCAAGGAAATAATCACTAAATACGAGGAAGATATAAAACAACGTAAAGCCCGTAAATTAAGACGAGATGAGATTGACTATGCCAATGGCAGAATATTTACCTTTGCCAAAGAATTCGATGATATTGTTAAAGAAGATCTAACCAAACCAGACAATATGACACCTACAGTCAGTGGTACTAGTGCTGGTTCCTCTGGTAATCTATCTAGCAGGGGGGATGAGGGATCGAGTACGAGACCATTGGTGTCGTTACCTGATAATTCTTTTTTAAAGGAAGGGCAACGAATCAGAATGGGCAACAAGGGAAACGAGATGAGACCAAGACAGGATATCAAAGACAAACAAGGAGGGGGAAAAGGGGAGGAAGAAGTAGGGAAAAGAGAGAGGGTACATACAAGATCCTGGAACAAGAACAGATAATGAACATTGAGCAGGCGCGAGAAGTACAGGTTATCAACTTATCAAGTAAATTGCTTTCGAAGGACTTAATTACAGCATTACAGAAAGGAATGAATTACTGTCCAACCCGGGTATATGATGTCACTGATGTTAAAATTGATGTATTCAAATTTGTGAGACATCTGAAATTAAAAAAGTTTTTTGAACAAAATCCAAAATCTGTTGTATTCAAAGAATGTGAACAGGCTATTGGGGAATTGTCGATTCATGATATACATAATGTCACCACATGGTTGTCTACTGAAGAACTAGGATTTTAATCTCAGCGGCGCAGGGGACACGCCCTCAGTCTTCGGGTTCACCTGTCTTAGAGTACAGAGACACAGGATTCTTCTGGTGACATCAAAGATCATATTTATTAGCTGCAGCCAGTAACAGAGATCCTAGAAGTACAATACGGTGTATGTTCTCAGGAGACTGCTCAACATAATAGAGCGGAGCGTCGTCTTTTATGCCAAAAACCACATTCCTGGCTAGCATCAATTACTCACAAACTTGACCAATCAGAGGATGGTATTTACAGAGGCATCACATAACGACAAACCCACTTTCAGTTATCCAACCCACCGCCAGTGACAAGGCATAAATCCAGCATTCTTGCTCGAACAGGCCGGACGAGCCCATCATAAAAGACCTCAACCCAAATCAATAATTAGGCCATAAGGCCATAAAAGTAAGGAGCAGAAACAGATTAGGAGAAAGATAGAGGGGTATGTGCGTGTGCCATAGAATCAATAATGTCCTGCTCTTTTATCTCTATCTGACCAGCTGCTTAACAAGGTACTGGCTCAACGAGTTTAGCCTCGGGCAACAGGGTCAGTTGACTCAGGTCAAACTAAAGTCAACACGAGCTCAAACTAAGGTGTATGCGTCCCTAGAGGCTCGCTTGGCCACCGTCAACCTGTAGTCGTTAGCCTATGTGAGGGCAACCACAAAATGGCGGTTATAAACAAAATGGAACCCACGGGTGCAGACTAGATCCTTAAATACACAGTGAATCCATCAGTGTAGCATGACGAAAATGCTTACGCGTACCGCACTTGTCAGTCGCGGTTCGCTGATACCGAAATCATCACGATACGACAACCTTCATTAAACGGGTTCAGAATTCACAGAACCACAGACCCTCCTTTTGCCCTTACATAGGCAATAACCTAAACTCACGTCAATCTGAATCCAGGTCTATGTTCATCAGATCATTGAGATGTTGCTGTAGCATCATCCTGGTACTTAGTAACTCTCTCTGGACAGGTCTCCTCGAACACGAGGTAGCAAAAAGGCCACATATTACGGGAGCACACTGTACACAAAGACAGAACAGGAAGAGGGTAGCTAATACCATCCCAATGACCATCAGGATCTTCCATCCCCAAGTGGATAACAATCCCCAGAACCATTACATAAATGACCAATCTCCTTCGTCCACATGTATGGACTCGGAGATCTTATGTAACTTGGAGATGGCTTGGAAAACTGTCGGAGCGTTATCTGGGATGAAAACACAACAGCTCTATTGGATCAATTTACAGACCCCCCCACTATCTGCAAGTATGACATCCAACGCAACTCTGTTCTGAAGAGTCATAAGGCGATCCGACTGGAGCTCAGCAGTCAAGTTACTAAGGGCGCCGGCAGTTTCGACTATGGTGAACTCAGCCACTCTCGTCAATTGCTGTATGTTCCTGCTGTTAACCATAGGTCCCCAAAATGGCAGAAAACCCTTCACGGAATCTCCCAAATTCTTGTCCTGTGGTATCTCCCCTACTGAAGACGCCTCTAACGACTCTCGTTTTGTGGTAATCTGCCGCAGCTGTAAATGTAGGAGGCAACAAGAACGAGACAAAACATGTGCCCGAGAAATCAGGGGGCAACCATGTATATGCTCTGTCATGGCAAATGAAGTAGGTGCCCTTAGCTGCTAAAAACGATGGGGAAGTCTGGGACGCAAAAACATATGTCTCAGTGCAAACACTCATCCCTAGCTGAGCTCTAGGATTCTTGCCATTTCCTTGCAGACAGTAATGACCCCGATGGGGTACTATCCAGATCGGGGAGGATCTCTTCGCTCGCTGGTTCCCACTCAGACTAACTCCATATCCAGTGACGTTCCATCCAATATACACTAGTGTCTCATCTCTCGGGATAGCCTCATAAGAGCTCATTCCTCTAATCATGTCGACTATTCCCTTGACCAGAGCACTATTCTTCGGGCTATCTTTCAGAGAACGTAGGGGGATAACTTCACGGGCATAAATGAACATTGTTCTGTATGCACACACAGAACCATTGTAGCTAAATGGCAGGGCCAGGTAAGGAATAACTTTCTCGGCTGTATGGGGCATAAGGCCACACACCCAACAATTTGTTGTGTTCACTGTAGGGAGGTGAATATCTGACTATGGTTACCCCCAAATTTTTGCCTAGTGTCTAGCTGGTTTTTCGACTTAGTTGGCCTGAGATCCTGCCATTCAGGATCTCAGCCTAGCTGTTCTCTCTTTAAAATGGACTCCATGTACCCTAGGTACATACCCAATTGGTTGGATCACCCTGTGAGCCCCTGTACCAGTGTACACTAGGTACCCAGGGCATTGGTGTATCTAAGGCCTACCAGGGGCTGAAGCATGTATTATGCCACCCCTGGCCTGGCCTAGCAATTAGACACAACTGGCTGATCACTCAGCTGGGGTAAGTTGGTGTAACCACCTCTTACTTAGGTGTAGTATACCTATACCTAACCTTAAATGGGACACATGTTAACCTATAAGTCACTCCTATGGCAGGCCTTAACAATCTCCTGAAGGCAGAGTGCTTGGTTCCATGTGAGATGGTGCTCTGGCATGAGCTGAGCCTGTCTGCAGTGGTCGGAACAACTTCCTTCTACCGTTTCCAGATATCGTCATACCATATACTCTTAAGTGCATTATGAACCTCGCGGTTAAATGCTATCTTTGGTTTGGCTTTATCAAAACATGTCGAGTAAGGTGTCATACGAATTGGAATACTAACCCCTCGCCAATTCTGGTGACGGGGTTAGCATTCCACCCTTCTAGAGGGACACGACATGTACAGTACCTGAAACCCGGGTAAAATCAGACATAGCCTCAGCTCCACAAAATGGATGCTGCCACCACAGACACAAGTCTGCCCTCCTGCTGCTGGGAGTCCTTCCAGCTTGGGAGACGTGGACAAAGGGTTTCCTGCCAGGGGAGGTGCGAGCACCACTCCAGACAGGATTTTGTGTATTGGTCAGGTAGGGCTTGAATGGAATCAGACATGCCTGAGGCTCACAAGGAGCCTCGATGCATATGCCAGTTCAAACCGGTCCTGGGGCACACCAGCCCTGGACCTGGGGCGAGCTGGACAAAGGATTGGGGGTGTAACCACCCCCCTTCCTGGTCCCACCCTTAGGGAGGGACCTAGCAGGTAGCCCGGCCCCTAGAATCCGCTTAAAGGTAGGAGCTGTGTCCTAAGACTTCAGACATCCTGGAATCAACTTAACTACAAGAAGAAGATGGGATCTTCGACGCTTTGCTGCACAGAGGACAGAAGGAAATCTCCCCTATGGTCAGGGAGTGACCATCTTGCTAACGCAAGCACCAAGCAGCTACTCGACGTCTGCTTTGCCGCCGCCTCCTGCCAGAGCACGAGCCCAGAGCCCGACAAGACCTGGACCTCCAGACCTCTCACAGCCCGATCCACAGTCCCTGAGAAGAAGGAACCCATGGAGGCACCGAGACACGTGGAGCCAGCCATCTTGAAAGACCCAGGACAAGCTGCAAGCGCGACAACAGAGGCTCCCTCCAAGTTGTGCTTTGGGTCCTGAGAAGCCTAACCTACGAGCAGCATCTGCACCAAAGGTGAGCCATCCAGCATCTCCACCATCTGCGTGGGGCCCCTCTGCACTTTGCCACTCGACGCGCCTGCCCGGTCCCTGGCCCGTTGGCTAGTGGCCATTTTGGCGATGAACCTTGAGATCTACGACACTGGTCTGGTTGCTCCAGACTGGCCCCAGCTGCTCTCCAAAAGAGCAGCCCCTCTGACCTTGCTGGTCAGAACAATCAGCTTTCTCTATTCTTCACGACTTCTGCCTTTGCCAAGGCTTGGTTGCTTCTTTCGAGTCGCCGACACCGCCGACAGCGAGAGCCTGCATGGAACAGCTCGTGACCCGACTCCTGGACGTTGTCGACCTTCAGGGACCACGTGGCTGCGGAGACAAGCTACACCTCATCACCTGTTCGCACCCGACATCGCCTGGTACCTACCTGGTGCCACGCCGGTCACTGGCTAGTGACTGTGAACACTGTCCCCTCTGCTTTCAGGTCTTCTACAACTCCGATCCACTCTTGGATCCACCGCATCTCTTATGGACCGACCGCCTGCAGCATCTTTGTCATCAGGCTCCATTGAATTGATAGACGAAACCCGACGCACTTCGAGACCTATGCACCCGCTTCCTGTGGGTGAGGTAAAGCTGGCACTCCGGTGCCCAAGTGTAGAGAAACATCTCTAGTGTCTGTGTTTTAAGTCTTAAGTTCGTAGTCCATCCAGAAGACCCTTTTTGCAGTAACTTTTGAACTTTTACGCACCCATTGAAAACCTATGGGAGCCCGCGTGTAACTTTCCTCACTGCACACGCGACCCGTGGACCTCCTGGTCACTAACTGAAGTTAGCTCCTTGTAGGCCCAGCGATTCTAGAGGCCCTAGGCCTTTTCCCTTTCCTGTTCGTGGTACTTATACCACTATTTTAGTATATGGTTTGAGTGGCCACCAGGGCCCATCCATATAAAGTGCAACTTCTGCATATTGTAATACTTTCTTGTTTAACGATTTGTGCTCCTGTGCTCATAAAGAGTCTAGGGGATACTTGGATTAATAAATACATATATATTTTGAATATATATCTGTGTGGTGTCCTTTCCTTGGTATAAAGGGGGGTTACATGTGGTAAAACAGCCTGCTTAACACGCTTTAATGAGTTTAGCCTTAAAGACTGCTTAGCCTACACTACCACTAGGGCAGCTAGTCCGAAAAGGTTGACTTACAACCACACCATAAGGGTTGCTTGGCATGGTACAAGGTGGTCACTTTAACTAGTGAACATCATATACCAGGCCAACTTCTCACATTGGTGAGCAGTGGTTGGATTTGAGCTTGCTGTGTTTTACCATTGTAATCTCTTTGTTACCAATTGAAAGATCACATAGGTACCTGTAGGTACATATAAAACAAGATTAGATATACTTAAGTTCTACTGAACTTAGTTGTTGTAGAGCAAAGGGAGTAGCACACCCTGACTACAACTACTAGATAGGTTTAGTAGGAAAACCCAAGTGTAGGTAGTTGCAACACATCCACCCACACTTAAGAGCAATGGCTGGGGCAGAGGGGTCCAATGTACCCATCTCTGTCGAGAGTGACCCCCAGAGGGCACCAACCATCTTTGCTACCCTAAATCAAAATGAGCTCAGGCAGTTGGCAAATATCAGGGGCCTTAAACAGCCCAGGAACCCTACCTCTGCTGAACTCAGAGAACTCTTACAAGCTGATGAGGATCAGAGAGCTCTCAACAAAGCCTCCCAGTTAGGCCCCTTAGGGACTGGAACAGGAGGCCCCCCTTCTGAAGATGCTACTGAGGTACCCCTTTCCAAAAGTCACCCCTTAGATGAGAATCATACTACAGAGGATGAAAGTGATAAGGGTACTGATACAGATGGTAGTGGGGATGAAGGGAGAACTAGCCCAGTGCCAAGTGTTATACGTGGCCCAGCTAACCTAAGGCTACTTGGGACTGACAATGGGGTCACCCCATTGGATCTCCCTAGTGGACTTAACCAGGGGCTTGGGAGGCGGAGGAATCACTCAGGTGACTCTAATGCTTCTCATGCCTCTAGAGGCTCTCAAGGTCACTCCAGGAGAAGGATGACCACCCCTCAGAGGAGGGAGCATGAGGCCAGAATGCAGGAAGCTCAGCTGAGGATCAGGAGACAGGAGCTAGAAGTAGCCCTGATGGAAGAAAAACTGAACAAGGCTAGGCAACCTAGAGAGAGTGGGTCTATACCCACTGGTGGCAGCATTGTCCCTAAGGACAAAGATAGGGTCTTTGACAATAGGAACCTGTCCAAGATTGTGCCCCCCTACAAAAGTGGGGATGATATCCACAAATGGATGACTGCTCTTGAGAGAGCCTGCAAAGTGCAGCAGGCTCCTGAAGACCAGTGGGCAGCAATCTTATGGCTCTCCTTTGAGGGAAGAGGCAGAGATAGACTCCTCACTGTTAGAGAGGAGGATGTCAGAAACTACAGAGCCCTGAAGAGTGTCCTAGTTGATGGGTTAGGCTTAACCACTGAACAGTACAGGTTAATGTTCAGAGATACCCAGAAGACACAGACTCAGGACTGGTCTGAATATGTTGAATGTGCCACTAAGGCTTTGGAGGGTTGGTTGCTGGGAAGTAAGGTATCTGATTATACAGGATTGTACAATTTGATGATGAGAGAACAGATTTTAAGTAACTGTCAAAACCAGCTCCTCCATCAACACCTGGTAGACTCAGATTTGACCTCTCCCCAAGAATTGGGAAAGAGGGCAGATAAATGGGTCAGGACCAGGATCAGGCCTAAGAATCAGGGTGGTGACCAAAAGAAAGATACCACCAAACCTCAAGAGAAGGGTGGGGATAAAGCAAAAGAGAAATCTTCCTCAGGGCCCCAAAACTCCACACAGGGTGGTGGGTCCCAAACTCCCTCCTCTACCACAGGTAAAAAGCCTTACTGCCATGAATGTAAAATTCCTGGGCATCGGAAAACTGACAGCAGTTGCCCAAAGGCTAAAAACAAAACTGTTCCTCCAACTACTCCTGTCACACCACCTATTACTGTCAGCAGTAATTCCCCAGGTGGTGGGAGTGCCCCCAACAATTTGGGTGGGTTTACTTGGGGAACACAGGGGGACCCTGGCGTAGCCAATTTCCCTACAGCAACTACTCTTGTCTGTGATGGTGGCATAGGGTTTGCCAACTTCACTGCCTGTCCCAACACTTTGGGTAGGTACAGACAGGAGCCCTACATCAATGGTACAAAAGCTGAGGCCTACAGAGACACTGGAGCTAGCATCACTATGGTGGCCCATTGGCTAGTTCCGTCTGAGCAGCTTTTGCCTAGTTGCTCCTACCAGGTAACTAACATTGATGGCAAACAGAACAGTCATCCCATGGCAGAGGTGTGTCTCAGCTGGGGAGGTGTCACTGGCCCTAAAAGGGTGGCAGTGTCCCCAACCTTGCCTGTAGACTGCTTACTGGGGAATGACTTAGAACTCTCAGCTTGGGCTGGAGTTGAACAAAACACCCATTCTAAAATGGTAGGCCTTTCACAAAAGGGTAGTGGGGTTGTGCCAGTCACAACCCCTGTCCAAGTAGATTTCCTCCCTGAAAAGGTTGGAAGGGCAGTGGTAACCACAGCCCAGGCACAGACGGACTTCCCTGTAGAGACTGGCAGAGCTGTGACAGTCACAGCTCAAACCCAAACTGAGTGCCTCCCTGAAAAGGTTGGCAAGGCTGTAATGGTCTCAGCCCACACTCAGACTGACATAGGTGTAGTGAAGCCTGAAACTATGGATCACTCCACACAAACAGAGAGTAGTGGGGAGGAAGAAAAGTCTCCCTCTCCCCAGACATTAGGAAAAGGTCAGCCTCCTCAGGGAGCTGACCTCACCCCTTGTGAAGGAACTGCCCCAGAGGTCGCCAGGCCTGGCCTGGCAGAGCCCCTGATGTCAGTGGCCCTTTCCAAGGTGGGACCCAGTCTGGTGCAGGTAGCCTGCCTCTCTCTACCCTGCCTCAGTCAGCCCAGGGCTGCAGAGGTCAGGGAGGCCAGTGGACCCCAAGAGGGCCCCTGTCCACAAGAACCCCCCCCCCCATCAAAAGAATGAGGATTGCCTGGCTAGTAGCCCTAGCCAGGTGATGGGTAAAAACATTCCTGAGGGATCTCCTTTACAGGTAGTTAGGGACCTCCCCCAGAGGGATTCTGTTGGGCACAGGCAAACCTGGGACCTTAGGGCCCCAACCCTGACATGTCCCTCCAGTAAGCCCACCAAAGGGACCCAGCCTCCAGCTTTAGGTAGCCAGAGGCTGACCCTGAGAGCACAGTGCAACTCAGCTAAGGAAAGAAAGGCATCCATGGTGGAGGATGATTGGAGGAAGCTGAGGCCTCACTTTGAGGACACTCACTTCAGTACTCCATCTCAACACCAGCCTTTTACTTTGCCAAGACACACCAAAGGTAGAAACTCCCTATGGTGGAGACCCTCTGATACCCTTAGGGTGAGGGATTACTTAGTGGACCATGAGACAGGGGGTAACCATGCCAGTGCTGGTTCTTCCTTATATGGCCATTTAGGCAATATAGGCTTACCTGGGCAAGGTCAGCCTTATCTCCCTTTGTTTGGGGGGGGGGGGGGGTTGTGTAGGAAGGTGAATATCTGACTATGGTTACCCCCAAATCTTTGCCTAGTGTCTAGCTGGTTTTTCGACTTAGTTGGCCTGAGATCCTGCCATTCAGGATCTCAGCCTAGCTGTTCTCTCTTTAAAATGGACTCCATGTACCCTAGGTACATACCCAATTGGTTGGATCACCCTGTGAGCCCCTGTACCAGTGTACACTAGGTACCCAGGGCATTGGTGTATCTAAGGCCTACCAGGGGCTGAAGCATGTATTATGCCACCCCTGGCCTGGCCTAGCAATTAGACACAACTGGCTGATCACTCAGCTGGGGTAAGTTGGTGTAACCACCTCTTACTTAGGTGTAGTATACCTATACCTAACCTTAAATGGGACACATGTTAACCTATAAGTCACTCCTATGGCAGGCCTTAACAATCTCCTGAAGGCAGAGTGCTTGGTTCCATGTGAGATGGTGCTCTGGCATGAGCTGAGCCTGTCTGCAGTGGTCGGAACAACTTCCTTCTACCGTTTCCAGATATCGTCATACCATATACTCTTAAGTGCATTATGAACCTCGCGGTTAAATGCTATCTTTGGTTTAGCTTTATCAAAACATGTCGAGTAAGGTGTCATACGAATTGGAATACTAACCCCTCGCCAATTCTGGCGACGGGGTTAGCATTCCACCCTTCTAGAGGGACACAACATGTACAGTACCTGAAACCCAGGTAAAATCAGACATAGCCTCAGCTCCACAAAATGGATGCTGCCACCACAGACACAAGTCTGCCCTCCTGCTGCTGGGAGTCCTTCCAGCTTGGGAGATGTGGACAAAGGGTTTCCTGCCAGGGGAGGTGCGAGCACCACCCCAGACAGGATTTTGTGTATTGGTCAGGTAGGGCTTGAATGGAATCAGACATGCCTGAGGCTCACAAGGAGCCTCGGTGCATATGCCAGTTCAAACCGGTCCTGGGGCACACCAGCCCCGGACCTGGGGCGAGCTGGACAAAGGATTGGGGGTGTAACCACCCCCCTTCCTGGTCCCACCCTTAGGGAGGGACCTAGCAGGTAGTCCGGCCCCTAGAATCCGCTTAAAGGTAGGAGCTGTGTCCTAAGACTTCAGACATCCTGGAATCAACTTAACTACAAGAAGAAGACGGGAACTTCGACGCTCTGCTGCACAGAGGACAGAAGGAAATCTCCCCTATGGTCAGGGAGTGACCATCTTGCTAACGCAAGCACCAACCAGCTACTCAACATCTGCTTTGCCGCCGCCTCCTGCCGGAGCCCGAGCCCAGAGCCGGACAAGACCTGGACCTCCAGACCTCTCACTGCCCGATCCACAGTCCCTGAGAAGAAGGAACCCGTGGAGGCACCGAGACACGTGGAGCCAGACATCTTGAAAGACCCACGACAAGCTGCAAGCGCGACAACAGAGGCTCCCTCCAAGTTGTGCTTTGGGTCCTGAGAAACCCAACCTACGAGCAGCATCTGCACCAAAGGTGAGCCCTCCAGCATCTCCACGATCTGCGTGGGGCCCCTCTGCACTTTGCCACTCGACGCGCCTGCCCGGTCACTGGCCCGTTGGCTAGTGGCCATTTTGGTGACGAACCTTGAGATCTACGATGCTGGTCTGGTTGCTCCAGACTGGCCCCAGCTGCTCTCCAAAAGAGCAGCCCCTCTGACCTTGCTGGTCAGAACAATCAGCGTTCTCTATTCTTCACGACTTCTGCCTTTGCCAAGGCTTGGTTGCTTCTTTCGAGTCGCCGACACTGCCGACAGCGAGAGCCTGCGTGGGACAGCTCGTGACCCGACTCCTGGACGTCGTCGACCTTCAGGGACCACGTGGCTGCGGAGACAAGCTACACCTCATCACCTGTTCGCACCCGACATCGCCTGGTACCTACCTGGTGCCACGCCGGTCACTGGCTAGTGACTGTGAACACTGTCCTCTCTGCTTTCAGGTCTTCTACAACTCCGATCCACTCTTGGATCCACCGCATCTCTTCTGGACCGACCGCCTGCAGCATCTTTGTCATCAAGCTCCATTGAATTGATAGACGAAACCCGACGCACTTCGAGACCTATGCACCCACTTCCTGTGGGTGAGGTAAAGCTGGCACTCTGGTGCCTAAGTGTAGAGAAACATCTCTAGTGTCTGTGTTTTAAGTCTTAAGTTCGTAGTCCATCCAGAAGACCCTTTTTGCAGTAACTTTTGAACTTTTACGCACCCATTGAAAACCTATGGGAGCCCGCGTGTAACTTTCCTCACTGCACACGCGACCCGTGGACCTCCTGGTCACTAACTGAAGTTAGCTCCTTGTAGGCCCAGCGATTCTAGAGGCCCTAGGCCTTTTCCCTTTCCTGTTCGTGGTACTTATACCACTATTTTAGTATATGGTTTGAGTGGCCACCAGGGCCCATCCATATAAAGTGCAACTTCTGTATATTGTAATACTTTCTTGTTTAACGATTTGTGCTCCTGTGCTCATAAAGAGTCTAGGGGATACTTTGAGTAATAAATACATATATATTTTGAATATATATCTGTGTGGTGTCCTTTCATTGGTATAAAGGGGGGTTACATGTGGTAAAACAGCCTGCTTAACACGCTTTAACGAGTTTAGCCTCAAAGACTGCTTAGCCTACGCTACCACTAGGGCAGCTAGTCCGAAAAGGTTGACTTACAACCACACCATAAGGGTTGCTTGGCATGGTACAAGGTGGTCACTTTAACTAGTGAACATCATATACCAGACCAACTTCTCACATTCACTACTAGCTGGTGTTGGTGCAGAAGCTGAACAAAGGAATTATTAGCGAATTCCATTCTCCTAATGGACTCATGTTCAGGCAGAGGGTGAAAAGAATGCGAAGAAACAGTAGGAGGAGGCATAGGTTGTGTAGTGGGCATGAATGTCGCTTGAATAGAGAATTTCACATATCCAATTAAAAACATTATTAAACTCAACAGTATAAACAGACATAATATTTAAAAAAGTTTTCAACTCATTATTATACACATTTTGCTCTTGAAGCTCATTCTTTTAGTAGGTCTCTCCATCTCGAAAAACTCCATCCTCTAATCGTGCTGCTCGCGGCGGATGGGTGTTCTGTGCTAAAGAATGCACCTGTCGGTCCAGGGAACACCCTGAGACCAACCAGAACCGTCGACCTAACGTCTTCGGCTTGCACTCCAAGGACTTGGCACCGCGACCCTACAGCTGAACCTGGATGGTGGTTCGAAAAACAAAAATCAAAAAAATTTCTCGGAGGGGAGCCAACCAAAAGAATAGCAAAGAAGGGACTCAGTTTGTTATTCGTCCCACGACTCTCGGTCGCAAGTTATAGCGCTCTTTACCAGGCAATGTCTGTTCTCGGAAGAGTAACTCAGGTTCAAAAGTGTTCAAATGATTTGATGGAGGTACAACTTCTTGGAGAAGTTCGTCGCTCTCTGGCTCAATGTCTGTTCCAATCAAACGGGCATCGCTAAAAGGCAGAAAATGACGCACGGTCTCAGTCTCAGACTCAGGAAGTCCTCTTTGGACTCACCGGTCGTACGGCAGAGGCAAAGGGACCCTCTTACAATGTACGCCGTGAATCCAGTTCTTTTTACCGTGCACTCGTACCGCAGAACGGGTGGACAATAACACCAGATACGGTCCTATCCAGCGGGGCTGCTCGTTCCGGGTTCGCTGGAAGTTCTTCACGAGCACCCACGCTCCAGGTTCAAGGGTGTGCCCTGGATCTTCAGAAACCTGTGGCAAAGTATCATGAACCTGTTGATGCAGAACACGCAATTTAGCCGTCAATTCGTACAGGAAGTCAAGCAACATAGGGTGTTCTATCACACTAAATTTTGTCGGCCGCGGCACTCCCCAAATATTTGCCGGGCGACCGAACACAACCTCATAAGGACTCAGACCCATTCGCGAATGCACAGTCCTTCTTGTGGACAGAAGGGCTAGCGGCAAAGCATCAGGCCATTGTAGACCAGAGCTCGCTTGAATTTTGGCCAATTTCAATTTTAACGTGCCATTGTAGCACTCAACTAGACCAGCTGACTGGGGATGATTGGCAGCGTGGAACTTCTGCCGGATACCCAACCCTTCACACACTCTCTTCATCACTTGCCCCACAAATTCACTCCCATTGTCACTCCAGACCACTCTCGGCAAACCAAACCTAGGGAAAAATTCCTTAATAAGGGCTTTAGCTGTGGACAAGGCAGTGTTGTCCTTCAGAGGGTAGGCTTCCACCCATCTAGAAAAAGAGCAAACAACCACTAGGACATACTTCAGGTTGTTGCACCTCTCCATGTGGATGAAATCTAGCTGCAAAGCCTCAAACGGATACGTGGGGGGAGCAAAATGAACAGCTGGAGTTGGAGTTCCCTTACCAGGATTGTACATCAAACAAACCATACAGTTCTTGACCAAATTCTCTGCACACTTAGGAATGCCAGCATTTTGCCATACCGGGGCCAATGACTTACAAATCCCTTTCACACTAATGTGAGCCATCCCATGTGCCATGGTAACCACTGGAAGTACATACGCGTCAGGCAACAACCATCGCTGATGCTCTGACAACTCAACCCAACAACCATTCGAATCCAATTTACCCTTGCTTTCTCTCCATTCATTCAACTCTTTCTCTGTAGCTTCAGCTTGGATGGATTTCACACTCTCAATTGTATCTTCACACATACTCCTATCTGGAATCCATCTCACTGGACCCGCAACATACATTCGACTCATCACATCTTTCGCAGTCTCTTTCGCGACTTCATCTGCAAACGCATTACCACGACCAACATCGTCCGTGACTTTCTTATGCGCACTGCATTTCACGATCGCAACTTGCAACGGCAAAGTAAGAGATTCAAGAAGTTCATTCACCAATCGACCATGTTGGATCTTGGTCCCATGCGAAGTCAGAAACCCACGTTCTATCCACAGTTGTCCAAAGCTAAAAGCAACACTGAACGCATACTGGCTGTCAGTGTACACAGTCACTCTTTTCCCTTTCGACAACACACACGCTCTTGTCAATGCAATCAATTCTGCCGCTTGTGCGGAGTTGTGTGGGATACGAGCAGCTTCAACAATCATATGCAAAGTCGTAACCGCATATGCCGCAGTCGTATCACCGTTCGGAAGTTCAAAACACGAACCATCAACCCATAATGTACCATCACATTCTGCAAGGGGATTGTCCCTAAGGTCTATCCTCCCTTTCGTTTCTTCCTCAGTCCTGAGGAAACAATCATGCTGTTCTGTATCATTTGTCTCAGTTGAAATCGGCAACAACGTGGCTGGATTCAACGTGTTGCATCTTTTTATTAGGCCTGGGCAGTAAATTCCGTTCCGCTCGCGGAATTCGCGGAATTTGGGTAATTTCTCGTTCCGCGGAGAACGCGAAATTGCCCAAAAATCTGCGTTCCGCGACTTCGCGAAATTTTTTGCTTGTTCGCGTTCTCAATATGCGTGTTCGCGAGATATTTCACCCCGAGCACGCAAACAGCGATCGCGAACAGGAAAAAAGTATCGCGAACAAGCAATTCCGCGTGTTCGCGGAATTTCTGCGTGTTCGCGGAGATTTTTTACCGTTTCGCGG
Source organism: Triturus cristatus (assembly GCF_964204655.1). Lineage (NCBI taxonomy): Eukaryota > Metazoa > Chordata > Amphibia > Caudata > Salamandridae > Triturus > Triturus cristatus. The sequence continues at coordinate 58,511,069 of NC_140583.1, forward strand.
AGATTTGCGTAACACAATTGCGCAAATTCCGCCCACCCCTACTTTTTATATGTACATGACTTGCTAACATGGTCAATTCGTAACCTGACAACCGAGCACTAGTTGAGTGCTGTGTCTTGGTACGGTTCAACAAGGTATCCACTGCATGTGGAACCATCACAGTCAGTGTATTGTTCATCACCAGACCAGCGGACTGTCGGATTGAAACAGCCGCTGCCGCTGTAGCTCTCAAGCAACTCGGCAACGCTCTAGCTACCGGATCCAAAGTCGACGAAAAATAAGCACATGGACGTTGCTTATCACCAAACTGTTGAGTCAAAACTGACAATGCACATCCCTCTCTCTCGTGGACATACAATGTGAAAGGTTTACTGTAATCGGGAGTACCCAACACAGGAGCCGAACACAGCGCATCACGCAATTCTGAAAAACTCTTCTGACATTCGTCAGTCCAAGGAATAGGATTCGGAGTATCTTTAACAGTAAGAGCTATCAAAGGTTTTGCAAGCAACGAAAAATTAGCAATCCACTGTCTACAGTACGATGTAATACCTAGAAACGCACACACTTCTCTCTGTGTCGTAGGCACACCTATTTTCGCAATTGCTTGAATTCTTTCTGGGGTCAATCTTCTTCCCTCCTTCGATAAGAGGTGACCTAAGTAGGTAACTTCTTGTCGGCAATATTGCAACTTTGAAAGAGAAACCTTATGATGGAAATCAGACAAGTGACGTAACAACGACAGGGTAGCCTCTCTACAAGTCTCTTCATTGTCAGCAGCGACTAGAAGATCATCAACATACTGAATAAGGGCAGCACCATCAGGTAAAACCAACAAATCAAGTTGCGTCTTCAAAGCTTGACTGTAGATCGATGGACTCTCACAATAGCCTTTGAGGAACGCGTTTAAACCGGAAACTTCGGCCTCCTAAAGAGAAGCCAAAAATATCTCTACTCTCTGCGGCAATCGGGATGCTGAAGAAGGCATTTCAAATCAATCACCGAAAACCACGTGGCTGTAGCCGGAATCAAAGTCAGTAGAGCGGTGATATCAGGCACAACAGGGAATTGTGGAACAACGATCTTATTCACCTCGCGAAGATCGATCCCAAACCTATATACAGGAGGCTGAGAAAAATTAGTTTGTTTCAGAACCGGCAAAACCGGACTATTGCACACATTACCTCTTGTTTCCTCAATCACACCTTTCTCAATCAGATCAGAGATGATCGCCAAAAGTGCTTTTTCACCATCACTTGAGATACGATACTGTGGAATGCGTGGTAATCTAGCATTCGCCTTCAATGTCACAACATATGGTGGAATCTCGAAAAGACCCACATCATTAGGACCAGTAGCCCAAAGAGAATCAGGAAGAGAAGCCAATTCAGCTGGAAGTCGGTCTTTAGACAAATACATCGGAGAGATCACTCTCTTTCCCAATGTAAGCTGTACTACTGAAGGAGAACAATAAAGCGTCGCATACAATCTCTTCAACAAGTCCAAGCCCAACAAGTTCTCACCACAACCTGTCGTCAGAATGAGGGGTGCTTCGAAGTCACAAGGTCCAACAGAAAGAGACAAAGGACTAGAAATCGGATTGCTAACCGGGGCGCCAGAAAAACTTACTGACACATTTGTTAAGCCAGACAAAGGTGCGCCAGGGAGTTTGGTGTGCATGATAGAACTTTTCGCAGCACCAGTATCCAACAGAAAAGGTTCAGACACCCCTGATGCAATCACTTCAACATAAGGTCCACTCGGATCCACTGGAACTGAAACAACTCCCTTTCTTTGTCTGTGGCTGTCCTAGCAATCATTACCTTCCATACTCTCTCCTTCAATGTAATAATCGTCCGCATAATACTGAACCGTCCTACCAGACGCACCATTCTGTTGATCAAAACAATTCATCGAATTCTGCGGAGGCAAGGAACGCGCAATCTGAGGCACACCACGTCCTCGACCTCGCGGAGCTTGTTGAACACCTCGACCTCTCATAACAGAAACACCATTCGTGCACTGTATTAATCTCGGGCAATTATTCTTGAAGTGACCTTCTTCTTTGCAATACGCACACTGATTGGGGCCTACAGGGAAACGCGGTTGAGAAGACTCGACCATTTGCGAGCTTCTCTGATAGTCTTGTGGTTGCTGATAATCACGCTGGGTATTGCGGGCGGGTATGCTTGCTGCAGAAGAACCTTAGTCTTCAATTCCTTAGTCTTTTTGTCAGCTTTCTCTATCTCATCTTTATTTCTATTCTCATAGTACTGGGCAGTAGCCAATATCTGCGCTGATGAAGAAACAGCCCAAGCACTTTCAGAATCCTTCAACCTATTGCACAACTCGTGAAGCAAATTATGCACAAACTTGTCAACGAACAACCTTTGACCACCTTCTGTACCCTTTCTGGTGCTCTGAAGTCCAGCACTAGGGGCACACTTGGTGTCCCTGTGCACAGTCCAGTTCAAACCGGTTGCAGTGCCTACCTGCCCCTGCTCTGGCACGAAACTGGACAAAGGGAATGGGTGTAACCACCCCTCTTTCCAAACCCTCCCATAGGTGGATCCCTAGAGTATGTCCAACCCCCAAACTTAGTATAAGTATGGTAACCCAGTCCTTGCGACTTTAGATTAAACTGGACGAAACTCTGCAACATATATCCTGGACCTGCGACTTTCTATTTTGACTAGAAGACGGAAGAAATCTCCCTTGGGGTCAAGGAGTGACTCCCCTGCTTGGCAGGCACCAAAGAAGCAACTGTCCGGTCTACAATTCTGAAACTCCCGCTGGACGCCGAAGTCTCTGTATCACCAGAGGAGAATTTCCTGACTTCCCCTAGGCTACCCTGAGTCCACAGCAAAGCTGAGGCCCGTGGCTATCGTGGGTGACGAGGAACCGTGACCCCTGGGCACCGCGTACTATTGCTGGTACATCGACTTCCTGATTATCCTTGAAGTTCTGCTTTGGGCTCCGAGTAGCCCCAGCCTTGAGCAAAGACTGCACCGAAGATCTCTGGCCTTCACTCCACGAGTGACACGTGGGCCAGGTTCCAGTGCAACCGCTCGAGGCTCCTTTGTGATCGCTAGCCCGTTGGCTAGTAGTTCCCCACGAAGGCAACTCCTCTTCTGCTTGGGCTTTTCTGGTTGCTCCAGATGTGCCCTGACTTACCCTTGTTGAGTGAGTCCCTCAGACCTTGCTGGTCTGCACCGACGTCCTTCTTGTCATTCCACGAGGCTTGCCGTTGTCAAGGGTTGTTGACTCCATTCTGGTCGCCGACACCGCAGCACTCGACAGACTTCATGGGACAGTTCGAATCCAGCTTGTGGACTTCGTCGATGCCTCCTGGACCTTGTGGCTGAAGAGTCAAGACACCCATCAACTCAACTGAAGCACTTGACATCTGTGGGCATTAATCCATCCTGCCCTAGGTCACTGGCAAGTGACCCAGACTCTGTCCCCTCTGCTTTCAGGTTCCTTACATCATAGATCCAGGCTTGGATCTCTTCGGACACTTCTCCTCTTCACGGCAGCAGCAGTTCTTCGCCAGCTTCCATTGTAATCGTCAACGCGGCCCGACACCAAAAGACACCAATGCACCTGGCTTCCCTGGGTGAGGTAACTCGAGTACTCCGGTGCTCCCGTGGGTGCCAGTCCTAGAAATTCTTACGTCCAAAAGGGTTTGGTCCTGGCTCGAGTCTAAGTGTCCCTAATCCTTAAATTTCCAATTGCGACATTGCCCATAGAAGCTAACGGGAACCCGCGGTTGTGTTTACACACCGCACACTGTCCCCGTGGGTCCCCTGTGTCACTACCTTGGGTGGTTCCTTGGGGTCCCAGCGATTCTACAGGCTCTAGGCCTTGTGTCTAGTTCATTCGTGCTTCTTATACCACTTTTTTGGTATATGGTTTGGTACGCCCCTAGAGCCCAAACGTGTGTTTGTGCTATTACTGTTGATTGCTAACTTGTAAATTAAGTACTTTGAACTCCAGTCTCATAAAGAGACTAGAGGGGTGTGTTCTATCTTAAATACATATATTTTGAATACATACCTGGTGTGGTTGTCCTTTCATTTGATCATTCAAGAGATTATAGACTGGTAAAATAAGCTGCTTTACATTCCTTCAAGACTTCCATAGCTACCACTAGGATAGCTTTCAATGAAGGTTGTCTTTAACCAATCACCATAAGGGGTTGTTTGGACTGATACAAGGTGCCCACTAGAACTAGTGGACTGCATATATCAGGCCACCTTCTCACAATGCATACATGCGTGCCGTCACACAGCCCTCGCAGGCCATGCAGACAGATTAAAAATTTGGGTTGCAAACGTGTTCCACTATTTTTTACAACCCGATTTTGTAAATGTGACCCTCATTTAATTTGGTTTCTGTGCCTATCATATGCCCCAGTCCGACCCGCAAAGTGTGTGTGTGGGGGAGGTGTAGGGCTGGGGGCAGGACTTCTGCACAATGAGCGTAGAGTAGCCGAGGTGGCTGGCAGAAGTGGGGGCCTCCACATAGTCCCCCTTTGCCTCCTCGGTCCTCTCCTTTCAAGTATTAAACACCGCCTTCTTCTTTCTTCTATGTCGATCACCTCAAACATTTTCATTCTTCCCTGTCTAGCTTCTTATAGTACCTCCATCCCTGCCTGCCCTATTATACACCCTACCCTGTCTGTCCTATTATCCATCATACCCTGTCTGTCCTATTACCCATTCTACCTTGCCTGTCCTTCCTACCCTGCTTGTCCTATTATCCACCTTACCCTGGCTGTCCTATTATCCACCCTACCCTGTCTGTCCTATTATCCACCCTACCCTGTCTGTCCTATTATCCATCGTATCCTGTCTGTCCTATTATCCATTCTACCTTGCCTGTCCTTCCTACCCTGCCTGTCCTATCATCCACCTTAGCCTGCCTGTCCTTTTATCCACCTAACCCTGGCTGTCGTATCATCCACCTTAGCCTGGCTGTCCTATTATCCATCTTAGCCTGGCTGTCCTATTATCCATTTTACCATAGCTGTCGTATTTTCCACTCTACCCAGCTTGTTCTTCCTACCCTGTTGTCCTATTACCCACCTTACCCTGTCTGTCCTATTATCCACCTTACCCTGGCTGTCCTATCATCCACCCTAACCTGTCTGTCCTATTCTCCACCCTACCCTGTCTGTCCTATTATCCATCGTATCCTGTCTGTCCTATTACCCATTCTACCTTGCCTGTTCTTCCTACCCTGTTGTCCTATTATCCACCTTACCCTGGCTGTCCTATCATCCACCTTACCCTGTCTGTCCTATTATCCACCTTACCCTGGCTGTCCTACTATCCACCCTACCCAGTCTGTCCTATTATCCACCCTACCCTGTCTGTCCTATTATCCACCTTACCCTGTCTGTCCTATTATCCACCTTACCCTGTCTGTCCTATTATCCACCTTACCCTGGCTGTGCTATTATCCACCCTATCCACTCTGGCTCATTAGAAGACCTGGACAAAACTTTAATTATACCGGAGTATTCAGAGAAATTTCGGTAATTTCATGTTACTCCTTTGACGCTAAATTACAGAGAATTATGTGACTTCACCTGTTCACGTAATTATGAGTAGTTTGGGCCAAAAATGTATCGCACACAAGAGGCTGCTGGCTGTTGCTGATCGTGTTCTCTTGCATTTCGTGCAAAATGTGTCTTGTGATTCTAAGAAAATAGTTTTAAATGCTGAGTTACGTTCCTTGCATAATTCCAGGCAATCTCATGTAATTTCGCTGTAATTTCACATAATTCCGCTACAGCAGATTATTCAAGTTATGCCCACCCCTTCGTATTATTATTCCTTCCTCCTTCGCTATCCATCCTATTAGATGAACTATCTCTTTTCTCTATAATTCCTCCTTCCTAATTCCACATGCAGTTTGTTATTATTCTTTCCTCTTTTACTTACCACACTTCTAACATTCCTTCCTCCTTCCCTATCCAGAGTATTATCCTTCTTTCATCCTTCCATGCCCACCCTATTCTCATGTCTTCCTCCTTCCCTCTGTCCCACTGACACTCATTCCTACTTCCATTATTATCCTTTTTCCATCTCTGTCTGTTCTGTTATCACACCTTCCTCTTTTTGCTGTCTGTCCTATTGCCATACATTAATACTTTGTTTATTCTTCTTCTTCCTTCCCCGTCCTCCCTATTATCACGCCTTCCATCTTTGCTGTATGTCCTACTGTCAAACAGTCCTACCTCCTTTTCTAACCGTCTCTTCTTTCCCCATCTGCCTTGTTTTCTTGCCTCCCTCCTTCCCTGTCTACATCCCTACTTCCTCTAACATCCTTTTTTCTTCCGTCATCGCACTTTCCTCCTTCCCTGTCTGCCCTTCTGTCAGACATTCCTATTTCCTGCATTATCTTTCTCTTCTTCCTTCACCATCTGCCAGTCATCGCTCCCACCTCCTTCCCTCTCTGTCCCACTGTCCTACATTCTTACTTCCTTTATTATCCTTCTTTTCTTCTTTCCCTTTCCTCCCTGTCTGCCCCACTGTCACACATTCCTATTTCCTTTATGATCCTTCTATTTTCCTTATTCGCCTGCAGTTATCCATTCTATCCCCTTCTCTCTCTGCCGTATTATCCTTCCTTCCTCCTACCCAGTCTAGTTTCTTGCCCTGTCCAGCTTCCTTCTCTATGGACGTATTGCGTTTCCTTCTTCCTTTCTGGCTGATCCCAAGTGTTGCCTTTTCTGATAACCCACAGATCCCCTATACTATTATGGGGCCCAGGTCCCACCAGCTCTGCACCCCCTGAGGACTCTCAGGGTTGGCGAACCAAGAAGGACCGTCACCACCAGACTCCCACTTGTCCGTCTGCGCATTGCGGGAATCAAGTGCACACTCATCTCAGAACAAGTTCTCCAAGATGACCAGCCCTGCGGCTTTCTTCTCTGTTCTCAGTTGTCTCGGGGGCAGGTCTAGTTTCCCGTTCCCTTCAGTTACTTTCAGCAGATCATTTGGAAGAATTGGTACAAGGAGTGAATGTGCAGCCTCTTCCTTAAGTCGCTGCCCAGTGCACTCTGGGTATGACGTCAACAAGAGATGTTAAAACAAATGATTAGAAATTTTGAGTAAAAGATCATTAGGTACAGATGTGCTGACACATTGTAAACACGTCATCGGTGCCGACACCAGCTCAAGACAGGGCAGAACAATACATGCCATCTCCATTTGATTCATTATATACCTTCATTTTTCAAACATTGATGACTTTGCAAAAGAGTTTACTTGTAAAGGCTTTAAAGGTAGGACAACGGATGAGTGTGATGCACTTTTTAGTCAACACTCAACAGTCACACAGTCCACGTCTGTTTTCAAACGAGGGTGGCGTGCATCTGACAGCAGCAGCCAATCCCCTACCACTCCTGCGGCGGCCATCTTGGAAGGCACATCCATTGCCCAGTGTGTGGACTAGAATCCTCACAATCATTCAGACTGTACCATTGATTCGAAACCAAGAAGTTGAGCTTTTTGTCCAATACACGCATCTTAAAATACTCTTTCCTTATTTATCAAGTGCCAATAATTACCTTCGAATACAATGCTTCCTCTTGATAATGCCCAATTGATCTTGCGTTCCCCACAAACGCGCCAACAACCTTTCACTGTCAAAACTCCTCAACCTTCTAAGCGGAGACCCTTTTCTTTCTAGGGAACTTTACTTCACTCCAGTTTGGCTGTACAAAAGTAAAACCCCATCCTATCTCTTTCCTCTGTGTCTTACATGAACTCATACTTGTGACCCCGGATGTTATTCATGTTTACTTTAAGAACACCTTAGCCTTGTACTGGCCAGAGAATGCATCTGTGGTGCAGGCTTTCATATGACTCAACCACTGGTATTGGCCGGTGGTTCACGGCATAGTTTGAAGGCGTCCTTTCTGCTGCTGTCCGGTCGCATCACCTTGTGTGCGGGATCCAACCAGACCAATTTATTTATTTATTTATGAAGCTTGTAAAGCGCACAGCTACCTCCGGCGGAGGTGTCCCGGCGCTAAGATTACATAATTGTCCCCATAAGGAGTAACCAGAGTCATATCCCACAGAGGGACTAGGAGAATGCGAGAGTCTGACAATGCCAGGCCCTAACGCTTAGTGAACAACCAGGTCTTAAGTTTGAGTCGAAAAGCTTGCTCAGATTCGCAAAACCTGAGATCAAGGGGGAGGCTGTTCCAGAGCTTTGCGGCAGTGACGGTGAAAGATCTGCCGCCACTCCGAGAAAGCTTGAATCTTGGTACCATCAGAAGACGAAGGTTGTTGGATCTTAGATGCCTAACTGAAACAGAGATTTTGAGACGCTTTCTCAGATAAAGCGGGCCAATTCCATGAATAGCCCGAAATGTCAGGGTCAGGATTTTAAAATCGATGCGACGTGAAATGGGAAGCCAGTGAAGCTCTTCTCGATAGGCTCTGACTGAAGTACGGGCAGGGATATTACCAATGAGCCGGGCTGCCACGTTTTGAACTATTTGCAGGCGGTCGATAAGGTATAGAGGGGCACCTGCATATAGACTGTTAGCATAGTCTAGATGGGTGGTGATAAGAGCCTGGACCACAGTTTTGCGTGAAGATTGAGGGAGGAAGGGGAAGATTTTCCTGATCATACGTAATTTGGAGAAACAGGCCCCTACCACTTTGTTGACTTGTACACTTCCAGACAAAGAATTGTCAAAAGTGAAGCCAAGGTTACGAGCTGCCTGAACGGGGGTGGGAGGAGGATTCAAGATGGTAGGCCACCAAAGGATAGCAGGGGGGGGGATTTCTTGCTGAAAAAAAGAACCTCCGTTTTGTCGGTGTTAAGGGCAAGATGATTGGCTGACATCCAGGTGCAAATGTTGCCAAGGCAGTTTCTAAAGTTGGAAAAAAGGGAGTCAGAATGGTCTCGAAAGGAAAAAATAAGCTGAGTATCGTCAGCATAGGAGACCACCCTGACACCCCAGGACTCAACTACCTTGGCCAGAGGAGCCACATAAGCATTAAACAGTAGAGGGCTCAAAGCAGAGCCCTGGGGCACTCCGCACAAGAGGGGTTTGTCCTCGGATTCAAAAGGGTGCATCGTAACCCTTTGAGAACGAGTAGACAAGAAAGAAGTGATCCAGGCCAGCACTGTCCCACCAACCCCTAGCTGTTGTAAGCGGGTGGTAAGTATTTTATGGGAAACAGTATCAAAAGCAGCGGATAGGTCGAGGAGGACCAACATGGCCTCCTCGCCCCTATCCACTGATTCCCTGAGGATTTCTGAGACTTCAAGCAGCGCTGTCTCAGTGCTATAGCCGGTTCTAAAGCCGGACTGGGAGTCGTGTAATAGCTGGTTTGACTCAAGGTACAGTGCCAACTGTTTCTGTACCACCTTCTCCAGAATCTTGGCAGGTTTAGGCAGAAGCGAAATAGGTCGATAGTTGCTAAAGAGAAAAGGATCGGCACCGGGTTTTTTCAGTATGGGGACAAGCCTGGCCTGTTTCCAAACTGAGGGGAATTGGCCACGCGACAAAGAGGCATTCCAGATGGAAAGAAACGGGTTCACTAGAATGGGGGCGAGAATGCTCATAACTTTGGCCGGGACTGGATCCAGGGGGGAACCAGACTTGACGTTGTGTAGCAAGACTAACGCAGGGTCTGGAGTTAGCTCGCAAAAAGAATTGAAAGAACAAGAGAGGGGGCAAGAGCGATCTTCAGGGTGGTCAGGAGTCGTCGCTGCAAAGGAGGAAGAAAGTTTAACTATCTTCTCTTGAAAGAAATCGGACAATCCATTGCAGAGATCTTGAGTGGGGGTACAGAGGGATTTTGAAGCAGGGGGGTTTACGAAGTCTTTCACAATGGAGAAAAGGGTTTTAGAGGAATTCTGCACCTGTTGAATAAGATTGGAAAAGTAAGCTCTCATAGAAGAGCGTTTGAGTTTGTGGAATTGATTTAGGGCAGATTTGTAAGCCGATTTGGCTAAAGGATCATAGTTTAGTCTCCATTTGCGTTCCAGCTGCTTACACTTGCTCTTTTCCTCACGCAGCAGGGGGGAAAACCAAGGGGCAGAGGGGCGAGATCTGAAGGAAGTAAGAGGAGAAAGAGGGGAAACAGAGTCAAGCGCATCGGAGAGAGACGAATTAAATCTCAAAGTTTCAGAATTGAGGTCTTTTTGCTGGTTGAAATGAAAATGAAGATGAGCTTCCACGGAGTCACAAGTAACTTTGGCCCATTTACGTCCTTTAACTCGATTAAGGGGGATAGGGGGAGGAGGGGTGGGGGCCGTGAACGAAAAAGGAATGAGAAAGTGATCGGTCCACATCAAAGGAGTGGGGGGGAGGGTGGAGAGGGTAGGATGATTTGAAAAAATGAGGTCAAGTGTATGGCCTGCTATATGAGTCGGGTCTGTCACAAATTGGGACAGGGTGAGTCCTTGTAAAGTTTCTAACAAAGAGGAGGCCAGAGTACAGGAAGAATTATCAATATGTAAATTAAAATCTCCTAATACAGTGAAATGGGGGTGTTTAAGAGAAAAATCAGCGATAGAATGCATCAAGGTAGTAAGTGAGGAAGAGGTAACGGCAGGGGGGTTATAGACCAATATGCCAGCACAGATGGTCCTGGCAGTGTCCATAATTGTAAAGTAAGCGGCTTCAATGGGACCTAGATTGGGAATTTTTGTGAGGTTTAATTTGAGATGGGATTTAGCAATAATCGCAAGACCCCCTCCGGTCTTAGAATTGTCTCGATTAATGCCAGTGAAACAATAACCAGGGGGAGTAGCTAGAGTGATATCCGGTTTGGAAGAGTCTTTTATCCAAGTTTCAGTAAGAAACAATAAATCCCAATTGTGGGTGTCAAGAGATAACCAGATATCATGGGCGTGGGCTGGAAGAGATCTGCAATTAACTAATGCGGCCTTTAAGGTGGTGGGAGGCTGAACATTGACAATTGAGGATAGTAGCGGAGCTTTAGATACCACAGGAAGAGAGAAATTGCAGTGAGGGCAGGAATATGCAGTAGATTCCAGGCTAAAAGTATTACAGCAGCTAACGGGGGCGCAAGTGGCAGGACGGAGGTGAAGCAATTGATCTGAGGACCAGCGGATTTTAGGGGCGAGTGGAGCAGGTGTGCTGGTGCTAGGCGCGAGTCCGGCGCGGACGGGCGCAGACGGGCTTGCCTTAGGCGCGCCTTCGGCGCGCCATCGGCGCGACCGCCCGCTGCGCGGACGGGAAAGCCCTTTCCTTTTATCCATAACTTGCTGTGGGGTGGGAGGAGGGTGGGAGGCGTCCAGGAGCTGGAGCGCTACCCTGCCTCCCCCCAAGATGGCGGTTCCGTTTTACCCAGCCGGCGAGAGCGCTGTGCTCGGCTGCACCAGTAGAGGAAAGAAGATCGGGACCCCTGTGACGACTAGATCGCGTCAAAACATGCAGGCGGTCAGTGTCCGATAATTAAAATACAGCTTTTTAAAATATGTACAATTATTAAAAATGCCGGTTAGCGTGACTGTACGAGGTCGTCAAATCACCACACATAAAGTATAGGCTTTCAATTCACACACTCTCACAAAAGGTTAAGTTGCTAACAAAATTAGCAAAGAGAAATGCCCCCGGCTTCCGCCTCAGGGGAAAACAAGTAATCTGAATGAGAATGTCACCGGGATTCCTTATGTAGTGAGGGAGGGCGGGAGGCGTCCAGGAGCTGGAGCGCTACCCTGCCTCCCCCCAAGATGGCGGTTCCGTTTTACCCAGCCGGCGAGAGCGCTGTGCTCGGCTGCACCGGTAGAGGAAAGAAGATCGGGACCCCTGTGACGACTAGATCGCGTCAAAACATGCAGGCGGTCAGTGTCCGATAATTAAAATACAGCTTTTTAAAATATGTACAATTATTAAAAATGCCGGTTAGCGTGACTGTACGAGGTCGTCAAATCACCACACATAAAGTATAGGCTTTCAATTCACACACTCTCACAAAAGGTTAAGTTGCTAACAAAATTAGCAAAGAGAAATGCCCCCGGCTTCCGCCTCAGGGGAAAACAAGTAATCTGAATGAGAATGTCACCGGGATTCCTTATGTAGTGAGGGAGGGCGGGAGGCGTCCAGGAGCTGGAGTGCTACCCTGCCTCCCCCCAAGATGGCGGTTCCGTTTTACCCAGCCGGCGAGAGCGTTGTGCTCGGCTGCACCGGTAGAGGAAAGAAGATCGGGACCCCTGTGACGACTAGATCGCGTCAAAACATGCAGGCGGTCAGTGTCCGATAATTAAAATACAGCTTTTTAAAATATGTACAATTATTAAAAATGCCGGTTAGCGTGACTGTACGAGGTCGTCAAATCACCACACATAAAGTATAGGCTTTCAATTCACACACTCTCACAAAAGGTTAAGTTGCTAACAAAATTAGCAAAGAGAAATGCCCCCGGCTTCCGCCTCAGGGGAAAACAACCAATCCTCTTTTCCCTCTCTCGCAGTCTCTGCTGGTGACCGCACACACAAGGACAGGAGGGCCAGGGTAGAAGTGGGCAAAGGGATTGAAATAAGAGAGGAAACAGAAACCCAGGACCCCACACTCTGCCTCATCACTTCTGCTCGTCAAGAAGGTCTGCTGAATGGAGTGGATCCTTACAAGCAAGGGCTATTTTCAGTAAATTGTCATCTGGAATCCTAGGTGCACCTGTGATTATGAACGAACAGTCTCTCTACTTCGATATGAAACTGGTGACTCCTGAAAACTAAACTAGTATTTCTCCCTATATTTTGGATAACTACCCCAAACATCGTCCCTCGCACTCATGTGCAAGATGGGCGATAGTTCATGCTTGTCCTCTGTAGTGCTGCGATATGACCATCACTGCTAACATCCTGTTGTTCCCTAATCTTAGCAATTTGACATGTTTACTAGAACTCTACGGCCTTGGACACGACATTCATCTGCAGCAATCCACACTAGGAGTCCTTCCTAGCTCTTCACGAGGGAACCTTGGTAGAAATATTCAATCCCAGCCTCAACAGTTTAGATAAATGTTCAAGAGATAGTTCAAAGCGCATGTGCATCAACACACGACTTTCAGAATACTTCTTTGTATCAGTCCTGGCTACAGCAACATCATAGCTTGATTGCCTAACAAAGTACGCCATGAACCACAGCAGCGGCGGTTCCTCCATATGAGCAGAGGAGCGACGTCCCCCACACTGCCGACGTCCCCCCACATTGCCGACGTCCCCCATACTGATGACGTCCCCCCACACTGCTGACGTCCCCCCACACTGCCGACGCTCCCTCACACTGCCGACGTCCCCCCACACTGCCGACATCCCCCCACACTGCCGACGTCCCCCCACACTGCCGGCATCCCCCCACACTGCCGACGTCCCCCCACACTGCCGACGACCCCCCACACTGCGGCCTGGAAAGCTGGAAAAATAAAATGGTAATAAAAGGATTTTATTATTCCAGCTTTCTGATGAATGGAGAGGGCAGGACGGGGCCAGTGTGTCATTGCTTCTGATTGGCAGCCACGACGAGTGGCCCCTTCAGAATGAATTGTGCATGTCGGTTTGGCCGTAGCAAGGTAGCCATGCGCAATCGAAACTCTCCAACCCGCTGTCTTAGACAGCCGGTTTGGAGAGCAGGCATAGGCCTTCGGTTCTCTTCAAAATGACGCAGCACTGCAGCAAACTATTTTCATTATTTTCAAAAAGAAAATCTCAATGTGGGATTTTATCAATCAAAATAAAATAGAGAATGCTGCCCTCCCACGGGAGTCCTGAGCCATGGAAGGGGAGCGTGTAGCAGGTTTCACTGCCCATTACCGTAAGGGTATTCTTGGCAGTGACGGGAGTGAAAGCTGACCTTCATTTCCGCCCATCTATTAGGTGGGTGTAATAGGAGGATATCCTCCGATGGCCCTTACTCCCTAAAGCTGTCGAAGGGGTTTAATCCTGGTGGACGCGGACTAGTCTCTGCCACGATGAAACCAAAGGTGCACCGCATCTAAATTTGGTGATCGTACGATTATGTTGGCGGTAAGGATACTCCCTCACTGTTGTGATGCGGTACGCTAACCGCCGACATATAAATCTGACCTTAAATCACAAAAAACACATGAAAAATATTGATTTTTGACATTTGCATGATTTTTCTTTGCTTTTAGCTTTTTTTCCCTTTATTTCCTTTCCTTTTTACGTCTCGGCCTGACGTAGGCAGCGCATGCGCTGCTCGTCATATGAGGCTTTTTGGAATCGATACGATTCCAGAAGCCTCGTCCCAGCTCCGCCTTCAACTTTGATTTGTGCGCTTGTTTGGCGTCACAAATTATGCCAAAGGCAGTGCAATGATTGCACTGAAGGCATGCCACTCGCTCTCCTTTTAACCACGCCCTGCGGGATTGGATCTTTTACCCCCGGCGTTAGACAGTAGGTTTATTTTTTGCTTCTTGCATTTTTTTTTTTTAAGTGACTTTGTAACTGTAACTGTATGCTTAATGCTGTCTTTTATTTCTTTTATTTCTAGGTTCCTTGTGCCTTGTTGCCCTACATGGACGAAAAAGTCTGTTATATTTTATAATCTGTGTTTCTTTATTCTATTTTCTTTTTTTTTAACAGTTCCGGTGCATCACGTGCCCCATTGACAAGCGAGCACAGGATGGCGGAGCGCAGTGATGCAAAGGTATGCTTTATTTAGCGCTATGTTATGTTTCCTAGTTATGAGGTTGTTGACAATTTTGTAAATGTGTAATGTGTTTCTTTTTTTCCAGGTCCGGTGTCATTACGTGCCCCATTGACAAGCGAGCACAGGATGGCGGCGGCGGAGTGCAGCGATGCAAAGGTACGCTGTATTTAGCGCTATGTTATGTTTTCTCGGGATGAGGTTGTTGACAATTGTGTAAATCTTTAATAGGTTTCTTTTTTTCCAGGTCCCCCATTGCCAAGAGCGAGCACAGGATGGCGGAGTGCATCTCTCTACAACACACTATCTACTACTCACTCTCTACTACTTTACTACTCCCTACTACTCACTCTCTACTACTCTACTACACACTCTCTACTACTCTCCTACACACACACTACTACACACTACTACTCTCTACTACTCACTGTCTACTACACACTCTCTACTACTCTCTACTACTCACTCTCTACTACACACTCTCTACTACAACCTCTCTACTACACACTCTCCTACACTACTATCTACTACTCACTCTCTACTACACACTCTACTACTCGCTCTCTACTACTCTACTACTCTCTACTACTCACTCTCTACTATTCACTCTACTACTCTCTACTACACACTCTACTACACACTCTCTACTGCACACTCTCTACTACACACTCACTACTCTCCACTAAACTCTCTACTACTCTCTACTATTCTCTACTACTCATTCTATATTACACACTCTCTACTACACACTCTCTACTACTCTATTACTCACTCTCTACTACACACTCTCTACTACACACTCTCCTACACACTCTGCTACACTACTACTCTCTACTACTCCCTCTCTACTACACACTTTCTCCTACTCATTCTCTACTACTCTCTACTACCCTACTACTTACTCTCTACTACTCACTCTACTGCACACTCTACTACACACTCTCTACTACACACTCACTACTACACACTCACTACTCTCTACTACTCTCTACTATTCTCTACTATTCACTCTATATTACACTCTCTCTACTACACACTCACTACTCTCTACTACACACTCGCTACTACACACTCTCTACTACACACTCTCTACTACTCTACTACTCACTCTCTACTACTCTCTACTACACACTCTACTACACACTCTCTACTACACACTCACTACTACACACTCACTACTCTCTACTATTCTCTACTACTCACTCTATACTACACACTCTCTACTACTCACTCACTACTCTCTACTATTCTCTACTATTCACTCTATACTAAACTACTACTCTCTACTCCTCACTCTCTACTACACACTCTACTACACACTCTCTACTACACACTCTCTACCACACACTCATTACTCTCTACTATTATCTACTACTCACTCTATACTACACACTCTCTACTACACACTCACTACTCTACTACACACTCTCTACTACACACTCTGTACTACACACTCACCACTCTCTACTACACACTCTCTACTACACACTCTACTACACTACTACTCTCTACTCCTCACTCTCTACTACACACTCTACTACACACTCTCTACAACACACTCTCTACCACACACTCACTACTCTCTACTATTATCTACTACTCACTCTATACTACACACTCTCTACTACACACTCACTACTCTACTACACACTCTCTACTACACACTCTCTACTACACACTCACCACTCTCTACTACACACTCTCTACTACACACTCTACTACACTACTACTCTCTACTCCTCACTCTCTACTACACACTCTACTACACACTCTCTACAACACACTCTCTACCACACACTCACTACTCTCTACTATTATCTACTTCTCACTCTATACTACACACTCTCTACTACACACTCTGTACTACACACTCTACTACACTACTACTCTTTACTACTCACTCCCTACTACACACTCTCTACTACACACTCTACTCTCTACTATTCTCTACTACTCACTCTATACTACACACTCTCTACTACACACTTACTACTCTCTACTACGCACTCTCTACTACTCACTCTCTACTACTCACTCTCTACTACTCACTCTACTACTCACTCTCTACTACACACTCTCTACTACACACTCTCTACTACACACTCACTACTCTCTACTATTCTCCACTACTCACTCTATACTACACAGTCTCTACTATACACTCACTACTCTACTACACACTCTCTACTACACAGCCTCTACTACACACTAGTACACACTCTACTACACACTACTACACTACTATTCTCTACTACACACTCTCTACTACACACTCTCTACTACTCTACTACTCACTCTCTACTACTCTCTACTACACACTCTCTACTACACACTCACTACTACACACTCATTACTACACACTTACTACTCTCTATTATTCTCTACTACTCACTCTATACTACACAATCTCTACTACACACTCACTACTCTACTACACACTCTACTACACACTCTCTACTACACACTCTCTACTACACGCTACTACACACTCTACTACGCTACTACTCTCTACTACACACTCTACTACACACTCTCTACTATTCTACTACTCACTCTACTACTCTCTACTACACACTCTCTGCTACACACTCTCTACTACACACTCACTACCACACATTCACTACTACACACTACTACACACTATACTACAATACTACTCTCTTCTACACACTCTCTACTACACAGTCTCTACTACACACTCTACTACTCTACTACTCACTCTCTACTACTCACTCTACTACTCTCTACTGCACACTCTCTACTACACACTCACTACTGCACACTCACTACTCTCTACTATTCTCTACTACTCACTCTATACTACACTCTCTCTACTACACACTATCTACTACTCTACTACTCACTCTCTACTACTCACTCTACTACTCTCTACTACACACTCACTACTGCACACTCACTACTACACACTCACTACTACACTCTCACTGCTACACACTCTACTACTCTATACTATTCTCTACTACTCACTCTCTACTACACACTCTACGACACTACTACTCTCTACTACACACTCTACTACACTACTACTCTCTACTACTCACTCTCTACTACACACTCTACTACACTACTACTCTCTACTACACACTCTCTACTGCTCACTCTCTACTACTCACTCTCTACTACACACTCTCTACTACACTACTACTCTCTACTACTCACTCTCTACTACACACTCTCTACTACACACTCTACTACACTACTCACTCTCTACTACTCACTATCTACTACTCACTCTCTACTACACACTCTACTACTCTCTACTACTCACTACTACTCACTCTTTACTACACACTCTCTACTACACACTCTGCTACACTACTACTCTCTACTACTCTACTATTCACTCTCTACTACTCACTCTCTACTACTCTCTACTACTCTCTACTACACTCTCTACTACACTCTCTACTACACATTCTCTACTACACACTCACCACTATTCTCTACTACTCACTCTATATTACACACTCTCTACTACACACTCTCTACTACACACTTTCTACTACTCACTCTCTCCTACTCACTCTCTCCTACTCACTCTCTACCACTCTACTACACACTCTCTACTACACTCTCTACTACACACTCTACTACACACTCTACTACACACTCTCTACTACACACTCTCTAATACTCTCTACTACACACTCTCTACTACTCACTCTCTACTCTCTATTCTCTACCTCTCTCTCTACCTCTCTCTCTACCTCTACCTCTCTACCTCTACCTCTACTTCTACCTCTCTCTATGCGCACACATAATCTACTGGCGGTCGCCAGTAGATAGTTATAGTTAGGACCTATTTTCCATAGGAAATCCGCAACATTCTATTCCCAATAAATCTGGCGCCGATTGACGAATGTTCGCGAAATTTTCCAAACTTTTGGCCAGCCCCGCTCCGCTCCTACCCTGAAAGTTTTGTGGTGATTCATCAAGCGGGGGCCGAGAAAAAAGGAGGGTCCCAAAACGCGTTTTCCCCATGCAATTTCCCATAGGATCTGTTGTCGCAGCTACAGCCTGAACCGCTGAACGGAATGACACCAAATTTGGCAAAGAGGCAGTCCTCAGTTCAGACTCGTGCCTTCTGCATAAATGGTGTGAATCTGTTCAGTAGTTCCTGAGAAAATTAGGGTAAAAAAGTTAGTGATATCTGTGGCCGGGGAGGATCCGCGGACCCTACCCGCACCGTAAGCGCACCCTCCCCGAACCGAGCGCGCACCCTCCCGATCGCGTGCTGAATGCTAAATGGCTGTCGAGTTTCTCTCTACATTCAAAACCAGGAACTGTTGGCGGCCATTTTCTGCCTCGGTAGAAGCGAGGCTGAAGAAGCAAGGGGAATAAGTGTGTAAAACATATAAAGGGGGCAGAGTGGAAATACTCTGACCCTCTAGAGGTGCTTAGGGGGTCCCAGAAGGACCCCCTGGGGCCCCCCTTTAAAAAAAAACAAAAAACAGCGAAATACGCGCACGGTGCGCGCATCCTAACGCGTTGGGTGCACGGATTCTCACGCGTTGGGTGTGCGGATCCACGGCAATGTTTTTTGAAAAAAGACAAGAAATCATTGGTTGTATGATTACTTTCTACACTGAAAGGTAGGGTGTATATTTCTATTTTTTAAAGGTATGATTCTTATTGGTTAACAAAAACAGATTGTAAGGAACATTATATATGATAAGCTGATATGTTGAAAAGTCAAGCACACTTCCTGTCTTCATTAGCAACATTGTGTGCTGAACTTGTGACCTCTGAGCTCAGTGCAGTGTTCCATGACCTGTTTCTATGGTAACAGGCAGAAGGCAGATTGGGGGAAGGGTTGAAATGTATTTCAGTTGGAAAGGGTTGAAATGTTTAACCAATCGAAATGTGTGTTTGCTTTTGAGTTTATGTGTGAAGGATTGTGATTTGATGTTTACATGTATATGTGTGGAAAATGAAAGAGAAACTTTTCCATTCTTTGTTTTTGCTGAGAGGTGCACAGTGCAGAGATTCTGTAAAAGAAAATATGGTGAGTGATTGATATACTTCTTAATCTACAAAAGAACTTGAAAGACGAGTTATTTAATTGTGAGGGGATGTATGTAGACTATTTTGATCTTAATCATACTAGTGTATTTCTCCTGCTAAAGTGTAGGGAGTACTTTTCTTCTCTACAATGTGTGTGCATGTAGAAACCATTCTGTGATAAGCATTTGGGTTTTTCATGTGTTTGTAGACAGATAACTGTGGTGTTTTTATATTTTGGTAGAATTAGAAACCAGTCATTGTTTATGAATTTGTGAAATGAGTTATGTTATGTTTCTATACTAAAATGTAGTACTACTTCTAGATGAAGAAATGTGTTTTGGAATAGTGCAAGGGTTAGTGTTGTTTGTCTAGAATCACACAGTGAGTCTGTGTGCATTTGGGAACCACTGTGAGAGAAGCATTTGGTAATATTGTGTATTTGCTGACAGATAACTGTTTTAACTTGTCATGTTGTGAGGTTTTAGTAGAATTAGAAGACAGTTATGGCTTATGATTTGATTAATAGAGTCAGGCTTTGACAGAAAAGTGCAGTCCTGAAATATGTAGATTGTGTGCAGTTCCCTTACCACTTGCACTGTAGTGAATGAGTTTTGGTAAACTCCCAGGGATAGTTGTGCTTGTCTAGAATCACAGTGTGAGTTAGTGTGTATTTGGGATCAGTGTGAGAGAAGCATTTGGTGACATCATGTATTTGCTGACAGATAACTTTTTAAAAACCTGTCATGTTGTGAAGTTTTAGTAGCATTAGAATCCAGTCTTTGTTTATGCGTTGATTAAATGAGTCATGCTTTGACACTGATGTGCTGTACCTAAATATGTAGATTGTGTTCAGTACCATTAACTCTTCTAGACTAGTGAATGAGTTTTGGTAAACTCCTAGGATAGTGTTGATTGTCTAAAATCACACTGTGAGTCTGTGTGCATTTGGGAACCACTGTGAGAGAAGCATTTGGTAACATCGTGTATTTGCTGACAGATAACTAATTTAATACCTGTCATGTTGTCAAGTTTTAGTAGCATTAGAAGCCAGTCATTGCTTATGCGTTGATTAAATGAATCAGGCATTGACACTAAAGTGCAGTCGTGAAATATGTAGATCGTGTGCAGTTCCCTTACCACTCCCACTGTAGTGAATGAGTTTTGGTAATCTGCTAGGGATAGTGTTGTTTGTCTAGAATCACACTGTGAGTCTGTGTGCATTTGGGAACCACTGTGAGAGAATCATTTGGTAACATCGTGTATTTGCTGACAGATAACTGTTTTAAAACATGTCATGTTGTCAAGTTTTAGTAGCATTAGAAGACAGTTATGGTTTATGCTTTCATTAAATGAGTCAGGCATTGACAGTAAATTGCAGTCGTGAAATATGTAGATTGTGTGCAGTTCCCTTACCACTTGTACTGTAGTGAATGAGTTTTGGTAAACTCCTAGTGATAGTGGTGCTTGTCTAGAATCACACTGTGAGTTAGTGTGTATTTGGGATCAGTGTGAGAGAAGCATTTGGTAACATCATGTATTTGCTGACAGATGACTGTTTTAAAACCTGTCATGTTGTGAAGTTTTAGTAGCATTAGAATCCAGTCTTTGCTTATGCGTTGATTAAATGAGTCATGCTTTGACACTGGTGTGCTGTACTTAAATATGTAGATTGTGTGCAGTACCATTAACTCTTCCAGACTAGTGAATGAGTTTTGGTAAACTCCTAGGATAGTGTTGCTTGTCTAAAATCACACTGTGAGTCTGTGTGCATTTGGGTAAGGATTGTGAGAGAAGCATTTGGTAACATCGTGTATTTGCTGACAGATAACTGTTTTAAAACCGGTCATGTTGTCAAGTTTTAGTAGCATTAGAAGCCAGTCTTTGCTTATGCTTTGATTAAATGAGTCAGGCTTTGACACAAAAGTGCAGTCCTGAAATATGAAGATTGTGTGCAGTTCCCTTACCACTTCCACAGTAGTGAATGATTTTTGGTAAACTCCTGGGTATAGTGGTTGTTGTCTAGAATCACACTGTGAGTCTGTGTGCATTTGGGAACCACTGTGAGAGAAGCATTTGGTAACATCGTGTATTTGCTGACAGATAACTATTTTAAAACCTGTCATGTTGTCAAGTTTTAGCAGCATTAGAAGGTAGTCATTGCTTATGCGTTGATTAAATGAGTCAGGCATTGACACAAAAGTGCAGTCGTGAAATATGTAGATTGTGCAGTTCCCTTACCACTTCCACTGTAGTGAATGAGTTTTGGTAATCTGCTAGGGATAGTGTTGTTTGTCTAGAATCACACTGTGAGTCTGTGTGCATTTGGGAACCACTGTGAGAGAAGTGTTTGGTAACATCGTGTATTTGCTGACAGATAACTGTTTTAAAACATGTCATGTTGTCAAGTTTTAGTAGCATTAGAAGACAGTTATGGCTTATGCTTTCATTATATGAGTCAGGCATTGACAGTAAATTGCAGTTGTGAAATATGTAGATTGTGTGCAGTTCCCTTACCACTTGCACTGTAGTGAATGAGTTTAGGTAAACTCATAGGGATAGTGGTGCTTGTCTAGAATCACACTGTGAGTTAGTGTGTATTTGGGATCACTGTGAGAGAAGCATTTGGTAACATCATGTATTTGCTGACAGATAACTGTTTTAAAACCTGTCATGTTGTGAAGTTTTAGTAGCATTAGAATCCAGTCTTTGCTTATGCGTTGATTAAATGAGTCATGCTCTGACACTGATGTGGTGTACTTAAATATGTAGATTGTGTGCAGTACCATTAACTCTTCCAGACTAGTGAATGAGTTTTGGTAAACTCCTAGGATAGTGTTGCTTGTCTAAAATCACACTGTGAGTCTGTGTGCATTTGGGTAAGGATTGTGAGAGAAGCATTTGGTAACATCGTGTATTTGCTGACAGATAACTGTTTTAAAACCGGTCATGTTGACAAGTTTTAGTAGCATTAGAAGCCAGTCTTTGCTTATGCTTTGATTATATGAGTCAGGCTTTGACACAAAAGTGCAGTCCTGAAATATGAAGATTGTGTGCAGTTCCCTTACCACTTTCACAGTAGTGAATGATTTTTGGTAAACTCCTAGGTATAGTGGTTGTTGCCTAGAATCACACTGTGAGTCTGTGTGCATTTGGGAACCACTGTGAGAGAAGCATTTGGTAACATCGTGTATTTGCTGACAGATAACTAATTTAAAACCTCTCATGTTGTCAAGTTGTAGTAGCATTAGAAGCTAGTCTTTGCTTATGCATTGATAAAATGAGTCAGGGTTTGACACTAAGGTGCAGTACCATGTACTATTCTGTTCACTGTGGCAGAACTGAAAATGTAAAAGTTTTACCTAAGCGCTGTCCTAGAAGTAGTCTGATTATTTAGTCAGTTTCTCAGTACCTAATAGATTGCTTCAAATGTCTATGCAGTATGCATGTAGTGTTCTAACATACTATACACTTGTCTTTTACACCTTCAATTCCCTAGTCAGTATCCATACACTTCCAGGAAACATCCTGTCACTTCCTTTGCAGTCCTCTAGAGACCCATTCAACAGCATGTACTAATCCATTCACTGTGCCAAAACCCAAACACTTATAAATTCACCAAGACACTCTCTTTCCAGTACTCTAATGATTCAGTCACTGCCTAAGTATTCATGCACTGAGCCAGGTCTTAGCACATGGACTTCTTCAAACCCCTATCCACTATGCATGTAGTCCTCTAACCACCTACACACTTGTCTTTCACACCTTCAATTCCCTAGTCAGTATCCGTTCACTTCCAGCAAACACCCTGTCACTGCCGTTGCACTCCTCTAGTGACCCATTCAGCATCATGTACTAATCTATTCACTGCGCCAAACCCTAATAAATTCACCCAGGCACTCTCCTTGCAGTACTCTATTCATTCAGTCAGTACCCAAGTACTCATCCAGTGACGCAGGCCTTAGTATATGGACTGCGTCAAACACTTATCCACTATGCATGCAGTCCTCTAACCACCTACTCAATTGTCTTTCACACCTTCAATTCCCTAGTCAGTATCCATACACTTCCAGGAAATCCCTGTCACTCCCTTTGCAGTCCTTTAGAGACCCATTCAGCACCATGTACTAATCCATGCACTGTGCTAAAACCCAAACAGTTATAAATTCACCAAGATACTATCTTTGCAGTACTCTAATCATTCAGTCAGTGCCTAAGTATTCATACACTGAGCCAGGCCTTAGCACATGGACTGCTTCAAACCCCTATGCACTATGCATGCAGTCTTCTAACCACCTAGACACTTGTCTTTCACACTTTCA
Source organism: Triturus cristatus (assembly GCF_964204655.1). Taxonomy (NCBI): domain Eukaryota; kingdom Metazoa; phylum Chordata; class Amphibia; order Caudata; family Salamandridae; genus Triturus; species Triturus cristatus. The sequence goes on from NC_140583.1 coordinate 58,535,087, forward strand.
ATTTCCTAGTCAGTATTCATACAGTCCAGCACTTGTCACTGCCTTTGCACTCCTCTAGTGACCCATTCAGTACCAAGTACTAATCCATTCCCTGTGCGAAAAGCCTAGCACTTATAAATTCACCTAGGCACTCTCCTTGCTGTACTCTAATCATTCAGTCAGTACCCAAGTAGTCATGCAGTGAGCCAGGCCTTAGCACATGGACTGCTTTAAATGCCGATGCAGTATGGATGCAGTCCTCTAATCACCTATACAGTTGTGTTTCACACCTTCTATTCCCTAGTTAGTATTCATACACTTCTACCAAACACCCTGTCACTCACCCAGTGTGTCTCCTCATAGTACTGTAATCATTTAGTCAGTTAGCATGTAGTCTTTTAGTGAGGTAGTCTTTAGGGCATGAACTGCTTCAAAGTAGTATGCACTATGCATGTAGTGTTTTAACGATCGTCACACTTGTGGTTCAGGGCTATAGTTTCTTAGTCAGTTTTTATATAAAATGTGTTTGTACAGTAATGGAATAGTATAAATTTGAAAGTTATTAATATACATTTACTTGTGATTCTTTTTTACAGATACAGAACAGGAGTGTTTCTCATCTGTTTGCACTCTTCTCGTGCAAGATTGTTTGGATGAAGGATCCTTAGGTGTTTTATCATACTTGCTGTGCCGCACGAGTATTTTTTGTTAGGATCCCCTCGTAACAGAACTCTTTGGCAAATCTTGCGAGTGACGAAGGTGGCATTGGTTTTTGCTTGCCCCTTGGGAAAAGTAAAAAATTTCCTCACCACTGAAGAAAAACGTTGTGGGCGTGGTGCCTTCTGCAAAACAATTTCCTCAGATTCGGTAAATATTTTAAAGCGGCAATATTTACAGTTTTTGTAAGTTAAACTTATAAAATTTTGTTAGCTGTATGCATTTTATATATCTGTGATTTGTTTCTTGTGGTATTTTGTTGAGAATACCATGTTGTTTTTTTTAACAATCTTTCTGATTTTCCAGGTCTGTCGTCGACATCCATGGTCCCCACAGGAGTGTTCCGCCTTGTTGTTTTGTATTATTGTTGTTACATTTTGTTTATTAGTTTATTGTTCATATATATGTTAATAAAAAAATAAAGTTTGAAAATAGTTTATCGTTTATATATTTATAATTATAAAAAATAAAGTTTGAAAAAAAAATTAATAACGTTTTTGGTTGTTCTCTTAACTGCTGTGTGACTCTTTCTTGTTCTTATTACTGTTATTTGATGGAGTCCACCATGGTGTTAAATTTTGGGGCACTTATCGCTGGAATACTGGTGATATCTGCAGTTTGCACCAACTTCTGAATAGTGTGTTAGATTTATCTCAACTTTACTTCCGTTAAAGTGCTGATAATGAAATGGAGAGTAGCCGTTCCCGTGCAAAAAGACATGAGGTGCACCTTTCCGATTTATTCTAAATACTTAAATCCTGTATTGAATTGCACTGAGGTATTGGCTGCACTTACAGTGTACACACAAAATCTATTAAGAAATCTCATTGTATTTATATTGATTGGGAATAGTGCGTCAGGTGCTGGATCTTGACAAGATACACTGCTCAGTTCGTATATTGTTCTGCACACGAAAAAAATCACATCACAACTTTCACACCAATTGCAATGCGAAACAAATTCCGGCGATAAGACACGTTAGCACCAGGGATTTTACACCCGCTTTCTGCTGGTGTTAAGCAGGACAACTACCTGCACCATGAAAGGGAACACAGCCAAGAGCCACACCAGAACACCCACAGTTGCCATAGAGTCAATGAGCATGATACAGGGATACCCATGAGGGCCAGAAGACTCATCTCAACAACTCCAGGACCGCCAATGCCCCCCAAACCCACATCTTAGTAAGTGTGTCCCTGTGGTCATTGTCTTAGCATGATAGGCACGAGCCCTGCAACATCACAGTGTGCTGTCACCTCAGCTTTGGCAGTGAGCCTGGATGTGTAGCTACGCACGCATCCTCCTGCATGCACAACTGGCGTGTGCTGGTCTGAGGTTCACAGGTCAGTGCAGGGGTGTGCCTATCCGGCAAGGGGAACTGGGTGTCTCGGACATGTCCGTGTACAGGAAGTACGGTAAGTGTCTCTCTGTGTTCTGGTGTGGCCTGCTACAAGAGCCGCAGCAGTCGATGTTGTAAAGTGGCATGCACCACCTCCAAACGGCACTGTGATGTTGTAGTTGGTATGTAGCAGGACATGCGCAAATAGGCATTACAATGGTGTGCCGTACGAGTGCACGAGATACAACAGTGCACCGTACAAAAGTGTGGGGGCTCGTGGGAGGGAGGAGAAGCCGTTTGGCAACATAATACACAGTGAACTCGACCATGTGCCACATGCTGGGCATCTCATCCATGATGACCTCGGTCGCAGACATCCCACAACACCAACGACTGGCCTTTGTACACATCCTGTATGAATGCAGCGTGGTTTTCACTTCTATGCTCGTTCAGTGGTGTGATGTTGGCGGGTTGTGTGACTTGTGCTCCTTGTTGGTGTGTTTCATTTTGGCCATTGTTAGTCTATATGTGTGTTGTACTTAATTGTGCATGTGTGCCATTCTGCCCATCTCCGCCCCTCCCCCCACTCCCTGCTTCTTCCTCTTCCTAGTGCTGTTGTGTCTATAATTTTGTTGCTGCACACATAAATACGTGTAAAGAATAAATTAGAATAGTTCCTTGATTCTTTTAGGTTTCAAAACTTCTCTATTGGTTTCTTTTTAATTTTCCATATGAACCGTTTTTTTAATATTCAACAACACATAGAAGTCAGAAGTGCAACGTATTCTATCAACACACTTTCTAGAACATTCTACAACACGTGCAGGTTAAAAGCTCATCATTTTTTAAAACTTAACGATATTTTTTTGTAACATTTTCTTGAATATTTAACGACACGTGCAGGTTAAAAGTTGACGATTGTTTAAAAGTTCGAACAGTGCCTTCCAAATGCAAGTAGTAGGTGCGGTTGAGCTGAGCAAATTTTATCCTATGATATGTACTCCACGTTGAAACTGCTTTTTCTTAACCAATCACAAAGATGCTTTTCCACAAAACTAATGTGCACCCTACTTTTAAAAAAGAATGCTTTTCATCATATCTTTAGAGATAAGTTATAGATAGGAATTAGCATTTAAAAAACCTTTGAAATTCACTGAAAAAACCATAGGTTTCATGCACGTTATAGTTAGGAATTGGCATTTAAAAAACCTTTGAAATTCACTGAAAAAAACATAGGTTTCAGGCACATTATAGTTAGGAATTAGCATTTAAAAAACCTTAGAAATTCACTGAAAAAACCATAGGTTTCAGGGGCGCTATAGTTAGCTGGACATTTCCCTCGTTCAAAACCCTAGAAATTCCCCTGTTATAGTTAGTTCGGCTAACTATAACTCGCGCCCCCGGAATGCACTGCTGATGACGTCACATATTACATCACTGATGACATGGTCAGTGACATCACTGATGACATCACTGATGACATCTCAAATGACATCACTGATGACATCACTGATGACGTCATCCATGTGATAAATTAGTACATCTTCTCACACCCTAATATAACCTTTGATACACCGACTCAAAATTTCAAACGGCCATTTTGACAACCATAGATACTCCAATACAACTACACACCCACTCATTGACTTTTAGGTCTACATACATGTCCACTCACTCACCTGTACAGTCACTCATACTTACAGTCACTCTGTGCATTTATATACCTATATAGACACTCACACACCGCCAATCATCCATTGAGGTACTGACACATCTAGTCAGTCATGCAAATAATTAATCACAGTCCAATTTACTCACCTATACAGTTAAACACACTCAAGTTCACTTACTCATAAAAATACTAACAAATTCTGTGTCTTCCTGCAGAAAAATAAACAGCACATGACACAGATATCATTGCACTATGGCGCATACAGCCACTCCCAAAATCACACACTCTCACATATAGATAGTTATATACTCTTACACACATATACACTGCGTTTCACATATGTAGTTACTGACACATGTACAACTAAGATATACATTCAATCACTAACACACCCATACGTATACTCACCCAACCATACAGTCCATCACAGATGCACTCTTAAAAACATGCACCCACTGAATCACCCACTCACACATCTAGTCACAGAGTCACACACACCCTACCCACACAAACACTCTGGCACCCATACAGATACTCAGACAACCAATCAATAACCCATAGAGACACTCATATAGCTATTCACAAAACCATGCAGCCACTTATACACCAACACACAGACACATACAGACATTCACACAGTTTAGTCACTAGTCTGCAGTAAGATACATTTAATGACTCACTTATAGAGTCAGTTACGCACCTAGAAAATTATCTATTCACACACTTGTACACCCACTTATTCTTCAACAGGCCTTTCCCTATATATATATTAAACATAATAAAACTGTTCAGAAACACATACTCAATGGATGATGTCATCAGTGATGTCATCAGTGATGTCACTGACCATGTCATGAGTGATGTAATATGTGACGTCATCAGCAGTGCATTGCGGGGGCGCGAGTTATAGTTAGCTGAACTAACTATAACAGGGGAATTTCTAGGGTTTTGTACGAGGGAAATGTCCAGCTAACTATAACACCCCTGAAACCTATGGTTTTTTCAGTGAATATATATATATATATTCAATGAAAAAACCATAGGTTTCAGGGGCGTTATAGTTAGCTGGACATTTCCCTCGTACAAAACCCTAGAAATTCCCCCCTTATAGTTAGTTCAGCTAACTATAACTCGCGCCCCCGCAATCCACTGCTGATGACGTCACATATTACATCACTCATGACATGGTCAGTGACATCACTGATGACATCACTTATGACATCTCTGATTACATCACTGATGACATCACTGATGATGTCATCCAGTGACTGTGTGTTTCTGTTAAGTTTAAATATGTTTTATGTATTTATAGTGAAAGGCCTATGAAAGAATGAGTGGGTGTATAAGTGTGTGAATGGATGATTTAGTAGATGTGTGACTGACTCTATAAGTGAGTGATTAAATCTATGAAAGTGCAGACTAATGACTAAACTGTGTGAATGTCTGTATCTGTCTGTCTGTTGGTGTGTAAGCAGCTGCATGGGTTTTGCTACATGAGTGTCTATTTGGGTTATTGATTGGTTGTCTAAGTATCTGTATGGGTGCCTGAGTGTTTGTGTGGGTGGAGTGTGTGTGACTGTGCATAGATGTGTGAGTGGGTGCATGGTTTTAAGAGTGCATCTGTGATGGACTCTATGGGTGGGTGAGTGTATATATGGTTGTATTAGTGAGTGAATATATATTTCATTAGTACATGTGTAATTTAGTACATATGTGAACAGCAGTATATATGTTTGTTGGAGTACAGAAATAACTATAAGTGAGAGTGTGTGACAGTGTGATTGGCTGTATGGATGAGTGTATGCTTGTATCATTGATTGTATAAGACCATAAGAATTTGCTAGTATTTGTATGAGTAATTGAGCTTGTGCGTGTATAATTGTATAGGCGAGTAAATGGTAGTGTGATTAATTACTTGCATGACTGAGTATATGTGTGAGTAACTCTATGGATGAGTAGTGGTGTGGGAGTGTCTATATAGGTGTATGAGTGCATATGATAGTACTGTACTGAGTGACCATAAGTTTCAGTGACTATACAGGTGAGTGAGTGGATGAGTGTTTAGACGTAAGAGTCAGTGATCAGGTATCTACTTATTGGTGTTGGATTGTCTATGGTTTTGAGAGTGGCAGTATGTCATTTAGAGTGGGTGTATCAAAGGTTATATTAGGGTGTGACAAGAAGCATCAAATGATTACATGAATGACATCATCAGTGATGTCATGAGTGATGTCATTTGAGATGTCATCAGTGATGTCATGAGTGATGTCACTGACCATGTCATGAGTGATGTAATATGTGACATCATCAGGAGGGCATTGCGGGGGCACGAGTTATAGGTAGCTGAACTAACTATAACGGGGGAATTTCTAGGGTTTTGTATGAGGGAAATGTCCAGCTAACTATAACGCCCCTGAAACCTATGTTTTTTTCAGTGAATTTCTAAGGTTTTTTAAATGCCAATTCCTAACTATAACGTGCATGAAACCTATGTTTTTTTCAGTGAATATATATATATATGTATGTATATATATGCATATGCATTTATATATATATGTATATGTGTATATACATGCATACATATATAAACATATATATAAATCTGCATATCGATATAAATACATGCATACATATACATATATGCATACATATGCATGTTATGTACATGAAAGGCGTAACAATGATGTATCAGGTGTAAATGGATTCGGCACGATGGGTGTCGTTGAAACCCATTAAATATCTGCAACCTCAAACTGCTTTTAGAGTGCTCTTCACCTAGTGGGCAACCTTCGAGCATGACATATATAAACATATATATAAATCTGCATATCTATATAAATACATGCATACATATGCATATATGCATATATGCATACATATGCATGTTATGTACATTAAAGTTTGAAAAACACTAATAAAAGCAAAGCTAAAAAATCACCTAATTGCAAACAGAATTGCTTTAACTTAAACGAGGGCGAGACCTATTAAATTTTCAATGCTTGTTTTCTCTTGGCACAGTCCCCCTGAACTGGTCTCATTCTCTTCATCCTTTCCAATATCTCCTTCACTTCCTAGAGTGATTTTGCTTCTATGGCGCCGTCATCTCTGGGTTGTTGGTCTGCGCACTTCTCGCGCCCTGCTACTGTGCACTTGATCTCAAAGCTTGGCAATTAAGGGAGGGGAACATGTTTAAGATTTCTTTTGTCCAGTTTTGACTCTTTTGCACAAAACCCTATCAAAACCTAAAGGCGTCCAATGCTTTATTAGAGATGTTTTCGTTTTCAGCTGCTTTAGACCAGACGTGTCTCTCATTCACAGTTTATCATTTGCCCTTAACCTTTGTTTCCCTTTGTCCTTGTTAAAGTTTACTTTTACTATATACATTAACCAAGTGTTTGGAGAGTGAATGCTGCAGCGGGAGCTTTTTAGAACGTTTGGACTTTGCATTGGTCTGGAATGTCCCATTTCGACCCTCGTCCAGAGCACGGGAAAGCAGTGCCCTTTAACCCTGCACAAAGCTGGTGCCAACTCTGCATCTTTAAATGTGGAACATCTGGTTCACATGCTATGCACCTTTCACAGCAAAAGTTGTGGCCCTGCCCGGTTATGCAGTAACACAACTTACTACCTATTCACGGTTTTATTGCTAATTGTCATTAGCGCTGCAGGACTAGTGTGTTGAACATTGTTGATGCCTGGTCCCCGTATTCGTATATCTGTGAATTTTACAGGTATTACCTGGAAGAGTTTGCAAGAGGTTGAAAGGTCAGACCGAGGGAAAATGTAGTCGTGCAATACAGTAAAACCAAATTGGTATGTTATCCCTCATTCCAACCTTTGGGAATAACTGCTGAGAGAAAATACCACAAGTTGTGGCATTGTTATTCTGCTGGGCGTGTTTTTTTTGTTTTGTCTTGTCTATTTATAATAAGGGTCGAAATTAAGCTATTAGGGACATAACTGGTTGTTGTGGTTTTAAACTGCAATATCAAGACTAGGATCCCGTTTTTCCAGTTATGGATTCCCAAAGGGTCAACACTCACACAGACCCTTATGCAGCTCCTGAAGGGCTGAAACATGTCGACCTGAATAGGACGTAGGCAACCCAATGGTGCCTTAAGTGTCCCATGATTGTTTTTTAATCACCCCTACACCACCTACTTATAAATATTGATTTTGAAAAGGCAGGTGCACGGGGTTCTTTATACCATAGGATGCCTCATCCCTTAGATACATCCCTGAACAGTCCCTTTAATTTCAACAAGGGCCGCCCGCCACTATAGTGTTCTCTGGGGAGTGCGGGATGGCCAATGATGAAGCAAGACACCCAGGGGGGTGTGAGGCCATCCTGACTGTTTTGAGAAATAGCCCCAGTAGGGTCTTTCCTTTAGCCACTAGAATAAGACATCCCATTATTGAAAGTAATTGTGGATGTCTGGTGTTCATAATATGACAGTCTGGGTTCAGGTACGTTTGCTTCATTGTGATTGTGGCCTCTATTCTGCCCTTCAATTCTCTCTTTTCCATCCGAGCTGTACCCGTAGCGCTTTGAAGTGACTTTACAGAGGTTTGAGACACTGGACCAATAATGAAGAGTGCATACCATGCGCTGGATAGTGCTGGTAGTTGTTTTCTGCATCGTCAGCACTTTGGTTGGAGTACGGCTTTTGAGTTCGCACCACAGAGGAATGGATAGGAAAGAGCACAAAAATACAGACCTCCACACCTCAGCCGCTTCACACAGCTGGTCAATGAGGTCTGCGGGATGGAATGAGTTCCTACAAGCCAAAGAGACATCTTATGTGTGCTCTGACACAGAGAACTAAACGTAACAACACTTATCAATAGCTATTCCCGAATGCCATCTCTGTGTAACCAACTCTCTGTAGTTCATTATAAGAGTCTTAATATCTGAAACCCAGACTTATGAACAATAAGTATCTCAAAAGTGACACATGTATGAATAGCTCTTTGCATGGGGCTTCGCTGCACATTATGGGGCCGATTCCGATCCCAGGTCGGACAGCTCTCCGAGAGCTGTCCGTAGCCTTACCGTGCGACCGACACATACCCGTAGCCGGTCCATCCTGTAGAGGAAGTACGATGCGCATAACTGCCACAAACACGACCGACACGTAGGCTGTGATTCAAGCTCCATTCTCTGTCCGAGCCGTAACTCCTAACACTGAACCGAGTCGCCCAGAAGCAGTATCCATAGCAGTTATCAGCCTGACAAATACGATGCGTACTTCCTACGCGCCAGACGGGTCGGCACGTCACAGCATCCGGAAAACAAGCATATCAGATACGATTCGCGCCACAACTCAATCCACGGCTATGAGACGGACCAGCTTGCAGCGGGTACGAGACGGAGCAACAAGTAGCGTGTACGACATGAACACATCATGAATCCCATCACGCAGGTCATACCAGTACTTTACATCTATGACCGGATCAGGAACCGACGCCGACGGCGCAGGCGGTAAGTCAGACACCTACCACACAAACAAACGACACGTACCCACAAAATGGCACACACACACAGGGGATCCACATCCTGGCTACTAACAGGCCACCATAGGGGTTGTATGGCCAGCACCACTACCACCCCCACCCATAGGGCTTATGTACCCCAGCACCCCTGCCACCCCCAGCCAAAGGGGACCTGTTGATCATCACCCTTGCCACCCCCCCCTCATAGGGGACCTGGTGCCCATCACTACTTCCACCCCCACTCATAGGGCTTATGTTGCCCATCACCCCTGCCACCCCCAGCCAAAGGGCATATGTTGCCCATCACTACAGCCACCCCCATCCATGGGGGACCTGTTGCCCATCATCCCTGCCACCCCCACTCATAGGGGACCTAGTACCCTTCACTACTGCCACCCCCACTCATAGGGGACCTGTTGCCCATAACTACTGCCACCCCCACCCATAGGGGACCTGTTGCCCATCACTACTGCCTCCCCCAGCCATAGGGGACCTGTTGCCCATCACTACTGCCACCCCCACTCATAGGGCTTAGGTTGCCCATCACCCCTGCCACCCCCAGCCATAGGGCATATGTTGTCCATCACTACTGCGACCCCTATCCATAGGGGACCTGGTGCCCATCACTACTGCCACCCCCAGCCATAGGGGACCTGTTGCCCATCACTACTGCCTCCCCCACTCATAGGGCTTATGTTGCCCATCACCCCTGCCACCCCCACTCATAGGGGACCTGGTGCCCATCGCTATTGCCACCCCCAGCCATAGGGGACCTGTTGCCCATCACCCCTGCCACACCCACTCATAGGGGACCTGGTACCCATCACTACTGCCACACCCAGCCATAGGTGACCTGTTGCCCATCACCCCTGCCACACCCAGCCATAGGTGACCTGTTGCCCATCACCCCTGCCTCCCCCAGCCATAGGGGACCTGTTGCCCATCACTAGTGCCACCCCCACTCATAGGGCTTATGTTGCCCATCACCCCTGCCACCCCCAGACATAGGGCATGTGTTGCCCATCACTACTGCCACCCCCACCCATAGGGGACCTGGTGCCCATCACTACTGCCACCCCCAGCCATAGGGGACCTGTTGCCCATCACTACTGCCACCCCCACCCATAGGGCTAATGTTGCCCATCACCCCTGCCACCCCCAGCCATTGGGCATATGTTGCCCATCACTACTGCCACCCCCACCCATAGGGGACCTGGTGCCCATCACTACTGCCACCCCCAGCCATAGGGGACCTGTTGCCCATCACTACCGACACCCCCACTCATAGGGCTTATGTTGCCCATCACCCCTGCCACCCCCAGCCATAGGGCAAATGTTGCCCATCACTACTGCCACCCCCACTCATAAGATGGGTGATGCGCCACACATCCATCATACTCCAGTATTAGGTATGTCAGCAAAATACATCCCCCCTAACATCATGACAACAGTGTGTAGTCTGTGACAAATGCCCACAACAGTGATTATGACTTCGAACATACAATGTAACTAACAGCACATGTGTGACCAACAAATGAGTGTGCCCTACACAAGGCAAGCATCACTATAGCACTGTGTCAATGTAAAAAGAACACCCCCTCACTGTGTAGAACAGAAGTTAAGTGTGGGCTTCCAAACTGCAGCAGACGTTGAGCATTGTGGTGATGGGGTCTAAACCCCCCCTCATCACAGTGACCAAAAGGTAAGTGTCATCATGGTCAAAGCTGCAAATAACAGACAGCATGTATGATCCCTGCTCCCAACACATTAAACACTTCTGGGGCGAAGTAGTGGTTGTGTCCCATTCCCGCAGAGATGTGGTGAGGCTAACAGTGCTGTGAAAACATAACACACTCTCGGCCATGTGCAGACAAGCACCACACATGGGGGCTGACAATGCATACAGTGTACAATGACACAAAAGCAGAAGTGACCATCACAAAGCATACATACATCTCGAAAATAGACACACTAATCAAAACAACCTGTGTAGACTGTAGGTGTCAGGTCACTAACTCCCATTCCATGCCAGCAATGGCACCTGACAACCAGGATGAATGTGCACAATGATGTGATATTTCTCACAGGGACAGCAGGGAAAATCACAGAAACAGCATTCAGACAATGGCCCACTACAGCAATACCAATGCACTGATGCAGATGCACAAACACAAACAGGCAACCTCACACTGCACATCTGACACAACCTGTGTGTGTGTGTGTCTCAGTATCCCCAGGCAACTACACAACACATGAGGGGGGTTGAACCACAGTGACACAGATGTGGACACAGTGCCATACAAAAGTAAACCATCATTGGGACACCCTTAGTGGGCAATCAGGCATTGGGAGATGAGAGGGAGCACAACAGACACATGTGACACAAGCTGGAATAAACACCAACTAACACAGCAAGAGACTGACACACAACAGCACTACCCCCAGTGACCGGACATTGGGGTGACACAAGCATGCATGACACCTCCACTGTGATGACAAAGGCAGATGTCGCACAAACTGGGAAACCCAGACATGTGTCCTGTTCCACAAACATACATCACACATACACAAACACAAATCACTCAGCATGGCCCCTCATCCATGGACAAACGGGAGCTAGGGGACCATCCATGCAAACATTTACATCAGTCCACCCTCAACACCACACACCCTGAACTGCAACAATGTGCATCTGTGAAGTCCACATGGACAGGTGACATTGCACATGCACCCATGACAAACACAGGAATGTTGGGAGGAACTAAGGTGCACAGACTCATCACACAAGGCCAGTTTACAACCCTGGGGAATAACAGACATACTGCACAGTATGCGGTACATGGCCATGACGTTAAAGCTCACGTAACCATCAGAATACCTGCCACAGTCCCAGGACAATGCAGATGACAAGGAGAACCACAAGGCACACCTGCTGACACCTGCCAGCATCGCAGCCATGAACCCGACAAGTGGGAGCAGTCACACACACATGTCTCAATTACTGAAAGGTACCACCTAGGGACAACTACATAACATTCCAAATAAACAAGTGCCTTGGGGAACCCTGACTGTGTCCCATCTGTGTCTGACAACATCATCACCACTCAGAACTGACAAATCCCAATTAACAGTAGTGTGTCATGCACCCACACATCTGGTAGCCCATGGCAAAGTAGTGGGATGAACCAAATACCACTCAGCAAGCATCAACAACAGGAACATATCAAGGGAACACTGCCTGTGTATGAAAAGGGATGCGGACACACACACATGCTTATACAACACACACCATGGGCCCAGGCTATGTCACGGAACAACACACTTACTTGAGGGGACCCAACTCCTGTGGAAGCCCAGCTGTGCCAAACATATTCACAGCACGTCTCACTCATGTCAGCAGAACGCTTGGTCAGTCAGCCATCAGTTACCACAAAATGAAGGCTCTAGTCACAACAGCCTGGGTACATGAGTCTCCCCTAAGTCATCTGCACATACTCAATACATATGTACAGCAAGTTGCACAGAGGACCCAGTTGCTCCTATACCAATGATGCCCACACCTGTAGGTCCAGTGGTGATGCGCACAAAGTCTGTGAAATTGACAAATTGGACAATGGGAAGGACATCATATGTGCATGGGTGTAAGCCTGAGATGTTTCCATGCAAATGAAATGTTCACAGAGATGTCCACAAATAGTTGCTCATGATGACACACCCAGGTAGCTGCAAAGGATGACATGGATCCACTAGAATAGGATACATAGCTCATGGACCACATGGAGTACCTCACATAAACACATCAGTATTCTACATTGGAAACCAAGCATTACAGGTGCAAGGGCATGTTAAACATCATCAACATAATGTACAGCTAAATCAAGTTCACAGGGATAAAGAAAAAAGCTTTATTCAGAATATTAAAAGTTAATCGTCCGTTCAAACAAAAGGCCAATGGCCAGTCCATGTCCAAATGCCAAGGAGTGAACTAGAGTGACAACTGTCACATGTTGCTTGCCTGCACTGCTAAGGACCAGGGTCATCCCCTCGGAGGGGCATACATGGGGGCAGGCCAGGCACCGCAGGGACAGGATCAGGGCGCAACAGAAGGAGGCAGTGAAGAGGTGGTGGATGCAGTTGAGACACTTGCAACTGCAGTGGAGCTGACTGAAGTGGTGGGTGCAGTCACACCTGTGGGGCACAAGTCAGATGGGGTGGGTGCCGGCACAACTCCAGTGGGCAGGTCAGATGGAGTGGATTGGGTCCCCACTGCAGTGCCCAAGTCAGACGGGGTGGTCGTGGACTCCACTGCAGTGCCTCCAACCATGTGAGCGTAATGGGGTGCAGGTGAGGTGGGCAGGACAGGGGGGGACACGGTCCCCACATCAGTGGCCCTAACCGTCTGACCAGGTGTGGAGGAGCAAGTGGTAGGGGGGAGGGCCTTACCGTTTTGGGGATGGTGTATCTGTGGGTGGGGGAACCCGGGGCAGGGAGTGGCGGGGGAACCTCTGGAGTGGTGGCCTGGGGGATGGAGGACGGAGACTTTGCCTTGGAGCTGCGTGGTGGTGGGGGGGGTCTTGCTCTTCCGGCTCCGGGGGGACTTGTGGGTGGGGGTCTCAGTCTGACTGCGCCTGGGGGAGGGTGTCCGGGTGTGAGGGGCACTCCCCTCTGTGTGTGGGGACTTCCTCTTCCCCTTGTAATCAGGATCTGCTGGGTCAGTGGGGAAGAGGCCAAGGTCACAGAGGAAGAGCTTCTGGGGAGATGGGGTTGCAGGTGAGGCAAGGGAAGGGGGCTGAGAGGGAGAGGTTTCGGAGAACTGCGGAGTGGTTGTGGATGACTGTGTGTGTGTCTGCAAACCATCCCCTGTGCGTGTGGCATCAGTCGCCTGCGCTTGCTTGTGTGCACGTCTAGACCTTGGTTTGGGTGTTTGTGTGCTGCCCGTGTCTGTGGCTCTGTGAGAATGTGCAGCTGTTTGTGTGCTTGATGTTAGAAGGTTGTTCTGACACTATGGGCCGCCCGGATTTTTCGCTTTTTGAGCACCTAATTGTTGAGCTTTTACTGTGGGGGAGCCTCATAAGTTGGGACTCACCTACAGTGAACTCAGGATGTAAGAGACTGCATGGGGATTTTGCTGGTGTTCCCCTGGCTTGACCAGGCCACTGCACAGCAACTGGAGTAAGGGACACCGGGTTGGTTACATGCAGACACATGTGTACACGCGTGTGCACACGTGTACTGGCTGCGCAGGGGAGATTCCTAGCGTGCGCAGTCCAGGAGCAGCTACAAAGTGAATGGTGTGGCAGGACTTATGCAGTATTGGGTGGTGACATGGAATAGGCTTTATACACTGGAAAGAAACATGCCAGGGAAAGTCAGTGTGTCTTACTGTTTTTTTACTTCTTTATTCCCCTATGGGAATGTGGAGCCATGGGCTAGATTAACTTCCATTAGGCCTGCAGATTCCAGACACGAGCTTAAATCCACGGTAGAGCATGTGAAAATAAGTGTTCTGTAGAGTCCAAAGTCATATTTGTATTGCTTTTGGGTCATCCAGAACTGTCATATTTCTCTGAGCCAGCCATGACCAGACCCAGGCTGGGGGCTGACCTCAGCTAGATGGATTGATAACCTTTCTTCCACAAGTGAGGGCCTCCTCTCCATGGAGAGAAGATGGGAGGGGCTACAGGCTCATCCATTAGCAGCTGTCACTGGGTGCCAGGCACCAGGCTGCACCAAGGAGGGAAGGCAGCGTGGGGGAAGAGGCTTCAGAGGCATGTGGCCAGAGACACTGGACGACGCCATTTTGAACAAACCCAGAGGCTGGACAAAAAGGAGGGAGCAGGGGCAGGGACGTGATGTGTCGCTGCTTGATAGGACCAACAGAGACTTCCTGCCAGCCCCCTACTCAACTTTTAAAAAGTGCTTGCACAGGAAGAGAAGCTCTCTCTGGGGTGTGGTCTGCTGAGGCTGAAGGTGCTGGAGCCTGGCGCAATGGGCAGTTGGAAGGAGAGACCTCCTGACTGCCCCCAGTACCCTAACAGTACGAGAAGAAGAGCCCAGGACCGGTGCGCAGGAGCAGGGAGAAGAGAGGCCAAGGAGGAGAACCAGGCGAAAGGCTGGTGCAGGGAGCCAGTGAAGACAGCTCCCTGCTGAATCTACCCTCTCAGAGACCCCGAGGGCGGAGGAGAGTGTTCCCAGTGGATGGGGCTGGTAAAGAGGAGCATGAAGTGCCCCATAATGCCTTGCCAGGCATTTGGAAATCTGCCGTTTTGGTACTCTGTGGCCCCCAGAGGAGGTGGGGTCACCCTCACTTGTGAAAAGGTGCTGGGGGGAGCTGCTGGAGAAGCGCAGTCTCGCCCCCAGCATGAAGAAAAGTCCCACCCTCAGTGTCATGGGTACCTAAAGGAAACTACCCCTCAAGGGCTCAGCTAGCATTTAAACACCTTCTAGGATGGAACTTTTGTTCTACAGCTGAGGGTGTGTGGAGAAGTGCATCATGAAGTGAAGGGCTGAGTTGGGGATGTGTGGAGAAGTGCATCCCCTGGAGGTGACGTGGTGTAATTGCACTGAAATGCATTTACTAGTGGTTATTTATTTTTAGGTGGACTGAAAATCACATGTGTAAAGTGAAGTACCTGTGTAAGGTGATGTTAAGCTAAATGGACTTATGTTGCTGGACCTTCCTGCTGGGGGGTCTGGCTGTATTTATGTAATCCCATGCTTTTACCTGTGATTCCTTTTAAAGTGAAGAGGCGCACTGCAGGAGAAGTGTAGTTGCCAGGAGTACTTCTTTTAAAGGGACTGTAAGTCACATGTGTAAGGAGATGTCATAAGCCAAGTGGGGTTATGTTGCCAGACAGTCCTGCTAGGGTGTCTGGCTGTATATGCGTAATCCTGTGATTTCATCTGTGATGCCTTTAGGGGCTGTAATTGCAATGCATTCAGATGATCAACCAAGGTGATGAGTACTGTCATTCTAAAGTTTGCGTAAACATGGATTCTTGCTGCTGCGTTTAGGTGAAGTCCCCAGACTACTAGCCCTTACGATATAGAGGTGCATACTTTATGGTCAGTAGGAGATGCTCAGTCAGGGTCATTTGTCACCAAGGCAGGTGTACCCCTTTTTAATGATTGTTGAGGTAATGGGGTGGGTCGCCACTGGGATGGTGCCAGTGCGCAGGGCCCTTGCTCCAGGTTATGTTCAACCATCTGCATTGGGGGCAAGTTGATGTGCATACATGGGAGTGGTGGTACTAGACCACACCCCCCCCTACGGGAGGGGTGGAGATGTTATGCAATGTCACAAAGTAATTTCAACAGCTTATGTATATTTGTAAATTGGTGCATATTATTGAGTAGTGTGTGTGTTTAATAAATGTACTCTTACTTTTATAAAGCAAAGTACAGACTGGACAATCAATTATTGAGTGTTATTTTTGCGCACCTGCAAATGGCGATTACTAGCCCACACCACCTCCCTGGAGTAAGCCTCAGACTGCTCTGCAACGCAACCCTCTGAGAATCAGGCGCTACAATTGGGTGTTTGGTTCCCAGTGAAGGACAAATGTGGTCATGTTATTTGTGCAGGCCTCACAGATGCTGCCTCGTTTTCCAACACTTGGGACAGGTAGGCTGCTATGAATCGTGGATGGTGCAGGGGTAGGAGGGGTGCGGGACTGTTGGAGGAGGGACACTGCTGTCGTCAGGGAAGAGGCCATGGACTGATTGGTCCTCTGTAGGGCAGACATGCCCAATGAAATGCCCACCATGAACGACACCAGTTGTGTCAACAGACTTGTGTGTGCATGGAGGACCTTCAGCATAGACGTCTGCCCTACATGGATCTGTCTAAGTAAGTCCACAGACTCCTCACTCAGGGCAGCAGGAGACACAGGGGCAGGAGGTGCAGTCCCTGGCACAAAGGAGACATGCTCATGAACACGTGAGCCTACAGGAACCTCTGGGATGGGAGCCGATTGGAGGGTGGTGATGGTGGTGGTGGTGGCGGTGGCGGGTACAGCCTCACTAGCTGGGGTTTGGTGGCTGCTGACACCCGCCTCCAGAAGGGAGTGATCCTCAGAGCTGCTGTGGCCCTCAGCTGGGGGGGATGGTGCTGACGACTCCTCTGTGTGGCTCCACTCGACCTCCGTGCCACTGGGTCCCCCCAACTCCTCTCCTTCTGTCCCTGTCAGGCTCTGTGGCTCCTCCTGGTCCGTGGAGCTGTCCCCTCCTGTGGCCGTGGATGTATCGGGATAGGAATAGGAAGTAAGAGAACAACATCAGTCACCTGCACCAACTGCACACACCACAATGAGTACATCACATCACAGGGCAAGCCCTGGCATCATCAGCTGAACACAGCTCAAAGTGCCAACACTGTTTAGAATAAGCCAATTGTCATTCTCAACATCAACCATGGCACACATATCCCTCCTTGACTTGCACACATATGTCTGTTGCATGTTGGATGCTAATACCCCAATGTGCCGACATGCACCCCCCCCCACATTATTTGGACATGCAAGTGAACATGTAGGAGTATGTCACTATACACACAGCACATATCTTGCTACTGACTCAGTACAGGTGTCCGGATGAAGGGATGGGCAGAGACTCATTTCACATGTTTGTGATGCATGCCAGCAACACACACTATGATGTTCTCATGTCCTGATGGGCAATGCCACAATGGGGTACATGGTGCACACTTGAACACAACACAGGCTCACTCATAGCAAGTTCAATGCCATGGCACCGGGATGCCCTGAAAGTCAGTCAACACTGTCTCCTGTCACAGGGGCAGGGCATCCAGACAACAACAATATGCACTGACTCACAATCCTAGCTCAGGGGTAAAGCTAACTCTGCAGATGACCGGCGCACTTGCCCATCCCCTGCAAACAAAATATACAGAACACCCCACATCATGCAAATCAGACATATGAGTCTCTGCAAACACAACTCCCTGTACATTAACACATCACAGTCTGCCATGCATGTAACCCAGCTGCATGAAGGACACAGTTGCATACACCATTGTGCGCTGTCAGATGATCACACACCTCTATGTCACACAGGTCTTGTCTCTCACAGTCACATCTCAGATGTCCTGCTGACCCTCTGAATCATGGACACCCCAGTTGTACGTAACAACAAGCCACACCCTAATGACACAGAGGCAGACACCTGAGGGCACATGCCACTAAGCACAACCTGTAATTTAATACACAGCAGTGGGATTACAGAGTGTTTCTAAATTCCCTTGAGTAGGCATGACTGCCCAGGTCTCCGTGAAACAGTGTTTGGCCCTGGACAGTAGTCAGATGGCTAAGCAAGTGTGACATACTTGATATACATACTCATGAGTCCCCTGCTGCATGGGTTTGTTTGGAATACTCCAGCCACATGTGGCGAGTCAGACCAGTGCCTTCCCAGTGTGTTCTTGTGTTTTGAGTGTCTGCCATTTAGTGCAGTCGTATACCTCTACTTGTACTTTGTACTCTTTTGTAACATGCACACATGTCACCTTTCCTTTTGTAACGTATCGTTTGCTACCTCTTGTATTTTGTTTGCTTTTGATACATGCACAATGGCCACCATTGCCTCATGTAACGTAACGTTTGTTTTGGTGTTTTGAGTGTCTGCCATTTATTGCAGTTTTTTACCTCTACGTGTACTTTGTATGCTTTTGTAACATGCACACATGTCACTTTTTCCTTCTGTAACGTATCGTTTGCTACCTCTTGTATTTTGTTTGCTCTTGATACTTGCACAATTGTCACTATTGCCTCATGTAACGTACCGTTTGCTTTTGTAACATGCTCACTTGTAATTTTTCTCCTCATGTATCATTACTGTTCCTATTGTGAAGCACTATGATACCTTCGGGTAAACTCCGCGCTATATAAAAACGCATTAAATAAATAAAAATAAAAAGACCAGCAATTGGAACACATCTCAAGGGCACACACAGATCACATGTCAGATCTCAGGCATTGGGCAAACAATTGACCCACCCATGAAACACACAACAGAGTCACGGGAACAGATGCTGTCCGGTAGATGAAGCATAGCTTACTGCAGGGACACAGTGCCCTAGTGACACAAGCAACAGACTGTAGGGGCCACACCTGTGGAATAGATGAGGAGGGTGCATCACACAATTGAGGGACCTGAGTATTGGACTACAAGACCTACGTAATGTGGAAGTGTGACCAGGCCAAAAGACTGCAATTAGCATGTCAGACATAGCACACAGATTAGGCATGGACTTACCCCCTTCTTGCTGCTGTCTGGCCTTCAGCTGCCTATCCAGGTCCGGGAAGACCACCGCCAGGTTCCGGAGCATGTGGGGGGTCAGGGTCCGGTGTCTGCCCTTCCTGCGCGGAGGTAACAGCTTCAGCTGGACTCTAGCTATCCTCTGGGTCCAGCCCCGAAGGTCCTGCCACCTCTTCTGGCAGTTGCGGATCCGGCGCTTGTAGACCCCCACCGAACGAACAGCCCGGGCGATGGTCAGCCAGATCTCCTGCTTCTGGTGGGCATCAACCTGTGAGGATGACAAAGTGAAAAGTACATTAACACACATGCCCCAGATTTGTGCTGCACACGTTTGGATATACATTTCATCATCACAAAGGGAAATGAGTTACACAGGTAGTGCAACCATGGGGAAGGACAAATCACCTGCATGTCTGACATGTTAACAATGCCTGGATAGTTTAAGCTTGCACTAATGCACTTTAGCAGCAGGACACCTGTTCATTACATGTACCTACACACTTTGGGGGATGAAAGTAGTCAGTGAGAATGCTTGCCACTGGTGTACACACTGCTAGTACTGCTAGTCAGACAACATGCATAATTAGGAAGGCAGTGGACTACACACTCACCTGCTCCCCTGGTTTCCCATAGAGCTTGCTGTACTGTGGAAGGAGCCCGTCCAGCAGGGCCTGGTTCTCCTCCTCAGTGAAGGCTGGGGCCCTCTGCAGAGTACGCGCCATAGCAGGAGCCAGAGGATGCAGAGACAGCAGCAGTGGTAGCAGGGATGTGGTCCAGTAGCATGTAGTGCAGGCAAGTGAGCTCCCTGGGGTCCAGCCAGCCTTATATCTGTGCTGTAGAGGCAGAATCTGTGCCACGTGTCCCAAGTGATAGGTCCAACATGGTTACATTCTATGAATCTGGCCAATCCATGGAATTGTACGACTCGTACACGCCTTCCGCATCTTTCAAATCTTCACCTTCATGAAACACTTGAAATTGCAACATTGTTGTAGGCATCCAACTGAATTTCCAGTGCACAACTCATACAAGTTTTGAATCCGCATCCGTCTCCATGACAGTCCAGAGCCAATGGTTGCGCCCGGCTCGGTCAACTGACTGTACAACGCGTATTTTGAAAATACACATGCACCCGTCTCCATACGATTCAATGGCCAAGGTGTACGCCTGTCTCGGACCATGCCTGCCCGACGCATATGCATGATAGTCACTCGCATCGGACCTCATTGCATTCAATGACAAAGCGTACGCACGGCTCGGTCATGAACCGTGCAATGCGTTCGCATTGTCACCTGCGTCGGACCTCATTGCATTCAATGGCAAAGCGTACGCACGGCTCGGTCATGAACCGTGCAATGCGTACGCATTGTCACCCGCGTCGGGCCTCATTGCATTCAATGGCAAAGCGTACGCACGGCTCGGTCATGAACCGTGCAATGCGTACGCATTGTCACCCACGTCGGACCTCATTGCATTCAATGGCAAAGC
This sequence comes from Triturus cristatus, assembly GCF_964204655.1. Classification (NCBI taxonomy): domain Eukaryota; kingdom Metazoa; phylum Chordata; class Amphibia; order Caudata; family Salamandridae; genus Triturus; species Triturus cristatus. The sequence goes on from NC_140583.1 coordinate 58,556,050, forward strand.
GTACGCACGGCTCGGTCATGAACCGTGCAATGCGTACGCATTGTCACCCGCGTCGGACCTCATTGCATTCAATGGCAAAGCGTACGCACGGCTCGGTCATGAACCGTGCAATGCGTATGCATTGTCACACTCGTCGGACCTCATTGGTGTGACTATTCTATGGATTTAACACACAATTACTAGCCAGGGACACCTGTGCACACCTACCACACTACAGCATTGGCCACACAGTGTCCCATGGCATGTAAAGCTGCATTCCCTGGGTGTTTGGGGGGGGGCACATTTGGTTTGTTGGGTGGCACTTTTGTGCAGCCACTCCCAGGCTGTGCACGTGTACATGGGGGCAGAATCCTTTGTGTGTCGTTTACTTTACCACTGTGATGTGCAATTGTACAGTAATGGGCATGAGTCACGGACACAGTTTCATGTTGGATATGTTTGGGGCATGTCACATACACCTTGAGTCCTGAGGGTGATGGCATGTACGTCACAGTGAGACCTGTAGCCACAATACTGATGTGCACCCACAGTCTGTGTGCATGTTGTGTCTCAGATGTGTCTGATCAAGTGTGCCCAATGGGTGACAGTCTCCACATTCATGTGGTATATGGATCAACCTTGATGGTGTGTGTGTGTCTAAGAGATGTACATGTAGGGCATGCAGGAACAACAGTGGCCACTACCTGTGGGACTTACGCTTGCCTTGTGGTGTGTACGTGATACACTATGTCCATACCAGTGTTGATGTGGCAATACAGGGACCCTGGGTTTCTGCATGGTGATGCCTGGGAGACACCAGGCCTCACTTTTCACTGTGGTGTGTGTTTGGAACATCACAGCAGTACATAGGTTGGGTGACACAGCCAGATGATTGGCCATTGCACTACATGGGACTCATGTGGACATGTGGAATTGAGATTTGAGGTGATGGTCATGTAGGTGACATATGTGTCCATGCCCAACAGCACACACCTCAGTACATTGTGTAATGTCATGATCTATCATGTGATATAGAGCCTGGTCATGGCCACATGGGTGGATGAACTGGCAATCTTCCTTTGTGCATCTCTGTACTGCAGGACGCCAGCTGTCCATAGACCATTCCCATACCTTGCGACCATGCAGGAACGCGACTATATCAGACGGTACCGCTTCACCAGGCCACTGATTGAGGAGTTGGCAGAGCAGTTGGTGCCACATCTGCTACCTGGCCGGACATACCCTACAGCGCTGACCCCAGAGGTGAGGGGTGATGGCCGCCCTGCACTTCTTTGCTACTGGTGCCTTCCAGTACACTGTGGCTACTGCTGGTGGTATGTCACAAACGATGTTTAGTCGGGTGCTACGTGATGTCTTCTAGGGGATGTTGCAATTCCTCGACCTGTACATCAAGTTCCCTAGCCCAGCTGAACTCCCTGAAAAAAAGGATGCCTTTTATACACTGGGGAGGATGCTGAACGTCATCGGATCTATTGATGGGACACATGTGGCCCTGATACCACCACAGGCACATGAGCAGGCATATCAGAACAGGAAGCACTACCACTCCATCAATGCTCTGGTGGTATGTCTTGCTGACATGTCGATCACACTTGTGTGTGCACGGTTCCCTGGTTCGGCGCACGATGCCTACATATTGAGGATTAGTCGCATTGCAACGCTGATGTCACAGATGCCAGCTCAGCATGCCTGGCTTGTCGGTGTGTACTGACTGTTTCTCATTGTGTGTGTTTGTCAATGTTGTATTCCGCACTTCTACAAAACTCAGCTACTTGTTCATTTTTGTGTGTGTAGGTGACTCCGGATACCCCAACATGTCGTGGTTGCTGACACCCCTCCGGAACCCTGTGACACCAGCCGAGATGCGCTACAATGAGGCACATGGTCAGAGCAGGAGGGTGATTGAGTGGACATTCGGCCTCATGAAAAGCCGCTTTCGCTGCCTGGTCAAGACCGGAGGGGCCCTCCCATATGAGCCTGCAAAGGTGTGCAAAATAATCCTTGTATGCTGCATGCTACACAACATGGCAGTGCGGAAGGAGGTGCCTCTCATCCAGGATGACGATGACCAACCTCCCGCACCTGTGGAGGATCCTGGCCTGGGCCAAGATGCCAGTGATGATGAGGATGAGGGTGACGTTTGCTCACAGCTCATCAACAACTTCTTTACCTGAATGTGAGTTTCCAGGGTTGTTATGTCAATGTATGGAAGTAGCCTGGAATGTGTTGTGGCTGCTCTGTTGCTGTCTGAGTGTGTCTGTGTGCCACTTGACAGGATGCGTGCAGTGATGTGTCCAGTCAGGTGGTGTGTCCTCCACAATAGAGTAGTACTGCTAACTTGTTTTTGTGTAGGTTTCTTGCGACATGTTTTGTGCATGTGTATTGCATTTCTCTCCTGTTCTGCTGTCCTTTTGACTGTGTCTAATGTCTGTCCTTCCCAGGGTACTTTGCCTGTTGTTTAGTCACCACTGACCCCCAACACCAGAATCCAACACCAGTGTGGAAGTTGTCAATTCCCATCAACTGATGTACCACACATCCCTGGACTTCAATTCTCCAACACTTTGTGAGCGTGTGTCCACTGTTACGTAGAATTACCATGCAACTATTGTGGAATAAACATGTTGCTGATGTGTAATGAACCTGTGCTACGCTTTGTTATGTGTGTTGTCTGTTTTCCCACATCTGACTGACATCTGCTTACCTCACCTATGAACTTGTTACCACTGACTGGGCTTGGTGTTGTGTCTGTGCATGCCAATGCGTTTCAGGTCAACATCATTGTGTGGGATGAGTACCATTGCCATGGTGAGTATGTGTTGTGGAGAGGTGTGTCTCCCTCACATGTGTCACATCACCATGACTCACCTTACGTTGGTCACATTGTTGCAGTATTTGGCATGCACTGTGTTGTGTAGCAGATCGACATCTCCATGACACATGACAAGTTGGAATCACAACAGAGGCAAGTATGGTGTACTGGTGAGTTTATTTTCAAACATGTGTGAGGAAAGTGCACAGGATGGTGGATGCTGTACATTGGTTTTGGAATCCAAAGTTCACATTAGAGTTGGAAGTGATGGTAGATGAAATGTCCAGAGTAAAGTCCGCAGTCATCTGCTACATTGGCACAACATGAACTCTCCATGTCATGTGGGCGAGTTGTGTGCGATTGGACCAGGTGAACGGGTTGCGCACAAAGAACATTGTCCAGTACAGGTTTAGAGTCCCTGGGGGATGTGCTGGGACATCTGCCTCTCACATGTCCTTCTTCGGACGACCCCTCTTCGTCCTGGGAGGGGGATCCTCAGGTGCAGGCCTCTGCGGTGCAGGGGACTCTCCGCCAGAGTCCTCCTCCCTCCCTGTGGCGCTGGCAGATGGTGTTGCAACAGATGTTGTGGCCACACAGGGAGGTGTGGACAGGTTTGTGTTGATCTGGCGCAGGCATTGGAGTATGTCCTGATGCACCGCTGTAAGGGCATCCCACTTGGCCTCCATGCGGGCATGGTGGGCAGCCTGCTCCTGTTGCATGTCCTTGAGGATCCCCACTACCTGGCCAAATCCTCCGGTGCTATCCTGGTACGCATCTAGGATATGTGCCAGGTGGGAGTCATCATGCAGTCCAGACCCCTCTGCAAGACGCGCCCTCTACCTCCCACCCCTCCCAGCACACCTATCCACACGTGCAGGACCAGCGGCGGGACGCACTGGTGACACTGGGACCCCTTGGGTGGTGTTGCTAGTGGTGTTTGCTGTAGCTTCCAGGGGTTCCAGCGTCCCTGTGCTGTGGGTGTTCAGTGGCCTTGGTCTGTCCATGTTGGCGGGGGTGCCCTGTCGGTTTCCAGATGCTGGAGGCGTGGGTACAGGGGGTGCAGATGTTGATGCTACTGGTACTGCATGATGACTCACACCGGAGGGGCCAGGTTGGTCGTCGTCATCCGAAGAGGACAGAGACAGAGTCAAACCAGAGAGCTCAGTGTCCGCCAGAGTCTGGGACTGGGAATCCTCTTCATTTGGTGCTGGGTGCCCAGCACCACCTGTGTTTGGAAGAGACACACGATGTGAGTTATGTTTCTACATGCATCGATGGTTCACAAACATGACATTTTCTACTTTACGAACAGATGCCTGCCTGTACACTGCTTTTTCCCAGCTTGTCACGGACAGAGTTTGATATTGTTGTTGCGCATTTCCCAGCATGGCCTTGTGCTCCCCACAACGGAGCCCAGTGTCAGACATCCTGGCAGTCCCTTCCCACTCCCTGTGGGGCGAGTATGGTTCAGTTAGAACTTGCTGGGCCATGTGGGTGGGTGTAGATTGTCTGTGACTGCAACTCCCATCATACTCCTGGCTACACCCCCCTTCCCAGCATGCCCATACTTTCTTCCTCTTGACTCTGCTTCCCTGTGAGGGGGTGTGACAGCAATGGCAAGATGGCTGACTGTGTAGTCCTGGTGTTTGTTGGTGCCCATTTCCCAGCATGGCCTTGTGCTCCCCACAACAGAGCCCAGTGTCAGACATCCTGTCAGTCCCTTCCCACTCCCTGTGGGGCGAGTATGGTTCAGTTATAACTTGCTGGGCCATGTGGGTGGGTGTAGATTGTCTGTGACTGCAACTCCCATCATGCTCCTGGCTACACCCCCCTTCCCAGCATGCCCATACTTCCTTCCTCTTGACTCTGCTTCCCTGTGAGGGGGTGTGACAGCAATGGCAAGATGGCTGACTGTGAAATCCTGGTGTTTGCTTGGCTACAAGTCCAAAGAGAGCTCCTGTGCTTCACACAGCAGCACCCAGTATGGTGTATCTTTTGCTGATATTTCACAGAGGTGTGGGTCAATGCATTTTACCCGGTGAGTTGTGTGGAGTTTGTGTTGAGGGGTGTGTGTGTCTCCACATGCTGGTAAGTATGGTCAGAGCTATCAGTCCTCCTTCCCACCCGGCCAGACATCCCACCATGAAACATGCTTCCATTGTGGGGCTTGCAAGTTGTCTTTCGGGATGTCAGTCAGGGGTGTCCTGCTTCTGATTTGTGCACATGCCCTAGCAGGGCCTTGTGCTCCCTACAGCAGGAGCCAGTGTCAGCCATCTTGTCAGTCATTTTCCACTCCCTATGATGTGGGCATGTTTCAGAGAGGTCTTGATGGGCCAATCAGGAGGGGGAGCATTATCTGTGACTACAGGCCCCATCATGCTTTTGGATACACTCACTTCACCTGCATCCCCACAATTCCTTCATCAGTCAGCTGCACTGTGAGGTAGTGTGTTTGTGGTGGCAAGCTGTCTGGCAGTGTCTATTTAGCTTTGTGCCACTGCCTTGCTCTATTTGTTTGTAGATTGGTGCATGTCATGACACAGTTCCAAGTCACTATGAGATGGCAGGTATTGTGTTTGTCTGACTGGCATACACATCTTGGTATGATTATCTATCGGTTAGTGTAGCTTTGCTTGCTGTGCATGGTTTCACTGTCCCCTTGCCACACAATCTTGGGTATGTTGTTTGTGTACTCACCAGGTTCTGGTATGTCTGTTAGCCCATGGACGCTCTCTGGTGGTAGGATGTCCCGCACCTTCTCCTCCCAGGTCCTGAAGTAGACTGGTTTGGCAGGAGGGCCACCGCCGGTGCACTGACTCAGGGCGTGATCTTTTTCGATGGGTTTCTTGACCCTCCTGCGCACCTCATACCACCTGTTCTGGATATCGTCCTTTGTGTGCCTTGCTGGTGCTTGAGCGTTCACCTTGTCCACAATCCTCGCTCACATCTTTGTTTTCTGTGACATGGGGGTCCTTAGGACCAATGTACCAAACAAATGTGGCTCTACTCTGATGATCTCGTCTACCAGCACTTCTAACTCACTATCCGTGAACTTTGGATTCTTCTTTGGGGGCATGGTGATGGGTGGTGGTGGTGAGGGATGTGTGTGTGAGGGTGCAAGTGAGGGTGGGTTAGTGTTGGTTTTGCTGGCTGCATGTGTGTGTGCTTTTGGATGTGGTGCTGACGGTGTGTGGGTTGTGTGATGGGTGAGTTGTGAGTGTGTCTGTGGTTGCTGTGTAATGGTGTTTGCTGCTGGCCGGGGTTCCTATTTGCAAGGGATGATGATAGTGGTTGTAGTCCTTTATATAGGTGGAGTTGTGGGTGTGTCTTTGTCCCAGTTTTTTTTATTTGATATTTATTGGCTTTGTCATTGCTTGTTTGGTCCTATTTTTGTCTTTTTTCCATTGGGTTTTGTAGGCATGAAGGAGACGTTCATCTGACGGAAACGGACGCTTATGTTGACTTGTGCGGGCTTCTCCGCCTCATTGACGCTGCCTATCTTCTGTGTTTCATACGTTTCGGTCGCGAAGGTCTCTATTGCTTGTGGGCCCGTTTTTCTGTGCGTGTCGGTCGTGTGGCTTGGTCTCCGTGCGAGTCGGTCTGGTTATACACGCATTGCATCGTACTGCGCGGATCGGACATCGCGGGTACGGGTCGGTCGGGTTCATTCCAGGTTCGTGTCGGTCGGTGAAATTTACGTCGGTTTTTTAGCCGGATCACTATTTTCCCTACGGCTTGGTCGTACGGCTTGTATTCCGTACGTGTCGGTTGTAATTCACACGCGTTGCATCGTACTGCACGGGTCGTACGGCGCTGGTCCATGTCGGTCGGTATCCGGTCCGGGTCCGTGTCGGTCGGTTCGTTTTGCAGCCGGAATCGGAATCGGCCCCTATATGTGAAAATGTATCATAGTCTCTTTTTTAATTCTGTAAACTGAAAAAATCACAGCTGTCATCTGTTAACTGAGTCTAGCAATTACACATTCTTACTGAAGCTCTTATTCATGAAATTGTCAGACAATATCTTTTATGACTCACTACGCATTCAAGAATAGTTGAAGCTCAAATTAGTTTTCCTCAATAATATGACTTTGAGGTGTTCACTGTAATCTTCAATGATAAAAAGAAGTTTCAATAGTTCATAATTAGTTGAACTTCAAAGTTTATTTTATAAACAATATAACTTTAAAGTTCTCACTGTAGCTCTTTAGTAAATTAAGTCCATTTTCAATAGTTCAATATTGGTTAAAGTTAAAATTTCATTTCAAAGTTTGTTTTCATCACCAATCCAGATCCCGGATACTTCTCTGTGATCCACTAGCAATACAGACAATCCTCATAGGACAACTGGTCTCTTCCTAAGTCAATTCAGAAGCACGTCGACAGTCCTAACTGTAGCAACACTGAAGCATGATTGCTGAGCAAGGACTCCATCAAGGCGTGTTATACCCAATGATCTAAGCTGTCTGCCATCTCTCTGGAATACACGAGAATGGAGGCTGCTGGGAATAGTAGTTCATATCCAGTGCACCTCCGCGCAGCGCATGCCTTAGTGCACGCACCACTACAGTCCACATAGCATCAGCATTCTGCAATGACCTCTGACCTTCCCTTGTCTGAAAGACATCCAACGTGACTGGTATTGAAATGCCAATGCTAAGTGCATAAAACAATATACCTGTGAGATGCCCCTACAGGCGCAGCCCATCCTGTTCTCCAGGACAAATTTTAAAACGGCGCAAGTTTGATATCTTAAAAACGCCATTTCTTTATTGAGTCTTCTGACACATGCTTTAACAATGATATACATTCAGAATATCTCAATAGCTCTGACTTTCAGAAGTATTGGTAAAATTGTGACATTCTTGAGCTGAAACAGAAATAATATTATTTATTTATTTTTATTTCTTTTAAGAGTATTATATAGCGCTGGCCAGACGCGAAGGTATCGGAGCGCTTTACAACATTTATAGTTAGGAAAACGAACACACAGTATGGCAGTCGAACACACAGTAAAAACAATAGTAAACAAATGAGTCACAACGCGTCCAGTTCAAGGAGGGGGACAAAGGAGCGCGTCGAGAGGTAGGTGGGGTGGAAGCCTTCATTATCCACAGGGCTAAATGCTGTGATGTGCAGCATTCAACGTTAGGGGGCAGTTATCCATTCGGGAGAGTACGGTTGAGGAAGAGGAAGATATTGATGTAATCCCTATCATTTGGCTGTATGCGTGGGTTGTGTGATCGAACCACTCCTGCGTTTACCACGCATGCCATTTCCAAGCAGTGTCAACAACACAAGTCTTAACCACGAATATGCTTTTACCATGCATGCCTTCACAATCAATTAGGCATTGTTAAGGCATGTATGGTAAACACATATCCGTGGTCAAGACTTGACAGGTAAGTCTTAACCCATTTCGACTCCTGCCGACGCCCTGAGTCCTAATGCTACCCCCTCCCTCTTGAAAACCAACCCCTTCACCCCGAGCCATAGAAAATTCCCTGCCTCCAGTCCAAAAAACTACCCCACCCTCTCCTGAGCCCTATAAACTACCCCACCCTCCCTCTGAGCCCTATAAACAACAACGCCTTCCCCTACTCCCTATAAACTACCCCAACTCCCCCGAATCCTAAAAACTACCCCACCCCCTAAGCCCTAAAAAGCCTTGCGATCCCAGCGTCCTGCCCTGAGCCCTAAAACGACCCCCAAACCCTTGACCTGACACCTAAAACTACCCCCTCGCTCCTAAAAAACGACCCCCTCCCCCAGCCCTGAAAACTACCCGAACCCCCAGCCATGAAAATTACCCCGACTCCCCCCAGTCATGAAAACTACCCCGAACCCCCCAAGCTCTGAACACTACCCCAACCCCCCCAGCCCTGAAAACGATGTGAACCCCTCCCAGCATGGTTAAGGCATATTTGTGATTAAAGCAAGCGTGGTAACGCTTGCGTAGTCGGAACACGCGTTGCTGAGGCCACGGTGTTTCCACTGTTTCCCGTTTGCATGACCTTCTCTTAGCAAGGCAGCTACTTTCTAGCATCTGTTATACGCTGCTAAACGTCAATATATGCAAACATTTATTAGGATTATATTGACATTGAGACCAAAGAATCATTTTCCATAGCACATGCCACTGCTTTAATATTTGCATATGAAACATCATTGGTCTTAAAAGGTGATAAGGGTCTTTTCTGGTTCACATGGGAGCTTAGAGTCCAAAATGTGCAACAACATGTAAGTTATACTCTTCTTTCAAGTTCTCTCTGAAATAGTCCTTTAAACTGTGCTTAGAATAATTGTCAGTATTGGGCGTCGACTGCCAATTGCATTTCCGAGGGAAAACAAACAATCTCCAAGCTGCAAGTCCTGGCAAGTTCAAAATGTATATTCTGGAAAAGCAAGAGCGACCCAAACGTCCATGTGAACATGGGTATCAAGGACGAACTTGGAACAAGCGTTCAGATTAAACTCATTTTACACAACACCTTATAATAAGGCAGGAAAATCCTGTTGAGAATCGATCAGAATCAAAACATTTCAATGGAGATAGAAGAGATCTGTCAGAAATCAATCCATGCACAATCTGGAGATCAACCAGTATATCATTGTAATATTCAATTCATCTGAATTGAAATGTATTTGTATAGATATAAAAATGAACAGACCGTATTAACACAGTCAGGTGAGTGATGTAATAGGTTTGCAAGAAACCCCAAGTGAGAAAAACTATAACCAAACAAAGAGGGAAAGTGACACGTTGTGTGAACACAAATGGTGTATTGGTATTTTATTCATAAGAGCCTGTTAAGTTGCATGCACATGTCCACACTGGGTGATATCCTCAGTTTGTAGTTTAGGAATGAGAGGTCTGTCTTTAATTGGTGTTGATGGCGTTTTGACCCTATGCAGGGTGTGACGGTCTCATCAGAACTGTAACTAACCTGAGAGGTGGTTGCAATGGCAGGCGGGGTCTGCATACAGGTACGGCAACAAGACCACTGGGGTAGCCGCATGGAGGGGTCCCAGGAGGTGGCCAAGGGCTAGTGAGGAGATTCACTTTTCTGCAATTGAGGAAGGTTTTGCAACCACCCCCGGGTTAGTTACAGTCCCGGCGAGACCCTCATACCCTGTGTGTGGTTGAAACACCGTCAGCACCAATGAACAAGCATTGGCATAGCCAATAGGTCTAGCTTTTGGGACCTTTTAAGTATTTAGTTATGCAGCACAATATCCTTTGTGCAACAACATCAACTGTTGCATGGCTAAGCACTTATAAGGTCCCAAAGGCGAGACTTATTGGCTATGCCAATGCTTATTTGTACAGCAGAGTGGTCCAGCAGCAATCTGCTGCTGTTGGACCTTTAACATTTTTGTTTTGTTTTATTAAATGAGATATGGAGGTGGGTGACAGAAAGTGATGGGTAGGGTAGTGGAGAGAGCGGAGACGGGATTGGTATTCCCACTTATACTGTTTTTGCTGAGATGCCAACTGTTGGTGTTTTGTGGGAACGGAGAGGATTTCCAGATGGTGCTCAGCAGGAGTGCTGGTTCCACATTTGTGGCTGCTGCTGATGCGAGCCAAGCATAACTAAAAAAGGTGCGCTGCCAGTGTTATTAAAGTTAAAGTGGTGTTATAAGCGGCATCTCGTGAACCAAGCCACACAGAACAAAAGCAAGGTGCGTGGCAATAATAAAGTTAAAGCGCAGCATTGCGTGCTGCCAAAAATTCTATTTTATTTAAATAAAGGTTGAGTTGGGCACGCCGCACAAATGAGACCAAAAGTCCTGCCGTCATGCTCAAGATGAAGCACGGTGTGCCGCGATGTTCAAATAAAACAGATTGGTTTAATCCAGGCACTCTTACTGAGCAGTACACGCTAAGGAGGAAGCGTGTAACTGTCGTCAGATACCAGCTGTTGCTATTGGGTGGAAGTGGATAAGATTTCCGGCTGGTGCTTATCGGGAGTTCTGGCTCCACGTTTGTGGCTGCTGCTATAAGGGGCATATTCTGGCGAGAGCTGTGCAGAACCAAAGAAAGGTGCGTGGACGCCGTTATTAAAGATTAAGTGCGGCATGGCGTGCTGCCAAAAATAAAACATAGATTGTTTTAATCCAGGCACTCTCACTAAGCAGCGTATGCTAAGGAGGAAGTGTGTAGCTGTCGTCCTGCTGCTATAAGCGGCATCTCCTGACGCGAGCTGTGCAGAATCAAAGAAAGGCGCTGCCACTATTATTGAAGTTAAAGCAGTGCTGTAAGTCGCATCCCTTGATGTGACACATGCAGAACAAAAAGAAGCACGGCTCCCATTATTAAAGTGGAAGCATGTCAAGGCCTACGGCTAAAAAAACAAGCATTGGCCGCGCGGCAGTAAAAGTAACGCAGCGCGGCCGTGAAAGCAAAAGTCATCGCTATCACTCTGAAAGCGAAAGTGATTGCGATGACGCACTAAAGCACGCTAGGGATGCGCGTGCAGCAGCGTGCGTGCTTGTGCGCGTGACAATAAGCTGGTGGCCGCTTTGGTAGCAGTTTCAAAAGCAGCTACTAAATGTCTCGGCCAGACCAGCGCATGCGCTGGATCAGGCGAGACCTAAAAACAGACCTCTTGTTCCTTAACTACACTCTGGGGATATAACTCAGTGTGGATATTCGTATGCAGCTTAACAGATATACAAAAAATACCAATCTACCATTCATGTTCACGTAACTTATCACTTTCCCTCTTTGTTTGCTTATGGTTTTTGTCACTTGGGGTTTTTGGCAAAAACTATTTCATCACTCACTTGACTGTTTTATTCCAGTCTGCCCATTTTTATGTCTATAGAAATACATTTCAATTCGGACAAATTTAATATTACGATGAAATACTGACTGAGCTGCATCTGTTGTGTTTCGACTGATTCTGAAAGATTTCTGCCGCTCAAGTCAAATGCTATGATTCGGATTGATTCTCATCAGGATTTTGTGTTGTGTAAAATGAGTTCCATTTGAGCGCTTGTTCCAAGTTCATTTAAGGTCCAAATGCATGCAGCATACATGTATCCCAATTGACTAGCAAGGACACACTGGGCTTGCAGAAATGTATATTTAGTATCTTCAAAATGGCCGCCACTATTTCCAAACATCCTGAGAGTTCTGTGGCTTCTTGGGAAATGTAGTGTCTGAATTTGTGCTATGAAGTATAAGCGTAGTGCGTCTTCCAGAGATTCCAAGTGCTTTGCCCAACGTTTCCAATGCCAACTGCTTGGGCAGATTTTCCTCCCTAAAAATGAGCGCAGCCTTCGAGTGTTCGGGATACAATGCTCCGCGGCGCGTGAGAGCGGAAAGATGAGATCAAAGCACAGCCAATACGTGCCTTGGTCATGTACTAATATTGTATTGGAAATGGAGGCTGTAAGATATATGCCGGGTCAGATTGGCAAGGCGTACAATCGGCCGGTGCCCGAGGAGCCTGTGGCAGAAGAGCTAGTGGGCGGATTTTTTCCGTCTGTGGCTAAAGCAGCCCCACATACCTGGGTTGATTTTTTAACCAATAGACTGCTGCAGCTTCAGGTGAGAGGTAGTCTGAGTAAGCCAAAAATGAGGTCCCTTCATGGTTATTTTCAGAATGACATTCGGGCGGCCTGAGGACGCACATCATGTGGTGCACTTCCTTCCATCCATGGCCTCAGAAGGTGTTTGTGGGAGGTGTGTCTTTTAAGCAGCACAATTAACCAATCTTCGATGTGGAGAGGAGGCTTTAATCCCCCCCCTCCCCAGCAGGTCACAAGGATCACTCAGACAAACTGCAGGTGGCTGCTGCCAGTTGTCTCCGACTGCGAATGGGAGTTTCATTCAAATACTGTGCAAGGGAATGAGAGAAAACACACTAAGAACCACAACAGTTTTTAATAACTTTGCAAGTTGTGAAAAAAGAATGAATAGAAATGGATTATAGGAAAAGACCTGTTTTGGAAGTGTTGCTGCAAAGGAAAAAAAAAACAAGCATTGGCATAGCCAATAGGTCTCGCCTTTGGGAGCTTATAAGTGTTTAGCCATGCAACAGTTGCATAACTAAATACTTATAAGGTCCCAAAAGCAAGACCTATTGGCTATGCAAAACGGCCGTGCGGCCGCGAAAGTAAAAGTGATCGCGATCACGATCAAACATCAAAGCAGCCGCTAACGTGAAAGTAATCGCGGTAAAGCGTGGTGCACTGTAGCTCCAGGCTGGCCTGGTAGCACTTTTTGGAGCCCTCTCAATAAGTCTCGCCAGACCAGCGCATGCGCTGGGTCAGGCGAGACCTAATCATCCTCCATCCTGGGATGAAAGGATTGAGAAAAACGAAAGGAGATAAAGAGAGACAAAAGAAATGCGAGACAGGGAGAGGAGTGGAGAGACAAACAGAGGAAGGGAGAGGAAAGATTGAGTGGAACAAAGGGTTGGTATAGGGGTCTCCAACCTCTCCTTTAATAAGAGGTACGTCTGTTCAATGAAAATCACGCCAAGCTACTAATATAACATGTGATGTAATACTGACCACATCAGACAAGATTACATTAGTGGACACCCTTTACAAGATTACAAGCAGTGGTCACCTCAGTCCTCCAGGCATGGTTGCCAGCAGTGACGCAATAAAGGCTTTGTCAATGTAGAATGTCTCTATGTGAGTAATACATGACAGCCATAGTAGCATTGCCCACGAAGTCAAGGGAGCGTTAGTAATAAGTCTTACCAGCACCCTTTGTTATACAAATATCAGCTTTAAATATATTTTGTAAATACAGTCATTTTTTTCAAAAGTATCTGTTTATGAGTTCTGAAATGAACACATTTTCATCTTGAATACATACTTCCAATTGTGGTGTACATATATTAATTCAACAAAGCTTCTAGTTTGTTAGGCTTGGATGCACACAGCAGAGCTACTTATAAGAACCTGGAGAGCTGCCAGCAGCTCAAGAGCTACGCGTTGGAGAAGACTGGGATTGAGAGTGAAGGATGGGAAACAAAAGTAGAGAGAAAGGAGATGGCAAATGGAGAAAAAGAGTGTACAGCAAATGATGAAGCAAAGGGTTGATGGAGAAGAGGATGTCAGAAGTTTCCTGCTCAGTGAGAATAAGGAACAGGTGGATTAGTGCCTCATACACCCGGTCCAGTAGTCTATGGCTTGATTTAGAAGTTGGCGGAGACCTAGAGGAAGTACCAAATCCAAATACCCAAATCACTTTTGGAAGACTGCAGAAATCACAGGGCCCGATTCACAGAATTAACTTAAGACAAAATCCTAAACTGACTACCATTTTGGTATTCACAGAAGTTAGGAGTCCTAACTTTAGGACTCCTAAATGCCTTCTGTGAATACCAAAAGTCTTAAAGTTAGGATTTTTCTCAGTTTAGGGGTCCTAAAGTTAGGAGTCCTAACTTTACTACTCCTAAACTGAGAAAAATCCTAATTTTAAGACTTTCGGTATTCACAGAAGGCATTTAGGAGTCCTAAAGTTAGGAGTCCTAACTTTACTACTCCTAAACTGAGAAAAATCCTAATTTTAAGACTTTCGGTATTCACAGAAGGCATTTAAGAGTCCTAAAGTTGGGAGTCCTAATGTTACTACTCCTAACCTGAGAAAAATTCTAACTTTAAGACTTTCGGTATTCACAGAAGGCATTTAGGAGTCCTAAAGTTAGGACTCCTAACTTCTGTGAATACCGAAATGAGTAAGTGCCTCCTGTGAATACCAAAATGAGTAAGTGCCTTCTGTGAATACCAAAATGGTAGTAAGTTTAGGATTTGTCTTAAGTTAGTTCTGTGAATTGGGCCCACAGTACTCAATAAGACCGAAACGCATCGACTTTCTATAGGGAATGGCGGTCTTCAGGGAATGCTAAGGTTTACTAAAGCAGGTAGCTACTGACTGCAGGAGTCATTGGTGCAATCAGAAGCCTTAAAGACCTCAGAGTGAGCACAGCTTTGGGTAACTCAGAGTGAGTATGAACCCCAGGAAGCCGAGTGTGAGTTGCAGGCTGAGGGACCTAAATGAAGCCATACCCCTGAAAGAAATATTCACCCCAACAATGTACAATTATAGTAAATAGAAGCATTAGAAATCTGGTGGTGACGATGTGCCAAGCAGCACAGGAGGTAGACAGAAGTATAAACTTTGCAAAATCTCCTGATGAACATGGTTTTCAGTGAACTGAGGGTACCCTGAAGCTTTTATGTAGCAAGAGCTACTGAGCCTTTAGGTAAATGGGGACATCAGGTGGCCAGAAGACGAGCTGGCCAAAGGCTCCAGAGAGTGAGCTGGACCTCGGGGATCTGAGCCCGAGCAGGATCCTCTGGGGCCAGTCAGTGGAAATGAGCGTAAGGGTCCCGTTGGTGAGTGGGTATTTTAGGCACCGACTGATAGGGAGCCTGAGCCTCATGTCCTCAGGGTGCGCAGAACCCGTGGGTCCTTGAGGTGAGAAGAAGCCTGGAGACTTGAGGATGAGTGTGAACCTCTGGGGCCATGGTGGACAGAAGAGACTGGGAATCTCTAAGGATGTCCAGGAGTTTTAGGTCCTGACAGGGGATCCAGAGATCCGAGGGTGAGCAAGGGCTTGGAGATCTAAGAGAGAGCAATGTGTTCAGGGACCTGATGGTGAGAGCTTTATGGACCCGAAGGTACGCGTCAGAAGACAGTGGAGTGATCTGTATGGGATTAATGGTGTTTCCAGTCTTAGATGATGCTACTGGCCTTTGAAACTTTTAAAAACTAAATTTAACCCACATTTCTTCCCAAAATAAGCCCCTAATGCTAACCACACAAAGATTCTTGAGTGGTTGTGATTCGCAAATGTGGGCCGCTTGTTTTTGGGTGCCTGGGCCAATTTTTTGCCCCAATCAGACCCTGGATGTATGTGCTTAATGATGTGGACAGATCCTTTCATCTTGTATTGCTACTGCATGAGCAGAAAATGGCCGACTAGCAGTACAAACGCAGACGGGACTGGTCTACTGGGAAATGCAGCAACTTTCCCAGATATTTCCCCTGCTCAGGAGCCTGGGAAAACAAAAAATCTGGCTCCCTTCCAACTGGTCAGGAAAGTAAAGGCAACCACAGCTGACGTGCATTGCATTGGGGTCCTCACATACCCCGGTGCTACTGTACCCGATGCCCTGATTATAGCCAGGCTCCGTCCGGCGCTGGACAGTGCACTCGGCAGGCCAGCAGTTCGCGTTACGTCACTGAAGAAGATGGTCTCTTCTGGCGGGAACGAACTATGCCAGGCGTGCCTGACCGCTACCCACAGCCGCGCTGCTCTTTCCAAAGCGCTGAGGTGTCGGAAGTCTAAGCACTACTACGAAATCTGCCTCTTATTCAAGTGTTTGTGAAAAGAAGCGGCGCTCTCTCTCCGGCGGTGTGACCCACATACAGCTGGCACCTGTGGGGATCGGACGTCCTACGCCCGAGTGTGGGGGCGGGAAGAGCATCTGGCCCTGTGACTGTCCCTGCAGCGCGGCCTGAGAGGAGGAAGGTTCATGTGACCCCAAGAGACGGGGCCCTGTTGAAAGGCACCCCCCGGAGGCTGGTACTTACCTTCAGCTGTTCCTTGCGTGTCACGGGAGAGCAGCGCGCAGCTGTCCGGGACGGTCACCCCGGCCTCCCCTGCCACCCTCCCAGGGAGGAGGTCACTGGCCAGAGCCAGCTATGTGGCAGGAAGTGAAACTCGAGTGCCCTGGAGAGATGTGTCACCAGGGCAGGAAGGGCTGCAGCCCCCGAGATCCCCAATAGGTGCCCCTTTCCCAGCGAGTGTGGCGCAGCCCATAGTGTTCTCATCTAGGACGGTGCCCCTATCACAAGCATGTGTGGTGCAGCCCATCATGTTCTCCACTTGTGCTGTGTCCCTATCTCAAGAGTGTGTGACACAGCCCATTGGGTTCTTCACTAGGACAGTGCCCCTATCACAAGCATGTATGGCGCAGCCCATCGTGTTCTCCACTAGGACGGTGCCCCTATCACAAGCATGTGTGGTGCAGCCATCATGTTCTCCACTTGTGCTGTGTCCCTATCTCAAGCGTGTGTGACACAGCCCATTGGGTTCTTCACTAGGACAGTGCCCCTATCACAAGCATGTATGGCGCAGCCCATCGTGTTCTCCACTAGAACGGCGACCCTATCACAAGCATGTGTGGTGCATCCATCATGTTCTCCACTTGTGCGGTGTCCCTATCTCAAGAGTGTGTGACACAGCCCATTGTGTTCTTCACTAGGACAGTGCCCCATCACAAGCCTATGTGACATAGCCCATTGTGTTCTCTACTAGGACAGTGCCCATATCACAAGCGTGTGGGTTGCAGCCCATGGAGTTCCACACTAGGCTGGTGCCCCTATCACAAGCATGTGTGAAGCAGCCCACTGAGTTCTCCACTTGGGCTGTGTCCCTATCACAAGCGTGTATGGTGCAGCCTATTGTGTTCTCCACTAAGACAGTGCCCCCTGTCCCAGCGTGTGTGGCGAGGCCCCTAGTGTTCTTCACTAGGCTGGTGCCCCTATCACAAGCATGTATGGTGCAGCCCATAGTGTTCTCCACTTGGACGGTGCCCCTATCACAAGCATGTATGGTGCAGCCCATCGGGTTCTCCACTAAGATGGCGCCCCTATCACAAGCATGTGTGGCGCAGCCCATCGTGTTCTCCACTAGGACGGTGCCCCTATCACAAGCGTGTGTGGTGCAGCCAATCGAGATCTCTACTAGGACGGTGCCTCTATCACAAGCATGTGTGGTGCAGTCCATCGTGTTCTCCACTAGGGCGGTGCCCCTATCACAAGCGTGTGTGGTGCAGTCCATCGTGTTCTCCACTAGGACGGTGCCCCTATCACAAGCGTGTGTGGTGCAGTCCATCGTGTTCTCCAATAGGACGGTGTTCCTATCACAAGCATAAGTGGTGCAGTCCATCGTGTTCTCGACTAGGATGGTCCCGAGCACAAGCATATCTGGTGCAGCCTATTGTGTTCTCCACTAGGATGATGCCCCTATCCGAAGCATGTGTGGGACACAGCCCATTGTGTTCTCACTAGGGCAATGCACCTATCACAAGCATGTCTGGTTCAGCCCATCGAGATCTCTACTAGGACAGTGTCCCTATCACAAGCATAAGTGGTGCAGTCCATCGTGTTCTCCACTAGGACAGTGCCCCTATCACCAGTGTGTGTGGCACAGCCCATCATGTTGTCCACTAGGACGGTGCCCCTATCACCAGCGTGTCATCGTGTTGTCCACTAGGACGGTGCCCCTATCACCAGCGTGTGTGGTGCAGCCCAGCATGTTCTCCACTAGGATGGTGCCCCTATCGCCAGAGTGTGTGACACAAACCATTGTGTTCTCCACTAGGATGGTGCCCCTATCGCCAGAGTGTGTGACACAACCCATCGTGTTCTCCACTAGGACGGTGCCCCTATCACCAGCGTGTGTGGTGCAGCCCATCGTGTTCTCCACTAGGATGGTGCCCCAATGGCCAGAGTGTGTGAAACTATTAGTTTTAGTGGGCTGTGTCACACACTTCCATGCAGCATGGAAGTCTGCAGCACATGCTGTACTTGTTTTGTGTGCAAAAGCTAAAATGGTTGGTTTTGCCAGTGCATGTTGTCGTGGTCTGCTGTGCATTGGGGTCTAGTCACAGTGGGAAGAAGGGAAAGGCTGAAAGAGCATAACTCCCACACATACGTGTGATAGGGGCTCGGTTCTACTGCAGACGTTGATGGGCGATGCCACACGATTGTGAGTGGGCGCTGCCCTAGTGGAGAACACGATAGGCTGTACCACACATGCTTATGATAGGCGCATCGCCCTAGTGAGGATTCGATGGGCTGCACCACACACAAGTGAATCTGGCACTGCCCTGGTGGAGAACTCGATATGCTGTCCCACACATGCTATTGATACTGGCATGGTTATACACCCCCTCCCCCCATACACACATACAACACACACACACTCTCGCACTCACTCTCTCTTACACTGCACAGCGCTGCAGTTCGACCTTCTCTTCCACACATAGGGGCAGATTTATGTTCCCTGGCGCATCCCTGCAAATCAGCATGGATGCGCCAGGGAAGATGCGTCACACAAGTTTGCCCTTGCGCCACCGCAGATGCGCCGCATTTACAATGCGGTGCATCGTGGCGCAAGGACAAGCAGATGCGTGACGTATCTGCCGGCGTAAGGTTGGCGCAGTGCTGAAGTTGTGTCGCAAGCGCAACGCAACTTCAGCACTGTTCCTACCTACCCCATACCTAACATGGTGCGTCAAGCCTTACGCCTGCTTCAAGCAGGTGCAGGGTTTTGAATCATCAGCGTTGGGAAAGTGACTCAGTGAAATCTTATAGATTTGACTGAGTCACTTTTCAGGGGCGTTCCTGCGACAGAACGCCCCCCCCTGCGTGGAAGCGCCCACATGAAACCTGACGCAGTATCATGTGGCGCAGGGCTTTACACCGTGATGCATCTCCATAGATGCGTCACGATGTAAATAGGGCGCAACGTGGCGCAGGGTTTACGCCGCCGCTGCGTCACAAAAGTGACCCAACGGCGGCGTAAAAGTGGCGCAACTCCAACATAGATCTGCCACATAGTACATACATAGCAGGTCCAAGTATCTTCAGACACACGCATGCGCACAAATCCACTTCACAGCAAACAAAACAAGTCCAGCCTGTGCAGTAGTCTCATGTGGTGCTTTCACTATGCGAAGAATGAATGAAAGAAGGTTTATAATGCAAACTATCGACCATCGGCATCTTGGCGCTTTAACTGATACTTCCTAATATGGTTACTCAATCAGCAGGACAAATCAATTTTCACACTTTCCCCAAATTTCTAATAACCCTTAATTTTACAAAGGTGTGGAGGGATGGCATTCCAGGGGCATGGCGCTGGAACCTAGAAGAATTCCCACCGGACCAGGATCTTAGGAAGCGCGATCCTGCAAGTAAATACACATGGGCAGATTTACAAGAAACATACCCAGCGTGGTGCCGCAAGTCATTTTGCTGCACCGCGCTGCGTTAGTTTCGAAGCACAGGCATGCAATATATTTACAACAATATGTCGCCTCTCTGTGCTTCCCCCTGCGCTGGCACACAAACTGCTGCCATGCGCTGGCGTAGGCACCCTTGCCCCATGGTGCAAGGATGCCTGCATCGTGGGGAGAATGTTTTTGTGCAGGAAGGGGCACCTTCCTGCACAAAAACAATCAATTGAGGTGATTTCCTCTTCCAATGTTTGCTGTAGAATGCAGCACGCATTGAGAGAGGAAAAAAACGAGGAGAAATGAAAACATTTCTCCTCGTTGCACCTCGTGACGCCACCCCTAGGGTGGCATGGCATTCTGACTAATTTCCAGATTTATGATTTCTCGTAAATCTGGAAATGCATCAGTGGATATTGGTGTTGCGTGGGAACACCCACAGCAACACCCATGTCACGCCCTTAACACGCAAAGTGTTGCGTGAACAGGGGCGATATTTACAAGTACAGGTTAAGTCACTTAGGGTGACTTTACCTGTGCTTGTAAATATCACTCAACAGGCTGCGCCACCGGTGTGTCACGCAACGTGATGCATCTGCGGCGCATGGGGCTTGTAAATCTGCCCCACAGTCTCTGGTTGGCGAGCGCATTGGGGACGCGGTCTGAGTAGCAAGCGCTGAAGAAAAGATGAAGATGGCCCAATACCGCCAGAGCATCTTCCGACGAGTCTCTGAGGTCATGTCGAACCCTCCAAGTGTTGCAGGTCACCGCAGCTCCGTTCGCGCTGGCAGGCGCAGAACGGAGACTGCAGTTCCCGGCAGCATCGACGCGCTGCGGGACGTTGGACGTCTCCGCCGCGTGTCACGCGCTGCGGGACATTGGACGTCTCCGCCACGGGTCACGTGATGCGGAAGCAGCAGCATAAGGAGAGGCAGCACGAAGAAACGCAGCCGATTATTCAAATGAATGCAGGCTTCAAAGGACATCGTTTTTGCACCGGAGGTCTGGTAAGGGTGTCAGTGGCACCAGTCGTTCAGTAAACTACTTTGTCCCTGAAGTTGGTGAATCCCTTTGGTCAGTCCTGTCTTTGCACGAGGAAAGACGTGCGCAGTACAAGTTTGGTTCTCGCTCCTGAGACTAATACTCTCCAGCATTCAGCTTCTAGGCAGTGTGATTGCGGGGTGCTTTCCCTACGTTGGCGAACTCTCCCCTGACTAAAATATCCGAGTCCATGCGAGGGAAAAGTACCAGTTAAACCTAGATAAGAGGGGACGCCCTCAGTTCACCTTTTTTGTTTCTTTGTCATTACCTGAGGTATGAGTGACGTAACTCTACTGGATATTGCTAAAGATGGAATGGTTGATGTTGGCATCATGTCACCTTGAGCAGTGAGTGCATTGATGAACTACGTACCTGCTATTGCGACTCTTGTATGTGGCATACTATTACCTGAGTCCGTGTGTGCATTGAGGAACTAAGTGCCTGCTATTGCGACCAGTGTGTGGGCAGACTCGTGCATTGAGCATTGGGTGCTTTGGAATATTACGTACCTGCTACTTGACACTCGTAGTCTACCACCTGTGTTTATGCTATTCTTTCGTTTCCACAGGGGTGCTTACCAGAGCCAACATTTCCCGCACATACGAATCCTATCGTGGGCACAATAAGGTCTGCTCTGCACCCCTGTTGGTTGATCTTTGTTCTTTTCCTTTAAAGGTTAGTATGATAGAGATACGGGAGGAGGTAGAGAGGGACTGCGAGAGAGTGGGAGGGGTGGTCCTTGTACTAACCCGTGTTCCTCTTTTGTGTTTCCTACAGGTCTCCCTCCCTGCTGTCCCCTTCCTTTCCTTCCCCCGCTTAACCACCCTTTAGTCTGCGTAAACTTGATATCCAGACTTGGGGAGGTTGAGAGGTGGACACCTTAGAGCATCAATTCGATTCTGAGGATACTTCAGGCCTGGGACACCAAGATGGCGGATCCGCTGCCAGGCAGTGCTCTGCACTTGCTGCAAAGCTTGACATGAAGTATGAGAGAGGCCAAGATAGCATGCACTGGTGTGGTCCAATCTAGAGAAAACTAAAGAATGAACTGCAATCCCTCTGAGATGTTCAGGGAGGAAGAGCAGAATCTACTTCAGAACCATCATTTGAAGATAACAGGAGGAAGTATCGGAGTTAATGTTGGGTATAGACTGAGGTCACCGTCAATCTAGAAACCATGGGTCTGAATCAGATCTAGTCGGACGTGTTACTCTGACACAATAAGGTTTATATTTCGGCAGATGGGCTAGCCGACACCATTGTGATGGAGTCTCCCGTCCGCCAAAATCGAAATCAGGACCCAGGTTTTTAACCTTTTGCACCAGGGTTCGAGCTTCACCCAAGCGTGCAGGCCAAGGAGCCCAGCACTAAGTAGAATTACGGACCAGCACTACTCTTCCTTTTGAGAGGCCAAAACGACTTTGAAAATTGTTGGTTATCCGGTGTTGGACCGCTGAAATACGCCCTTTGATCCGATCCTGAGGTTCTGGAATAGGATTTTTTAAGTCACAGAATTAACTGTGTCTCATCTGCCTAAGAGAGTGCCTTGAGACCAAAAGCCCTGATGAAGGTGACAAGGGGCCATCCCTAGATATTAAAAAAGACAGGAGAGAGCGATGAACCCCGTGTAACTCCAGAATCAACCAGAGGAGTTTCTGTCTGAAACGGAGGCAGTGAGAGGGATCAGTTTCTGCCTGACAGAATGGAAGCGAAGAATGGTCAAGCCATTCCCTGCCATTAACCAGGATTTATTGAGCTACTGCGACAAATGCAGCTGAGACGTCAAGCCAACGGTGGCGCGTGGAATCACCCAAATCTAGGTCTAGTCTTAGGTCATTCAACACCACGGCTAGAATTGTCTTGGTGTCGAAACTGGGCCTGAAATCCATCTGGCTCATGTCCATATAATATGGACGATCTTCCAGATGTTTCACCAGCCAGCATTCCAAGAACCTCACTTCAGCTGAGAGCAGGGAAATTGGTTTAGAGTTAGATTCAATTAGAGGGTCTAAACTGGATGTTTTTGAAGGCGCTTCACAGCAGATTTCTTCCAACCATTGGGAGCGACACTAGTTGAAAAGGAGGAGGTAGAGTAAGCCGTGAGGGGTGGTATGGCAGCAGCAGCTAAAGCTGGCAGAACCATGGCACCGCAGATGTCCACGGACCAGCCTGGTGTCAGAGAGGTAAGGGATGTCCACACCTCCTCCTCAGAGATCAAACGATGGGTTTCTACTGGGGAGAAAGAAGGGGAAAGCAAGTTAATTTAGAATGAGAATTTGGAATAAAGCCAGCTTGGGCATGCTGTATACTATTATGGATAATTTAGTTTTTTAGTGAAAAAATAGAGGCATTTTACCACTCAACAACTGGGACCGAGTAATTGCCATTTTTGTGCCATCGGAGTTGGCGGGTTTAGCTACTACCTGGAATAAGACTTTAGATATGCTTGGCTCCTTAGAAATGGAATCACCAAAGGAGGTTGTTTTACTGTACATCGGATTGGAGTCCTCGGCATCTGAGCTCTCCCTAAATTGTTCCCTTGGCGTACTTTCAATTTTCCTTCTTCTGTCAGTCCTAGAGCAGGGATTGTCTGGCTTACTAAGTGATTCCCTCTTTTGGTCGGAGGTCTATGAAGTGCTGATTGGAAGTAAGTCAAGTGTTGGACAAAGACAGACAATGACATTCTGATGAAGGGCCTCGCGACAAACGAAAGATCTGTGTTCTCCCAGTGTTTCTAAACACGTCATAGGCCTGGGTAGAGTTGAGATCGCTTTACGAGTGTATGAAAAGGTGTCATTACTCAAAAGTGTGAAAAGCCACCTTTGGATTGGCTAACCACAACAAGTAGGTCTGTCCAGGGGAGTGGCAGGATCTCTTTACTTTCCACCACTCTGGAAGAAGCTAGAATGGGGTGCATAGTATGGGCTGCAATATGAGCATGGCCTTTGACCTTCTGAGTCAGAGCGGGCACAACCATGGCCTCTACAAAGCTTCTGACATACATTGCTTCCAGTCTCGTGAGCCAAGATATTAAAATCCCCTCAGTCAATGGTGTCAGAGACCAAAGGCCCTGACTGTGAGTGAGGTGTAGGGGTACTTACCATATGTCTCGGTAAATAGTGAATGCATTTACCAAATCGTCTGATCACGATTTAAAAAGGCATGCGCTTTTTATCACATGCACTAAATATCGCAAGACGGCTGGCCAAAGACATATGCACATTTTAAAGCCCCCAGCTCTCTGCTGCTGCCACTCAGGAGCGCTGGCCCGGCCCCGACCTGACGCTTAAGAGATATACGCATTTAGAAAACGCCCAGCTGTCTGCTGCTTCTACTCGGCAGCGCTGGCCCCGCCCCGACCTGACACTTAAGAGACATGCGCATTTTGAAATGCCCAGCTCTCTGCTGCTGCCACTCGGCAGCGCTGGCCCCGACCTGACACTTAAGAGACATGCGCATTTTAAACCGCCCAGCTCTCTGCTGCTGCCACTCTGCAGCTCTGGCCCAGCCCTGACCTGACACTTAAGAGACATATGCATTTTAAACCGCCCAGCTCTCTGCTGCTGCCACTCTGCAGCTCTGGCCCAGCACTGACCTGACACTTAAGAGACATGCGCATTTTAAAGCGCACAGCTCTCTGCTGCTATCACTCGGCAGCGCTGGCCCAGCCCGGACCTGACACTTAAGAGACATGCGCATTTTAAAGCGCACAGCTCTCTGCTGCTACCACTCTGCAGCGCTGGCCCAGCCCGGACCTGACACTTAAGAGACATGCGCATTT
Organism: Triturus cristatus; assembly: GCF_964204655.1. NCBI lineage: Eukaryota > Metazoa > Chordata > Amphibia > Caudata > Salamandridae > Triturus > Triturus cristatus. The sequence continues at coordinate 58,580,678 of NC_140583.1, forward strand.
TAAAGCGCACAGCTCTCTGCTGCTACCACTCGGCAGCGCTGGCCCAGCCCGGACCTGACACTTAAGAGACATGCGCATTTTAAAGCGCACAGCTCTCTGCTGCAACCACTCGGCAGCGCTGGCCCAGCCCGGACCTGACACTTAAGAGACATGCGCATTTTAAAGCGCACAGCTCTCTGCTGCTACCACTCGGCAGCGCTGGCCCAGCCCGGACCTGACACTTAAGAGACATGCGCATTTTAAAGCACACAGCTCTCTGCTGCTACCACTCGGCAGCGCTGGCCCAGCCCGGACCTGACACTTAAGAGACATGCGCATTTTAAAGCGCACAGCTCTCTGCTGCAACCACTCGGCAGCGCTGGCCCTGCCCCGTCCTGACACTTAGTTCGGGATGGGTTGCTGAAAAATAAAATGGTAATAAATAACATTTCTCATTTTATTCTTCTGCTCTGGGGCTTGTGGGGCAACGCTCCGCCGCTCAAATGGAGGAGCTGCCCCAATGCATATTTTAATGTGCAGTCTTCTCCGATGCAAAAACAAGCCACCAAACGCAACAAGCAGCCTTCATCCTAATAGGAACAGTTTGCAAGTCAGGAAAAGTTGACGAAAAAGAACACCGACCCAGGTAAAATCAGTTCCAAGGACGGGAGCATCTGCAGTCTGTTGATGAGACTGCCCCCGACCCCACGGCCCCCATTGGATGCAGTGGAGAAGCAGCGCATCACCCCTGAACCGTCGGGCTCCCCAGGCGACTGCCTGACGCATCACCTGACTGGTAAAGTCATTACAAGGCTTCGCGGCGCGCATCCGGTCTCGTGCTGAACCAGAACATGGCACCGCTTAAGCTTCATTAAAGTCCTTGTGAATCAATATTTCTGTCTCACAGACAGGCCTCTAAAGAGCTGCACAAAACCAGGAGTTCTTTACAATTAAACCGCTGCTTCATGTTCAGTGCAGCTCAACACAACTACAGGTAAGATCAGAAAACAGCGCCCTGGCTTCAGGTGCACAAAAATAGCCCGACATGCATGCAGAACATACACAGAACAGGACCAGACAAATAAAAGCTAATATTCACAAATGGTACTGGGACTATGGAAGTGAGAGTTGAACCGGAAGTGACTGCTCGGAGGTCTTGAGGTCTCGCCCCACAGTTCAATGTCACGTAGTAGGCAGAGGCGTAACTGGGCCCCGGTGCCCCCACACTTCACGAGGACCCCATTCGGCCTCAGGGCAATAAGTATATGAGATGTGGAGGCTCAGGTGCCACATTCTACAGGGGGCGCCATCATTGCAGCACAGGCAGGAGGGAGAGGTGCGCCAGGGTTGTGGATGCACAGTGGGGGCGAGGCCTGGAGTTACCCTAGCAGAGCTCAGGGTCTGAGAGAAACAGCAGACTTGATGCCCACGCGCCTTGAGCTCTCAGAGTAGCCTATTCCATTCCATGCAACAACCTTTACTTCGGTCATTAGAGGCCAGAAAAAGTAGAAAATACAAGTACATAAATTAGAGCATATTTAAAAATGTCACCAACGACATGTTTTAAAAAACAGCCACAATGCATTTTAGTTTATCCTGTATCATTACAAGAGTTGAGAATAAGAATGATTAAAACCAGATAAAAGATATTAAAGTGTTAAAAAACGAAAAAAGGCAAAGTACAGGGAGAAATATTTATGGTTGGTGAGGTGAATTTAGCATGACCCTCCGCCTATGCCACATAGAATTAAGAAATCGGGACACGGCAAAAATCATGAGGGGGTATGTATCAGATCTTAGAATTCTATACACCTCCACACACTGCCTGCAGCCCAAATTTCTGCAAAATGGTACGAGCCAACGCTGCCCGGCAGGTTTATAGCCAGAGCAAAAAACACAAGAACATGAATGTCGGTCTCGTCAGGGCTCTTGCAAGCGGGGCACCCAATGGGGGGATCTTTTGACCATTTGTTCGTGAAAGCATTGACCGGAAGGGTCCCTGTTCTAAACTGGATGTACAGCTTCCTTGCCATGGAGGACTGTATATCATCCAGGAAAGGCTCAAAGACATACTGGGCTTTAATATTAAGAAAGTCTGCCGTTAGGTGCCAGAGTTTGGTGTTCCCCTGCAGATCAGCTATCTTGAGCGATCTATAGGCTCTAACTAGTTCAAGTCGTGGTATTGTCGGGGACACTTCCTTGGGGTAACTCCAGAGGTTAGGCATGCCTAATCTAGCGCATGCTTCTTTTATGTATTTGAACCATGGCAACTTTCCAGCCCCCGGGAGTCCCGAAAACCCCCTTGAGTTTGGTTTGGTAGACTGCTAGTTCAGGGGTTGCCCACAGTCTGCGCCAGAAGGTCAATGGTCTGAGTCCAATCTTCTCTACAATGGGTTTGATTCATAAATCCAGGAGCAGGGGGATAAAAGGGGTGCTTGGTGGTAGGCCCAAGAGTTTTCTCATGAATTGATTCTATATTTTGGCCAGTCCGCCAGCGGGAAGGTGGCCCCATAGTTCCACCCCATACATTACAGCACTCCTTACTTGTACTTTATTTATCTCAGCCACCGGGCCAGGCAGTTTATATAGGGAGTTCCTAAAGGTTTTAGCGATTCCCCCCACCATCTGCGCTAGCCTCAGGCCTGCATTGTCAAGCTGTGGGCCCCATTCGAAGGTTTCGGACAACGTGACACCAAGGTAATCAAAGACAGTCACCCTGCCTAACAGGGTGCCATTTAAGGAGGGGTTTGGGTGGGATGTTTTGGCTGGATTGAAGACCATAAATTTGGTCTTTGTTGTGTTAATCTCCAGCCCCCGATTTTTACAAAATAAAGAGAAACTGTCCAGGATCCTTTGAATGCCCATAGTGGACTTGGACAACAAGAAGGTGTCATCAGCAAACATCATTGCTGGCACCTTGCCAAGCACCAGCTTTGGGGCGTCATTGGCCACTGCTTCGTTTAATTGGGCCACCAGAGCGTTAATAAAAAGACAAAACAGCGTAGGGGCCAGCACATACCCCTGCCTTACTCCTCTGTTAACTGGGAAGCGGGGGTCCAATTCCCCGAATCTCCCATACCTGACTGGTGCAAAATTACCTGTGTGCAATCACAGGATCAATGACAACAGGTAGGGCGGGATACCCCGTAGCGTATTCACTCGCCACAGGACCCAGCTGGGCTCGCAACCCTGTGAGGACAACTTCGGTTGGAGATATCTTACGTTCTCCCATGAGAAGTGTCCGTTCTTCATCCTGTCTTCGTTTTATTCTCAGCCCATATTTTGGCCGCGTGTTGCAGCACAATGTCTCAGTTTTGTAAACACTCTGAGGGTTTGTACTGGATAGTCCTGATGCCACGCCTCAGCCCCGACGGTCTGTAACCTGTCTTGAACTACATTTTAACCCGTCTTCTAATTCCGTTTTCAAGGATATGTACAATGCCTGGTATTTGCAAAGGTTTTTATCAAACATGCATAATAACATTTTTTTTTTTTACATAGTGCAACATCACGTCTTGTAGTGGGCACCAGGGAAAACAGGGCTGCTGAGGCCACAATGGGACCACAGTGTTCTCAGCCCCATCTCTCTTTATTAGGGTCTAAGGGGTTCTTTGTCTGAAGTTTACTTTACAACCTCATTTTGTGAGTTTCCACATCCACATAAACATATACCATACATAAAATGTAACCATTGCCTTACCAGATTCCCCCCTTTTGTTTCAAGCAGGGCTCTTTCCCTCCTGTCTGTGCTGTGTCTTGTGATGACGCTAGCTGGGATACTGACGTGGAAAATCTACTCCATGTCTTATAATTAAGACTCATTGTTATTGCCTGTTAAGTAAGATACTGTGTACACAACAGATAAAGTACATTGTGTGTACTATAAATATTTCACCTGACTGGCTTTCATGCTGCTTGTAGTAGAAATAGAGGTTTGATGTGCATTTGGCCACCAAGCCAGGGCCTGCTCGGATGAGGGGAGCTATTCACCCCGCACAGCTCGAATCCTGCCGATTAGCAGGGACAGGCCTACCAATGCTATGGCAAAAGAAAACAAGCATTTGCAATGCAATAGGTCTCACACTTTAGAAACTTGGACCTTTGGCATTGTAAATGACAATGCTTTTTATTTATGTGTTGATTTATGAACACATAAATGAAAGGCACTGTTATTTACAATGCCAATAGCTCAACATCTCACAATTGCAAGACCTTTTGCATTGCAAATGCTTGTTTTTACTGAGGGCCCAGGTGGGGGAAGGAGCACGGAGGGGAAGCAAAGGATAGAGAGAGCAATGTGGAGGGCCGGGGAAGTAAAGCTAATGAACAAGAGCAATGTGAAGCTGGGAGTGAAAGCACACAAGCACACCGTTCACAGGTAATCAGTTGTATGCCTTGTGTATTCATGACCCACTTCAGCTGTAGCAGACTTGTGCAAAGTTTGCTTGCTCAGCCTGCCTCCAGAGGGGAGGGGTGGAGGCTCTGGATCAGCGTCACGTCGGTGCCCTTTCATGTCGGGCTGCAAAGTTAGCTGCAGGGACAGCGTATGAGCAGGCAAAGGCAGCGTGAGGGGAGGAGAGCAGCATGCCCAAACCAGGCTGGTGTATGCTGGCAAAGCTACCCGCTCTCCTCCTCACGCCCCAATGCCTGCTCTCTACGGCATGGGACCAATAAAAAAAAAACCTGCACGGTCGTGCTTTAGAATTTAAAGCTGCGCCTCGCTGTTTGTTCCAAATAAAGCATAAAAAAAAGCAAACTGGGCAGATGCGTTCCCTCAGGGCTGAAATTTAAAGTGAAAGGGCCCGGCCATGCTGTGTGATAAAGCCTGGCAGTGCACGCTGTAGCAGGACAGTTGTGGTTGAAAACCATTAAAGAAACTAGCCGTCAGACCACATCCTCTTTGGTTAGTATCAAGTGTGAGATTAGGGGCAGGGAGCGCCTGGTAGAGGGTGGCAGACAGGGTGTGGAAAAAAGACCGCGCCGCCGAGGGTGCGGCACCCTTACCTGGGCAACTTGTCCATGACATATTTTTTTACAAACTAAGCCCCGGCATGGGGATTGTCTTTGGACGAACACGCCCTTCTGGTTTTTGCCATATTTGTCTTTACCGCAAGTGAAACAAGCGGCACTGAAAGCGATCGCTATTGCCAACAAAAAAACAGTGGTGCGTGCGCACCACAGAGGAGCGGGGGCAAAGGCACGCCCATTCCCACCGGTGGCCAGCACGCGCGCCGCTGCACATGCTGGCCACCGGTGGGAATGGGCGGAGCAAAGGCGGGACATGCGCCTGCCTTTGCCCAATCCCGTCCCGTTAAAAAAAAAAAACACGCTAAAGCCAATGGTGGGCGGCAAAAGCCTGCTCACACGCACAAGCATGTGAGCAGCTTTCAGAACCCCTTTACAAGAGGTCTCTCGCTGCGCGAGCACTGCTACGCACTGCAACGCCAGGCACGAAATCTAAGAATAACTAGCGGCAGTCTGGGCAAGGCCATCTCTGAAAGTTAACACTATAATAAAATACAATTTAAAAACTGGCTGCAGCACTAGGAATGAATTTTGAAAGGGGCCCTGAGCAGAGGCGCAGTAATATCCTCTCCGCTGTGTGGAATGTTGAGGGAGAGGCGGAATAAACAAGTGTTAGCTCTGGAGCACTGACTGTGTGGCTGGCATGGAGCATACCACATCAACCAGAAGGCGCACTGAAGACATGAACCAGGAGATGCACTGCAGACAGGAACCAGGAAACACACTGCAAACATGAACCAGGAGACGCACAGCAGACATCAACCAGGAGGCGCACTGCAGACATCAACCAGAAGGTGCACTGCAGACAGAAACCAGGAGACGCACTGCAGACATCAACAAGGGAGGCACACTGAAGATATCAACCAGGTGGCACACTGCAGACATGAACCAGGAGGCGCACAGCAGACATCAACCAGAAGGTGCACTCTAGACATGACCCAGGTGATGCACTGCAGACAACAACCAGGAGGTGCACTGTACACAACAGCCAGGAAGTGCACTGCAGACATCAACCAGGAGGCGCACTGCAGACAGGGACCAGGAGATGCACTGCAGACATCAACCAGGAGGTGCACTGCATCAACCATGAGGCACACTGCAGACATCAACCAGAAGGCGCACTGCAGACATGAACCAGGAGACGCACAACAGACATCAACCAGGAAAAGCACAGAAGACATCAGCCAGGAGGTGCACTGCAAACAGGAACCAGGAGACGCACTGTAGATATCAACCAGGAAACACACAGCAGACATCAACCAGGAGGAGCACTGCAGACATCAACCAGGAGGTGCACTGCAGACATCAACTAGGAGACGCACAGCATACATCAACCAGGTGGCACACTGCAGACATCAACCAGGAAGCGCACTGAAGACTTCAACCAGGAGACGCACTGCAGACATCAAGCAGGAGGTGCACTGCACACATCAACCAGGAGATCCACTGCAGACAGGTTCGAGGAGACGTACACCAGGCATCAATCTAGATTCATACTGCATTCCACAAAGAGGAGCAGCAATGCAGACATCAACCAGGAGACTCTCTGCAGACATGAACCAGGAGGCACACTGCAGACATGAACCAGGATGCGCACTGCGGACATGAACCAGGAGACGCACATCAGATATCAACCAGGAGGTACACTGCACACAGGAACCAGGAGACGCATTGCAGACATCAATCAGGAGATGCACAGCAGACATCAACAAGAAGGCACAATGCAGACTTCAACAAGGAAGTGCGCTGCAGACAGGAACCAGGAGATGCACTGCAGACATAAACCAGGGGACGCACATCAGACATCACCCAGGAGGCAAACTGCAGACATCAACCAGGAGCCTCACAGCAGACATCAACCAGTAGGCGCACTGCAGACATCAATCAAGAGGCACGCTGCAGACATCAACCAGGAGGCGCTCTGCAGACATTAACCAGGAGGTGCACTGCAAACAGGAACCAGGAGACGCACAGCAGACATCAACTAGGAGGAGGAGGCGCACTGCAGACATTAATGAGGAGATGCACATCAGGCATCACCAAGGAGGCGCATTGCAGACAGAAACCAGGAGACGCACTGCAGACATCAACCAGGAGGCGCACTGCAAACATCATCCAAGAGGTGCACTGTAGACAGGAACCAGGAGACACACTGCAGACATCAACCCGGAGGTGCACTGCAGACATGCACCAGGAGGCACACTGGGGAGAGAGGCGCACTGCAGACATGAACCAGGAGGTGCAATGCAGACAGGAACCAGAAGACGCATTGCAGACATCAACCAGAAGGCGCACTGCACACATCAACCAGCAAGTGCACTGAAGACAGGATCCAGGAGACACACTGCAGACATGAACCAGGGGATGCACAGCAGACATCAACCAGGAGGCGCACTTCAGGCATCACCCAGGAGGTGCACTGAAGACATGAACCAGGAGATGCACATCAGACATCAACCAGGAGGTGCACTGCAGACATCAACCAGGAGCTGCACAGCAGACATCAACCAGGAGGTGCACTGCAGACATCAATAAGTTCATGGATCTTCCTATTGGTGCATGGGAAGCCTATGACGCATTTAAAGGGACGATGTGCGCGAATCTTTTCAGCGAAGGCACTCCCTAAGCCGTTTCCGCCGCAGGATCGAGGATCTGACAGAACCGGAGTATAGAACCAGCAAGTAAGTGCCCACTGAAAGGATTGTCCTCGCCCGTAGTCTTAACTCTCTAGAATGGTTCCTTGTCCTACTGATATATCTCGTTCTAATTTTCTCCAGTAATTTAGTGAGACGATCTTCGTCCTTATTTACGCCTGGGATAAAGCTTTCTATTTGTGGCTTTCACCCTCCATGAAACCATATGGTCTTCTGTGCTGCACGCCAATTATCATTAGCATCCCTTGTGCATTCGGATAGCCATTAACGCTTTGGAATTTTTTCTTGGGCCATTACAGTCGGTCTTTGTTTGCTCCTTATCCACAGGTTGTTGTTGAGACGCTACCGGAGCGTACACGCTACTGGCGACTGGGCGTCCACCCTCCTCCTGGATATCCATGAATCTGAACAGCATGAGGCGCTTTTGAATCTGCGGCGCAACTCTAGGCACGGCACAATTGTGACTGATAAGTATGTTGATATTGCTCCCCTTGACTCTGATCGCGTGGGTTTAATTTTAGCTTTAAGTACGTACAGCTACAAATATATTCTGTCACTCCTCTCACATGTGTATTTACTGCATGATCTGCACGGGGATTTGTAGTATTGTTGGTGGCGTTTTTCATGCCTTTGTATGTGACTGAGCCTATAACTAGAAGCACATCTTTCTTTCCTGTTTTCTCTTTGGTGTTTGATACACTTGTTCATCTTATGTTTGATCCTTTACCTCGGGGGTGTGCTCCCGTTCAAGCTACCTTGGTACCGTTTGGACCTTGTTAATTCTGATTTTTCCTTATCCTTCGCTAAATGGAACTGACTCGGACAGATAGATGTATATTTTTCTGTGGTATAACAATGTATTAGAGTAGATGTATATGTGCTACAACTTATTTTTGTTTGGTTGTTCATGTATATTTATCTGATTGATCCTAGGTATTGCTCATGTCCCCAACTACCCTTTGGTCTACGCCCTGATGAAGGTGGGGCCCCCCTGTGGGTCCTATACCGAAACGCGCGTTGGCGCCTGAATTGTCGACCTTCCGTTTCCCATAGTATCACCTATGTCCATCTGGATGATACAGTAGTCAAACCACCGACCTGAGCACCACTGGATAGTTTTTTCCACTCTGACCTGAATTGTTGTTTTGAATGCTATTTGGAATGAATGTTTGTATGCATGAATTATATTCACGTGTGGGACATTGAACAATGTATTGATTTATACACATATGTGTTGTTCTTGATAGATTTTTGAATGTATATGTTTTTATTGACCTGTTAGTATTTGTAAAAATTGAAAACAATCATATGACTAAAAACAAAATAAATAAGAGCTATATATTTTTGTATCCAATTCCTTTGTTTGGTGTTTTATGTTATCTATTTTGTCCGCTCTGTCCCAGTTTAGTCTTGTGTTGAATTAGGGACCTATATTCTAGGCCCAAGTATATATCGTTTGGACAGGTACTGTTTTCTTCTCTATGGATTACTCTGCAGACATTAACCAGGAGGTGCACTTCAAACAGGAACCAAGAGAGGCACTGCAGACATCAACTAGGAAACGCACAGCAGACATCAACCCAGAAGCGCACTGCAGTCATCAACCAGGAGGTGCACTGCAGACAGGAACCAGGAGATGCATTGCAGACATCAACCAGGAGATGTTCTGCAAACAGGAACTAGGAGATGCTCTGCAGACATCAATCAGGAGCTGCACTCCAGACACCAAGCAGGAGATGCACTGAAGACAAGAACCAGGAGATGCGCATTGGACACATACCAGAAACTGCACTGCAGACAGGAACCAGGAGGCGCACTGAAGACATGAACCAGGAGATGCACATCAGGCATCAACCAGGAGGTGCACTGCAGACAGGAAGCAGGAGACACATTGCAGACATCAACCAGGAGGCACACTGCAGACATCAACTAGGAGGCGCATTGCAGACATCAACCAAGAGGTGCACTGCAAACAGGAACCAGGAGATGCACTGCAGACATCAATCAGGAGGCGCACTGCAGACATCAACCAGGAGGCGCACTGCAGACATCAACCAGGAGGCGCAATACAGGCATCAACCAGGAGGCGCACTGCAGACATCAACTAGGAGGCGCACTGCAGACATCAACCAGGAGGCACACTGCAGACATGAACCAGGAGGCGCACTGCAGACAGGAACCAGGGGGCACACAGAAGACATCAACCAGGAGGCACACTGCAGACATCAACTAGGAGGCGCACTGCAGACATCAACCGAGAGATGCACTGCAAACAGGAACCAGGAGATGCACTGCAGACATCAACCAGGAGGCACACTGCAGACATCAACTAGGAGGCGCACTGCAGACATCAACCAAGAGGTGCACTGCAAACAGGAACCAGGAGATGCAATGCAGACATCAATCAGGAGGCACATTGCAGACATCAACCAGGAGGTGCAATGCAAACATCAACCAGGAGGCGCAATACAGACATCCACCAGGAGGTGCACTGCAGACATCAACCAGGAGGCACACTGCAGACATGAACCAGGAGGCGCACTGCAGACATCAACCAGGAGGCGCACTGCAGACAGGAACCAGGGGGCACACTGAAGACATGAACTCGGAGACACACATCAGACATCAACCAGGAGGTGCACTGCAGAAAGGAACCAGGAGACGCAATGCAGACATCAATCCGGAGACTCACATCAGACATCAGCCAGGAGGCACACTGCAGTCATCAACCAGGAGGTGCACTGTAGAGAGGAACCAGAGGGTGCACTGCAGACATCAACCAGGAGGTGCACTGCAGACATCAATCAGGAGGCCCACAGCAGACATCAACCAGGAGGCGCTCGGCAGCCATTAACCAGGAGGTGCACTGCAAACAGGAACCAGGAGATGCACTGCAGACATCAACCAGGAGTTGCACAGCAGACATCATCTAGGAGGCACACTGCAGACATCAACCAGGAGGAACACTGCAGGTATCAGCTAGGAGACACACTGCAGAATACAACCAGGAGGTGCACTGCAGCCATCAACCAGGAGGTGCACTACAGACAGAAACCAGGAGGCGCACAGAAGACATGAACCAGGAGACGCACTTCAGTCATCAACCAGGAGGAGCAATGCAGACAGGAACCAGGAAGCGCACTGTAGACATGAACCAGGAGATGCACATCAGACATCAACCAGGAGGTGCACTGCAGACAGGAACCAGGAGACACATTGCAGACATCAACCAGGAGGCACACTGCAGATATCAACTAGGAGGCGCACTGCAGACATCAACCAAGAAGTGCACTGCAAACAGGAACCAGGAGATGCACTGCAGACATCAACCAGGAGGCACACTGCAGACATCAACTTGGAGGTGCACTGCAGACATCAACCAAGGGGTGCACTGCAAACATGAACCAGGAGATGCACTGCAGACATCAATCAGGAGGCGCACTGCAGACATCAACCAGGAGGCGCAATGCAATCATCAACCAGGAGGCGCAATACAGACATCAACCAGGAGGCGCACTGCAGACATGAACCAGGAGGCACACTGCAGACATGAACCAGGAGGCACACTGCAGACATCAACCAGGAGGTGCACTGCAGACAGGAACCAGGGGGTGCACTGAAGACATGAACCAGGAGACACACATCAGACATCAACCAGGAGACTCACAGCAGACATCAACCAGGAGTCACACTGCAGTCATCAACCAGGAGGTGCACTGTAGAGAGGAACCAGGGGGTGCACTGCAGACATCAATCAGGAGGCCCACAGCAGACATCAACCATGAGGCGCTCGGCAGTCATCAACCAGGAGGTGCACTGTAGAGAGGAACCAAGGGGTGCACTGCAGACATCAATCAGGAGGCCCACAGCAGCCATCAACCAGGAGGCGCTCAGCAGACATTAACCAGGAGCTACACTCCAGACATCAAGCAGGAGATGCACTGAAGACATGAACCAGGAGATACAAATTGGACATCAACCAGAAAGTGCACTGCAAACAGGAACCAGGAAGCGCACTGAAGACATGAACCAGGAGATGCACATCAGACATCAACCAGGAGGTGCACTGCAGACAGGAACCAGGAGACACATTGCAGACATCAACCAGGAGGCACACTGCAGACATCAACTAGGAGGCGCACTGCAGACATCAACCAAGAGGTGCACTGCAAACAGGAACCAGGAGATGCACTGCAGACATCAACCAGGAGGCACACTGCAGACATCAACTAGGAGGCGCACTGCAGACATCAACCAAGAGGTGCACTGCAAACAGAAACCAGGAGATGCACTGCAGACATCAATCAGGAGGTGCACTGCAGACTTCAACCAGGAGGTGCAATGCAAACATCAACCAGGAGGCGCAATACAGACATCAACCAGGAGGCGCACTGCAGACATTAACCAGGAGGCACACTGCAGACATGAACCAGGAGGCGCACTGCAGACATAAACCAGGAGGTGCACTGCAGACAGGAACCAGGGGGTGCACTGAAGACATGAACCAGGAGACACACATCAGACATCAGCTAGGAGGTGCACTGCATACAGGAACCAGGAGATGCATTGCAGACATAAATCAGGAGACTCACAGCAGACATCAACCAGGAGGCCCACTGCAGTCATCAACCAGGAGGTGCACTGTAGAGAGGAACCAGGAGGTGCACTGCAGACATCAATCAGGAGAACCACAGCAGACATCAACCAGGAGGTGCACTTAGAGAGTAACCAGGAGGTGCACTGCAGACATCAATCAGGAGGCCCACAGCAGACATCAACCAGGAGGCGCTCAGCAGACATTAACCAGGAGGTGCACTGCAAACAGGAACTAGGAAATGCACTGCAGACATAAACCGGGAGGCACACTGCAGACAGGAACCAGGAGATGCACTGCAGACATCAACCAGGAGATGCACAGCAGACATCAACTAGGAGGCACACTGTAGACATCAACCAGGAGGTGCAGTGCAAACATCAACCAGGAGGTGCACTGCAGACAGGAACCAGGAGATGCACTGCAGACATCAACCAGGAGGCACACTGCAGGCATCAACTAGGAGACGCACTGCAGACTACAACCAGGAGGTGCACTGCAGACATCAGCCAGGAGGTGCACTGCAGAAAGAAACCAGGAGGCACACAGAAGACATGAACAAGGAGACGCACTTCAGTCATCAACCAGGAGGTGCTATGCAGACAGGAACCAGGAGATGCATTGCAGACATCAACCAGGAGGCGCACTACAGACATCAACCTGGAGATGCACAGCAGACAGGAACCAGGGGACACACTGCAGACATCAACCTGGAGATGCACAGCAGATATCAACCAGGAGGCACACTGCAGACATTAACCAGTAGGTGCACTGCAGACATCAAACAGAAGTCCCACTGCAGACATCCACAAGGGAGACACACTGCAGAACTCAAGTAGGAGGCACACTGCATGTACAATGCAGACTTCAAACAGCAGGCACACTGCAGACATCAAACAGGAAGCGCACTGCCATCATCAACCAGGAGGTGCACTGCTTGTACATTGCAGACATCAAAGAGGAGGTGCACTGGAGACATCAACCACGAGGTGCACTGTGGACATCAAATAGGAGGCCCACTGCAGACATTAATTGGAGGTGCACTGTAGACATCAAGTAGTATGTACACTGTAGATATAAAACAGGAGACGCACTGCAAACATGAATCAGGAAACGCACGGCAGACATCAACCAAGAAGTGTACTGCAGATAGGAACCAGGAGCCACAATGCAGACATCAACCATGAGATGCACTGCAGACATCAACCAGGAGGTGCACTGCAGACATCAACCAGGAGGCACACTGCAGACGTCAACCAGGAGATGCACTGCAGACATCAACCAGGAGGTGCACTGTGGACCTCAAATAGAAGGCATACGGCAGACATCTACCAGGAGGTGCACTGCAGATATCAACCAGGAGGTGCACTGTAGATATAAAAAAGGAGGGGCACTGCAGACATCAACCAGGAGGTGCACTACTGTGCACTGCAGACATCAAATAGGAGCCGCACTGCAGACATGAACCAGGAGGTGCACTGCAGGCATCAACAAGGAGGAGCACTGCAGACATTAACCTGGAGGGGCATTGCAGTCATCAACCAGGAGGCACACTGCAGACATCAACCAGGGGGTGCACTTGAGACATTAACCGGGAGGTGTACCTCTTGTGCACTGCAGGCATCAAATAGGAGGCGCACTGCAGACATCAACCAGGAGGTGCACTGCAGGCATTAACCAGGAAGTGCACTGCAGACATCAACCAGGAGTTGCACTGCAGACATCAACAAGGAGGAGCACTGCAGACATCAACCAGGAGGTGCACTGCAGACATCACCCAGGAGGGGCACTGGAGACATCAACGAGAAGGTGCACTGATTGTGCACTGTAGACATCAAAAGGAGGCGCACTGCAGACATCAAACAGGAGGTGCACTGCAGACATCGAACAGGAGGCACACTGCACACAGCAGGCCCATTGCAGATATCTGCCAGCAGGCTCACTGCAGACATCAACTAGGAGGCGTAATACAGAGAAATCACTTAGCCTTGGGTCACTGCAGATGCCCATCGTCCCTCACCTTACTATGAGCTCTTGATGCCCTGGTTTGCGGGGCAGGTGAAGGGCGAAGATATACATTTTGTAACAGTGAAATATTTTGATATTTGTGCCAGAGGCAAGTGTGGCTACCTGCTGTCATGCCCCAAGATCGAACACGCACGAAGGTCCAGTATATAAGGACCCTCAACGCTAACGAACGCGCTTAGCGTTCTAGCTTCGAGCCCTGTTTCCGTCCCTTGCTCTAGTTGCCTGACTTCCGTTTTGTAGTTTCCTGTTTCCTGTTCCTGTTTTCCGGAGTTCGCGTATGGTCTCCTGGTGTTCCACGGGGCTTCCTTGCGGCGCGTTTGTTCGCGGTTGAGAAGCTGCTCAGCACGTCAGTGGACAGCCGTCCTTGTTACCGGGGTTCGTCCGCCGTTCTTAGTACGGCGCTTCAAGACTCCTTGTTCCCGTGGTTTCGCTCAATTCCTCAGCGGTGGCGTGAGTGTTACCTGTTCCTTTCATTTGGGCCACAAATACCCATTCCATTTCCATATCATTGCTCGCATTGATTCCTCCCTACTCACCCGCTCCTCTGCTGTGCACAGATCAAACCCAGCCTTGGTTCTTGTTGGATTTCTCATTTATTTCCTCCCCCTTCATTTCGTCGACAGTCCCGTCCTAGGTTATTCATCACCGTGGTTCAACACGCTTCTGTAGCGTTCTTTCCAGTAGTTTGGGGCATTACTTCATCGTGCTCTTTTTCCCCTTCTCCACTGTACTGTCTCCCTGATTCCTGCATGTATCGTGGACTATTCTCCCAATAGGCAGAAGGGGATGCTAGTGTGGACCACTGTGCCCTTATCGACAGATCAACAGAAGCACGGTAACAGCGCTGTGCGCTGCTTTATTTTCTTTATCCTAAATACATGAAAGGGGAAGTAATTTGTGTTGTTTCCTTTAATAGTTTTCCTTATTCACCCGCGAAGAACAACTCTAGACAAACTGCATAGTGAACCCTATTTTGGAGAACCTTCCTCTGTACCTGTGAGTCTATTGTAGATGGGAGGGGAGAGCTTTGAATGGTCTCAGGAAGGGTTTGTTTTCTAATCCTCTGTTGTTTGTGGTATAGGATTATCCAGAGTGACACCACAAGATCTATCCCGTTTCAATTGTGGAGCTAGTAGAACCTTGGTATGTGAGAATTCCGGATGAGCTATATTTAGACATAGAGGGACGTTGCGATTACTGAAGTTAACCCAGTCTTTGTATTACAGCGGAGTATTGCCTCATCCTGGAACCCTCTTCAACCAAACCACAGACGGTGCCCCCACCTTCCCTTGTTTTGTTTCCCTGTTTTCCCCTGGCGTGTCATCCGATGCTCTAGTGTCTGATAGAGTCGGAAGGCCGTAGGGGAAGACTGAGGCATACTCTGCAAGTTCCTAACGCTCCTGCAGAAAGCTCCGAAATTCATTACACCTAGAACCAATTCAGCCTAAATTGTGTCCATGTTGTCACTTGTGAATACCTAGAGCTAATTCAGCATAAAGTGTGTCCGTGATGTCACTTGTGGCTATCTAGAGCCAATTCAGCGTAAGGTGTGTCCGTGTTGTCACGAGTGACTACCTAGAGCTAATTCAGCTTAAAGTGTGTCTGTGTCGACACGTGTGGCTACCTAGAGCTAATTCAGCATAAAGTGTGTACGTGATGTCACATGTGGCTATCTAGAGCCAATTCAGCGTAAGGTGTGTCCATGTTGTCACGTGTGACTACCTAGAGCTAATTCAGCGTAGAGAATGTCTGTGTTAACACGTGTGGCTACCTAGAGCTAATTCAGCATAAAGTGTGTACGTGTTGACACGTGTGGCTTCCTAGAGCTAATTCAGCATAAAGTGTGTCCGTGATGTCACATGTGGCTATCTAGAGCCAATTCAGCGTAAGGTGTGTCCGTGTTGTCACGTGTGACTACCTAGTGCTAATTCAGCGTAGAGAATGTCTGTGTTAACACGTGTGGCTACCTAGAGCGAATTCAGCATAAAGTGTGTACGTGTTGACACGTGTGGCTTCCTAGATAGGGGTGGGCGTAATTTGCGTAATTGCGTTACGCAAATCTCCGCAAAACGGTAAAAAATCTCCGCGAACACGCAGAAATTCCGCGAACACGCGGAATTGCTTGTTCGTGATGCTTTTTTCCTGTTCACAATTGCTGTTTGCGTGCTCGGGGAGAAATATCTTGCGAACACGCATTTTGAGAACACGAACAAGCAAAAATTTCGCGAAATCGCGGAAAGCAGACTTTTGAGCAATTTCGCGTTCTCCGCGGAACGCGAAATTACGCAAATTCCGCAAATTCCGCGAGCGGAACGGAATTTACTGCCCAGGCCTATTCCTAGAGCTAATTCAGCGTAAAGTGTGTCTGTGACGACGTGTGGCTGCCTAGAGGTAATTCAGGTGTAGGCAGCCTGTTGTTATACACCATGGTGCTGGTTTCTCTGTTTCCAGTATAGGCATTCGTGAGCTTTCCACACTGTTCAACAGCCTAGCAAACTTATGTGCAGCAGCCCTTCAGCAGATGGATATGAGAACTTCCATCAGTACTAATCTAGTGGTAGAAGGTTGCTGGGTGTGTTGGCCTATGAAGCTGGTTCTGTGAACAATGATGCTGCTGTGTTGGCGTATGACGGTGCATGTGTTGATGTATGCTGTTGGTTGTGATATGACTATGGGTCTGTTGGTGTACGTTATTCCTTGCAGCTAGCTGTTTGTGTTGGTGCATTATGGTGTGAGTGTGGCAATCTGGTTGTGTTGAAGCATCATGGTGTGAGTGTTGGCGCATGCTTTTGGTTGTTTGGACATTTGACTGTGGGTGTTATTGTATGTAACTCCTTGTAGCTAGCTGGTTGTGTTGAAGCATCATGGTGTGAGTGTAGCTAGCTGGTTGTGTTGAAGCATCATGGTGTGAGTGTAGCTAGCTGGTTGAGTTGAAGCATCACGGTTTGAGTGTAGCTAGCTGGTTTGTTGAAGCATCATGGTATGAGTGTAACTAGCTGGTTGTGTTGACGCATCATGGTGTGAGTGTAGCTAGCTGGTTGTGTTGAAGCATCATGGTGTGAGTGTTGGCATATACTATTGGTTGTTTGGACATTTGACTGTGGGTGTGTTGTTTGTATGTAACTCCTTGTAGCTACCTGGTTGTGTTGAAGCATCATGGTGCGAGTGTAGCTAGCTGGCTGCGTTTAAGCATCATGGTGTGAGTGTAGCTAGCTGGTTTGTTGAAGCATCATGGTGTGAGTGTTGACGTTTGCTATTGGTTTTGTGGGCATATTATTGCGGGTGTGTGTTTCTTGGAGTGGTAATGCTATTGGTAGCGTAAATCGTAAATGAATGGTGCTAGTGTTACAGGGCTCACTATAGGAGTGATGCTAAGGATGATGGTGGTAGCGGTAACGGTTGTGTTGTAACGGTAGAAGTGGTAATTAATGAGAGAAAGACAATGAACCACAAAGAACTGCACACATGTTTCAGCAAAGAGTCGGAGATATGGTCCAGTTTCTTCTTTGCAGGCAATAGTGGTGGGAACTTGGGCTGGAATCCTAGCTTCTCAACTCAACTTGCCCTGAATGTGGGATCCTGGGCTAATCACGTACCTCGATCTGCCTGGTTTTCCCTCACAGACGAGCTTAGGCGCGGGAGGGATTCCGTTTAAATACTGTGCGCTGCAAACGCAGCTCCCACTCGCATTTTGTTCAATGGACTTTAATGGGGTGCCATAAATATTCATACAGTGCATTACTTTTTTAGAGCTCACCACAAACTGAATGATCTCTTGGCGCGCTGATGGCAGCATCTCTTGTGGGGGCATTGATTCAAATCAGATTTAAATGTTTCATGATTGGATTTTGACCACGAAGCATAAACTAAGCACAGGCAATGACTCAGTTCCACACATTATAGGACGAGTGATCAATAGGGCGGTGTATGCACACGTGCAGACGAGGAACAGTTAACATGTACCTCTGATCTGGCACCCAGGCAGCCTGGGAGGGCCCTGGTACTCGCTGGGGGGGGTGGGGGGGGCGGAGGGGGGACTGACAGTTAACGATACTCTCAGGTTACAGCTGGACATCTCTATTTCACGAAGCTTGCTAGAAATCTACATGTCTGAGAGGATCCTGGGGTGAGCGAGTGCAGGTCTGAGAGGGATCTTCGCATTACAGCAGCAGGGATCCGAGGGGGATCTTAGCGTGACAGCAGCAGGGATCCAAGAGGGATCTTAGCATGACAGCAGTAGGGATTCGAGAGGGATCTTAGCGTGACAGCAGCAGGGATCCGAGAGGGATCTTAGCGTGACAGCAGCAGGGATCCAAGAGGGATCTTAGCGTGACAGCAGCAGGGATCCAAGAGGGATCTTAGCATGACAGCAGCAGGGATCTGAGAGGGATCTTAGCGTGACAGCAGCAGGGATCCATGAGGGATCTTAGCATGACAGCAGCAGGGATCCAAGAGGGATCTTAGCATGACAGCAGCAGGGATCCAAGAGGGATCTTAGCATGACAGCAGCAGGGATCTGAGAGGGATCTTAGCGTGACAGCAGCAGGGATCCAAGAGGGATCTTAGCATGACAGCAGCAGGGATCCGAGAGGGATCTTAGTGTGACAGCAGCAGGGATCCGAGAGGGATCTTAGCGTGACAGCAGCAGGGATCTGAGTGGGATCTTAGCGTGACAGCAGCAGGGATCCAAGAGGGATCTTAGCATGACAGCAGCAGGGATCCGAGAGGGATCTTAGTGTGACAGCAGCAGGGATCCGAGAGGGCTCTTAGCGTGACAGCAGCAGGGATCTGAGTGGGATCTTAGCATGATAGCAGCAGGGATCCGAGAGGGATCTTAGTGTGACAGAGGCAGGGATCCTAGAGGGATCTTAGCGTGACAGCAGCAGGGATCTGAGAGGGATCTTAGCATGACAGCAGCTGGGATCCGAGAGGGATCTTAGTGTGAGAGCAGAAGGGATCTGAGAGGGATCTTAGCATGACAGCAGCTGGGATCCGAGAGGGATCTTAGTGTGAGAGCAGAAGGGATCCGAGAGGGATCTTAGCGTGACAGCAGCAGGGATCCGATAGGGATCTTAGTGTGACAGCAGCAGGCATCTGAGAGGGATCTGAGAGGGATCTTAGCATGACAGCAGCAGTGATCCAAGAGGGATCTTAGCGTGACAGCAGCTAGGATATGAGAGGGATCTTAGCGTGACAGCAGCAGGAATCCGAGAGGTATCTTAGCATGACAGCAGCAGGGATCAGAGAGGGATCTTAGCGTGACAGAAGCAGGGATCAGAGAGGGATCTTAGCATGACAGAAGCAGGGATCAGAGAGGGATGTTAGCGTGACAGCAGCAGGGATCAGGGAGGGATCTTAGCATGACAGCAGCAGGGATCATAGAGGGATCTTAGCATGAGAGCATCAGGGATCATAGAGGGATCTTAGCATGACAGCAGTAGGGATCTTGTAGGGATCTTAAAGGGATCTTAGCATGACAGCAGTAGATATCTAAAAGGGGTCTCAGCATGACAGCAGCTGGGATCCAAGAGGATCTGAGGGTGACAGCAGCAGGGATCCAGGACGGATCTTAGGATGACAACAGCTGGATCCGAGAGGGATCTTAGGATGACAATAGCAGGGATCTGAGAGGGATCTTAGCGTGAGAGCATCTGGGTCCGAGAGGGATCTTAGCATGACAGCAGCTGGGATCAGAAAGGGATCTTAGGATGACAATAGCAGGGATCTGAGAGGGATCTTAGCATGACAGCAGCTGGATCCGAGAGGGATCTTAGCGTGACAGCAGGTGGGTTC
This sequence comes from Triturus cristatus, assembly GCF_964204655.1. NCBI lineage: Eukaryota > Metazoa > Chordata > Amphibia > Caudata > Salamandridae > Triturus > Triturus cristatus. The sequence continues at coordinate 58,600,751 of NC_140583.1, forward strand.
CGAGAGGGATCTTCGGATGACAGCAGCTGGGATCTGAGAGGGATCTTACCATGACAGCAGCTGCGATCTGCAGGATTGCTGACATGCTTCCCTAGCTCCTTACTCATATCCTGCTGAAGTGAGTCCCCTAAAGATATATTTTGTTTCTTGTGGCACTTCCAGTGTTATCCCATTTAACCCCAGTGCATGTGTCTCTTTCCTAAAAGGCAGGAGTCAAGATTTCTAATGCACAGGGTGAAGCGAAGTCCATAAACTAGGATCAAGCGCAGCCAATCATCTGTCCTCCAAAGGTTGGGGGGCTGTGGGGCGCGTGACATGAACTCTTTTTAAGGATCTGCTGGGCAGCTACATGGTGATTTTTTTTGTTTGAAGTTTTGGGGAGGCACTCCTAGCCATAGGGTGACATTTCACCCCAGGTCATTAATGGCGCTGTCTACTGCTCCTAAATGCCACCTATACAAAGTAAAGACTACAACACCCAGAAAGCATTAGTCTGTCACACAAAACGCCATGAGTGGAAACAGTGCCTGTAATGACTTGGAGGGTGGTGGTCACCAGGCTTAGAAGGCACTTATAGATCAGCGTTGATACCATGAAATCCGTCCCTGCCTTTACTGGGAGCCTAAGATGGGCGATGGGATCCCTTCCTCAAAGGCAATATATAGAATGCCGCTCAATCTTGGGAAGCCATTACTGTCTCCAATTTGGCAGAATCTGAAAAACCAGAAAGTCTTGTTGCATTTGAAAAAGTTCTTCTAGTTCATCGACTGCCAAATGTATTACATCCGACAAGAAGCCTTTTCAGCCTTACACATTACCTGGGTGCAGAGGTTAAACATTTGTGTACAGTTTGTATTTGTACAACAGTATACTTTCCTGCCAGTGCCCCTCTAAATGCTGCCCAAGAGAACCTTTCCCTGGATCTAATGGTGGCGCTTTCTTCCACGGAGAATTTGTTGGACTATGAGGGCAACAGTTGTGGGGTTTTAGCACTGGGAAAGGCAGCACGTCACCTTGTTGCGCTACATCAAAGTAAAAGGGCAAGAATGCGCCCTATTTAACCAATAACCAATACGGTGCATTCCTGTTCTTTCCTCCAGCGCTGGCGCCTTTATAGCAGCCTAGCACCAACGCGGGCATCCTTGCACCATGGTGCAAGTGTGCTGGTGTTGTTGGCAGGATTGCTTGCTGGAGGAAGGGGCACCTTCCTCCCACAATAACAACACTGAGAGGTATGTTTCTCTTTCTATGTGTGCTGCAGAATGCAGAACACATGGAAACAAGATTAAACCAGGTGAAAGAAATGTATTTCTCCTTGTTGTGCCTCGTTGTGCATCCCCAGGTTTACATGCACTTGAAAATCTGGGGAAGCCTCAAAATCCACGGGTGTTGCATAGGAACACCCACCACAACGTCCATGGAACGCCTCTCAGGCGCAGAGTAAGGTAACGCAGCAATTTGTGCAGATTTACCATATTTCATATCTGTTAGGTCACTCACAGCCACACAAAGTGGCTTTGCGTGGTCTCATAGATATGATTTCAAGGGTTGACCCTCCGGAGTGTCCGAAAAACTGATGCTACGATGGCACAAGGGGGTCCTACATAAGCTCCTTAGTACATCTAAAATAGTAAAAGTAACGCTAACCCACCAAATATATTTTATTTCACAATATTTGTGAGATTGGAGTTAGAATTATAAATCCGGCCCGCCACCCAAAATATACATTTTACCCAATGCGCGTTTTACTGGGTATAGAACAGAGAGATCTGCCTCCTAATATATGCATCATCCCTATGGTTGTGGGATTGGGTTAGGAATACTAAATACGACCGCCCCATATACATATATATTCACTTTATCAAAAATGTTTGTGCTATTGGAGTTGTTGCATTAGTAAATCAGACCACTCTACCACAAATATACAAATATATGCACTTTCCACAAAGCAGGTAAGTGTGCGTTTACAATAGTGCATGCTACTTAAGCTACCTTCACATGCATTGAAAACAGTCATTGGCAAAGTCAATAGGTTTAGCAGTGACTGCCAGCCTTTCGTCTTTGTCAATGCTTGCTTAATTTTGTCATCTTTTTGCGAAAAGGTATTGTTGGGGAAATTTCCCGGCTCTCATCCACATACAAAATAATATTGGCTAAAAGTAAAAATATATTTTTGCCTAAGAAATCCCACATTGTCATAGTAAACTAAAGGGAAGTACTTTGTGTGGATGTGCATCTTGTGGAAGGGCAGAATGCTGTCACTCACATTGAAGTTAGCGAATAGATGAAGTGGGCTGATCCTTTGTACCATTCTGCTTGCTTGCTGGAAGGCAGGAAAATGAGAATGACACAACAGCAGACAAATGGATAATGAAGCCTGGCTAAAAGGCACTACAAATAAGTGTATTATACATAACATTTTAGCAAAATCAAAAGGTGTTGACTAATACCAGACATTAAAAAGGTTTTGTTCAAGTAAGTTTGAATAATAACAGGGATGTACAAAATAACTCGAGTTTTTGTTATGTTGGTGGGAAAGGAGTTGTCATTTTAAAATAATATCTGTAATATGGGAAGAGCCTCAGCTATTCAATAAATGTATAGAATATTAAAATACTTCAACAATATTTATAACTATCAATATTAAATATACATCTCTATCTATCTATCTATCTATCTATCTATCTATCTATCTATCTATCTATCTATCTATCTATCTATCTATCTATCTCTATATCTATCTCTCTATATTTATATATATATATATATATATATATATATATATATATATATATATATATATATATATATATATATATATATATATAGATATATATATTACCTACTGGCGGTCGCCAGTAGGTAGTTATAGTTAGGACCACGTTTCCATAGGAAATCCGCAACATTCTATTTTGAATAACTTTGGCGCCGGTCGACGAATCATCGCGAATTTTTCAAAATAGGTGGGGCGCTACGCTCCGCTCCTACCCTGAAAGTCTCGGGGGGATTCGTCAAGCGGGGGCTGAGATAAAAGGGGGGTCCCAAAACGCGTTTTTCCCATGCATTTTTCCATAGGACTTTTAGACACAGCTACAGCCCGAACGGCTGAACAGAATTACTTGAAATTTGGCAGAGAGCTAGTCCTCAGGTCAAGGAAGTGCCTTTTGTAGGTTTGGTGTAAATCTGTTCAGTAGATTCTGGGAAAATAGCCTTTAAATCAATATATATATCTGAGCCAGCTTACGGTGCGCTTACGGTGCGCTTACCGTACGCGTACGGTGGCGTGTGCGAGCGCGATTCTGATTGGCTCTTAGATCTTAGTAAACATTCAAATCGGTCGAAACCAGGAAGCGGCGGCCGCCATTTTCTCTCTCGCTCTCTGAGTTGGGCAGCAAAAACGAAGCCAAAAAATGGCTAAAGAGGCAGTTTCGTCACATCCTAACCACCCAGCATTGATATAGGGGTCCCCAAACAACCCTCAAGCCCAAAAAAAAAAATTTTTTTTTTTCGGAAATTCGCCGATTACGCTTACCGTACGCGTACGGTAAAAATTATAAAAAAAAAAAATTATCCACATTCTCCCCACCCCGTGTGCAAATGGTGCCCGAAGGGCACCATTCGTGCATGGCATATTACACATATCAAATTAACAAAGAATACATTTCAAAAAGATGCGCATAATATGTCCCCCATGTGCGCACGATGCCACCCCGTGTGCAAATGGTGCCCGAAGGGCACCATTTGTGCATGGCATATAACAACAATAAAATTAACAAAGAATACATTTCAAAAAGATGCGCATAATATGTCCCCCATGTGCGCACGGTGCGCGAAGCGCATCGTGCGTACATGGCCCATCCCGCATAATGTGGGCACGCGGTCCGCGCAGCGCACCGCGTGACAACCGTGTGCACGGCACTAACTGCGTAAAGTGGGCGCGCGGTGCGCAAAGCGCACCGCGTGCGCACCGTGCGCGCACGGAACGAACTGCGTTAACTGGGCGCGCAACGCCACGAATGGCGTAAAGTAACTTAGCATTTAAAAAAACGTACAAATTCACTGAAAAAACCATAGGTTTCACACACGTTATAGTTAGGAATTAGCATTTAAAAAACCTTGCAAATTCACTGAAAAAACCATAGGTTTCACACATGTTATAGTTAGCTGTACATTTCACTCGTAAAAAACCAATGAAATTCCCCCGTTATAGTTAGTGCAGGCAACTATAACTCACGCGACCGCAATCTTCTGCTGATGACATATGTGTCTTTATGAAAAAAAAATATTTGTAATATATGTATAGCTAAAAATTAATGGAAGAAGACATGGGCAAATAAGTGTCTAAATACAGTATTAGCATCAGCAGAGGATTGCGGTCGCGTGAGTTATAGTTGCCTGCACTAACTATAACGGGGGAATTTCATTGGTTTTTTACGAGTGAAATGTACAGCTAACTATAACATGTGTGAAACCTATGGTTTTTTCAGTGAATATATATATATATACACACTATCTACTGGCGGTCGCCAGTAGATAGTTACAGTTAGGACCTATTTTCCATAGGAAATCCGCAACATTCTATTGGGAATATCTTTGGCGCCGATTGATGAATGCTCGCAAAATTTTCCAAACTTTTGGCCAGCTCCGCTCCTACCCTGAAAGTTTTGCGGTAATCCGTCAAGCGGGGGCCGAGAAAAAAGGGGGGTCCCAAAATACGTTTTACCCATGCAATTTCCCATAGGATCTGTTGTCGCAGCTACAGCCCGAACCGCTGAACGGAATGACACCAAATTTGGCAAAGAGGTAGTCCTCAGTTCGGACTCGTGCCTTTTGCATATATGGTGTGAATCTGTTCAGTAGTTCCTGAGAAAATTAGGGTAAAAAAGTTTGTGATATCTATGGCCGGGGAGGATCCGCAGACCCTACCCGCACCGTAAGCGCACCCTCCCCGAACCAAGCGCGCACCCTCCTGATCGCACGCTGAATGCTAATTGGCTGTCGAGTGTCTCTCTACATTCGAAACCAGGAACTGTTGGCGGCCATTTTCTGCCTCAGTAGAAGCGAGGCTGAAGAAGGGGAAAAAGTGTGTAAAACATATAAAGGGAGCAGAGTGGAAATACTCTGACCCTCTAGAGGTGCTTAGCGGGTCCCAGAAGGACCCTCTGGGGCCACCTTTTAAAAAAAAAAAACGGCGAAATGCGCGCACGGTGCGCGCATCCTATCGCGTTGGATGCACGGATCCTCTCGCGGTGGGTTCGCGGATCCAAGGGAAAAAAAAATGAAATTGTTGGGAGATAAAGATTAACCTTAAGTGTTTTGTTCTTGAGTGGCTCTAAAAAGAGCCGTTGTGTTCATTGAGAGTTTTTGGTACTTATAAGTAAGTACCTATACAGAGTCTAAAGTTGTTGAGGAAGACTCTGTTTCCTTCATCAGTAAAGTGTACTCCATCTCTCCTATACATCTCTTGCATATGAAAGCGCAGATTGTTATTGTAAATGGACCCCATTCTATAGTCTCGGAGAAAAGCAGAAACAGATTTATTCACATGTTTCCTAGCTTTCTCAATCTGTGGACAAAAATGATTGGACCAGTTCCATTTCTGCCTTTGGCATATGTTAGAATACACAAAGGCAGTTTTGGGAAAAAGTGAAATGAATTCTGCAAAGGTGTTCTTCATAGGCATTTCCAGACCTACCCCAGTCAAAGTGCCTAGGTCATTGCCACCACAGTGCACTATTATGAGGTCAGGGTGTTGGATATGCATAAAGTATTTCACCAATGGCATCAGTTGGTGCCACTTTAACCCTCTCTGTCCAATCCATTTAATGTCTACATTTGGCAAATCTAGGGGCCTGATTCACAGAACTAACTTAAGACAAAATCCTAAACTTACTACCATTTTGGTATTCACAGAAGGCACTTACTCATTTTGGTATTCACAGAAGGCACTTACTCATTTCGGTAATCACAGAAGTTAGGAGTCCTAAGTTTAGGACTCCTAAATGCCTTCTGTGAATACCGAAAGCCTTAAAATTAGGATTTTTCTCAGTTTAGTAGTAGTATAGTTAGGACTCCTAACTTTAGGACTCCTAAATGCCTTCTGTGAATACCGAAAGTCTTAAAATAAGGATTTTTCTCAATTTAGTAGTAGTAAAGTTAGGACTCCTAAGTTTAGGACTCCTAAATGCCTTCTGTGAATACCGAAAGCCTTAAAATTAGGATTTTTCTCAGTTTAGTAGTAGTAAAGTTAGGAGTCCTAACTTTTGGACTCCTAAACTGAGAAAAATCCTAATTTTAAGACTTTCGGTATTCACAGAAGGCATTTAGGAGTCCTAAAGTTAGGACTCCTAACTTCTGTGAATACCGAAGTGAGTAAGTGTCTTCTGTGAATACCAAAATGAGTGAGTGCCTTCTGTGAATACGAAAATGGTAGTAAGTTTAGGATTTTGTCTTAAGTTAGTTCTGTTAATCGGGCCCGCAGTCTTTGTGAATGTCTTTGTTTTCTGCATACCTTTGGCTCCAGAAAATGTAGCTGTGTCCCACAATCCACACTGTAAGCATCTTGTAAGGAGGTCTGGATGCACTCAGATGGTCTCTCTAAATGAAATGGCAGTTTGGAAAGTAAGATGTTTGTAAGATGGTGGCTAAGATGCAATTTTGAAAAAAGACAAGAAATCATTGGTTGTTTGACAACCTTCTACACTGAAAGGTAGGGTGCATATTTCTGTTTTTTAAACGCATGATTCTTATTGGTTAACAAAAACCGATTGTAAGGAACATTATATATGATAAGCTGATATGTTGAGAAGTCAAGCACACGCTGTTTTGATTAGCAACATTGTGTGTGCTGAACTTGTGACCTGTGTCCTCAGTACAGTGTTCCATGACCTGTTTCTATGGTAACGGGCAGAAGGAAGATTGGGGGAAGGGTTGAAGTTTGTCATTTGGAAAGGGTTGAAATGTTTAACCAATAGAAATGTGTGTTTGCTTTTGAATTTATGTGGGAAGGAATGTGATTTGATGTTTACATGTATATGTGTGGAAAAAGAGAGGGAAACTTTGCCATTCTTTGGTTCTGCTGACACGTGCACCGTGCAGAGATTCTGTATAAGAAAATTTGGTGTGTAACATCTTGAAAGGTGAGTTATTTAATTGTGAGGGGATGTATGTAGACTATTTTGATTTTAATCAGACTAATGTATTTCTTCTGCGACAGTGTAGGGAGTACTTTTTTTCTCTACAATCTTATTGACAGTGTGTGTGCATGTAGAAACCATTCTGTGATAAGCATTTGTGTTTTTCATGTGTTTGCAGACAGATAACTGGGCTGTTTTTATATTTTGGTAGAATTAGAAACCAGACATTGTTTATGAATTTGTGAAAGGAGTTATGTTATGTTTCTATACTAAAATGTAGTACTTCTTCTAGATGAAGAAATGTGTTTTGGTATAGTGCAAGGGATAGTGTTGTTTGTCTAGAATCACACAGAGAGCCTGTGTGCATTTGGGAACCACTGTGAGAGAAGCATTTAGTAATATCTTGTATTTGCTGACAGATAACTCTTTTAAAACCTGTCATGTTGTCAAGTTTTAGTAGCATTAGAAGCCAGTCATTGCTTATGCGTTGATTAAATGAGTCAGGCATTGCCACTAAAGTGCAGTCGTGAAATATGTAGATTGTGTGCAGTTCCCTCACCTCTTCCACTGTAGTGAATGAGTTTTGGTAAACTCCTAGGGATAGTGGTGCTTGTCTAGAATCACACTGAGTCTGTGTGCATTTGGGAACCACTGTGAGAGAAGCGTTTGGTAACATCGTGTATTTGCTGACAGATAACTGTTTTAAAACCTGTCATGTTGTCACGTTTTAGTAGCATTAGAAGCCAGTCTTTGGTTATGCGTTGATTAAATGACTCAGGCATTGACACTAAAGTGCAGTCGTGAAATATGTAGATTGTGTGCAGTTCCCTTACCTCTTCCGCTGTAGTGAATGAGTTTTGGTAAACTCCTAGGGATAGTGGTGCTTGTCTAGAATCACACTGTGAGTCTGTGTACATTTGGGAACCACTGTGAGAGAAGCGTTTGGTAACATCGTGTATTTGCTGACAAATAACTGTTTTAAAACATGTCATGTTGTGAAGTTTTAGTAGCATTAGAAGACAGTTATGGCTTATGCTTTCATTAAATGAGTCAGGCATTGACACTAAAGTGTAGTCGTGAAATATGTAGATTGTGTGCAGTTCCCTTACCACTTCCAGTGTAGTGAATGAGTTTTGGTAAACTCCTAGGGATAGTGGTGCTTGTCTAGAATCACACTGTGAGTCTGTGTGCATTTGGGAACCACTGTGAGAGAAGCGTTTGGTAACATCGTATATTTGCTGACAGATAACTGTTTTTAAACCTGTCATGTTGTCAAGTTTTAGTAGCATTAGAAGACAGTTATGGCTTATGCTTTCATTAAATGAGTTAGGTATTGCCAGTAAAGTGTAGTCGTGAAATATGTAGATTGTGTGCAGTTCCTTTATCACTTCCACTGTAGTGAATGAGTTTTGGTATATTCCTAGGGATAGTGGTGCTTGTCTAGAATCACACTGTGAGTCTGTGTGCATTTGGGAACCACTGTGAGAGAAGCGTTTGGTAACATCGTGTATTTGCTGACAGATAATTGTTTTAAAACCTGTCATGTTGTCAAGTTTTAGTAGCATTAGAAGGCAGTCTTTGCTTATGCGTTGATTAAATTAGTCAGGCATTGACATTAAAGTGCATTCGTGAAATATGTAGATTGTGTGCAGGACCTTTACCACTTCCACTGTAGTGAATGAGTTTTGGTAAACTCCTAGGGATAGTGGTGCTTGTCTAGAATCACACTGTGAGTCTGTGTGCATTTGGGAACCACTGTGAGAGAAGCGTTTGGTAACATCGTGTATTTGCTGACAGATAACTTTTTTAAAACCTGTCATGTTGTCAAGTTTTAGTAGCATTAGAGCCAGTCTTTGCTTATGCGTTGATTAAATGAGTCAGGTATTGACACTAAAGTGCAGTCGAGAAATATGTAGATTGTGTGCAGTTCCCTTACCACTTCCACTGTAGTGAATGAGGTTTGGTAAACTCCTAGGGATAGCGGTTGTTGTGTAGAATCACACTGAGTTTGTGTGCATTTGGGAACCACTGTGAGAGATGCATTTGGTAACATTGTGTATTTGGTGGCAGATAAGTGTTTTAAAACCTGTCATGTTGTCAAGTTTTAGTAGCATTAGAAGCCAGTGTTTGCTTATGCATTGATAAAATGAGTCATGCTTTGACACTAAAGTGCAGTACCATGTAGTATTGTCTTCACTGCACCAGAACTGAAAATTAAAATTGTTTACCCAGGCACTGTCCGAGAAGTAGTCTGATGATTTAGTCAGTTTCTAAGTAGTTATGTTGTGAACCATTCATTACCAAATAGACTGCTTCAAATGTCTATGCAGTATGCATGTAGTTCTCTAACCACCTATACAGTTGTTTTTTACACCTTCAATTCCCTAGTCAGTATCCATACACTTCCAGGAAACACCCTGTCACTCCCTTTGCAGTCTTCTAGTGACCCATTCAGCACCATATAGTAATCGATTCACTGTGCCAAAACCCAAACACTTATAAATTCACCAAGACACTCTCTTTCCAGTACTCTAATGATTCAGTCACTGTCTAAGTATTCATGCACTGAGCCAGGCCCTAGCACATGGACTGCTTCAAACCCCTATGCACTATGCATGCAGTTTTCTAACCACTTAGAGACTTGTCTTTTACACTTTCAATTCCCTAGTCAGTATCCATATAGTCCAGCAAACATCCTGTCACTCTCTTTGCACTCTTCTAGTGACCCATTCAGTACCAAGTACTAATCCATTCCCTGAGCGAAAAGCCTACCACTTTTTTTCCTTGCTGTAGTCTAATCATTCAGTCAGTACCCAAGTACTCATGCAGTGAGCTAGGCCTTAGTACATGGACTGCTTTAAATGCCTATCCAGTATGCATTCAGTTCTCTTATCAGCTACACAGTTGCCTTTCGCACCTTCAATTCCTCAGTTAGTATTCATACACTTCTAGGAAACACCCTGTTACTCACCCAGTGTGTCTCGTTTTAGTACAGTAATCATTCAGTCAGTCAGCATGTAGTCTTTTAGTGAGGTAGGCTTTAGGGCATGAACTGCTTCAAAGTAGTATGCACTATGTATGTAGTGTTTTAATTATCGTCACACTTGTGGTTCAGGGCTAAAGTTTCTTAGTTAGTTTTTATATAAAATGTGTTTGTACAGTAATGGAATACTGTAAATTTGAAAGTTATTAATATACATTTATTTGTGATTCTTTTTTGCAGATACTGTTTTTCAACGTTAAAATTGAGAAATTATGCCAGAAAAAAAAAGAAAAAGAAAAGAAGAGAGACAGGAGGATTATTTAAAGAAACATTAACCACAAGTATTGAATGTGCAAGATAATGTGGCTAAAAGGAAAAAATCTTCTGGTAAGATCACAAAGCAATTTATTAAAAATGTTTGTAGGAGCAAGCAGAATGTAGAGAATGCTGCAACTGCAGAAAAATTTTTAAGTAAGAAAAAAAATCAAAATAGGAGGAAAAGTAAAAAACCAAATGTTCAGTCAAAGGAGATAAAGTATGGTAAAAGAAGACAAAATCAGTATAAGGAATTACGCAAAAAAATATTTTACAAGAGAGTAGTGCATAATTTGCTGAAAGATGTGAAGAAATATAAAAAGAGAGCTTTATTTTATAAAAAGAAGAAGCATATTGAAAGCATTGTGGAAAAGGCTTTTGAAGTAAAAAGGAAACTTTATTTTACTGTTAAACAGAATTCGATCACTAGATAAACCAATATATGTAATGAAGGCCAAAAATAGGAGGAAAAGAGTTATTAATAAAAAAAAAATTGTCATTTTTTTTGGAAGAATGGAAACACAGTTCTAGTTCAGAGCCTTTTTTTAATGAAGATAGTTATTCACTAAGTGAAAAGTTATTGTATGCAGTTGACACCAGTGGTAGAGGTTATGAGGTTAGTGATGGTTGTTCAATGGAGAAAGAGAAAATGGTTGAAAGAAATGCAGAAGAAGTGATAGCTGATGAAGTTTTAGGGAGACGTGCTAAAAACCCTGTGTACACTTGGGATTGCAGTAGTGTTTGTAGTGTACGACAGGAATCTATTGAAAAATTATGTAGTTTTTTACGAGTCTATACTAAAAAAAGTGTAAAACAAAAGATTAAGCTGTTGCAAGGACTAGACCCTTGCAGAGTGAGAAAACATACTGGTTTGCAAGGTCATTCTCTGGCTTGTCTTTCTAGGAAAGTTTGTGAAAGTGTTTTTCACCATTTCAGAATGCTCGCAGTACATCATACTCAAATGCGGATTTAGTGAGAAGGTTGTATTATGCAAAAAGTCCAGCACTAAAGTTAAGTGAGTTGAACAGTGCTCTTTTACGTGGGTCAGTTTCAGATGTGAAGCAGGTCTGTGAGGATATAGAGTTTTGTTACTTTGGGCCTCAGCAAGAGAGTGAAGAGACTGACACATTAGTAGAACAAAATGTTGAAGACAATGTAGAACCTGTAATTACAGAAAAATTTGAGGATGAAATCACAAAGTTTAAGGTAATTTCAGGTGAAAGACCAAATGTTTCTTGAATTTGTTGTCGGCGAAGTCACTATAAAAATCAGACTAGGGGTGTCAATCTGTATTTAAAAAGTGAAATAGAAGATAATGATAAGTGGATGGAATTTGCAACTTATTTGTTGGTAGAGGATTGTTTTGATTTGGGATGTGAGCAGCGTATTTGCAAATATTGTTATAATAAATTAGATGAGAATAAAATGCCTGCTAGAGCTGTTCATAATAATCTAGAGTTGGTTGCTATTCCTCCAGAGCTGATTGATTTAAATACGTACGAGTCTATTCTGATACAATGTGTTCAGCCGTTTCAGGCTATTGTTCGTATGGAGCCCAAAACAAGTAAATTACCTCCATCAGAGTTGCAAAGAGGATTGAAAGGAAGAGTTGTGTATTTACCATTAGATTTAAGGAAAAAAGTTCAAACTATTGGTGTAGATCATGCAGAAAAGGAGCCACTAGTCATTCTAGTTAATGGTGTTCCTACTAAGAATAAGAAAATCTGGCAAGAGTTAGTGGATGTTAGAAAAGTGCAAAAGGCATCATTGTATCTGTTAAAAAATAATGAGTACTATAGAAATGTGTTTGTTGGAGAAGAAGAAATAGATTTAGCAGAAGATAGTGAAACATTAAGTGGACAAATTGAAAAAGTGGACATGTCCAGATGTGAAGAGATCTATGAACATTACAGTGTACATCCACTTCATTCCAAAGAGGTGATGGGGAATACAATTGAGTTGTTTCAAATGAAAAAAGCAACAGGAAGTCCCATGAGTGTATGGGAAGAGAGCTTGGAAGCTCGTTGTTTCCCACAGTTGTTTCCAACAGGAAAAGGTGGACGATATGATGAACGTCCTGTGTAGATTCCTGCATCTGAATATCGGAGAACAAGATTATATGCAGAAGATCCAAGATTTCGACAATGTATCCCTTATATGTTTCATCTTCTGTTTGAAAGTGACTTGTCTGCACTTTCATATGCAGTAAATCACATTTTAAAAATTGGAATGCATCTTCAAAACGTAACTGCAAAGGATTTTATGGATAAAGTGCATCAGAGAGATGATCATTTAGAATCTCAGTTGATTAATCTGATGGCATGTCAGCGTGGGACTAATGAATATTGGTACCGTCGACATGGAGAACTGAAATGCATGCCACGGAACTTGGGAACTCCTACATGGTGAAAAGTTATTGTATGCAGTTGACACCAGTGGTAGAGGTTATGAGGTTAGTGATGGTTGTTCAATGGAGAAAGAGAAAATGGTTGAAAGAAATGCAGAAGAAGTGATAGCTGATGAAGTTTTAGGGAGACGTGCTAAAAACCCTGTGTACACTTGGGATTGCAGTAGTGTTTGTAGTGTACGACAGGAATCTATTGAAAAATTATGTAGTTTTTTACGAGTCTATACTAAAAAAAGTGTAAAACAAAAGATTAAGCTGTTGCAAGGACTAGACCCTTGCAGAGTGAGAAAACATACTGGTTTGCAAGGTCATTCTCTGGCTTGTCTTTCTAGGAAAGTTTGTGAAAGTGTTTTTCACCATTTCAGAATGCTCGCAGTACATCATACTCAAATGCGGATTTAGTGAGAAGGTTGTATTATGCAAAAAGTCCAGCACTAAAGTTAAGTGAGTTGAACAGTGCTCTTTTACGTGGGTCAGTTTCAGATGTGAAGCAGGTCTGTGAGGATATAGAGTTTTGTTACTTTGGGCCTCAGCAAGAGAGTGAAGAGACTGACACATTAGTAGAACAAAATGTTGAAGACAATGTAGAACCTGTAATTACACAAAAAATTTGAGGATGAAATCACAAAGTTTAAGGTAATTTCAGGTGAAAGACCAAATGTTTCTTGAATTTGTTGTCGGCGAAGTCACTATAAAAATCAGACTAGGGGTGTCAATCTGTATTTAAAAAGTGAAATAGAAGATAATGATAAGTGGATGGAATTTGCAACTTATTTGTTGGTAGAGGATTGTTTTGATTTGGGATGTGAGCAGCGTATTTGCAAATATTGTTATAATAAATTAGATGAGAATAAAATGCCTGCTAGAGCTGTTCATAATAATCTAGAGTTGGTTGCTATTCCTCCAGAGCTGATTGATTTAAATACGTACGAGTCTATTCTGATACAATGTGTTCAGCCGTTTCAGGCTATTGTTCGTATGGAGCCCAAAACAAGTAAATTACCTCCATCAGAGTTGCAAAGAGGATTGAAAGGAAGAGTTGTGTATTTACCATTAGATTTAAGGAAAAAAGTTCAAACTATTGGTGTAGATCATGCAGAAAATGAGCCACTAGTCATTCTAGTTAATGGTGTTCCTACTAAGAATAAGAAAATCTGGCAAGAGTTAGTGGATGTTAGAAAAGTGCAAAAGGCATCATTGTATCTGTTAAAAAATAATGAGTACTATAGAAATGTGTTTGTTGGAGAAGAAGAAATAGATTTAGCAGAAGATAGTGAAACATTAAGTGGACAAATTGAAAAAGTGGACATGTCCAGATGTGAAGAGATCTATGAACATTACAGTGTACATCCACTTCATTCCAAAGAGGTGATGGGGAATACAATTGAGTTGTTTCAAATGAAAAAAGCAACAGGAAGTCCCATGAGTGTATGGGAAGAGAGCTTGGAAGCTCGTTGTTTCCCACAGTTGTTTCCAACAGGAAAAGGTGGACGATATGATGAACGTCCTGTGTAGATTCCTGCATCTGAATATCGGAGAACAAGATTATATGCAGAAGATCCAAGATTTCGACAATGTATCCCTTATATGTTTCATCTTCTGTTTGAAAGTGACTTGTCTGCACTTTCATATGCAGTAAATCACATTTTAAAAATTGGAATGCATCTTCAAAACGTAACTGCAAAGGATTTTATGGATAAAGTGCATCAGAGAGATGATCATTTAGAATCTCAGTTGATTAATCTGATGGCATGTCAGCGTGGGACTAATGAATATTGGTACCGTCGACATGGAGAACTGAAATGCATGCTACGGAACTTGGGAACTCCTACATGGTTTGTTACACAAAGCTGTACTGAGTATGCTTGGGAAGATTTACTTGAATTTCTTCGAGAGGCAAATTCCAATATAAAAAATATTGAATAGAAGACATCTGGAGAATTGTGCTCTTTGGATCCTGTCAATGTATGCAGATATTTCAATCATAGATTTGAAGCTATGATGTCTTTCATCTGCAATAAAAAGAATTCTCCTCTTGGAGAAGTTGTGGATTTCTTTTGGAGAAAGGAGTATCAAGCAAGAGGTGCTCCTCACATACATATGTTGTTATGGGTCAAGGACGCCCCCAAATTTGGAACAGATTCAGATGAAACTGTTTTGTCTTTCATTGAAGATTATGCTACATGTGCTCTTCCAAATAGCAGAGAAGAGAAAAACTTAAAACAACAAGTCTTACGATTTCAAAGCCATAGGTGTGGAAAATACTGTTGACGAAAGTACAAGTCAAAGGATAAGTTCTATACCAAATGTCGTTTTGGATTTCCACATCCTGTATTAGCCAAAGGAAGAGTGAACAGTTTTATGTCAGCTGTACGGCATACCATCACAAGAAAGTCTCCGAAAAACACCTACAACTTAAGAAGAAGCGAAGAATCAAAATACATAAATGACTACAATCCAGTTATTTTATCCATGTGGAACGCTAACATGGATATTCAGTATGTTACGGACAATTCCATTGCTGTTGCTCGATATGTAACGTCTTACATTACTAAATCAGAAAAGACTGAATTGAAAGAAATGTGGGAAGAGATTTCTCACGAGAAGAATCTAAGTAAGAAATTATACAGTTTCAGTTTGAAGATGTTATCGCATCGTGAAATTGGAGCATATGAATGTTCAGATCGGTTATCATCTGCATGTCTGTATTCCAAAGTAGAAGAATCATTTGGGTGAGTCTAGGTCTTGCAGGAATGCGAAATCGGGTACTGAAATCTGTTCAAGAAATTGAATATTTAGCAGAAAATGACCCTGAAAGTACAGATATTTTGAAAACCAATATGTTGGACACATACTATCCAAAGAGAAGTCATCATCTTGAGAACATGTGTCTCTATGAAGTGCTGAAAAACTACACTTTTAAACGGAATATTACAGAGAACATCAACGATGGAAAATATGGAGTGATTGGTTCTGAAGGATGTCTGGTGAAACAAAGGAAAGGAAATTTAATTAATCACAGAAAACTGAGTTGCGACACTGCTGACAAATGTTCAAACCATGGCGTTCTGAACTGGAATTACTTGGAGATTTTCCCAGCTATGAAGATTCATTTAATGCTTGTAAAGATTGCATACAATGCAGTGCTTTCGCAAATTATGTGAAAATGTTGAATGATGAAATTGATCAAGAAACTACAATTGCAGCTGAGACAGTTCTCAAGACAGTCAAAGTTCTGCTGCACTGAGTCAAGATCCACTAGGACAACCAATTGTTGAAAATGAAGCAGCGATTCCAATGAATGAGGTGGAAACAGCAATGTATCAAGCACAAGAAGATGCAATACAGTTAGGAAACTTGGAAGAGCAACTAAGGTGCCGATTCCGATCCATTAAAAATATTCCCCGTACGAATCGTATCCGGATTTTTTTACGTACGAATCGTACAAGTCCCGTACAAACTGGCAAGTACGATTTGTATGTTAAAAAATCCATACGAATCGCATTGGGAAAATTCCCCGACACGTCCTCGGGTCGGAAAAAGTGTCCGACACGTCCCCGGACAGTTATACGTACGAATCGGTAAACTGAAGTCCGAGCGCGCAAGTACGATCCGTCCCGTCCGTCTGAATGCACAACCGTATGGAAAAAACACCGTACGGAGCGAACTCCCATAGCAACCATGGAGACGTCCAAACATGTGCCCGCATACGCGCCGAACACCCGGGTACGAGTCGGACGGAGAAAACGCTCTGTCTGACGTTTCGTACCCGGGTTTTACAGGATCGGAATCGGCTTGTAAATGTTGAACAGAAACAAATATATCAGCAAGTGAAAGAGCAGATTGACCATGGATTATTTCATGAAAAAAAAGGGTGCTCGTGTACGTCATTTCAACCTATCCGAATGTATGTGAGTGGTCAAGCTGGAAACAGGAAAGAGTTTCTTAATTGAAGTAATTACAAGTTATCTGCAAAAAACAACTGAGTCGCATTTGTCTTGTGTTGTCACTGCTCCAACTGGGTTGGCAGCACATAACATTAAAGGAATTACTTTACATCGTTTACTAATGCTGCCAGTAGAGCATGAGAACAAATTGGAATACCACAAGCTATCTGGAGAAGCTTGTTGTGAAGTTTCATTTTTTATTTTTTTTATTTCTTTATTTCCAAGGCAGTTCTAGTGGCAATATACAACCCAAACATACCTTTACAATTGACAGTGAAAATGAAATTAAATTCATACAATTAAAGCAATTTATAAAAGAGATACATACAGCGATTACAGTAAAACTTTATCGGATACTTCTATATTCAACCTGCATCAAGGAAATTTGTAAGCGCACCCCAAATTAACAATCCAATTTGTTTCTTCCGAGCACCCTTCAACGCATACAGATTCCATTCTATTTCATAAATACGATACAGCTTGGCTCTCCAAGATTCAAAAGTCGGAGCCTCAGGTGATAACCATTCTGTTGCGATGCATAACCGCGCTACAATCATTGCAAGAAATAAAAAGTACTTATGCTCATTTAATATAGGATGGTTACATGTTTTTTGGCCTATTCCCAATAACATAAGTGTAGAAGAAATCTTGTAGGGACGCTGCAATACCATTGATATAAATACTTCAACGCTATTCAAAAAATGCGACAACTTAATACAATAAAAAAAAAACGTGAGCCATATCGGCTTCAGAATCCCCACATCGAAAACATTTCCCATCATATTTGTCTCCCCAAGTTGCCATCCGTTTAGGAGTATAATATAGCCTGAAGACCGATTTGTAAACTTGAGCTTTTAAATTAGCAGCCAATCATATCTCCTTACCCAGAGATAGAGTTTCCAAAATATCGATTTGAGAATCACCCAGCTGATTTTGCCAATACAAATTATATTTTTGAATATCATCACGTCTATACTCCATCAAGATCAAATAAAGTGGGCCAATCCTTTTTTGAAGGCGAATCCCTTCTACTAAAGTATTAGGAGAAGCCTTAATCTGATTTTTCGAACAAAAATCTCGAACTTGAAGATATTTAAAAAACAACGACTGTGGCAACTGATATTTATCAACCAATTCTGCATATGTCACCAGTATTGCGTTGTCATCATATAAATCACCAATTTTGGAAACCCCATTTCTAGACCAAACCTTTGCGGTATTGTCCCAAAAAATAGAAGGAAGAACTTTATCAGCATCAAAAGGGGTATAATATGTGATTTTACCCAAATTAATCAATTTTTTTACATTTCTCCATACTTTAAACGCTGAAGCTAATACCTTAAAACGGGTGTGTTTGTTATAATTACCCTCCAGTTCCTTTAATAAGCATCCTTTTGCCTGTTCTCCTAATAACAAAAAAAAAAATAGATGGGGCATCCGCTTCATTCTTCGGAGGCTCACCCGTCAGAATATAACTCATTCTTTGTAAAAAAACAAACATAATATTAAATTAAGAAATCGGGTACACCTCGTCCCCCTCTTTCTTCAGGTATCGTCAGCCATTTCATAGCTCGTCGAACTTTACCCGGGGCCCAAAAAAATTTCCCACAAATAAACTGCAATTGCTGTATATGTTTAAATGGTATTTCCAATGGAATACTCCGAAATAAATATAAGATTTTAGCAAGAACATTCATCTTGATAATGTTCCCTCTTCCTATTATTGATAATTGCAGTCGGCTCCATCTCTCTAATGATTGCTTGATTTGATATATAATCTCTTTCCAGTTACTATCGCCTATCTCTTGCATTTGAGTTTTAATTTTAATACCTAGATATGTAACCTCCTCTGTTACCCGGAAATCATTAAATTGTATATTCTTTGTGCACAAAACTTGGGTTTTTGCTGAATTTAATTTATAGCCAGACATAGCTCCAAAATCTCTAGCTAATAATTCTCCCCTATTGCCTCCCTAGGATCAGTTGTTACTATAGCTATGTCATCCGCGTATGCGAATACTGAGTATGCAATACCTGTAACAAAAAATGGTTTAATATAAAGGGAATTCTGTAACCTAATAATGAAAGGGTGAATAAATAGCGCAAAAAGCAGAGGGGAACAAGGACACCCTTGTTGTGTCCCTCTAGTTATATTAATCTTTTCAGATTTTAAACCCATAGCAACAACTCTAGCATTTGGTGCCTTATATAGAACCTGAATTGTGATTAAAAAAGCTTTCCCGAATCCCATCCTTCTCATCACTTCCCATAGATATAGCCACTCCACGCGGTCAAAAGCTTTTTCTGCGTCAAGCAATATCAACGCTAAGTCCCTCTTTTCCGCTTCTGCTATATCGAATAAAGTAATAACTCTATTAATATGTGTAACCGTACCTCTTTTTGGAATAAAACCATGCTGGTTTATTGTTACTAATGATGTTATAACCTTAGATAGGCGATTCGCAATCATTTTAGAATAAAGCTTACTATCACAATTAAGCAGGGATATTGGCAGATAAGATCCTGGTAGCTCCGGAGGCTTCTCTTTCTTACTAAATACGATAATTGAGGCATCATTCCATGTATTTGGAGCAGTTCCCCTTTGTGCCATCCTGAACGTTTCTAACATCACCTTTTTCAATGCCTCAAAAAAGCATTTATAAACTTCCCCCGGAATAAAATCAGGACCTGCCGCTTTACCATTCGGTATGCTTCTAACCGCAATCTCTAATTCTTCCATGGAAAAAGGGCTATCCAAAAAATCTGACTCAATATTAGTTAATTGATTTAGCATGCCTGCTTCCAATATCTGATCCTGTGTGGAATTTGACTGCTGAGTATATAGTTCCGAATAGAATTGATGAAATATATCTAATATTTCCATCGGCTCCTCATGAACCACCCCACACTGATCCTGCAGTTTGGGGATCAACCGTGAAGTCGCCTTCATTTTCAATCTCAACGCTAGGAACCGGCCAATAGACTCTCCATATTCATATGTGTGCCGTCTATTTACTAAATATTTCCGGGCGATCTCTTCAGCCCATACCCCAGTTATAGTCGCCCTACATTGTGCAATTTTTGCCTCCATTTTAGATATTTGCAATAAATTATCCTTTTTCACAATTTCTTTAGTTAGCTCTACTTCCGCGCCCCTTAAACGATTATAAAGTTCCCCCATTTGAGACCGTAGTTTATTTTGATGATACAAGCCAAATGTTACCACTTCTCCTCCAAAGCAGGCCTTAAATGTGTCCCAGACTATTTCGATATTGGCGGTGCCTAAATTAATATTAAAGAATTCTGCAATCCACTCAGTCATATATATTCTGTATTGTTCGTCAAGACAGAGCTTCCTATCAAATGAGAAACTCCTTAAACTACTTATCTCCTTTAGAATTGAGCATTCTATTAAGATAGGAGAATGATCCGATGTAACTCTAGGAAAAGACTGTATCTTTGTCCGAGTGTGAATGGATATAGAAGTAAAAAAATAATCTAACTGGACAAATTTCTTGTGTGGTGCAGAATAATAAGTATATCCTGGGAGAGTAGGGTAATTTTTACTCCAAATATCAACCAGGCCATGGTCAATAACCAAGTTATATAAAGCATATAGATATCTTCTCTGGCTTGAAAGCTATTGAAGGCAACAAGAAGAGGTCTAGGTCTGATAGGGTTCTGCCCGAAACGAAGTTGAATGTTAAAGGGGTATCTGTGAACCCTTTCGATCTCCCGTTCCCAATCCCATTTACTCAAGCTTGGAAATGCCTTCTGAAAAAGTTCCACTACAAATTTCCGTGGATCTTGCCCTTCATTGCCTTCAGGAATTTGCATTAATCTTAAATTATTGCGCCGAGAGCGGTTTTCAAAATCGGCCATTCTCCATAATAGATCCTCTTTATTACTGCTTAAAGTCTCAGTAACCACTTTCTGTTTAGCCAGTTCGTGCTCCATATTGGAGATTCTAGTCTCAGCCTCTGTAAATCTTTCACCAAAGTCTGACTGTGCATTCACTAACCTTCTAATAGATCCTTGCAGTTTGACAGGAATTTTGAATTTTTTGACTTTCTGATGCCGTCTTATCCATGTGGCTCAAAATAGTCTGATATATTGTGGCAAGAGTGATATCCCCCGCTTGGTCAGCTTGAAGTCCAGTAGCCCCTTCTGTCATAGGCGTATCACCTCCACCTCTTACTGTGACCGGAGTATCCTCTTCCCCAAATTCCCCGCCTTCAGTCACTTCATCTTCATCAGATTCGCATTCAGCCTCCATGGACATTTGTTTAGAATATTGTGCAGCCAGGTCTTCACATGAAGAGGCTGAATTTTCTGACACCGAGTAAAAATCCCGAGACTCAAACTCCGTAGATATAACAGGAGCAGATTTTTCTGGGGACAGCTTTTCCCTCGAGATTGCGTCCTCAAAAGATTTAAGCTGGCTGCTTTCCTTTTCCTTTAAACCATTATGAGGCTGATCATCTAGCATATTGTCGTCTGCCACTCCCTTCCCATTCGATAAATTAACTACGGCCAAAGTAGCACTCCGCGGCGTTGTTAAAGCGCTGTCTAATTGAAGATCATTAGACACCATCCCTTTACGTTTTTGTTCTGCAGCGGAAAACAGGGTTGCTATAGTCTGTTTAGTTTTCCCACAAGAACCCCCGACTCTAGGGTTTGACGTAGCAGTATCATGTAAATCCTTCTCACCTCCGCTGGTATACGTTGATTCCGCGATGCGCCCCGTCTTCGCCTCTTGGCCGCGTGGTTTGCGTGTATTCTTCGGGGCCATTGCTTCTTTCTTCGCCTGGTCCAAATCGATGCCTGCAGAACGCTTGCCGCGCAGCCGAGCCGCGGCACCTGTGAGAGTTACCGCCCACCAGGCTCTACGAAATCTCACCAGCGCAGCCACTGCCTCCAGCATCGGCGTTTCTATGTGCCTTATTTTCCCGTAGCAGATCTTGATCCGAATTCTGCAGTCAATGAATAAAGGAGCTAGTCGTCTGCAAGAATCACAAATGCCAAACTGCCGACATCCTTACTCAGGATCAAGCAACACACGGCAGCATCATATCATAGAACTGTGGGTCAGAGAGAGAGGTCAGCTCAAACGTCCGACACGACCGCTCGTGCAGGCGCCATCTTGCCTCTGACCACCCGGATTGTTGTGAAGTTTCAAGAGTGCTGAAGAAAATGAAACTTCTCATTATTGATGAGGTGAGCATGGTTTCAAACTTGATACTTGCCTTTGTGCATTTAAGAATGCAGCAAATTCTTAAAACAGAGTATGACGTGTTAGTTGGAGGAAAACACGTCATAGTTTTTGGAGATCTACTGCAACTGACACCAGTAAAAGGAAAACCGGTATTTAAAACACTTGCCCATGAAGGTACCAGAAAGTCTCTTGGCAGTGTTGGTAATGTGAACATTTGGAGTAATTTTGAATACAAAGAACTGATAACAAATATGCGACAGGCAAATGATGCTGAATATGGAAGTATTCTTCAAGACATAAGAATTGGAATTCTTTGAAAAAAAGGGAAAGAAGCTTTGGAGAGTCGATTACTTTGCAATGTCTTTCCAAATGAAAATGCAGTTGCTGCAAAAGTGTACGTGGAAACTGCTAAAAATAAGTCAGTGATTTGCTTAATGCCGACACTGCGTGAGTGTTCAATGTTCAACGAAGAATTATTAAAATTGGAAAATGAAGAAATTGTAAAAATGGAAGCCATCGATAAAATACTACATGAAGGAATCACTATTATTTTGACGGGTAAGTTGAAATCAAAACTAGATTATTTAGAAAAAAAATATCTAAAATTGCTGGCTTGGAAAAGACACTGTATGTGTGTGTAAACTGTCGGGTAATTTTAAGGCGTAATTTGGATGTAGAGAAAGGTTTAGTTAATGGTGCAATGGGTAAAGTGGTGGATTTTGTGAATTATCAGAAAAAAGAAGGAATTTCATTTTTAAAAATTAAATTTGATCAGATTGATGAAGTTAAAGAAATTGGTTGTTGTTCAGTTCGTTTTTTGCTTGTTAAAGATTTATATGTCCGTAGGAAACAATTTCCATTTTCTCTGGCATATGCAGTGACTATTCATAAATCTCAAGGATTAAGTGTAGACAGTGCATTGGTGAACATTGGATCTACTGTATTTGAAGAGGGTATGGCATATGTTGCTTTGTCGCGAGTCAGAACATTATCTGGTTTGTTTTTGATTGATTTTGATGAGACAAAGGTTACTGCAGATGCAAACTGTGTAAAAGAGTATAATAGGTTAAGAAGGGTGTATGCTCCAAATTTAGGTCAATATCCTGTATTTGAAAAGCGTATGGTTGGTCGAAAAAGAAGGTTAGAGAATATTTGTACTGAAGATGTCAAGAAGGGAAAAGAACAAGATAATGTTGCGATTGCAGGTAAAAAGAAATTGGACACTGTTGAAGAGATTGTTGGTTATCAGTTTGAAAATTGTTCTGTGTCAACTGCTATGCTAATGTAGTGGTCAATGTTGTTTTATATCTGGAAGGTTTGCAAGCACAAATTATGCAGAATCGGGAAAAAAGATTTTGTTCTCTGTTGCATTCTGTTTATGAAAAATTGACAACAGATAGAAGTAAAATACAATCTGTTTCAGATGTTCGTAATCTTTTGGATGTGTGTACTGGTTCTACACAATTTACACAAAATATCCAACAAGATGCTCAGGAATTTTTAATGTATATGCTTACAATTTTTGAAAATGAAGGTATAGAAATAGAAAATATTTTTGGCCTTTCTTACAAATGGGAACATTATTGTGAAAATTGCATGTATACATGTAGCACCAATGTAGACACTGAGAGATTTCTGTATTTAACATTACCAGACTATAAATCAGTGTCTTTCAATAAATTAGTGAAAGGTGCAATTCAAAACATGGAGTGTGGCCAATGTAAATCCGAAATGTTATCCACATTATTCTTAACAAAATATGGAAAATACATAATTTTAATGATGCAACGTTGTACAGCTGACGGAAGAAAATTGGATACTTTAATAAAACAATTTGTAGCAGCTCAACTATCAATATCAGGAAGGACTTTTGTAGCAATTGCAATAATTTTCCATGATGGTCCTTCCACCACATCTAGACATTACACTGCCTATCTAAAATGTGACAAAGCCTGGACACTTTGTAATGATGCCCAGTTGGTTTTCAAACAATGTTTGCCTAGGGAATTACAAAATTCCTACCTAGGCGTCGATTCCGATCCTGGAGAAACCGGGTACGAACCGTCGGATGGAGCATTTTCTCCGTCCGACTCGTACCCGGTCAAAAAACATTACAAAAATGCAAGTACGATTCGCATGGAAACACTATTTCCGTACGAATCGTACAAAACACCGACCGACGAAAATATACATACAAATGTGATCCGGGAAAGCGCCGACGTGACGTCGGGACGCATTCAGGCTTCGTTTCACGAACCAGGAAGTACGATCCGCACCGACGTCACCTCGCACGGATTATATTCTCCGGCTTCCAAAAACTGCCGGGAAATCAGGACGACGCGCACAAGGAGCACCTGTACGCGACGGACAGCCATGGACCCGAACCTACGTGTCATCCCAGCCCTCATAGCAGTCCACCTGCTCTACAGGAACCGACGCAGATGCCGCAGATGGTCAGACCATCACCCAGGGGCAAAGGGGGGGGGGCAGGGGCAGGACGCATAACCCCCACCCAAGTCCCAAATCAGACATGCCCTGGACATACCTGACCTGCAGGTCCTGGTCACCTCGAGGGGGTGGGGGCGTGTCCAGCAACGCAAGCGTCCGCCACAACGGAAGTGGATGTTGACGCGAACCGGCAACACGACAATTCCGGTACGTACCGTACCCACGCCTTAAGAGCGTGGGTACGGGTCGTACCACACCCACCCCTACGTCACCCCAACAATAGCGGTACAGCCCGTACCCACGTTCTGAAGGCCTGGGCACGGGCCGTACCAGCATTGTTGGGGTGATGTAGGGGTACGCGTGGTACGACCCGTACCCACGCTCTGAAGGCCTGGGTACGGTGCGTACCCCTACGGCACCCCATTGGGGGTCCGCACCGTACCCAGGCCTTAAGAGCGTGGGTACGGGTCGTACCACGCGTACCCCTACGTCACTCCAACAATGGCGGTACGGCCCGTACCCACGCTCTTCAGGCCTGGGTACGGTGCGAACCCCCAATGGGGTGCCGTAGGGGTATGCATCGTACCCAGGCCTTCAGAGCATGGGTACGGGCCATACCGCCATTGTTGGAGTGACGTAGGGGTACGCGTGGTATGACCCGTACCCACGCTCTTAAGGCCTGGGTACGATGCGGACCCCTACGGCACTCCAACAATGGTGGTACGCACCGTACCCGCGTTCCAAAGGCATGGGTACAGGCCGTACCCAGGCCTGCAGAGCGTGTGTACGGAAATGTACGGAGCGGACCCCCATCCGTGTATGTATGGAGCATACCCACACCCCACCAGTGTATGTTCGGAGCGTACCCCCACCCGTGTATGAATGGAGCATACCCACACCCCACCAGTGTATGTACGGAGCATACCCCCACCCGTGTATGTACGGAGCATACCCCCACCCGTGTATGAATGGAGCTTACCCACACCCCACCAGTGTATGAATGGAGCGTACCCACACCCCACCCGTGTATGTACGGAGCGTGCCCCCACCCGTGTATATCCCGAGCGTACATGGCCAGACATAGGAGGGGTGGGTGCAGAGTCCTCCCAGCAGTGCCCAGACATAGGAGGGGTGGGTGCAGAGTCCTCCCAGCAGTGCCCAGACACAGGAGGGGTGGGTGCAGAGTCCTCCCAGCAGTGCCCAGACATAGGAGGGGTGGGTGCCTATCACTCCCAGCAGTGCCCAGACACAGAAGGGGTGGGTGCAGAGTCCTCCCAGCAGTGCCCAGACATAGGAGTGGTGGGTGCCTATCTCTCCCAGCAGTGCCCAGACATAGGAGGGGTGGGTGCCTATCACTCCCAGCAGTGCCCAGACACAGGAGGGGTGGGTGCAGAGTCCTCCCAGCAGTGCCCATGGAAAGAAAAGGGTGGAGTACCCACAGATACAATGGCCAGAAATGTCAGTCAGGTGCCCAAAGACCCTGCAGAACACGTAACACATGTATGCGAGGCTGGGAGTACACACATGCATAGTGTGTAAAAGGGAACATGTCCACATGAAGTAATGTCAATAAACTCCATACACAAGTACAGTGACCACCAAGGATGCCACTAATGATGCAGGTGGAGACATTGCCCAGCATGCATGGCCAAAGTTGAACGGATCCGTCACACACCAAGGAAATGTAGACACAGCTCTGCACAACATTTTGGAAACACCCTGCAGGGAAGATGTCAGGGTCCACAGAGGAAGGAACACACCTTGGGACGATTTCACCATACAGTAAGAACACACATGACCAAAGATTATTTGCAGAGCCCTTGTGATGCCACACAGATACCAGAGTCCACCCCATGAGCAGCACACCACAACATTTCCCAGACACCTAACACATTATAGCCACCCCAAATCATGGAGCAGCACCACCAACAGCAATACCAGAAAAGCAGTAGTGTACAAAGGAAAAAAAAACATTGCTTTATTCACCATGAAAAAAAAACATTGTTAATAAAAGTTCAATATGTACAAGGCCCATAGGGCAGTCCATAGTCCAATTTCTGGTGGGGGACACATAGGGACGCGTGTCCCCTAGCTTGCCTGCACAGTTCATACCTCCTTTGCTTCCACGGGGGAAGGGGCATCATGTGGGGGGGAAGGACCAGGCACCACAGGGACAGGAGGGGCAAGGGTAGGTGTTGTGGGTGCAGGGACGGAGGACTCCACCACAGGGGGTGGGGCAGCGCCAAAGGTGGTGGTGAGAATGGCGCTGCACACGGTTGCAAGGTCCCCCAGCGTCTTCCCTGCACCCGAAGGAACCACAGGCCCCAAGGAGGGGGGGGTCGGAGGGATGGGTCGCAGCGCTACTGGGGGAGGGTGTGGACAGGGGGGGGGACTCAACTACCCTGACCGGGGACTCCTTTGACCGCTTGCGGGGTGGTGTCACTTTGGGGCTCAGGGACAGAGCGGCCATGAAGGAATCTTTGTTGGAA
The DNA here is from genome assembly GCF_964204655.1 of Triturus cristatus. NCBI lineage: Eukaryota > Metazoa > Chordata > Amphibia > Caudata > Salamandridae > Triturus > Triturus cristatus. The sequence goes on from NC_140583.1 coordinate 58,627,691, forward strand.
TCTTGGCCAGGAGAACTGAGGGGAGTGGATTCAGAGGGAGTGGGTTGTGAGGAATGTGGACTCCCACTGTGGCTGCGTGTCATCCGTTTGCCCCCGACCCAGTGGGTGTGCCTACTTCACCCTGTGTGTGCGTGAGAGGAGGTGTGCGCTTGGCCTTCCCTGGTGGTGTGGTGCCTGTGTCTGGTGGGGTGCGTGCATGGGGATGTCTGGGTGTGCGTGGGCCAGGCATGGGAGTGGGAAGTGTGGATGGTGCAGGGGAAGGGGGGGGACGCAGCGCTGCAGGAGATCCACTGCTGCAGTCAGTTTTGAGTCTATGGACCTCAGCAACTGGCGTTGGTCAGACTGCGCAGCTGAGATGCCCTCCATGTATGCCTCCATCTGGGTGAGCACTCGGGTGTGGCCATGGAGGAAATTAAGCATCGCAGTCTGACCAACCTGCAACTGGCGCAGGATGTCCACAGACTCGGCATTCATGGCAGCAGTGGAGACAGGGGCAGGGGGTGCGGTGCCTGGCAATAAGGAGACACGTGGTGACCTAGCACGGCCGGAAGGGACCTGAGCAAGTGGGAGGCCGGTGATGGTAATGGAGGGGGCGGGTAGAGATGGAGTGCTGCTTTCAGCTGTGGGAGCTGCCTCCTCCCCCTCTGGGAGCTCAGCCTCGGACCCGTCAGCGTCATAGTCGCTGGTGGGACTGGACAGGTCCTCCGTCTCACTCCCCTCGGCCTCCGTGCCACTCGATGCGCCAGACAAGACAGCACTGCTGGCACTGGTGCTCGCTCCCTCCTCACGGTCCGTGCCCGTGTCTCCCTCGGAGACCCCCAAATATGCTGTGGGCAAGGTGAAGAGACAGGAAATAATCAGACACCTGTATACATATGTCACATGAGTCAAATCTACATAGGTCACAGTGCATAGCCTGAAAAGCAACATGAGTAACATCTACAATACAAGGTACAATTGCATCCCCTGCAACACACAGTTGGTTGACCCACCATGCCACTGAGAAACAATGGAGAGCATGACACAACAGCAAATTACTTGATATCAAATTGGACAGAGGAGCCAGGCTCTGGGGACAATCGTGCACAGCATCTGCACCACACAGCGTTGCCAAAAAAGGGATGAGCAGGAACCATGTATATTAACTTTTTGCACATGCTGCAAAGCTAATACATTAAACCATGCCCAACATGACTGGGTCACTGCACCTTGAGTGTATGTGCAGACAAACATCACACACAGGCCAGACCTAGCAAGGAGACTCCATATTTTGACATGTAGGCCTGGCCCGCACAAACCCCCCCCTACCTGAGACAATGTGATTGAGACAGAGGAAGTACTTACACCTCTTACTCTGGGATGAAAACACATGGCCTGCACTAAATCCTGATTGTACACAAACTACCCCTGGTGCGCCTGTCCACATATATCATTGACAATCAACCATCATCAGATTGTCGTACCAATACACACAGGCACTGCCCACTGTGAGTATGCACAAGCAAAATTGGGTCACACTGTACAGTGGACACATGTAGCACAGTTTACGTAAATACAGATGAGGCCAGGGTACAATGCCACAGAGCCCAACCTATGCCGAAGACACAGAGAATGTCCACATTGTTGGATGACACACATGATACCTAGGAAAAGGTGCCCCAGGGCACGGTAGTGGCCACACTCCTCCATGGTCCTGGATGGATATGACTGCAACTGAAGCAACCGTCCCTGCACTATGCATTACTCCCACTCATGCACATCATGTCAGAGGGCACAACATTGGACATGCATGCTGTAAGGCAGTACACTTTTAAGACACACTCCTATGTCGGGACTCACCATCAGTGCCAACTGACATGGACCCCACAATGACTGAACTGGCCAGGGCACAGGCAAGGTCCCAAAACCTGTTACACACCACCCTCACACATGATGCTGCCAGCATTGGGCACTTGGATTAACTGCCAGCCTAGATAACCTTGTGCAAGAGTGACTACACACAGACCAGGGAACACATGGCAAGGAGGGGAAGGGAGGAAGAACAGCACCGGTTTACTTAGGGGAACAGGTTATGCACTGCACATTTAAACCCTGGCAGTGCATCCATGCAACTGCGCACTTCCAAAAGCTGGTGACACACAACAAACACACATGTACCTACCCCCTTCCTGCTGCTGCTTCTCCCGTAAGCGCCTATCCAAGTCGGGGAAGACCACCGCCAGCACACGCTTATGGATGTGGGTCAGACGCCGGCGCCCACGGTTCTTGTGGCTCTCAGGTGAGTCCCCCAGCAGGACCCGTGCGATCCTCCTCGTCCAGCACCGGATATCATGCCAGCGTTTCCTCACCTGGGCTAGGCGCCGCTTCCGACCCTCCGTCTTCCTCACGGCACTGACGGCTTGCTTCCATATCTCCCCCTTTGCATGGACGCCTACCTGTGAGGATGCAAAAGTGAGAATACTTTAATACACCTGAGCAATGACACAGAGACACACATATTAATAATTTTTCTTGTTTGAACAGGCCATGGTATGCAGGCAACTCATTGCACCTTTGTCATAGGGACATTATCCTCTGGGGAAGGCCAAATGCACTACGTGGCATTGAAAGTACACAGGTGTCATGAGGGGTGCCACACAATCAATGATCCTGGATCACACTGTGCATCACAAGCTACACCAGGATTATGTACAGCACCTCAAAGCAGTCACATGCCCCAGCCCACTGACGCAACCTCAGCAGAGTACATAGACACACACAGGCACAGGACAATCACCTGCCATTGCCAACTGCGGGTGCAAACCTCACTCTGCCCATGTGCCACTAGACTGGGGGGTGTCACAGGTGTGGGGCTGGCTCAGCACGGCAGTCACACAGCACTGCTCCCTGCTCACATCAGATGGGCAGGGTATATCCATCCCTCATGCAGCTGGCGTGCAACACTCCATATATGCACTCACCCACATGACAGGGGACTCACACACACACACCAATGTCCAGGGGATGAACACATCATTTGGACACTCTCAGCACAGGTACACTAAACAAACACACATCTATGGGTACTGTCACCTGTCACACTGGGGGGGGGACCACAGAATCACATCAGGACTGTAGAAACAACATTCCCAGGAGGAGTAGCCAGGCTGAATGTGGCATGCACCATGCATTGATTGTCACAGTAAGCACTATGCAAGTGAGGAGTGCACACAGGAACTACTGCATGCTCTGCATGGGAGACATGAGGCATTCCCCACCGTGGGACCCACTCTAAACAACATTGCATGTCTGTCACACATGGACACAATGCCAGAAGTCACAGTCACAAAAAAGGGGCACAGTCTAAGCTAGTGGAGTCAGCACCCACCTGCTCCCCTGGTCGACCATACAGCATGGTGTACTGTGGGAGGATCACATGCACCAACGCCATATTCTCCTCCATGGTGAATGGCTGGGCCCTCTCCACAGACCTGGACATGGTGCCAGAGGAATCACGAGCAGCAGCAGTGTTGTGGAATGAAAGGATGTGCAGGCAAGTGCTCTCTCATGGAACCTGGCTGCCTTATATCTGCCTTGCTGGGCTGTTTCATTCACAGGAGTACAGAGTGATTGGTCAGTCACATTAGCATCCTACGTTTCCTCCAATCCCTTTAAACCTACCCCAGTGAGTGGCTTTGCATGGTTTAAAAATTGAGCATGATGTCAAGTCAACAACCACTTTGCAACAAAGTATATTGTTTTCAACCGACTTCTGCTGGCCACCTGATGAAAAAATTCAAACTTTAAACTCGGTCTCCATGACAACCAGCATGCATTTAGGCCCTTATACTTGTCCCTCATGTGTCCCCTATGTTATTTCAATATTTACACACAGGTACGGTGCGTTCCACGGCCCTAGGGCACCCCAAATGCAGTGAAACAGATCGTACAGGCGTGTGTACAGTCCCTATCACTATGGGAGCGCTGGCGTATGCATACACCATAGTAATACGGACTGTACACACGTGTGTAAGATGCGTCTTACTATGGCATACACATACGCCAGCACTCCCATAGTGATAGGGAGCCTACACACGCCTGTACGGTCCGTCTTACTATGGCGTACGCATACGCGAGCACTCCCATAGTGAAAAGGGACCGTACACACGCCTGTACGGTCCGTCTTACTATGGCGTACGCATACGCCAGCACTCCCATAGTGATAGGGACCGTACACACGCCTGTACGGTCCGTATTACTATGGCGTACGCATACGCCAGCACTCCCATTGTGATAGGGACCCTACACACGCCCTCAGAGCGTATGTACGGTGCGTTTCACACCTGACAGTGGTGACAGGCGGCACACAGACAGGAATAGAGCTGTCATACTTGGCCAAGGCGGGACATCAAGGCATTGTCTGTGCAGTACTACATGTGTCGGGCACAGGTGTGTCAGGCTGTGATGTGGCACATTACTCCTGAGATGTGAAGCAAATAAATGTATAATGAGCTGTGTACACATGTCATGTGTGATGGTGCACTATGTGCCACACATCCCCTTAACTCCTTTGACATGTGTGCATGTAGTACAGACTTGTTGAGCCATGCGTCACTGGCATGGCACAGTCACCGACACCCGCAACTGTCCCCTGATGCCAGGTACACGGAATATTACACCTGAGATGTGAATGCCCGCGTTGCACGCTGTAACTATGTCATATGTATGTCATGTGTTCCCATAGGTTTGCTGTAGGTGTTTGGTCAAATGCATCGGCAGTTGCTGCAACCAACATGTGTCTGTGTGTAGATGGGCATGGCACACTGTTACGCACACCAGCCCACATGTGTAATCCGACGTAAGGTGTGTATGTATGCATCGACACGGAGTTTCAAAACAAGGACATATCTGCATACTCTCAATGAATGTGTGATCATTCTTGACATGTACTCCTTCATGGCAAGGTGTGTGGTCTGTCCTTTTTATATGACATGTGACCTGTGCCTCTAGTGTTCCGCAACCTGTCTGTATGATTAACATACTTATTCTGCACATATGCGGATGTCTGGCACTCCTGTGATGCGTCTGCCTGTTCACTCACACTGGCCCACAGCTAGTTTCATGCCATGTCATGTTGAGCTTGAGAATCCACGTTTGTGGCTGGCTCTTGGTAGGAGTGTCACCTGCCTGGCATACGTGTCCAGGATATGTTGCACAGACCTGACTCTGTATGTAGCATATGTGTATTGCCTGTTGAACATGTGCTCAGTACATTGACATTGGTGGTGTACTGTACTCACTCTTCGTTGTCCCTTCAAATTTACTGCAGGGCTCCGCCTCTCCCCCGACCAATGCCAGACTTGGCTGCCCTGAGGGAACGTGACTGTATACGCCGCTACCGCTTCAGCCAACCGTTGATTGAGGACTTGACCGCCCGGCTGGAAGCACACCTCCAACCGCTATACAGGTATCCTACTGCACTGACACCCAAGATGAAGGTGATGGCAGCCCTACATTTCTTTGCCACGGGTACCTTTCAATATACCATTGCTCATGTTGGTGGCATGTCCCAAACCATGTTCAGCCGTGTTCTGCATGCTTTTTTAGAGGCCATGTTGGATCACCTGGATGAGTTCATTAAATTCCCAAATCCTGAGCAGTTGACAGGTGTCAAGCGTGAGTTCTATGCCCTGGGAGGGATGCCCCATGTCATTGGGTCCATAGATGGAACACATGTGGCTTTGGTACCACCACAGGCACAGGAGGTAGCGTATAGGAACCGCAAGCATTACCACTCCATTAATGCCCTTGTGGTGTGTCTTGCCAACATGGTGATATCACATGTCTGTGCTCATTTTCCAGGATCAGCACACGATGCCTACATCATGAGGCATAGCAGGGTGCCTGAAATGATGCTGCAGCTGCGCAACGAACGAGCATGTATTGTTGGTGGGTATACTCTGGCAGTCCTGTATTTAGCGTCATCTTCATGTCTTACTGCTTCTCCTGACCCACTTTTGTCCATGATGTTTCCATGTAGGGGACGCTGGCTATCCCAACATGCCATGGATGATCATGCCTCTCCGCAACCCCAGCACGGCTGCCGAGCACCGCTACAACAACGCCCATGGGCGGACCAGGCGAGTGATAGAGAGGACGTTTGGCCTCCTGAAGAGCCGATTCCGTTGCCTCCACAAAACCAGCGGCCTACTCCCATATGCACCGGTGAAGGTCTGCAAGATCTTCCTCGTGTGCTGCATGCTGCACAACATGGCAGTGGAGAAAGGTGTGCCACTCATCCTGGATCCGGATGAGCAGGACCATCCACCCGTGGAGGATGAAGGGATTGGTGACGAGGCTAGTGATGTGGAGGCGGTGGTGGACATCCGTAGTCGGCTCATATGCAACTTCTTTGCTTAGTGGTGAGTTCCAGTGTCTGAGTGTGCACACATTGGGCCGTGTGTGGCATGTGTTGCAATGTGTGTGTCCATCTGCATGTCTGCCAAGTGAGTCAGAGGTGTGTTTGGATGTGTCACTCGAGTGATGGTGCAATAGAAGAATGTTTTTCCAGAGTCATCATTGTCACCTAGCATGTTGACAACCTTATAAGTGTCGAGTACATGCACATGCATGCGGATGTGCTTCTTTTGGCTGACTCCTTGTGTGTCTCTCATCCACAGGTACTTGCGCATGCTGTCTGCTGGTGGCATTGTTGTGCTCCTGCTATTCCTTATGAACACAGCAACATGTGCTGAATCAGCGTTACATGCACGGACAAGTTTGAAAATCTCCTTAGGGTAAGGGATGCAGCACGGCTTTTTGGGTGTGGTATTTGTTTGGAATGTGTGTGCACTGCTCCTGTTCATGTTTGGTTACTTTGCATACATGTAGAATCACCATGGGGCACATGACATGGAGCTGAATTCACCTGAATTGATGGTCAGACTTGGTGACAGTCATCTGTAATGGGATTGTGGATTGTGATGAAGCCATCAATGTGTGTAACACTGCCCTCGGAAACATACGGGTTGCACCGGGTTGACATGGTGTGTGAATTCCCCATTAGAGGCTCAATGGTGTATAGCAGCCTCTCCGTGAGCAGCAGGGGGTGTTTAGCTGTCACCCGTCACTTGTGTGCCAGTTCTATGGATTTCCAGCATCTGTGGTGCAAAGGGGGGTGCCAGTGTCGGTCCCACATGTTCATCCACATGACCTGTGTATGTGTTGACAGAGTTGCATTAGCATTCCGACACACATGACTAATAAAGGTGTCCCTCTGCCTCCAAGGTGCCTCATCTCTGTCAATGGTGGTCTGTTGCCACTGTGCAAGCGGCATGTCTGGCATAGGTATCAGAGATAGTGCATATGAGTCTATGTGTAGAGTAGCAAGATGCAAGCTGTTTGTCAGGGATTAGAATCTGTATTGTGCATGATGTCCATGGCTGTGTAGGTATTGTGGCATGTCAGTCTCCACGACGGCCACTGTGCTGCATGTGCATCCATTGTGTGTGTGTGTGCCATGTTGAACCAGACATTCCTTCCTTGACATACACCTTTTGCATAGTTCCTTCCTGAGATCCTTGTCTCTGTGTGCAACTTGTGGCATTGTTTTCTTGACATGGCGCATGCTGCTGCAGGCCCTGCAGCAAGGGCACCCAGTGTCCACGCAAACGAGCTGGTGTTCATCATGGATTGCTTGCTGACATGTGCTATGCTGATCAGCAGCATCTGTGCCTCATGCTGCAGCACACTCTGCATTATGCACAAGATCCCCAGTTCCATCCACCTCAAGGCAAGAGAGACCATCCCCCAGGTCAACTACAACATCCGTGTCTAATCCTACCATGCACTCTACGGACATGTGCGTTACAACTCCCATGATACTTGTCCACATCCAGGGTGCATCTGCACAGCTCTGCTTCTACATCCGGCGACCAAGCCACATCAACGTCCAACAGAGATGGGGGGAATGGATCACTGCCAGCTGCAGGATGACCTTCTCAATCCACGCCCACACTCAGGATGCAGCCCACAACCCCAACACAACCTTGTGGCACTGTGATCCAAGACCCCATTGTGCCATCTCCATGCATCCAACCTTGGCCGGCCCACCATTCTCCACATCCACCTGACTCAAGCATGCAGGACATGGTTCTGCGACCTGTCTACACATCCCTGGGAGTAGCACCCCAGGACACTCCACATGATCACTGATTTCTGCGCATGACTGTTGCTCTTCTAAATAGGTCTGTAGGCACAGTTGTGCGGGCACCCCCTCAGCTGGTTGGGCCCATCACGGGTGAGTATGGTGCTCCATGTCTGTATTGGATGATACATTGTGACCCATGTGTGTCCTGTGCCAGACTCAGACCCCAGGGTATGGATGGTTGTAGTTATTTAAAATACTCAGGCATCGTTTGACTTTACAACACACACATGTAATGGAATAATGCAAAATGACGGCATCATCTCTTGATAGTGGTGAATTTTATTTGTGGTGGGGTACGTGTTTGGGGGGGGGATGACAAGAGGTGCTTGCCGGGTGTGTAGAATCCAAAGTTCACTGGGGGAGTTGATATCCTTGCCATTGGAAGTCATCAGAGTCCATGCCACAGTCTTTGTCAACATTGGTCAGACAGTGACCAGCAAGTCCATGTGGCAGAGAATGTCATTTGCTGATTTGCTGCTGTTGGGCCAGAGGGCCAGGTGCCAGGCCAGGTGACTTGGGAGATGGTGATGTTCCGCTGACTCTCACGGTCTTTTGCGTGGACGACCCACCTTCCTGCGGGGACCCTCAGAAGCAGGCCGTGACGATGCTTGTGATGCTCCTTTGGATGAATCCTCCTCCTCCTGATCCCTCCCTGTGGGTGGTGATGTTCTTCACCTGGTGGCACAGGGAGGGTTGCCCATGTTTTCGGCAATCCGACGGAGTACACGGGTCATGTCCGTTTGCACCGCCACAAGCTCAGCCAGTCTTGCCTCCATCCGTCCTTGGTGTTGCTGTTGACTGGCATATTGCTCAGCCTGCACGTTCTTTATCTGGTTGAGGGCCTCCATGGCCTGGCTGATGCCCCTGGTGTCACGCCGGTATGTGTCCAGGATGTTGCGGACGTATAACATTACCGGTTCCTGAGCCAACTGTTCAGGTTCGCGCCTCCGCCGTCCTCCACTCCCACCACCCCTGCCCACTTGCGCCTGGCCTGCCGTTGTGGGCACATCGGGTCTCCGGGATCCCTGAGGGATGGCATTTGCGTGGTCGCCTGCCTCCTCCTGGGTGCCCGGAGCACCTTGTCCCTCCTGGGCAGCCTGGCTGTGTTGTCGTGTGCGGGCAGGGCTCCTGGGATGTGGCAGGAATGGGGGTGGTGGTTGGCACAGTTGTACCTGACGCAGGTGCTGCAGGTGGTTGGACACCAGAGGGGCCAGGTTGGTCTGGGTCATCCACGGAGTGGTGAGAGTCGTCGCTGCCAGTGGGGTCCTCTTCACGCAGAGCCTGGTCCTGTGAGTCTTCCCCCCCAGTGTTGGGGGGAGATCGACGACGGTGACCTGTGTGTGAGAGAGACAATGTTAATTGTTTTACATGCGACATCCATATTTCATTCATTTTGTGAGTTGGCACAGTTCCTCTGGGTAGTTGGATATGTCTTGCATTCCTCTCACAGTGCACTTGTGCATGGGTATGTGCTTGGCCACAGCTTTTGACACTTTACCTATGTGTGACACAATCTTAGTTGATGCATCTTTTTGGAACGCAGGCAGCAGTGTAGTGAGCGGGCGTAGCGAGCTATGCAGAGCCGCCTTATGTGTTGCACTGTACGTGGCCAAGTGGTGTTTTTCCATGCTATTTGAGAATGCAGGTAGGTAACTTAAGCATTTGTGACAGGGTTCTAACAAACACAGTGGGTGGGTATACTGGGTGTAAGGTTAGGTTTGTGCCTGCAGCACGGATGTATCTAAGGTGTATATACAAATGGTATAGAGGGATAGATCATATTTACTTTCTGCACAAGCGTTTATTAATTACCTCGGCAAAAAATCAATTTCTTCTGGCAAGATTAAATGATTATAATACAGGCACAAGTATCTATCGGTGAACATCCAAACACATAGTGTACCACAGTACAGTCAATACATCGAATACAAAACAATTTATATTTACACTACAGTACATATATACAAACTCATATACAAAGTAATTCAGTCAAAAATCCTTTCCCCTATTGGCTTATTCCATCAAACATGTGTGCACTTAACATTGCGTAGTGCTACAACAGGGGGTAGTCCTATCAGCAATACACAGATATAGTATTTCATCTAAATTTGTAATGCCAATACAATTTATGTATTTATTCCACAATACAGTGGACTCCTCCTTTGTCAAGGTGTCGACGCGTTCGCGTTTCAGCCTCCACTTTCTTTATGGCTTCCTCAGGACAGGGATATAATCTACAAAAATAATAACGCTAAAGTGAACTTTAAAAACCTATGTTATACTTTTTATCTATTTGCGCTGTGTTCTATCCCTTATTTGCCCAGACAGTGCTGTTAGAAGAGGAGAATCCGCGAAGATGCGTGAACATGACCTCCAAGCCATTTATAAAAACGTGAATGAAATTGAGAAACAAAACATAAATCATACAGGATAGTAGATGAAAAATCCTACTTATATGCTTAATTGGTGTCAATATGATTGCTCAAAACGCACACTTGTAAATGAAGAAAAACATGCACTTATAAATGACGAAACATGAAAAACATGGTTCCAGACGCCACAGAACCCAACCAGTAGGTGTGGAAAGCACGCGGGGTCCTGTACCCCTTGTGTACACCACCACCGAATATAGTGAAAGACATCACCGTGGAGACCCAAGATAAGCGGGTCCTGGCCCGTGTGAGGGCGAAAATACCTGTGGGTTCTAATGGGGCAACCTGGTCTCGTAAATTGCAAGGTCGGCTTATACTCCGGTCCCACTCGTCAGTTAGGGGCTCCTACATACGGGAGGAAACAACTATGAAATATCCCCTGTACATCAGACAGGACACTATGTCATGGCTACTAAAGTTAGGCACCAAACCTCGGCACTTGTGTCTTCTCAGGAATTCTGGGTCTCTTCGATTCCTTCAAGCAATTTTCAATAGCTAGAACCAACAAGCAAAAACAAACCACCTGTCATAAAAATGTCCGGGTAGTCTATGAGTCTAAAAACTCTGCTACGTCTCTCAGACTAGGGGGCACTAACAATCTAAACTTACGTATGTTATAAGTCCTTTACACCGACACTGTGCTCCTTCGACGTCCGTCATCTCAACGAGCTGGCGTTACTGATTCCTGACGGACCGTCATTAAATACGTAAACACGTGATTACGTGGGACGTCTCTAGTTGACCAAACACAAATGAGGGACTAATTTTCAAGTAACCGTACAACTCAAGTCCTTATTAAACAGGAGAACGTAACTCTGTCTATGTCCATTCTTGCCGTAGCGGAGTGGCCCTACTATATCCACTAGCAAATGAGGGCGTCAATTCCAACTCTGCAAAATCGGAACCATGAACAATAAAACATAATCATATAAAACCAAATAAAATAAATAAATGGCAACACATCCGAACCTATTCTCAACTCCTCCACATACGTCTAGAGCTATGACCCTGGGTGTAATGATCACAAACCTGTGTGAATGGTGAATTCTTCTCGACACAGTAGCATCCTCAATAATAAATTATATGAGGGGGCTAGAGCTATATTCTTACAGTAATTGACATGTCTCATCAGCCAATGGGACCGTGGACCCACTTCGGGGTCATGACAAAGCCCAACATAATTCTCTTCGCAATCAATAGAGGTTAAATCATGACAGATCATACACTTCAACGATGCAACCTAGATTCCTCAAACAATCGGAGGGATAAAAAGAATGGAAAGAATAGAAAGAGGGGTCTACAATTCAATCAGGGAGGATCCAGCATTATGCATCCCGAATGTCTTCCTTTCCACAACACTATATGATCAAAAATGGGCTTACATTCTAAAGGTAGACAACTTAAAATCCTCGTCCTGTTTAAATAAATTGTCTGCTTCTCACAGCATGGAAGAGAAGCTCAAGGTCAACATTGTGTTCTAAATGTTATGGTCAAGTTTCATGGTATCGAAAGATACCATACAGCAACGGAGGGTTTGAATGAAAGAGATGAAATATGGGCTCTAATTTAAATAGCGTGAGGGTCCCATACACCATGAAACTTGACCATAACATTTAGAACACATAGTGTTGTGGAAAGGAAGACATTCGGGATGCATAATGCTGGATCCTCCCTGATGTGTTGCCATTTATTTATTTTATTTGGTTTTATATGATTATGTTTTATTGTTCATGGTTCCGATTTTGCAGAGTTGGAATTGACGCCCTCATTTGCTAGTGGATATAATAGGGCCACTCCGCTACGGCAAGAATGGACATAGACAGAGTTTCGTTCTCCTGTTTAATAAGGACTTGAGTTGTACGGTTACTTGAAAATTAGTCCCTCATTTGTGTTTGGTCAACTAGAGACGTCCCACGTAATCACGTGTTTACGTATTTAATGACGGTCCGTCAGGAATCAGTAACGCCAGCTCGTTGAGATGACGGACGTCGAAGGAGCACAGTGTCGGTGTAAAGGACTTATAACATACGTAAGTTTAGATTGTTAGTGCCCCCTAGTCTGAGAGACGTAGCAGAGTTTTTAGACTCATAGACTACCCGGACATTTTTATGACAGGTGGTTTGTTTTTGCTTGTTGGTTCTAGCTATTGAAAATTGCTTGAAGGAATCGAAGAGACCCAGAATTCCTGAGAAGACACAAGTGCCGAGGTTTGGTGCCTAACTTTAGTAGCCATGACATAGTGTCCTGTCTGATGTACAGGGGATATTTCATAGTTGTTTCCTCCCGTATGTAGGAGCCCCTAACTGACGAGTGGGACCGGAGTATAAGCCGACCTTGCAATTTACGAGACCAGGTTGCCCCATTAGAACCCACAGGTATTTTCGCCCTCACACGGGCCAGGACCCGCTTATCTTGGGTCTCCACGGTGATGTCTTTCACTATATTCGGTGGTGGTGTACACAAGGGGTACAGGACCCCGCGTGCTTTCCACACCTACTGGTTGGGTTCTGTGGCGTCTGGAACCATGTTTTTCATGTTTCGTCATTTATAAGTGCATGTTTTTCTTCATTTACAAGTGTGCGTTTTGAGCAATCATATTGACACCAATTAAGCATAAAAGTAGGATTTTTCATCTACTATCCTGTATGATTTATGTTTTGTTTCTCAATTTCATTCACGTTTTTATAAATGGCTTGGAGGTCATGTTCACGCATCTTCGCGGATTCTCCTCTTCTAACAGCACTGTCTGGGCAAATAAGGGATAGAACACAGCGCAAATAGATAACAAGTATAACATAGGTTTTTAAAGTTCACTTTAGCGTTATTATTTTTGTAGATTATATCCCTGTCCTGAGGAAGCCATAAAGAAAGTGGAGGCTGAAACGCGAACGCGTCGACACCTTGACAAAGGAGGAGTCCACTGTATTGTGGAATAAATACATAAATTGTATTGGCATTACAAATTTAGATGAAATACTATATCTGTGTATTGCTGTTAGGACTACCCCCTGTTGTAGCACTACGCAATGTTAAGTGCACACATGTTTGATGGAATAAGCCAATAGGGGAAAGGATTTTTGACTGAATTACTTTGTATATGAGTTTGTATATATGTGCTGTAGTGTAAATATAAATTGTTTTGTATTCGATGTATTGACTGTACTGTGGTACACTATGTGTTTGGATGTTCACCGATAGATACTTGTGCCTGTATTATAATCATTTAATCTTGCCAGAAGAAATTGATTTTTTGCCGAGGTAATTAATAAACGCTTGTGCAGAAAGTAAATATGATCTATCCCTCTATACCATTAGTATATACACCTTAGATGTTCCCTTGCCCAGGTATAGGAGGGTCATTTGGGCAAACCCCTAATTATTTTGATTGCAGCACGGATGTACTCGTGCACGGATTGACACATGGCCCAGTGTTTCTCAAAGGAAAAAGGGGGGGTTGAGGCACTGCCAAACCTTGTCTACCTGCACACAGTCCACCTGCTGACGAGCGGACATGACCACACCACACAAGGGTGATTTGGTCCCCCTCTGTCTCCCTCCCTCTCTCTCCCCCTCTCCCTCCCTCTGTGTGTCACCCTCTGTCACCTCAGCCCAGCTTCCTGGGCACACACAGTTTGCAGGTCTTTCAAAGGCCATTGGCTTGTTCATGTGGGTTTGTTTCTAATCACCGGGCACCCATTGGGCGGAGTGTCTGAGTCTGCGTTGCTGCTGTGGCGGTGTGTGCTGACACTCTTTCAGAGTGTTGCATCTTCATTAGCTGCTGTTATGTGCAAATTGTGCCTTCATACCCATGTCATCCTGCAACGCGGCCACCATTTGCAGGCAACACAGTACTGTGTGGGGACACACTGTTTGTATGGCTGTGCCCTGGGCCATATGGGCTGAGGGCATTGTTGTGTGCTTCTGAGTTGCTCAATGTTAGTTTTGAGGCCCACCCTCCCGGCATCGGGGGCATCCTGTCTTGTGTTGGTGTTTTGTGTGGCCTGTGACTTGGCATGGCCTTGCTTGGTGCATGGGGTATGGAGGCGCTAGTGGCATGTGTGTGTTTTTGGAGTGTGGTTGTGTCCGGTGCTGGCTTTGGGGGGGTTGCTTGCACGATTGGGATTTTGGTTGTGTATGGCGTTCCCCCCATGTGAGGTGAGTTGTTTGTGTACTCACCAGGGTCTCGGACTCCTTCTAGTCCGTGTACTCCCACCGGCGGCAGCGTGGCCATCACCTTCTCCCCCCAGGGATGGTATTGTACCCGTCTGCGGGGCGGCCCTCCGCCAGTGAATGTTCCCCTGGTTGTGATCGTCCGTCATTTTGCGGCGGACCGTCCTCCGCAGATCGTACCACCTGGCTTGGCACTCATGCATGGTCCTTCTGGTGGCCCCAACAGCATTCACAGAATTGACAATCCTCTGCCACATGGCTGATTTTTCGGATATGCTGGTCTGTCTGACCAATGTTCCAAAGAGCTGTGGCTCGACTCTGATGATTTCGTCGACAAGGATCTCCAGCTCCTCCTTTGTAAACTTTGGATTCCTGTTAGTGGGCATGGTGTGGGGTGTGGGTGTGGATGGTTGTGGGGGTGTGGGTGTGGATGGTTGTGGGTGTGTGAGTGTGGTTGTGAAGGTGTGTGTGTGAATGTGATGAGGGGGTGTTTGTGATGGTGCTCGTGTGAAGGAGTGCAAGTGTAAGGTGTAATGATGTATGTAGTATGGTGCAGTGCGTTGTCTCTGTGGTCTGGCAGTAGTGGATCTGTTGCAAAGGATCATGGTTTGTGTGTGTTGGTCCTTTTTATTGGTCCATTTGTGGGTGTGGCTGTTTTTGAACTTTGGGTGGGTGTGTTATAAGGAGTGGTTGTGTTTTGGGCCTCTGTTTAGCTGTTTGGCAGTTGCAGGTCAGTGTATAGGATGTATTTGGGCTTGTTGGACATGTTTTGTGGTGTTGTGCGAATCGAATTGACTCTCCTTGTGTTGTTTTGCTTTGTCCTGGTTCAGTACGAGTGTTTTTGGCGTCTGTACGGTGCATACATGGGCCATGTTGTTGTACAGTGCTGACCTTTGCTATGGCTTAGTACGACTCGTACAGGTGCGAGGTTGGGTGAGGGTGCTGGTGTAGGGGCCTGGGGTAGGGTGCGTACAGACACGGGCAGGGTGTTGGTCCGCACCGTCCATTGGTGGTGGTGTTTCGCACCGTACATACAGGGGGGGCTGGGTGTACGCTCCGTACATACACGGGTGGGGGTACGCTCCGAACATACACTGGTGGGGTGTTGGTTCGCTCCATACATACACTGGTGGGGGTTCGGCGCGTACATACACGGGTGTGGGTACGCTCCATACATACACGGGGGGTACGCTCCGTACATACACGGGTGGGGGTACGCTCCGAACATACACGGGTGGGGGTACGCTCCGAACATACACGGGTGGGGATACGCTCCGAACATACACTGGTGGGGTGGGGGTACGCTCCGAACATACACTGGTGGGGTGTTGGTACGCTCCATACATACACTGGTGGGGGTTCAGCGCGTACATACACGGGGTGGGTACGCTCCATACATACATGGGGGTACGCTCCGTACATACACGGGTGGGGGTACGCTCCATACATACACTGGTGGGGGTTCGGTCCGAACATACACTGGTGGGGTGTTGGTACGCTCCATACATACACTGGTGGGTGTTCGGCGCGTACATACATGGGTGTGGGTACCCTCCATACATACACGGGGGGTACGCTCCGTACATACACGGGTGGGGGTACTCTCTGAACATACACGGGTGGGGGTACGCTCTGAACATACACGGGTGGGGGTACGCTCCGTACATACACGGATGGGTGTACGTTCTGAACATACATGGGTGTGGGTACGCTCCGAACATACACGGGTGGGGGTACGCTCCGAACATACACTGGTGGGGGTTCGGTGCGTACATACACGGGTGTGTGTACGCTCCATACATACACGGGTGGGGGTACGCTCCGAACATACATGGGTGGGGGTACGCTCTGAACGTACACGGGTGGGGGTACGCTCCATACACACACGGGTGGTGGTACGTTACGAACATACACAGGTGGGGGTACGCTCCAAACATACACTGGTGGGGTGTTGGTACGCTCCATACATACACGGGTGGGGGTACGCTCTGAACATACACGGGTGTGGGTACGCTCTGAACATACATGGGTGGGGGTACGGTGCGTACATACACGGGTGTGGGTACGCTCCATACATACGTGGGTGGGGGGTACGCTCCGAACATACACGGGTGGGGATACGCTCCGAACATACACGGGTGGGGGTACGCTCCATACATACACGGGTGGTGGTACGCTCCGAACATACACGGGTGGGGGTACGCTCCGAACATACACTGGTGGGGTGTTGGTACGCTCCATATATACACGGGTGGGGGTATGCTCCGAACTTACACTGGTGGGGTGTTGGTACGCTCTGTACATACACTGGTGGGGGTTCGGCGCGTACAGCCACGGATGGGGGGGCGTTTGCGCGTACATACGGGGGCTGGGGGGGGTGTTCGGCGCGTACATACGAGGGCTGGGGGGGGTGTTCTGCGCGTACATACGGGGTCTGGGGTGGGGTGTTCGGTGCGTATGCAGGCACATGTCTCCATGGTTGCTATGGGAGTTCGCTCCGTATGGTGTTTTTTCCATACGTTTGTGCATTCGGACGGACGGGAAGGATCGTACTTGCGCGCTCGGACTTCAGTTTTCAGATTCATACGTAAAAATGTCCGGGGACGTGTCGGACACCTTTTCCGACCCGAGGACGTGTCGGGGAATTTACCCAATGCGATTCGTATGGACTTTTTAACATACGAATCGTACTTGCCAGTTTGTACGGGACTTGTACGATTCGGACGGTAAAAAATCCAGATACGAGTCGTACGGGGAATATTTTTACAGGATCGGAATCGGCCCCCTAACATTTTTAAAGCCAAAGTTTTAGGAAGATAATTCACTCTCTGAGGAATTTATTATTATAATTTAATAGGACTACCATTGGACAATTTACATAAAGAAGAAGTGCAAAAATACCATTTGGCCTCAAGGAAAGGTATATTTTTGAATTATGGACTTTTTGGTGGTCATTTATTCGGTGATTATTTTAATGCGGCATCATTTACAGTTTGTATAAGTTAAAGTTATAAAATTTTGTAATCTGTAAGCATTTCATATATGTATGATTTGTATTTTCTGGTATTTTACTGGGAATAGTATGTTGGGTTTTTTGTAACAATCTTTCTGATTGTTTTTTTTTTGCCCGCTGTTAAGTGATGAGTACCATTGAAATCACTATTTCGAGTGAAATTTAATATATTCTGAGAACAGCAAGAAAGGCAAACAAATTACTTTGTGGAAATTATGTTGTGTTGTAAAAAATGTATTATTACATGTTACAAAAAATTCTTTTCTTTCACAGATCCAAATTTTAAAATAAGACATTTAAGAATTTATATTTGAATGAAAAACAGCAAAAAATGAATACTATTTTTTATTCCTATTACTGTGAAGGTAAGTTTAACTAAGTCTCAATATGCAGAATGAAGAGTCCTGCAAGAAGCTACAAAGTTGAAACACGTTTCTAAGAACACTCTGTTTATGTAGTTTTTAAATCTGACTATAATCAGATATCTTGTGACCTGCAAAAAAAGAGATTTGAGGGGTTCATAATATTTCACCTTTTTAGCTGTTGAAGGACCGCAATCATTTCAATCATTCTTCTTTGAACATCTTTGCAGAAAAAACTCTGTGCTTACCTTCTATCATTCGAAAGGAAATTTAAAAACGGAAATATTTCACTTTTTGTAACATAGTTATTGGGCACTTTATATACTCCATGTAAATAAAACCTCATCATTTAGACCACTTTGTGTTGAAAGGGTGTTCTATAAGTGTTGTTGTACACGATTGCACTTAATACTCATAGAACAAGACACATGTCTAGATTTATCAGAAATCATAAATATCGATATGTGTGTGAATGGTGCACCATTCTACAATTGGTGTAGGAAAGCATAACAAAGAGAATTGTTTTCATTTCTCCACATTTTTATATCTTTAATGCATGCTGAAATGTTCAGCATACATTGAAGGAGAAAAATGCATTTTCTCATTGTTTGTGTGCAGGAAGGTGTGTCTTCCTGGAGAAAAACAAACAGCACATGACACAGATATCCTTGCACTATGGTGCAAGGGTGCCTGTGTCACCACATTGCTGCAGTTTAAGCAGCCGTGCAGACAGAAGCATAGATTTGCAACATATTTATGTACATATGTTGCATCCCTGTGCTTCGGAAGTACTACAGCACACTGCAGTGAAAGAGGTTACTGTGTGATGCTGCAGCACTTCCTTATAGTTCTGCTCTTATACATTCACCATACGCTACTAATGCATTCATTCAGTCAATTACGTACTACACATACATTCATCTAAACTTTCACACACTAACAAAGAAATGTAGCTCTTTTTTTAACCAGGAAAGTTAGTTCTTACAAGAACTTTTTTTTTCTTCTTGCTTCTTTTATATATTTTTTTTGGTTTTTCTAACAATTTTCTGATTTTTCAGAAAAAAAACCCAAAAAAAAAAAAACAGGATAAACCAAACAATGAACTTCAGGGAACAATAACAAAAAAAAAACCTAGCAAGTATGACTTTCTTGGCGGCGGCAGATCAGATCGATCGACTGCTCACCATAGCACAAAGTCCTATTGCACTTAGTGCAGAGCACTTTTAAAAATTGAAATTGAGGACGGATGTCCAAGGTTTGGTCTGATGGATGCACTCTTGATGTGCTCGGCTGCGATGAGGTGGATGGCGCAGGAGCAGGAGTGTTTCTCATCCGTCGGCACTCTTCTCGTGCAAGATTGTTTGGATGAAGGGTCCTCATGTGCTTCATCATACTTGCCGTGCCGTAAGAGTATTTCTTGTTAGGATCCCCTCTCGATAGGACTCTTTTGCAAATCTTGCATGTGACCAAGGTGGCATTGGTCTTATTCTGCCCCTCGGGAAAAGTAAAAAATTTACACACCACTGAAGAGAAACGTTCTTTGCGTGGTAACTCCGGCAAAAATTCATCCTCAGAAGTATGAGGTGATGAAGGTGATGCCTGCTGCCCTGAAGCCATTTTTGGTTGAAAAAAGTTACAGCTAAGTGTAAACTTAGTCTAAAAAATCTTCTTCTCTCCAAAGAGGTGGTTCTCCAAAGAAGCTCAAAGAAGAATGATTGAAATGGGGTGGGGTCTTTCAGTAGTAAGAACAGGAAGTGTAATGAACCAATCAAATCTCTTTTTTAGCAGGTCACATGGGATCCGCGCACCCTGCGCTTATGCAGCACGCACCCAGCGCGCATCCGCGAAATTGAATTAAAAAGAAATATGGGATTAGATGTCAAAATATATTACTTTTAAGACTAGTTTAGAGTTTGTCTTCAATTAATATTCACATGAAATACATAAATATGTTTTTTTAAATGTTAAATACTTTGCGGGATCCGCGCACCCACCGCGTCATAGACGCAGATGACGCATCGCGGAAGCGCGTAAACGTCGCATTACGTACATCGAACCTGTCGCGTATAGGCTGGGAGTCGCGTACCGGTCGCATTGGAATCGCACACTAACCACGTACCCGAGGCATACTATGCGCGGATGCTATCGCGTAGGGATCGATAACAGTGCGCTTAGGGTGCGCGGATCCAAAAACATGGCAAAAAAATATATAAAATAAAGTTTTGCACCTATAGTTAAAAAAATATTTTGAAAAATATATCAAAATATGTTTGAAAAACCTATTAAGTTCAAATAGTATTTTTTAATTTTTAAAAGAATTAATTGAAAAAATACATTTAAAAATGGTGATAAAAAAGTTTTTTAAAAAAAATGTAATTAATGAAATGACACTGAATTTGAAAAATATAGAAATCCAATCGAAATCATTAAACATGATATCCTCAGAGATAAGTTATAGATAGGAATTAGCATTTAAAAAACCTTTGAAATTCACTGAAAAAACCATAGGTTTCATGCACGTTATAGTTAGGAATTGGCATTTAAAAAACCTTTGAAATTCACTGAAAAAACCATAGGTTTCAGGCACGTCATAGTTAGGAATTGGCATTTAAAAAACCTTAGAAATTCACTGAAAAAAATATAGGTTTCAGGGGCGTTATAGTTAGCTAGATATTTCCCTCGTACAAAACCCTAGAAATTCCCCTGTTATAGTTAATTTAGCTACTATAACTCGCGCCCCCGCAATGCACTGCTGATGACGTCACATATTACATCACTCATGACATGGTCAGTGACATCACTGATGACATCACTGATGACATCTCAAATGACATCACTGATGACATCACTGATGATGGATAAATTACTGCATCTTCTCACACCCTAATTTAACCGTTGATACATGAACTCAAAATTTCAGACGTCCATTCTCAAAACCATAGATACTCCAATACCAATAACTACATATCCACTTATTAACTCTTAGGTCTACATACACCTCCACTCATTCACTTGTACAGTCACTCATTCTTACAGTCACTCCGTACAAGACTATCATATGCATTTATACACCTACATAGACACTCACACACCACCAATCATCCATAGAGGTACTGTCACACCTAGTCAGTCATGCAAATAATTAATCACACTCCCATTTACTCACCTATGCAGTTATACACACTCAAGTTCACTTATTCATAAAAATAGTACCACATTCTTACGCTCTTATACAATCATTGATACAAGCACACACTCATCCATACTGCCACTCTCACAATCACACACTGTCACATATACCCACTTATATACTCTTACACGCATATATAATGCCTTTCACATATGTAGTTAGTCAGAAATGTACCACTGAGATATACATTCAATCCCTAACACACCCATACATACACTCACTCAACCATACAGTTCATCACAGATGCACTCTTAAAACCATGCACCCGTAGAATCACCCACTCACACATCTATGCACAGAGTCACACACAGCCTACCCACACAAACACTCAGGCACCCATACAGATACTCAGACAACCAATCGATAACCCATATAGACACTCATATAGCTATTCACAAAACCATGCAGCCACTTATACACCAACAGACAGAAATATACAGACATTCACACAGTTTAGTCACTAGTCTGCAGTAAGATACATTTAATGACTCACTTATAGAGTCAGTTACGCACCTAGAAAATCATCCATTCACACACTTGTACACCCACTTATTTTTCAACAGGCCTTTCCCTATATATATATTAAACATATTAAAATTGTTCAGAAACACATACTCAATGGATGATGTCATCAGTGATGTCATCAGTGATGTTATTTGAGATGTCATCAGTGATGTCATCAGTGATGTCACTGACCATGTCATGAGTGATGTAATATGTGACGTCATCAGCAGTGCATTGCAGGGTCGCGAGTTATAGTTAGCTGAACTAACTATGACAGGGGAATTTCTAGGGTTTTGTACGAGGGAAATGTCCAGCTAACTATAACGCCCCTGAAACCTATGGTTTTTTCAGTGAATTTCTAACGTTTTTTAAATGCCAGTTCCTAACTATAATGTGCCTGAAACCTATGGTTTTTTCAGTGAATATATATATATATTCACAGAAAAAACCATAGGTTTCAGGCACGTTATAGTTAGGAATTAGCATTTAAAAAACCTCAGAAATTCACTGAAAAAACCATAGGTTTCAGGGGTGTTATAGTTAGCTGGACTTTTCACTTGTACAAAACCATTGAAATTCCCCCGTTATAGTTAGTTCAGCTAACTATAACTCGCGCTCCCGCAATGCACTGCTGATGACGTCACATATTACATCACTCATGACATGGTCAGTGACATCACTCATGACATCACTGATGACATCTCAAATGACATCACTGATGACATCACTGATGACACCATCCAGTGAATGTGTGTTTTTCTGAAAATTAAATATGTTTTATATATGTATATCTCAAGGTCGATGGAAGAATAAATGGGTATATAAGTGTCTAAATGGATGATTTGTTTTTGAAAAATTGATTGTGTAACTGACTGATTAAGTGTATCATAGTGAATACATGGCTTAGTGAGTAATGTTTAAATATGTAAATATCTGTATCAGTCTCTCACTTTGTGTATAAGTGGCTGCATGGGTTGGTGAGTAGCTACATGGGTGTCTATAGGTTATTAGTTGGTCTTTTGAGTATCAGTCTGAGTGTCTGCATGGTTAGCTGAACTAACTATAACGGGGGAATTTCAATGGTTTTGTACAAGTGAAAAGTCCAGCTAACTATAACACCCCTGAAACCTATGGTTTTTTCAGTGAATTTCTGTGGTTTTTTAAATGCTAATTCCTAACTATAACGTGCCTGAAACTTATGGTTTTTTCTGTGAATTTCAAAGGTTTTTTAAATGCTAATTTCTAACTATGCCTACAGGGATAGGACATGTGAAGAAAGAAGAAAAAATGCACAGAAAGAAACAAAAGAAGTGCAGAAAGAAGCAACAGAAGTCCTCAAATACGAAGATAAGTGCAGGAAGAAGGATAACGTGCAGAAAGAACAAAAAGAAGAGCAGAAAGAAGCCTTGTTGCAAAATCATCCTGTACCCTCAACTTTTTCAGACGGATACTGGTGGTAACTGAGTCTGACTAACCAGTCCTAGAGCCAGTGCTATGTTAAGACACTTAGAATACAGTGAAAACACCTACATACACTAGGGAACATTATGCGTTGGGGTCCCCCTGTGATTAGCATGACCTCCTCTGTAAGCCCCTAGTATATAATAGGGCATGGGGATTAAAACTCCCTCTTAAAACAGGCCACAGGGCGTTTTTGCACACGTTAACTCAGGCCCCGTCCCCTCCCTTCACCACTGTGTAAACACGCCCTGTGTCCGTTTTTAGTTGGGAGATTAAGTTCATTTGAATCCTGAGGGTCCCTAGGGTCCAACTAGCCCACTAGGTACCTCCAGTAAGTGCCACAGAGCTGCGTTGCAGAGAGGTGTAAAAAGTGGCACGGCCTGGACCACCTCTCTGCAATGCAGCTCAGTGGCGCTTACTGGAAGCACTTGGTGGGCTAGTTAGCCCCCAGGGGCCCTCAGTATTGAAGGGAAATTATATCCCCAATTTAAAACGTGCCATAGTGCGTGTTTGCACACGTCACCTCAGGCCCCGTCCCCTCCCTTCACCACTGTGTAAACGCGCCCTGTGGCTGTTCTAAGTTGAGAGATTAAGTCCCCTTGAATCCTAAGGGTCCCTAGGGTCAAACTAGACCACTAGGTACCTCCAGTAAGCGCCACAGAGCTGCGTTGCAGAGAGGTGTAAAAAGGGGCTTGGCCTCAGAACACCTGTCTGCAGCGCAGCTCCCTGGCGCATACTGGAGATGCCTGTTGGGGGCGCGTTTGCAGAGTGCTGCACGGAGGGGGCATGGCCTCCGGCACGATGCCAGTCTTTTATTTACTTTAATTTTTTAAGAAGGGGGGCTGTGTGGTTCCCCTTCTTATTCTAATTTATTGGCCCTGATGACCCCATCCCCCAGGGCCTGTCTCCTAATTATATTTTTTTGACCCCAATCCCCAGGGCCGGCCACTGTTTTTTATTATTTTTTAAAAATATATATTTATAGACACACCTAGGACATGCTGTACAAACCGTACGTACCTATCACCATGACGATTTGCGTGATATTCATTAAAAGGCGACTATGCATGCAATGAATCCACGTGGAATGTATTTACACCACTAGTGAATGCTCTGACATGTCTGATGCCCTACCGTGCCTAATCCCGGTAGACACCCTTGTCGTTTATTTATACAAACATGGGTAGCTATTGACGGGCACATTTAATACACATGCACACCAAGCCATTCAAAGGGGATTCAACAAAAATTCGACCAAAACTATGCAAGAAACCCCCCTCACGGTTAATAAAACACACATCCACTGCCGGATGTGTAATACTTTTTATTTTACTCTCTGGAAAGGGGACGAACATCACTTGAGAGTCACAGCGCGCTCCTGACAGAGCCCAATGCTGTGTTACACCCACCATTGCCTGCCGAGTGCCACACACCTCTGTGTTGTATTCCACTAGCTAGTGCATATGCTATGACACTCTCTAGTCCATGTGCACTGTAACACCACCCCGTGAATATGTCATGCCACACTTGTCTTCGCACGGGTTATATTGCCCCATCTAACGTGCCTTCCTCGATGCCTATGTTATAACGCACAGTGCTATGCCATACATATTACAATCTGGGATCCATATCTTTGTCACAGTGCATATGCAACGTTACACTCCCCAGCACATATTTTATATTACAACTTTAGAGACTAGTTAGGTTACACAACACTGCCCTGTGCATATTACACTCCAAGGCGCATATCGCATAGCACGCGCTAGTGGTTGTGCTATCTCGCGCTCTCCAATGAATCTGTCATTGCGCACAATGTATTGCATATTATATTTCATGCCCGGTTCATCTTATATCACACTTTTTGGTGCATAGTTTATACCATACACTATATCTAGTTTTCATTTTCAATCGTGCTCTCAGGACTATGTTCTATATAACACTGTGTTCACCTACCCTTTTCACGGGCATTACATTTTGAAATAGGGAGTGGTGCCACCTGGATGGAAAGGAGCGGTCGTTAAGGCCCTCCTGAAGAAGCCGAGCCTTGACCCCACTGACCTGGCCAATTTTAGGCCGATCTCTCTGCTTCCGGGTGTAAGCAAGATAGCTGAAAGATTGGTTAACCACCAACTATCCAATTTCCTGGAGGCCAATGGCCGGTTACGGGATTCCCAGACGGGATTTCGTCCTGGACAGGGCACAGACATCTCCCTTCTGGCTGTGGTGGAGGAAGCCAGGTGCATTCTGGATTCAGGAGGATCAGTGGCTGTGATCCTCCTGGACCTGAGTGCGGCTTTTGATACGGTAAATCATCAGGTACTACTCCAACGGCTGGAAGGGTTGGGTGTCACAGGGATGGCTCGGAGATGGCTTGCCTCCTTTTTAGGAGGACGGTCATTTGAAGTCTGGGAAGGAAATGAGAAGCCTCCACCCTTTGCCCTCCAGTGTGGGGTTCCTCAGGGCTCGTCGCTGAGCCCTACCCTATTTAATGTATATATGGCCCCCCTGGAGGATGTGGTGTCTCCGTTCGGCTTTAACATCATTAGTTACGCAGACGACACGCAGTTGGTGGTGGGGCTTTCTCAATTAGAGAAGCAACCTGCGATGCTTCATTCCTGCCTGGAGGAAGTGTTTAGGTGGATGTCGAATTCGTCCCTTAAACTGAATGGCTCAAAGACCGAGCTTATGATCTTAGGCCAAACGTCCTTCTCCCTGTCTCCCAGTAGCTGGCCTGACTGCTTGGGAGCCCCTCCCTGCCCGAAGAAGGAGATTAAGAGCCTAGGGGTGTGGCTGGAGCAGGACTTGACATTTCGAACACACGCCAAAAAGATTGCTGGTATATGTTTTGGTATGCTCCGGTCAGCCCGCAGGATTCTGTCACTCCTCCCTGAGACCTCTCGTAAGCTGCTTATACAGGGGCTCATCATTTCGAGGCTGGATTACAGCAATGCACTTTTTTTGGGCGCGCCGGAATCTACATTTAAGAAGTTGCAGCAGGTGCAAAACGCAGCGGCCAGACTGCTGACTAACGTCCCCAGAAGGCAGTCCGCCAAACCGGCACTGAAGGCGCTTCACTGGTTGCCGGTGCGGGAAAGAGTAACCTTTAAAGCACTCTGCATGGCACAGAAGAGTCTACAGGGGAAGGGTCCAGCGGTCTTAAGAAACATGATCAAACCCTATAAAGCAGCAAGGGCTCTCCGTTCGGATCACAAGTTCCTCCTCCAGTCTCCTAGAGTAAGACGAGCCCGCACTGGAGGGAGAAGGTTCTCAGTGAATACGGCCTCCGCTTGGAATGCGCTTCCACTTACATTGCGGGCAGAGATCAGTACTCTGCGTTTTCGCAAACTATTAAAAACTCATCTTTTCCCAGTCTAGTGTGTCATGGGTGGCTGTGGTTGGTCTCTGGATAGCGCTGGGATGCTCAATGGTAACCGTGCGCAATATAAAATTCCAAATAATAAGGGTCAGGGGGTGTTTCTGCCAAGTGAGCCCGGAGTCACAGTCACAAACGTCCTCTTCTTCCTGAAAAAAAGTGAGATTATGCTGCATACTTGTTCATATTTTAAGTAGTTCGCACAGACACAATGTTTTAAAAACAATAAAGTTCCTAATACCCGCCTTCTCTGAACAGTTAGCTTGCTGCCCCATCCCCCTCCTCCCTATCCTCTGTTGTGTGAATCCATGGACTAGCCTCCTCCCTCCTGCCATGCATGGTCTGATGTGCTGCCACTGCCCTCAATTTAGTATGATGTACCAGTCCACTCCTCCTGCCCTCCATTGCCCAATTCTATGCCCCATCATTGACCTCCTGCTTAAACTCTGTGCTTAGCTTGCTGCCCCTATTCTCCTTCCCCCTGCCCTCCGATGTCTTTGTGCATGCCCCTGCTCCATCCTTTTTGCCCACCATGTCCCATGGACCTGCCACTCCTATCTACTCTGAGTGTTCTGTTGAGCTGCCACTCCCCCCCCCACATGCCTAGCATTGTCAGATGACTGTAACCTGTCCCTGCCACCTCCACCCTGCCTGTCCACATGCCATGCCCCTATCCTCTTCCTCCTGTCCTACATGGTCCATTGTACTGCCACACCCTTCTGCCCTCCCTGGTCTGTTGTGCTGCAACTGCTCCTCCTGCCTGCCCCATGTTGTCTGTTGTGAGGCCCCTTCCCCTGAACTTTCTTGTCTGTGCACAGGTCCTGACCCTCCCTTCTATCCTCCATCGTCCTTTGTGCATGCCCCTGCACCCTCCTTCTTGCCCATCATAGCCATTGTGCTGCCACTAACCCTCCCACTTGCCATGCATGGTCTTCTGTGCTGCTATGGCCCCTCCCACCTTCCCTGTGTGGTCAGTTAGCTGCCCCTGACCCCCTCCCACCTTCCCTCCATGGTCTGTGTGTATGCCATAACAGTCTCACTGTTGCTCTTCATGGTGTGTCTTGCTTCTAGTGCCCATCCTGCCTGACCTCCATGGCTATCTTGCTGCTCCTGCCCTGCCCCCTTGCCCCCAGCCCTCTGTTTACATGTGCAGACCCCTACTCCCTCCCTCCTGGCTTGTCTGTTCCATTGTAATGCCCCTGATCCGTCCCTCCTGCCCTTTATGGTCTGTTATGCTGCAGCTTTCTCTCCTGTCTGTCCATTATGGTCACCTAGCTACCATTGCCTCTTGCCCCTCTGTTCTCTGTTGTCCATGTGCATGGTCCTGTCCCCTCCCTCTTGCTTTCTATGGATTGTTGTGCTGCACTCCCGTCCTGCATGCCCTGTGTGGTGTATTGTGCTGCTGCAAACCCTGATGCCTGCCCTGCAGGGTCAGTTTGGTGCACCTCTCCATGTCCCTCCTGTCCTCTGTTAGCCAAGTCCATGTCCCTATCCCATTTCCTTCCATGATCCAATGTACCATACTTGCGAACATTTTGAACTTGGTAAGAGGGAGATTTTGAAAAAAAACTGGGGTATTGATTTTCCCCTTTGAGTTACATTGAAAAAGAGGATATTGTAGACAGGAGACAGATCAAATAAAGCCCATTTGAGCTTAAAAACATTGGACGTTTCCTGGCTGAATCGGGTCTGTTGGCATGTATGGTTGTACTACCATTGCCTCTTCCTTCTGCCCACAATGGTCTATTACATTGCCACAGCCTCTCTTGCAAGTCCTGTATTGTTGGTTTGTTGCCCCTGCCCCCCTTTCCACTGCCCTCCATAGTCTGTTGTGCTTCCACAGCCCTTCCTGCCTGCTCAGTGTGGTTAAATTGTTGCCTTTGCACCCTCCTACCTGCCTTCAATTTTCAGAGTCCGTGCCCCTGGCCTCTGCCTCTCAACAGTATCCTAATGAACAACTAGATTGCTAACATTCTATATTTATTACAAAAGTGTGGAACGCCTGACATCATCTTGATGTAATCAAAACTGTAATACCTAGAGCATTTCCTTTAGAAATTACATATATGAGAGGGTCTTATTGGCATCAAAATTATGGTTAGTGCTCTAAAAGACTAAAATAAGGACATATTTTCTGAGTTTTCAAATAGCGACAAAGCACTTTTAAATTATTTGTTATCTTTATGTTTTTTTATCCAGTTGACCACTTGATTAAATGTTGCACTTAGGGGAGAGGATGTGGTGTTACTTCCAGAACTGCAGACTTTGCAACTGGGGAACCAGGTTGAAGTTTCTGCTTCAGCTCGACATTCTGTGATTCTGGTCAAATCACTTAGTCTCCCCATGTCTACAACCAAAATGAATTTGTTCTTGTGTGATGTAACCAATGCTCATGTAAAGAACTCCAATACCTAACAAGTCTGCACTATATAACACTGCAAAAACACAAAATAATAAGTGTTTTGCACACTTCTGTCATTGGGCTATATTTGGGCTACATCTGGGTGATTTTGGGCTACACTTGGGCTCTTTTGTCTCCGGTGGCCATCTTGGGAGATTTATTTGTTATGAAGTTTCCTAATTTCTTCATGTACTGCAGTCTCCTCAGTAGGAAATGCTTTCAGTTTTTTACTTTGATTCCATCATGAAGGTATTCAGATATGTCACACATTTGCCATAAATTCTGAATGTTAGCACTCTAGTTGCTCATTAGATCACTGTAGTAAAACTACTGTTCACCATGGAAGTCTGCTCCTAGTATTAAAAGTGCATGTTTCAGTCTGCATGTCAGAATGTTTTTAATGAAATAGAAGAGGATTTGAGAAGTCACTCAAAATGTGCCCTCATTTTCTTTCTTCAGCATTAATCATAATTTCTATGGCAAAATAAACCCCCTCATTGGGTTCCTTTTTAAATTAAATGTTTTAAGTGTTACCAGTTTATTCCAATCAAGATGGCTCCAGGTGTGCCATACTTTTGTCATAATGAAGACAGTAAGCGCTCTAGTTGTTCTTAAGAACACTCTGGGACATTCTGTCATTGGGCTATACTTGGGCTACATCTGGGTGATATTTGGGCTACATTTGGGCACTTTTGTCTCTGGTGGCCATCTTGGGAGACTTATTTGTTATGAAGTTTCCTAATTTCCTCATTTACTGCAGTCTCCTCAGTAGGAAATAATTTCAGTTTTTTACTTTGATTCCATCAAGAAGGCATTCAGATGTGTCACACATTTGCCATAAATTCAGAATGTTAGCACTCTTTTTGCTCATTAGATCACTGTAGTAAAGCTACTGCTCACCAGGGAAAACTGCTGCTGGTATTGAAAGTGCATGTTTCAGTCTGCATGTCAGAATTTTTTAATGAAATAGAAGAAATGTGCCCTAATTTTTCTTTCTGCAGCACTAATCAATCATACTTTTTATGGAAAAATGAACCCCCTCATTTTGTTCCTTTTTAAATTAAATGTTTTAAGAGTTACCACTTTAATCCAAGCAAGATGGCTTCAGGTGTGCCATACGTTTATCATAAGTAGGACTGTTAGCGCTTTAGTAGTTCTTTGGAACACTCTGGGAAGCTGCAGTAGAACACAAAGGAATCAACTGACAGTCTCTGCCCTTGTTGGATGTACATGTTTTACTGAGAATGTCAGACTTCATTCTCACATGACTGAGAAAGCTAATGTGAATTTACAGAAAATAAGCTCTCAGTTTGGCTTATAGATCACCTTCCAAACCTCTGTGGTAAAAGCATGAGAAAATATTTTTCTCTCAATCATGATATCCCAGCAGAAGGCTTTTTCACATGGTGAAATCACCTTAGAACATACCACAATTCCTAAAATGAGTATGGTACCATCAACAAATGATTTATAATGTAACTAAAGTCTTAAAACCTTCTATTAACTGCAATGCTTTTTAATGAGGTGCTATCATGTATATTGGTCCCAAAATGGCTGCCAACACTTCTTGGATGAAGTGCTGATGCTGGAGCAGGGTTTTCTATTTAAACTCAAACTTCAGTTTATGTTTCTATATGTCATAATCAAAACTACTAACGATTAATTATTAAGTATAAATTTTGTCGAGTGTTTTAATTAATCAACCTTACTAATGAAAGAATTACACGTGGGAATGCAATTTCATGGCTTAATTAATAAGTGAACTAAGTTGGTGAGCAAATTAATTAAATAAGTGTGGCTAATGTGCTATTTGTTATGTGTTTGCGCTTTAAAATAATATGCTTTAACGCTTCTTTATGTCGCAAATGGCTAGATAAATACATACACATAAGGGTATTAGTGGGAATTAACACTGTATAATCAATACGATGTAGTAACATTGTTTTGTGTTTCTTTTTAATTAAGTTGTCCATTTTGGCCTGTTGAGAAATGGCCGACATCTACAGCCTGCATTTGAGTAGATGAAATTGAAGAGAGGCCTCGCTGAATATGGTTGAAAATGACCTCGGCCTCTGTCTGAGCTAAAAGTTATGAAAGGACGACAACTCTGGGATGGTCGCCAGATATCCTTGGAGGAGAACAATTGTCACAAATGAACATTTTCGATAAACTTGCGGTGGCTTCACTATAATTCCGGAGAAGAGCATCCATGGATGTTGCATATTTAGTTTGACTTCCTTTTTTCCGTGTTTTTATTTTTGAGATATCCGAGAGCAGAGATTTTTTCTAATGTTGCAAGTTAACATCCTTTCCTGTTCGCTCTGCTCAACGGACGCTTAGAGCTTGTTTGTAACTTTTTATATGTAAGTTTTGGTATATATATTCTTAGACTAGAGAGGGTCTAAGGCCACTTCTTCCTGAACTTATGGTCAAGAGGATCGATGCTGATTGAGAGGACGGCGACTCGAGAGACTTTGATTCTTTACTGAGAGACCTGTCCTGATCTAAAATACGACATTTAGCTAGAATGGGTAATTATGAGAATAATGATTTTGCAATTGAATAACTTTTCATTTGAACTAATGTAGATAAAATAACTTTTGTTTGAATTTCAGTGTCGGGTGGTTATTTCTTTGTCATTTTATTGAGATCTCAAATGTGTTCTTATTGTTTAAATCATGACTCGAGACAATTCAATTTGGTTGCATTGACCTCAGATTAGATGCAGATTGATCAAGGAGTTCTCTCATATATTCAGTGTGGATAGAGTAATAGAATGAATGTTGGTGTGAAGGGCCCTAGCGTATGATGAGTATATGTGCGTATGACTGTGAAATTACTCTATCCGTGGAAGTAGGGAGAATTTATAAGCTCTGATCTGCAGCAGTTTCCTGGTAGCAGTATGATGGTTTTGATTATTGTCTTGATCTGATAAATTGCTTGTACATAGGCTTTGGATTTTTATTGATTTATTGATTGATGTTGATACATGTACTAACACTAAATGTTGAAGTCGTCGTATTGAGTTATATGTAGTGTGTACGGCTTCTGGGACGTAGGGAGTCGGTGACGGTTCCGTAGTAGGGCAGAGGGAAGTGAGTGCTGCTCTCGGGAAAGACGGGATTGTTGGCCCTGTATGAATGCAGGGAAAAGCGTGTGACAATTGAAGTTGCGCGTCGCATTGTCTGGGTTCGATTCAGTGACATCATCGTGTGTTACTATTAGAGACATATTTTATGTATAAAAGAAGTGTGTATGGTAGCGAAGGTTATCTGTGAAACTCTGGTCTTAAGTCCGAGGGATCCGTAAGGTTCGCCGTTAAAGCTTACCGCTGGAGAAGTAATAGGTATTCTCTGAGCTTGTTTGAAGGACTGGGCAGAGGTAAGCGCTGCTTGGTTAACGTATGTTATAATTCTGTAGTAGGACAGATTGTTCGCTGTTCTCGGGAAAGACAGGATTCTGTGTAAATGTACTACATTTTCTGGTATAAAAGTGCGTGAATGTATGGGCATTTAATTGATTGTGAAACTCTTTGGAACATTCCGGGAGGAAACAGTTAATGGATGCATGTTAGAAGGGCAGAGTAGAGGGATGTGCTACTGTGTCAACGAAAGTAATAATTCCGTAGTAGAGCAGAGGTAAGCGCTGTTCTAGAGAGAAGCGGGATTCTTGTGGGAAAGATCTTTACTATTCTGTGGTTAGTGAAGCAGACAATGGAGATGTTTATATGTTGTAACTAATAGATTTGTAGAATTTGAAATAGAGTCTACTGAGAAGGCTTTGTAAAGGAGGGGTAGACGAGTGACAGGAGACAGGAGTAGAAGCGACTGCAGCGACTACTGACGTCAGAAAAGACCGCGCTGTGATTGGACAGTGGGTTAGAACAGCGAAAGCGCTGTGATTGGTGCGTTGGTGTGAGCCGCGCAGGGATTGGAAGGAGTACAGGGTGACGTAGACGCTCCGGGATTGGTGCGTTAGTGTGAGTCGCGCTGTTATTGGACAAAAGATCGTACAGTTGTGGAAAGGACTAGAGGGTTGTGGTAAACGCAAAAATGTATTACCAAACGGAAGAAAAGAAGAAGAAATCCTTGTTCAGTAAAATTAAAAAGTGGTTTGACAAGGTATTGTGTATTGTATATATTTATCTGGTATCATTACAGACAGTTAAAAATTTTTGTTTTAGATGTTCCCTGATGAAGGCAGTTTGCCAAAATGCATTGGAACACTGATTGAGACAACTTTGTGAAAGTAACATGTTGCATTTTGGGAAATGAAGTTTTCCAACGGATTAATGAAAAATCAAGTGAAAAATTAAAAAACTTTCAACTGCATAATTGAGTAAATTATTCATTGACAACCACGAAAAAATGTGTTACTCCAGTCCAGTGCCCGGGGATACACCCCACAGGGGTGGGGTCGTTACCTATTGTTTGATTTCTACACACTCTCCGGCAGGGAGTGATACCCTGGAGCACGGCACAGACTTTTGAAAATTCTTTTAACCCCAGCAGTGCACAATTGACCACAACTAGTCTCGTCTAATTTTCCTGCTCCACAATTGTAGCACGCAAGTTAAAACCATGTCATATGATGAGATAACAAACCTCACGGAATCGAGGGCGGAAACCTTTGCTTTCGCCAATGAAGAAATTTCCAGAATTTATGCATTGATACAAGAGGAAACCGCCATACACACCACTAGCCGCAGTAAAGAACAGAACATCAAGCAACTACTCTACCTATCCAGAAAAGTTATCAATCAACGACTACATGCCAGCACGATGATACGGTATCACAAAGCACAAAGAATTCCTAGAGGCCTGAGAATATCCCTAAAACCCTCATTATGCAAGAACGCACAGAAATTCACAGAAAGGTGGTATGCCATTCTAAACAAGTGTTCCTTGGATTTAATCCTCCTCATCATCGAGGAATTGTCAAATATATTGGAAGAATTAAACCAGGAAATTTCAACAATAAAAAGTGAGCTAGATAAAACCATGACCACTGAAGAACTCACGAAAGTACTGGATGACATCAATAACCAGCTTGCCAAACATACACAAGAGGTCAATGAAAGAAAAATCCGCAAATACCGTGGAGATACGGTGGACTATAAAATGGGGGAAGTCTACACGTGGGCTGACATCTATGCCAGAAGACGACAAAACCGCCCATACACTCCTCAAACCGATACCTCATCTATTGAGAACGAAACCACGACAAGATTACATCAGACATCCTCAATCACACCAGAGACATCAGCTTCAACCTCACAAGAAACGCCTTTTTTAGACGCAGGCCGCGAAGAACAGGACGACCCAGGCGGGCAAAAAGAAAAGGACAAAACAAAAGGGAAAGAAACACCACAAACGAGGAATGTCACAGCAGCCAAAAGAGACAAACACAAGAAAGGCACCCAATAGAAAGTTTGGTGATCAACATATCGGATCACCACTTCAACGAATTTGAACTTAAAACATTGCAAAAGGGAACTTCGTTCGTGCCAACCACACAATCTAACCTTCTAGAATCGCATATCAGTCTCTACAAGCTTATGAGAAAGATACGCCTACGGCATTTTTTTGAAAACATCATTGTCACACCAATCACAGAGATTGAAGATCCACTAAAAGGACTGAGAGCTACCAGCACATATGTAGCCCCCATTAGTCACAAAACCATCGACTTATTTGAACAATTGGTTAAACAAGACCTAGCCAAAATCAACTTTCAAAAAAGACCGCGACGTCGTAACTTAAACACCAAAGAGTTTGCTACCCTAAGATCTATATCCAATAATTCCAAGATCATCTGCCAAAAGGCCGACAAAGGGGGAGCCCTTGTAATCCTAAACACCACCTACTATCAAGAACAAGTTGAAACTCATCTAAAAGATGAGAACACCTACATGGAACTGACTTCAAATCCCACTGAGGAGTTCAAACTAATCCTCACACACATCATTCAGAGAGCCTTTGATGGGGGCATCATCAACGAAAAAGTAAAGAAGTACCTCATGCAACCACAACCCAGGAGCCCTAAGTTCTACATGGTACCAAAAATACACAAAGACCCCATCCACCCACCTTGTCGCCCTATAGTTTCGACACGTGGGAGCATACATGAACCCGTTGGTAAATTTTTGGACACTTACCTTCAACCATGTGTTTTTAAAATGACATCTTTCCTTAAAGACACTACAGATTTTCTCAAAAAACTCAATCTCACAAACATCACAGAAGAAGAAACCATATTAATGTGTACAATTGATGTTAAATCTCTATACACATCGATCCCACATCAAGCAGGGATTGAAGCAGTCGAAAAGGCCCTTTTAAATACAGATTATGACAAAGGCATGAAAATCTTCTTGATGGAACTCCTAGATTTCACTCTTCTACATTCCTACTTCCAGTGGCAAGACACATGGTATTTACAAAAGACAGGCACTTCGATGGGCAACTGTGCTGCGCCCGCATATGCCAATATCTTTATGAACTCCTTCGAAGAAGAATACATCCTAAATACTCAACCCTGGAAGAACCAGACACCGTTGTACCTAAGATTCATAGATGACATCTTTCTATTATGGAAAGGAACCCATGAAGAACTCGAAGATCAAATCAAACTTCTTAACCTTATTGATGACAGGATCCAATTTACCCACGAGATCAGTGAACATACGATCAACTTCTTGGATGTAAAAGTAACTAAAACCATGAGAGGGTTTGAAACCAACCTATATAGAAACTCTTCTGACAGAAACAACACCTTAACATATGACAGCTTCCATCCCCAACCACTCAAACAACATCTACCATATTCACAATTAATGAGGGTAAAAAGGATTGTCTCAGACTGTGCTGAATCCTCCAAACAACAAGAAGACATGCTACAGCGATTTAGACAGAGAGGATACCCAGAACATATACTAACAGAAGCTAAAAAATGTGTCAGCAACTTTTCAAGACAACAACTACTTTTGACAAGACCCAAAACCACTGCTGAAAGAATTACATGCGTCAGCAAATTCTCTACCATGAGCCAACACTTGAAAAAGGCTGTTAAAAAACACTGGCCAGTGTTACAACTAGAGCAGGATTTCAAAAAAACCTTCATCCACGAACCGATATTTGCTTACACACGAGGCAAAAACCTCGGAGAGCTCATTAAATACTCACCCACAAAATCTCAACAAGCTACCTACAAAGGCACGATACCATGTTTAAATTGCAGCAACTGTCACAACATCATGAAGGGGACGTACATCATGCACCCCATGAAAGGACACAAAATCAAACTACAGGTGACAGCTACATGTGACACTTCAAATATCATCTACATGTTAAAATGCCCATGCGGAAAAGTCTATGTCGGACAAACAGAACGCAAACTAAAAGTCCGATTGAACGAACACAAAAGCAACATAAGAACCAAACAAACTAAATCAATGGTAGCTCATCACTTTATTGAAGCTCAACATCACAACAGCCAGTTAAAAGCTTGCATTTTAGAAGTAGTGCAAAAACGAGAAGGAATTGATAACCGTACAGCATTACTGCAAAGAGAAAATCATTGGATTTATAATTTGAACTCTCTACAGCCGCATGGAATGAATGACAGGGTCGAATTTTCTTGTTATTTATAAATATTCAACCCAAACAGACCATACTGACTGTGATATTAGCCTTGGGTACCATATCGGAAGGCTGCCGTTCTCTTATTGATTGACAATGTTTCAGATTTGATTAACTACATCCACAATACAGACTGTCGATAAACGTTTGTCATTACATACCACACAAATAGCACGTCCTGTGAGTTTATTTTAATTCCCTTTTAGGAACTGTTTTCTTTCCACACATACACTTCAGCAGTCCGCTTTTTACTTTTAGTAGCATGTTAATTACGTTTAAATACCACACCACACAGCGAGTCACGCACTAGCAGCACACTCATGGAAGGCACCTGAGTTAACTGACAGTCTCAGCTCCGGTAAGATTTTGATATTAACCTCCGTAGTTCCCTCCAGTTTGCTTATTTACTTTTCAACGCCCGTATTATATTTATTTAGTCACTTTCACATAGCGATTTCAGTTATAACCCCCACACATTTTTTCTAAGTGATTAAACCGCCATCTGGCACGAGGTTCACCTACACGGTCCCCTTACAGCCCTTCTCTCGAGTCTAAAACCACGCTTGATACATTTACACGCCATTTGTTTAACATTTGTTACAATGTATGTGACTAGTATTGTGTATTGTATATATTTATCTGGTATCATTACAGACAGTTAACATTTTTTGTTTTAGATGTTCCCTGATGAAGGCAGTTTGCCGAAATGCATTGGAACACTGATTGAGACAACTTTGTGAAAGTAACATGTTGCATTTTGGGAAATGAAGTTTTCCAACGGATTAATGAAAAATCAAGTGAAAAATTAAAAAACTTTCAACTGCATAATTGAGTAAATTATTCATTGACAACCACGAAAAAATTTGTTACTCCAGTCCAGTGCCCGGGGATACACCCCACAGGGGTGGGGTCGTTACCTATTGTTTGATTTCTACACACTCTCCGGCAGGGAGTGATACCCTGGAGCACGGCACAGACTTTTGAAAATTCTTTTAACCCCAGCAGTGCACAATTGACCACAACTAGTCTTGACAAGGATAAGGACATAATAACTAGAGAGGGTGAGTTACTACCTCCGACAAGAACCCCGGCATCCTTCATGGTTGCGAAATATGGGTATCATACCTGTATTTGGTTAGACAATTGGGCTAAGTATACTAAGAAAGATGGTGTTCTAGCGTTCCGGGAACATGGTTCATTTAATCTGGCCGTGTTGAGAAATTTACGGGAAAAAATGATGTGTCTAGAGCCTAGACCAAGGCCGACACAATTCGAGGCATTGGTAGAATGGGAAGATGAGGTGCATGAGCGAGAAAAGCAGAGGAGTGGAGGTAACTATAGGTACATTTTTGGGAGGAAATATGATCGTGAAACTCATCATGATCGAATGAGGAGATGGCGAGATGCTAGTATGTCAGAGGGACTGTATCCTATGAGAACTGTTGAGGAAACGGAAGGGAGGAAAGGTACGGAAAAGGTACATGATGCAGAATTGAGGAGGTATGGGGCTAATGAATATGAGGATGAAGTCTTGGATGATATGATCTATAAGAGACCACCTCCATATAGACCAGAACCAGAAGTAAGAACACCAGTTGCTACACCAATGAGAGATACTTTGAAAAACATTAAAACAGAAGTTGTGACACCTGATCTGAAAAGTGGTAGCTCTTTCACGGAAAGAGAGAGAGAGAGACAGAGAGAATCAAATCGGGGATGAAAAAACTAGAGAATTAGCAAGAACCACATCTGAGTTGACAGAGAAAATAAGAGAATTAACCAAGAATCTAGAAGCTGTTACAGTGCCTGTAACCATAGGTCCGGTTATGCCTATTTTTGATAAGCAAAGAATGGGTGAAAATGGTTTGACAGTTCCATATGTGGGAAATGGTCAAGTTAGTTCAGAGTCAGGAATGAGGACGGAAGAGAGTCATTTGAGACAGTTGAGGCATACCATATGTGATGAAGAGTCAAATGTACAGTCTAATTCGGGATTGAATACTGGTTGTGTGGGAGGATCAATTTTGGAACCACAGAGGATGGCAGAACAAGTGAGTACAGGGAAAAAGTCTACAGAAATAACGGCTGAGGATTTGAATGATTGGTTGAAAGTTCTCCAAAAGAAGGATAAAGATTCTCAGGCAATTGATGTAGCCAGGTTGCGCATAGAACTGGAGGAGTTTATAGCGGGACCAATTCCTACAGGAATGTTGAAAAATCATCATGATGGAGAGTTGTTATTCATGTGTAAGAGTATCACCTGGAGGGCTAAGAGTACACATGATAGGTTAAAAGGAATAGCGAGTGAAATGGGAGTTGACATGGATAAGGTGAAAGCTTTACAGAAGCCTTACCGAGTGGACTTTTCTGACAAGGACATTGAGAATCTAAATGATGTTGGCAGAACAGGGCAGATGAAGGAAATGATTTATTTATTGCGGAAATGGGGTGATGTGGAAAAGTGGAAGGATAGGTGGTATAAGAAAAGAGAAGACACAGTGGACAGGACTTACACAGCATTTCCCATGAGAGAAAAGGAAAAAACAGTGGAAGCTTATCCTATGAGAGAGATTCCTGGAGGAGGATATGTACATGTCCCATGGACTAGGCAGGATATTTTGTCATTTACGAATGATTTCCCTCGACTGAGAGAAAAGCCCGTCGAGTGGTATAGGCAGGTAGATAGGTTTGTGAAATTGTCAAAAGTGCTGTGGATTGACTTGAATAGTCTGTTTGATATAATTGTTCCAGCAGATTTGTGGGCAGAGTGTAAGATAGTTGTAGATTGGCCTGCTAAAGAATACCCGAGAGATCAAAGAACAGGAGCTCCAGACCCGGAGGTTATGAGGAAATACGGACAGGTGATTGTGTTCCTAAAGAATAAGGTACCCCCTAAAGAGACAGATTGGGTTAAAATAGATCGAACACATCAGGAAGCAAAAGAATCAGTTCAAGCTTTTTATGAGAGGTTAATACTGGCTTTTAAACAGTTCAGTGGAGATGAACATCTGGGTGATAAGGATTTGAGTCATTTTGTATACAGATTTGTATATGGCTTGAGACCTGAAATCTGTGAAATGATTAGTGAGCACACAGTTGATTGGCAGAGTAAGAAGATTGATGAAATCCTAAGACATGCACAGTACTTCAGTGATGAAATTGAGGCGAAACAAAGAAAGCTGAAGGAGAAAGCAATGTGGGCACAGGTGAAGGTTGCAGAAAGACAAGAAGCACAGCTGGTTGAATAAGCAAATAATCCAGGAAATAGGCCTAGATATGGTACAGGAAAAGGAAAGGGGAATATTGAAGAGGCGAAGAAGACATTTCCGTGCCACAACTGCGGAAAATTAGGGCATTGGAGATCCGAGTGTACAAATCCACCATTAGTGAGTAATGAAAATCAATCATTGAATCAACAGGTGCAGAACGAGGGGTGTAATCATCAGCAGCAACAGCAGAAGGTTGTCAAGCAGCAGAATCAAGAGCCGAAACCGCCCTTGCCACAGAACAGAGGATCCCAGAAATACAATCAAGACTCAGGATTCTACAATGATGAACAGGTAAACAAACCGAGACGTACGAATCCAGTACAACAATATTGGCTAAAGAATGAGGGGAGTGAGTCTGAAGGGGACTACTGACGGTGCCGAAGAGAGGAGGAAGAGTGCATACTTGGAGCAACTCTAGAAATAGACCAGGCAGGACCATTTGTAGATGGGAAAATAAATGGGGAAAGTGTTACTTTTTTAGTAGACACAGGAGCGACGAGATCAGCTGTCAGGTCAGCAGATATAAGAAATCTTCCTCTCTCGGATGAAGCAATCCAAGTGGTTGGTGTAGCTAATACACAGATTAAGACTCGTCTTACTGAACCAGTAAGGGTAAGGATAGGGAAATGTTCAGATATGCACAGGTTTGTGGTGTGCGACACTAGTCCAGTGAATTTGTTAGGTAGGGACTTATTGTGTAAAATGAATTGCGCAATTTTTTGTACTCCGGATGGAATAGCCTTTGAGACACCGGATGAGGATGTCTTATATAGGATGACTCTGGATAATAGAGAAAGTGAGATTGTTGGAACATATGCTGTATTTAATCCAGATGCTTTGCCTCAAGAGTTGAGGAACACAGTGAAAGCAGCAGTCTGGGATTTTACTGGAGAGGATGTGGGATTGATGAATAATGTAGATCCAGTAAAGATTACAGTGAAAGAGGGAATCACTTACCCTAATATCCCACAATACAGATTGACACCAGAGATAATTGAAGGAATAACACCTATAATAGATAAAATGATTCAGCAAGGTGTTTTGAGAGAGTTACTGAGTAGCCCATGTAATTCACCTATAATGGGACTTAAGAAACCTAATGGGAAGTTCAGGATAGTACAAGATTTGAGAAAAGTTAACAAAATTGTGGTATCATGTTGTCCCATTGTGCCAAATCCATCAGTGATTTTATACCAGATTCCTCATGATGCTGAATGGTACACAGTAATTGATTTGTGTCATGCTTTCTTTTCAATTCCATTGCATCATGACAGCCAGCCGATTTTTGCATTTCGGTTTGGACAGCGTATTTTGGCATGGTGCCGAATCCCACAGGGGTATACAGAGAGCCCTTCAATATTCAATCAGTTGCTGAAGAAATCTTTGGAGAGTCTGACTATGCCTGAAAGCTCAGTACTAGTACAGTATATCGATGACCTACTTGTGGCATCGAAGACACGTGAAGCTTGTGAAGTAGATACCATAGCTTTACTGAATCATCTGGCAGATGGAGGATTAAAGGTATCTCCAGCCAAATTGCAGTTTTGCAAGAAAGAAGTGCATTATCTTGGTCACAATATTGAAAAAGGACTAAGAAAAGTGACCATTGACAGAATCAAAATTATCAGACGAATGAGAGCCCCAATGACCCAGAGAGAAGTAAGAATGTTCCTGGGAATGGTGGGTTATTGTCGTCAGTGGATAAGTAACTTTTCCCTGATAGCAAAGCCACTGATTAAATTGACCAAAAGTGAAGTGAAAGACCCATTGGAACTGAATGCAGAACAAATGGCAGCATTTGAAGAATTAAAGAGCAGATTATGTGAAGCTCCTGCTCTAGGAATGCCAGACTATGAGAAGGAGTTTGAAGTGTACTGTAGTGAGAGAAATGGATGTGCACTTTCAGTGTTAATTCAGAAACATGGACGCCTGAGGAGGCCAATTGCGTATTTCTCATCAACACTTGACCC
Organism: Triturus cristatus; assembly: GCF_964204655.1. Lineage (NCBI taxonomy): Eukaryota > Metazoa > Chordata > Amphibia > Caudata > Salamandridae > Triturus > Triturus cristatus. Next base: position 58,669,664 of record NC_140583.1, read on the forward strand.
AGTAGCTGTGGGTTTACCAGGTTGCCTGAAAGCAGTAGCTGCTACATGCAGAAGCTTGGAACAGAGTGAGGGTATAATAATGGGATATCCTGTACGGGTGTTTGTACCTCATGATGTGGCAATTCTTTTGACAAGAAGCAGAACTCAATATATGTCACATAGTCGGCTGACTAAATATGAGAAAATCATTCTGGGAGCATCAAATGTGACTCTTGAGAGATGTGTGAATGTGAATCCAGCGACACTTTTGCCAGATGCTGAAAATGTGAGTGTGAGAGATGATGTTGATCATGATTGCTTGGATGTGCTTGATTACTGTACAAAACCAAGACCAGACATAAGAGATCTGCCACTGTCTGAGAGTGATCATGTGTTGTTTGTGGATGGATCATGTCTGAGAACAGAAGAAGGTGTGCTGAGTACAGCATATGCGGTGTGTAAAGTTTCAGAAGTTATGGAAGCTTCACCTTTGAAAGGAGTTAAATCTGCTCAAGTAGCGGAATTGGTGGCGCTGACAAAAGCTTGCAAGATTGGGAGAAATGTGAGAGTGACTGTAATGACTGATAGTCAGTACGGATTCGGAGTTGTTCAGGACTTCGGCCAGCTTTGGCTACAGAGAGGTTTCCTGACCTCGAGTGGAACTCCTATAAAGAATGCTGAAGTGATTGGGAAATTGCTTGAGGCGATACAGCTGCCTAAAGAACTAGCAGTTGTAAAATGTGCTGCTCATGGACAGGGAAATGATTTTGTTACTCTTGGTAATCGATTTGCAAATGACATAGCATAGTTTTGTGCAAAGAACAATCATTCCATTAACAGGGGAAAGGAGAAGGAGATGTCTTTTTGTTCTGTAATGTTTACTAATGTTCTGGAAACATGGGATGAGGTGAGGCAGTTGCAGGATGAAGCAGGAGATGAGGAAATGAGAGATTGGATCAAAGCAGGTTGTGCACCAAGAGAAAAAGATCATGTTTGGATCTATAGAGATGGAAGACCAGTCATGCCAAATTCTATGTTGTCAACAATGGCAAGAATGTATCATGGCCAGGGACACCTGGGGAGGGATGCTATGATTAGGTCCTTTAAACAGACCTGGTACAATGCAAAGTTCAGGCTGATTGCAGAGAGCATCTGTCAAAGATGTTTGATTTGTCAGCAATTCAATACTGGAAAGAAAACAGTGGTGAGCCTAGGAACAATAGGCAGAGAGGGAGGTCATTTTACCAGAATGCAAATAGATTTCATTGAAATGCCCCAAGCCAATAGATTGAGGTATGTTCTAGTGGTAGTCTGTTTGTTTTCAAGGTGGGTGGAAGCATATCCAACTAGGAGAAATGATGGAATAACAGTGGCCAAGTTGCTGTTAAGAGAGTTGATTCCTAGGTACGGGTTCCCAGTGACAATTGAGTCAGACAGAGGGGGACACTTCTACAATGAGCTCATGAGTTTAATTTGTGAAGCATTGAGTATACAGCAGAAGCTACATTGTGCATACAGGCCAGAGGCTTCTGGCGTTGTTGAACAGATGAATGGCACAATCAAAAACAGAATTGGCAAGATGTGCTTAGCTACTGGAATGAAATGGCCTGATGTCTTGCCTCTAGTGCTAATGACTATTAGATCTACTCCAGACAGAACTACGGGGTTGAGTCCACATGAAATATTAATGGGACTTGCAATGAGACATGCATTCGTGCCTGTCAATAAGATGATGACTATAACTGATAACATGATTTTGGATTACTGTAAAGGCCTGGCTGACGCAGTTCATTCTGTGTTTCACCAGGTTGGAGAAGACGCCACTACACTTGAAAAGAAGCAAGCCCAAGATCTGAGCCCAGGGGACTGGGTGAGAATAAAAGTGCACAGAAGAAGAAATTGCTTGGTTCCAAGGTGGGGAAGGCCAAGACAAGTCATTCTGACTACAACGACTGCTGTGAAGTGTGCTGGAGTAAAGAACTGGATTCATGCAAGTCATACTCTGAGAGTTCCAAATCCAAAGGGTGGGACTGGGAAGGAGTACTTTGAAGAGTCAGATTCCAGTGATGATGCAGACACTGAAACAGTGAGAAGAAAAAAGAATCCTGAAAGGGGGGAAAGAGAGTCAGAAAGAGAGTCAGGTGATTCTTTTTTCTTACCAAGAGAGGCTTCAAGAGGAACATTGAGAACCTCAGAAGAGAATTCAGATTCTGGAAAAGTGCCTGAAACGAGCAGTGAAAAAGATAGAGAAAGAAAGAAAAGAGCAATTCCACAGAGACTACACCTGAGTCAAATGAAGAGATTGAGAATCCATCTGAGATAACTTCTGAAGAAGTAGGGTCAGAAGAAGATAGAGAGGGACAGATTGCGGAAGACCCCCGAGGAGGTGTAGGGAACATTCCTGATAAGCTAGGTGAAGGGACAAGTAGACAGCAAGAAGATTGCGTGTCGGAGACCCGAGGAGGGATAGTAGTAGGGAAATCTCAATCGGTGGAGAAGAAGACTGTGGAAAAAGAGAGAATCATTGATGAACAAGAGGCAAATGAGACAGAATCGGATGAGAGTGAGAATGAGATACCAGAGGGTCGGGTTCTGAGAAAGAGAACTTGGATTGGAGAAAGAAACAATAGAGAAGTGAAACAGAAAAGAAGTGTAAAAGGAGATCTTTGGCTTAATAAGATAAAGAGGCTAAGATATCGACTGACACAAGTGAATTCATCGAAAGCTGAACAGGTGAACGAGATGTCAAGTCAAAATCAAGCAAAAGAAGAAGAACGAAAGGAACCCAAGGAACCAGAGGAGATCAAGAGAATCAGAAAGCCCAACCAGAAGTATAGGTCACCGGAATGGACGTATGTGGCACTGTCTGAAGAAGAAGAAGAGGCAGAAAGTCAAGGAAATCCAGAGGGGACCTTACAGAAAGTGGTTGAGGAGGAGAAAACTGTCGGAATCCTGAGAGTTATCTTGTCTGACATTGGAGAAGAGACAGATGTTCAGGATCTGATACAATTTGATGTTGCTGAAGAAGAAGTGAAAAGTGATGAAAATCCAAATTGAGTGAACTAAAGGAGTCACTTGGAGAAGAGTGAAAAAGGAGAGTTCTAAAATTAACAGATTTTAGCAATTTAGTGTTCTAGAGAATCAGTAGTGGAGTAGTAGAGGCTAGTCATAGACACTGCCAAAGTAAAAAGATGGCTAACACAGAAAATAATCAAAGTAGATGTACCTTCTTGAAAAGATGGTGCAGAATGTGCTGCTGCTGTACAGGATTATTAATGCTACTATGGAGTGTGCTTGCTTTATTAGTTACTTTTAGAGTTACGATAGACACTCTGGGAATACATACCGAGAATATGACTAACATAGGGAAGAGTTCACAGAAAGTAGTACCGACTAGAATTAGTAATATGTACATACATAAGGATAGGTCAATTAATGATTTTTCTAGCAATGTTTTATCAAAATTGTTGTATGAATACATAAAGACAATGGAGGTAAGGGATTGCTACGTCTGTATGCAATTGCCTGCATCTGTTTCAGAGGGAGTTACTTATCATCATCTTCCAGCTACGTATGGGATTTCATGTAGTGTGTTGAGTAGTATTTTTTATCAGTTAGGGAAAATAGATTATGAGATGTCTAATAAAGATAACATTTTTGGGCAATTGCCTATGAATAAAAAACTGAATCCTGCTAAAGAAGCTAACATTTTTGGTGAGATTTTTATTGAAACAGAAGAATTAACATTAGATTACATTTTTAGAAATAATTTAACTTGTAGTTTGAAGGAAGAAGAAAAAGCTTTCCTAGACATGGTAGAGAAAAGGAGAATGAGCATGCATGAAAAGGCAGGAGGATATAAAATGAGTGAGACAGTGTGGGACATTGAGATGGGAAAAGAGTTGAAGAATGGGGCCAGTCAAACTTTGGCTTTAGATGCACCACAGAAGGAAATCTCAATATGATAATTATTTTGTTGGGACTAGTGAGTGCCATGATACATACTTTATTGCAACGGGATGGGGATTCAAAGGAGGAGAAGATCCAGTTTTCCCGGGAGTGTATTATATTTGTGGGAATAAGGCTTATTACAGGTTGCCTGACCATTGGTATGGCACATGTTATGTTGGCCTGGTCTTTCCAAAGATTTTTCATATGGATAGAATAGAAGATGCAGAACAAATTAATTTACTAACACGCTTTAAAAGAGAAACTTGGTCAGAAATTGTAGGAGATATTTTTGGAGCTTTGATACCAGCAGTGGGAATTTCATTGAATGCATATGGAATTCGGAAGCTGTCAACAGTGGTGGATCGCTTATCAACAAGCACCGCTGGAGGGTTTCTATTGGTAAATACAGAGATGGTTGCCTTACGCGCCATGTCTATGCAAAATCGACTTGCCCTTGATATTCTATTCAATCAATCAATCATAGGCATTTGTATAGCGCACTGCTCACCCGGAGGGTCTCAAGGCGCTGGGGGGGGGGGAACGCTACTGCTCGAACAGCCAGGTCTTGAGTTGCTTCCTGAAGGCGAGATGGTCTTGCGTTGTCCGGAGGTGGATGGGGAGGGAGTTCCATGTCTTGGCTGCCAGGTAGGAGAAGGATCTTCCTCCGGCGGTGGCTCTGCGGATGCGGGGGACGGTGGCAAGAGAGAGGCTGGCGGAGTGGAGCTGGCAGGTGGGCTTGTGGAAGGTCAGGCGGCTGTTGAGGAACTTGGGGCCCAGGTCGTGGAGGGCCTTGTGTGCGTGGGCGAGGAGTCGGAACGTGATTCTTTAGTTGACGGGGAGCCAGTGCAGGTCTCTCAGGTGTCCGGAGATGTGGCTGTGTCGGGGGATGTCCAGGATGAGTCGTGCTGAGGCGTTCTGGATCCGTTGGAGTTTCTTCTGGAGTTTGGCGGCGGTGCCGGCGTAGAGGGCGTTCCCGTAGTCCAGCCGACTGGTGACGAGGGCCTGGGTGACCGTCTTCCTGGTCTCGGTGGGGATCCACCGGAAGATCTTTCTAAGCATGCGCAGGGTGTTGAAGCATGAAGACGAGACGGCGTTGACTTGTCTGGTCATCGAGAGGGAGGAGTCCAGGATGAAGCCTAGGTTGCGTGCGTGGTCCGTTGGCTTGGGGGGGGCTCCCAGGGCGGGGGGCCACCAGGAGTCGTCCCAGGCGGAGGGTGATGATCCCAGGATGAGGACCTCTGTCTTGTTTGAGTTCAGTTTCAGGCGGCTGTTCTTCATCCATTCGGCGACGTCTTTCATCCCTTCGTGTAGGCTGGCTCTGGCGGCGTCCGGGTCGCTGGTGAGGGAGAGGATCAGCTGGGTGTCGTTGGCGTAGGTGATGATCTTGAGGTTGTGTTGACGTGCGATGGTTGCGATGGGGCTCATGTAGACGTTGAAGAGGGTGGGGCTGAGCGATGACCCTTGTGGAACGCCGCAGATGACTTCGGTGGCCGCTGACCGGAACGGGGGGAGGCGGACTCTCTGGGTTCTTCCGGCGAGGAATGAGGTGATCCACTCCAGGGCCTTCTCCTGGATGCCGGTGTTGTTCAGGCGCTGTACCAGGGTGCGGTGGCAGACAGTGTCGAACGCTGCGGAGAGGTCCAGGAGGATGAGGGCCGCAGTTTCCCCGTTGTCCATTAAGGATCTGATGTCGTCTGTGGCTGCGATGAGGGCGGTCTCCGTGCTGTGGTTGGCTCGGAAGCCGGATTGCGAGTGGTCGAGGGATCCGTTGGTCTCGAGGAAGGCGGCTAGCTGTCTGTTGACGGTCTTCTCGATGACTTTGGCAGGAAACGGGAGGAGCGAGATGGGGCGGTAGTTCTTGAGGTCGTGTGGGGTCTGCAGTTGGTTTCTTCAGCAGGGCACTGATCTCGGCGTGTTTCCAGCACTCCGGGAAGGTGGCGGTGTTGAAGGAGGCGTTGATGATGTCGCGGAGGTGGGGTGCGATGATGTGGTCGGCCGTGTTGAAGATGTGGTGTGGGCAGGGGTCCGTAGGGGATCCGGAGTGGATGGTGTTCATTGTGCGTGTTGTGTCTTCGGTGCTGACTGGGGTCCAGGTGCGGAGGGTGGCGGTGGGGGGCATCGGTTCGGTGGTGGGGTTCGTGGTTGGTGGGCCGAAGCTGTTGTGAATGTTGACGATCTTGTTGTGGAAGAAGGCTGCGAGGGAGTCGCAGAGGTCTTGCGAGGGAGTGATGTCATTGTTTCCGGCGTCGGGGTTGGAGAGCTCTTTGACGATGCTGAAGAGTTCCTTGCTGTTGTGGGTGTTGTTGTCCAGTCGTTCCTTGAAGGCTGTCTTCTTTGTGGCGCGGATCAGTTGGTGGTGTTTGCGGGTGGCGTGTTTGAGGGCCGTCATGTTGTCTGTGGTCTGGTTGGTGCGCCAGGTGTTCTCCAGGGAGCGGCAGTTCTTCTTGGAGGTGATGAGCTCGTCGGTGAACCAGGAGGCTTTCTTGCTGCTGCGTCTGCTGGGGGGGTTCTTCTTCAGTGGTGCGAGGGCATCTGCGCAGTTGGTGATCCACTGTGTGAGGTTGTTGGCGGCTTCGTTGGGGTCCGTTGAGCTGGTGGGGGGGTTCTGGCTGAGGAAGGTGGTGAGCTGGTCGCCAGTGATCTTGTTCCAGCTCCTGCAGGGGGCTTGTTGAGGGTGGTGGTGGGTCGTCGTTTTACTGAAGCTGAAGTGGACGCAGCTGTGGTCAGTCCACTGGAGATTGGTGGAGTGGCTGAAGGTGACGTATTTGCTGGATGAGAAGACTGGGTCAAGCGTGTGGCCGGCGTAGTGGGTGGGGGTGGTTACCAGTTGCTTGAGTCAGAGGTTGTCCAGGTTGTCCAGCAGAGCAGTGGTTTTGCGGTCCTTGTTGTCCTCCAGGTGGAAGTTGAGGTCCCCCAGGAGGATGTAGTCAGTGGAATTGATGGCGTATGGGCTGATGAAGTCTGTGATGTCTTCGCTGAACTGTGTGCGTGGTCCCGGTGGTCTGTAGACGAGGGTGCCACTGAGCGTGGTCTTGGGGTCGGTGTGTATCTGGAAGTGGAGGTGTTCGGCGGAGGTGAAGGTGTCATCGGAGTTGGTCGTAATGCGGATGGTGTTCTTGTGAACGATGGCGATGCCTCCTCCTGTCAGGTTGATGTAGTCCTTCCTGGAGATTTTGTAGCCTTCCGGGACGGCGATGGCGACGTCGGGCGCTGAGGAGGCGTTCATCCAGGTTTCCGTCAGGAAGGCGATGTCTGGTGCTGTCGAGTCGAGGAGGTTCCAGAGTTCGACGGCATGCCTGTGAACGGAGCGGGTGTTGAGCAGGATGCACATCAGGTGTTTGTTGCTGGGGCTCGGTTTAGCAGGTGCGGTGTTGGGTCGGAGGCTGGTGAAGCGGCAGGTCAGGCAGGTGAAGGGTCCATGGGTGCGTCTCGGGGTGGCTCGGTAGCAGGCGGTGTTTCGGCCGGCATTGAGTGCGTGGAGGGTTTTGGCGTCGTAGATGTGCAGGGTGTGCTGGCGAGGGCGAGGACCAGGGGGTCTGGCGCTGGGCGCGGTCCAGGCGCGGACGGGCACAGACGGGCTTACCTTTGGCGCACCTTCGGCGCTCAATCGGCACTCCCGCTGTGCGCGTCCGCTGCGCGGTCGCTCTGGGGGCGTCATAAGTAAGGAGCCGGGAGGGAGGAGCAGCTGGGTGGCAAGAGCGGGGCGGCGAATGGAATCACAGGGGGGCGGGGCCGCAGGGAGGCAGCGGCGGGAAATTCCAAGAAGCAGCGGGCAGCGGGAAATTCCCAGGAGCAGCGGGAAATTCCCAGGAGCAGCGGGCAGCGAGCGAAGGAATCTGCAGGCAGGAGGCGGCAGAGGCAGGCAGGAGCGGCAGCAGTGAGTGGGGCGACCAAGCCCTGTGGAGGGCTGAGCGGTCACACTCTGTGGTCCCCTACGGTCCCCTTAAGTAAGGAGCCGGGAGGGAGGAGCAGCTGGGTGGCGGGAGCGGGGCGGCGAATGGAATCACAGGGGGGCGGGCCGCAGGGAGGCAGCGGCGGGAAATTCCAAGAAGCAGCGGACAGCGGGAAATTCCCAGGAGCAGCGGGAAATTCCCAGGAGCAGCGGGCAGCGAGCGAAGGAATCTGCAGGCAGGAGGCGGCAGAGGCAGGCAGGAGCGGCAGCAGTGAGTGGGGCGACCAAGCCCTGTGGAGGGCTATTGGCAAAAGAGGGTGGAGTCTGTGGAATGCTGAAAGTTCATTATTGTTGCACTTACATTCCTGATGAAAGCAAAGATCTGAAGATCTATATCAAAAATATTACTGATTTGCATGAAGAATTAGTACCACTGGAAGCTGAAAGTACCTGGACTAAAATGGCTAATAAGATGATTGCTGTTAAGAATTTTATTGCTAAAATTGGTAGTACCATTTTTGGTAAAATATTATTTCCATTGACATGTGTGATTGTTGCTTTATTGATTCTTAGATTAGGGTGTTTATGTTGTAGATACAGGAGAGGTAAAAAGAAAATAATAAAAGAACATATTGAAAAGAGACAAAAGAGGTCAAAAAGAGAGCCACAAGAAATAGAATTAGAAGAATTTAGGGAAAGTATGTACTTAGAAACGAAAAGAGATGATGAAAGAGAAACTGGTGTTTAATGTAAAAGCAAAAAGACATTTGAATTTCTCCTAAGAAAAGGGGACTACATTTTTGGGTTGGATTTTTGTGGTGATAATATATCACCAAAGGGGGGATTGCTGGAGCAGGGTTTTCTATTTAAACTCAAAATTCAGTTTATGTTTCTATATGTCATAATCAAAATTACTAACGATTAATTATTAAGTATTAATTTTGTCGAGTGTTTTAATTAATCAACCTTACTAATGAAAGAATTACACGTGGGAATGCAATTGCATGGCTTAATTAATAACTGAACTAAGTTGGTGAGCAAATTAATTAAATAAGTGTGGCTAATGTGCTATTTGTTATGTGTTTGCGCTTTAAAATATTATGCTTTAACGCTTCTTTATGTCGCAAATGGCTAGATAAATACATACACATAAGGGTATTAGTGGGAATTAACACTGTATAATCAATACGATGTAGTAACGTTGTTTTGTGTTTCTTTTTAATTAAGTTGTCCATTTTGGCCTGTTGAGAAATGGCCGACATCTACAGCCTGCATTTGAGTAGATGAAATACGAAGAGAGGCCTCGCTGAATATGGTCGAAAATGACCTCGGCCTCTGTCTGAGCTAAAAGTTATGAAATGACGACAACTCTGGGATGGTCGCCAGATATCCTTGGAGGAGAACAATTGTCACAAATGAACATTTTTGATAAACTTGCGGTGGCTTCACTATAATTCCGGAGAAGAGCATCCATGGATGTTGCATATTTAGTTTGACTTCCTTTTTTCCGTGTTTTTATTTTTGAGATATCCGAGAGCGGAGATTTTTTCTAATGTTGCAAGTTAACATCCTTTCCTGTTCGCTCTGCTCAACGGACGCTTAGAGCTTGTTTGTAAATTTTTATATGTAAGTTTTGGTATAAATATTCTTAGACTAGAGAGGGTCTAAGGCCACTTCTTCCTGAACTTATGCTCAAGAGGATCGATGCTGATTGAGAGGACGGCGACTCGAGAGACTTTGATTCTTTACTGAGAGACCTGTCCTGATCTAAAATACGACATTTAGCTAGAATAGGTAATTATGAGAATAATGATTTTGCAATTGAATAACTTTTCATTTGAACTAATTTAGATAAAATAACTTTTGTTTGAATTTCAGTGTCGGGTGGTTATTTCTTTGTCATTTTATTGAGATCTCAAATGTGTTCTTATTGTTTAAATCATGACTCGAGACAATTCAATTTGGTTGCATTGACCTCAAATTAGATGCAGATTGATCAAGGAGTTCTCTCATATATTCAGTGTGGATAGAGTAATAGAATGAATGTTGGTGTGAAGGGCCCTAGCGTATGATGAGTATATGTGCGTATGACTGTGAATTTACTCTATCCGTGGAAGTAGTATCATTTATAAGCTCTGATCTGCAGCACTGACAGCCAATCAGATCTCAGGATGAGATGTGTGGTTAGTCTCCGCCCACATATATATATGCTTTTAAATGCTATTTTCTCAGGAAATACTGAACAGATTTACACCAGACCTGCAAAAGGCACTTCCTTGACCGTATGGCTACCTCTCTGCCAAATTTCAAGTAATTCTGTTCAGCCGTTCGGGCTGTAGCTGTGTCTAAAGGTCCTATGGAAAAATGCATGGGGAAAACGTGTTTTGGGACCCCCTTTTTTCTCGGCCCTTGCTTGACGAATCACCCCGAGACTTTCAGGGTAGGAGCTGAACGGAGCGCCCCATTAGTTTTGAAAATTTCGCGAGGATTCGTCAACCGGCGCCAAAGTTATTCAAAATAGAATTTTGAGATTTCCTATGGAAACTAGGTTGTAACTATAACTATCTACTGGCGACCGCCAGTAGATTATATATATTTATATATTCACTGAAAAAACCATAGGTTTCACACACATTATAGCTACGAATTAGCATTTAAAAAACCTTGCAAATTCACTTAAAAAACCATAGGTTTCACACATGTTATAGTTAGCTGGACATTTCACTCGTAAAAAAACAATGAAATTCCCCCGTTATAGTTACTGCTGATGACGTCAGATATTACATCACTGATGACATATGTGTCTTTCTGAAAAAAAAATATTTGTAATATATGTATAGCTAAAAATTAATGGAAGAAGACATGGGTAAATAAGTGTCTAAATACAGTGATGTAATATCTGACGTCATCAGCAGAGGATTGCGGTCGCGTGAGTTATAGTTGCCTGCACTAACTATAACGGGGGAATTTCAATGGTTTTTCACGAGTGAAATGTCCAGCTAACTATAACATGTGTGAAACCTATGGTTTTTTAAGTGAATTTGCAAGGTTTTTTAAATGCTAATTCCGAACTATAACGTGTGTGAAACCTATGGTTTTTTCAGTGAATATATATATATATATGCCACAAAGTCCTTCACACTCCATACAAAGGAAGAAACAGCATTTTAGGACAGAGAAAATGTTTAATGGGTTTAATTAAAATAGGCCAATATGAACAGAAGAACACACTTTGTCTGTACTCATCTCATATTATATATATAATATACATGATATAAATACGTGTATATATATATATATATATATATATATATATATATGTTCAAAAAACGAAGTTCCACTCGAGCTCTCGGGCGGCATATGCAAAGAAATAGCGGACTCAGATCCAAAAGTAAAGGGGGTTTATTACATCATAGACCCGCCGTGACGCGTTTCGCCACTTTCGTGGCTTGTTCACACAACGTTGTACATACAAATGACACCATTACATACTTTTCAAATATCATGGAAAAAGAAAGAGGCTATCACTTTGTTGCATTGCATCGAAAGCAAGGAAGCAACACGAGCGCCATCTTAGCCTGTATATTACGTTATAGCATTTATATATTATTTCTATCCCTCGTTCTAGATAGCGCACTCGGGAAAATACCATTGAACAGAAATGTTAAATAAAGGATACTCAATATTATCAGTACCATTTTGACCACTTAACGAAATAATCGTTGTGTGTCGTTGTTTTGCATTTCCTCCATTTTTTCTTTTACGATGATTATGGACAGCAATTTATACATTTATAAAGCAGTCATATAAGTCATAATAATATCATCGTTTCGTGAATTACGTGCAGACTATTGTTCATTTGTAAAATAAAGTTTTTTCTCTCTCTGCGTCGGAGGAAAAAATGTCTGGTTGCCAGGTTACAACATTAACATTGTTTGTCAAATGCGAGTTAAGAATCATGTTAGTGACGATACTTGCTTCCTTAGTATACTATGAGCCTCCAGTTGCCAGAGTGTTAATTCCCCTTGTTAGTGGGTAAAATCGAGGTTGTACACATTTTATGAACAGGAAGCTTCAATTCTTATCTCCTGTGCTTGATGGAC